>NC_136433.1:302900690-304100690 GCF_052849685.1 Lactuca virosa | reverse complement strand
CTGGAGCGGTTGGTTGGGTTGGTTCCTTGCAGAAGCGGACAGTGTGTCCCTTCCGGTTGCACTTGGTGCAATGCATCTCACGGCAGGGTCCGTGGTGATGAAAGTTGCACCTATTGCACTTCGGCAGATTGCCGATGTACGACTTTGTTGGTGCGGGGGTGGTAGGGACAGTAACAGCATGAGCTGTCACTAACTGTTGCCTCTTGGGGTTCTCTTGCGGGGCTTGCGCCCTTTCTCTTGTTCCAGGGTTTCCTTCGGTCCTCTACCTCCTTCGGAGGGTTAGCAGTAACTGTGATGGTGCCCTGTTTAACCCCGTGATCGATTAGTCATTGAGCCAGGCGCTTTGCGCTATTGAATGTGACTGGGTTGGAAGCCAAAACATGCCCTTGAATCTGGGGTGACAACCCCCAGATGTACTTTCCACTTTCTTCTGCTCCGGGTTGACCATTCCTGGGCATAGGGCTGACAAATCACTGAACCTGGCCGTATAGGCGGCTAGGTCAGAACCAACCATTTTCAAGTTCCATAATTCCTGTTCCAGTTTTTGAATTTCGCCCCTCGGGCAGTATTCTTCTAACAGTAGGACCTTCAAGTCCTCCCAGCTCATGGCTTTGGCGACTGCAAGAGATACGGATTTCACATGGCCCTTCTACCATGTGAGGGGTCGGTCCGTGAAGGTACAAGCAGCAAACTTGACCTTGCTTATTTCTTGGCATGAACAGATTTCAAAGACCGTCTCGGTCTTTTCAAACCATTGCATAAGTGCAATGACTCCTCCAGTGCCGTTGAACATTTTTGGTTTGGCATTCGAGAATTCTTTGTAGGTGCATTCCCTAACATGACCATGACCAGTGCCATGGGTCTGATGATTGGTACTACTCCCGCTCCCTCCAGCTCCATTAGAGTTTATTTGGGATAGCGCGGCTGCTACTGCTGCGGTGATGGCAGCCTGTACCATAGCGGGATCTTAAGTTGGAGGTGGTGGTGGCGGGGTTGGTGTCGTATTTCGGCGTGCTGACCTACGAGGAGGCATCGTGCTGAAACAAAGTTAATGGAAGACAATAAGTCTCACATGTTTGAAAGTCGTGTGTTAATGAGTTAACCAATTTCAACATTTCATGAATTGGTTTTGACATAAACAAGGTTCTCGATTTTGATTCATAATTAGAGTTTATAGACAAACTTATGAATTCGAGTGGTAGGCAAAGAATTAACACACAAAAAGAGTACTTCCTTGTATATTAAACATATATTGGGTTACATTTTGGAGTCAGGAAAATTTTCGACCTTTCTAAAGGTCTCCGATTGTAAAAGTTAGAAAAAGTAAGACTTTTAGTCGAGATCCTATTCTATAACAAAATTTTGGGGGTCGGGCAAGTACTACTTGCGATGTGGTTTGCGCTTGGAGCTTGACTCCGTGTCTGAGTGCTTGGCCCGCATGAGACGCATGTCAAAGGTGGCTTGCTGCTCCCTCATTTCTCTTATCTCAGAAAGGGCTGTGTTTAGTTGGTCTTGGAGTGTGTCGGTGTGGAGTTGGGCATCCTCCTTCACCCTGTCCAGGCGACGGATATCGGCTGCGTTACCTTGTACCTCTACATCGGTTTCGCGAATCCGGTTCGCTTGAACTCCTGATTGGTAGGACTGGTTGGCTATTTTGCCCACCATGACTGGGAGAGCCCGGTCAGCTGAACTTCCACCACTGACGTCGTAGAAGTCCCGACACATGCCGTAGGGAGGGCGCAATCCTTGTTGTTGACTCCAATGGTGAATGTGACTTCCCCAGACGGGAGTTGGTCCCTGAAAACCTCTTCGAACCGCAGGAGGTTAGACGGCAGGTGGATTGATTATTTCTGGTTCCGAGTCTGTCCCATCAGAGCCTTCCTCTTCCTCCTCCTCCATGGGTTCCTCATCCTCTTCTGGGTCATCTTCCTCCCATCCCCTGTTGCCTTGATTGGGGTAGTAGGGGTCTCCTGGTAGGTGGAATCCAGCCATAGTGTCTATACGAGAATAGGGTTAAGAATTTACTATAAACTAAAGCACATACTGAAGTATCAAATTTTAAACTTATTGCATTTACCAAATACTCCTATAGTATTCTAAATGTTCTGTTTGATTCAAAGAGGTTATGTTTGGTAAGTTTTAGACTTGTTGTCCACTGCAGCTACTCCCTGGCATACGTTAGTCGGCTCTCGGACAAATATAGTTGATCAGGCTATATTCATCCCAGTTCCAATTACATATCTCAAGGCATAACTGTAGTGCACAACTCATCTATAATACCTCTATATTGTTTTCATCATGATACTGACACTGTTAGATAATGTATGCATGTATACTTTCTAAAAATTTCATTTTAAAAGTATAACTCTCACTCAGAGTGTTTTTGCCCAGCTGTGTTTATAGTTGTATATCAAAAATAATGGTTTTCATATACTTAGTTTACTATAAACAATGCTCTGATACCAATCTGTCACACCCCCAAACCAGAACGGCGGAAACGTTCGGGGGCGGAGGACGTCATGTTCAGTATCATAACAAATGAATAGTAAAGAAAGTACACACCACCATAATATAAATATATTTGAAAAGTTTACATGATTTTATGTGTTACATGTTGAAATATCATATACAATATGGTGATCCAAAATATGTTACTAACGCCAGCGCGTTAGTCTTCAAAAAGTAGTTGCTACCTGATTTAGCGTTTTCCTGAGAATACAAGTTATTTCAAAGAAAAAGTGTCAGCAACAAAGTTGGTGAGTTCATAAGTAGTGTTTTGATAAAATGTATGCCATTCGAAAGTTCGTGTAGGTTTTCCAGAAAATCCGATATTTTCTAACAAATGTATGTAATGAGTATGAAAGATCATTGTATAAACTGTGTGTATTTGTACCGGGAAAATCCTATATTTTCCTAAATGAGATGCAGTCTTAAATGTCCAAGACCGTAACCTGTAAGCAAATATGACATGCTCAAAAGATGATGTATAGTCTTATTATAAAACAAAACTACAAGAAGATTTGTATTTGAATGTGAAAAGAACTGTATTTGTTACTTTTCCCCATTAAAACGTAATACCATAATAATTGTCTATCCAGTGAGTTTTTATAACTGTACTATCATAGTTTGCCTGTAGCGACGATCTTCAGGCGTCGAAATGAGATGACACTTGTCACCCCGGGGACTGTAGCTAGCAGTCAGGGCGCGGGATCATTAGTCCCGTATAGATCTATACACACTTGTCACCTTCTCCGAACGGGAGATTCTTGTTATAAACAGGACTTCTAGTCGTACCTTTAAAAGGTATATTGAAGATGAATGCCTCACGAATTCTCAATTAAGTCACGTATTAGAATGTATATGTTTGTTTCTGTAACGATTATCCTTTTTCATAATGATAATAAAGGCATAAAATGATTTGTATGTTCTTGTATGTCTAAAGATGTCATAACGAAAGTGGTTACCGTAAATATGATGAAAACGTATAAATAGAGCTTATGATATTTATACTCATATTCCATTCCGTGAGGGTAAAGTAAAGTAAGTTGTTTTATATGTTAGACATGATCCATGTGATAGTTATTAAAAACAGTCTGAAATATATAACGAAAGATAGATGTTTTCACACAGGATTAACCGTTTGTTCACTTATATTCTCCCTCGTAAAGTGTTCAAAAGCATTTAAAATCAGTTAAAAGCGTAGAAATGGGGGTATGAACTCACTTGATTGAAGTGGTTGTTTTGAAGTAGTCGAGAGAAGAATCGAGCAGAACTTCGACTAGAGAGAGTTGAAATCTCGGGATTCTCGGGGATCTCGAGAGTGTAGAACTTCTTCATACGAAGTCAGATTTGGGTGTTCTTTTTATGTATGTTTACTGTTTAATGATATCTACGACTTTCATTTAGATACTTAAGGCTAAAAAGTATTTTATCGGAATTTTGTATTTTACGCTTAACAGTGTTTTGTCGGTTTTGTTGTGGATCTTCGATTGGTCATAAATCCTTCGTTATAACTCGGATTTTAATGTTCTTTATGTTTTTGGAAACCTTGTTACGATATCTACCACTTAGTACACTCAAAGTGAGACTTTCGAACATTTCATTTTTTTTGATGTTATTTCAATTAATTCAAAAAGGGATTACCATATTTGACTTTTAGTCAATACATTGTCATGAAATATCGGGTTGTTACATATTTCCTCTTCAAGTGCACCAGTTATGGCTCCAGCTCCCCATTCCAAAGAAACTGATGAGAATTTAGCTCTTGCTACTGGACTTGTCAATTGCTATAATGCCTTTGTAGTTGGAGAGCTTCCTCCGTAACTCTCATTTGCTGACCTGGATCAAATTCATCCGGAGGATGTAGAGGAAATGGACATTACTTGGCAAATAGCTATGGCAGTATTCAGGGCAAAGCTATTTGCTAAGAAAACAGGAATGAATAACTGGGGAATGAATGCGGAAAAGAAAGTAGGGTTTAACAAGGGAAAGTTGCGTTGCTACAACTGTCACGAGCCGGGTCATTTTGCTCGTGAGTGTCCCAAACTAGACAGAAGAGTAAGCAGTGATCGAACAATGGTTCCAGTGGAAATGGTCGCGGAAATACTGATGTCAATAGTGAAACTGCTAATCTAGCAGTGGTTGCTCAGTCTTTTGACTGGGAAGACCAGATTCAGGCACTGAATATTTCAGGACCTGAAAATGCTCACTTGGCACATATCAATGATACTCCTGTGGAAGAAACTGAAGTTGATCCTGAAGAAGAGATTATGGAGTTGCAGTATGCTTTCATGGTATCCTCTACTTCAGAACCTTAAAAGAATAAGGTAAGTCAGTCTTTTTGTTCTCAAGCATGTATTGATAAATTTAAAAATCTTCTTGAGCATATAGATTTATTAAGTAGAGAGAACGAGGACTTGAGATATGAAAGGTATCAACTTAGGAAAGGACGGAAACCCCTGAAGGCTGAATTAGAAGCAAAAACCAAGGACTTTAGAAAACTTCAGGAAGAGTATAGTATTAAGAGTACACATTATAGATAGGTAACTGAACAACTTGTTGAGGCAACTGCTAAGCTTGACACTTTAAAAACCAAATTTGAAAATGCAGATTTACTTTTAGAAAATTTGATGTGTCAAGTGAAGTAGTTGCATCAATGATAGAAACCAATTTGAAATTTAAACATAACCAGTCCAAGGGTTTAGGATATGACAAAGTGCCTCCTCCTTTTAATCATACATATACTAATGTCCCTTTGTCAAAAGAGGAAATGGATAGAGAGCCATTTCTTAAATATGGATTTGTGTTGGGGGTAGTATTAATGTCGAAAATACTAACGTTTCTACTTCCCATGCAGATCAATTTTTAAGTCACTCAAAGCAAGAAGCTGCAGGATCTGTTTCTGAAAATAAACATGTTTCTGAACCTGATGTTTTCGTTTCAAAAAATGACTCTTTTGTTTCTGATGTTAATGTCCATGATACATCTTGTGATACTTCTGCATCGGATCATGTTGATTTAAATTTCTTTGACATATTTGATGATTTGTTTGATAATTCTGATGTTCCTGAACTTGATGTTCTTGTTTCAAGCACATCCACTTCACCAATCACACAACCAGATTCACCCCCACCTATCACACAATCTGATACTTGCACATGTTCTTGTGGTAAAAGTAAGAGTGTCAATAAAGAGAGAAAATCAGACAAAGGCAGTACCAGTTACAATAACAATAAGCTGATTTGTTTTAACTGTGGTACTGCCGGTCACATCGCTAGGAATTGTCCTAATAGGGTATTTGTGCATTTTTCGTCTCAAAGAGGAAAGAATGAGTCTCGAGGAAGGTCTTTAACTAGAAAGTCCTCGAGATCTTGTCCTCGAGATGATGATTGGAAGGGTAATCGAAACCAGAAAATGGCAGTTTTTCAAAAGAACAAACAGGTTTTTAATAATAAAGCCACAAAAGGTTTGCCAAAATCGAGCTCGGCCAAACCAAGGTCGGTTTCGTCAAAGAGTGAATCTGGATCTTCAACCACTACTGGTAGAAAATCCAAATGCTCAAATCAAACTGAAAAGAAAATTTCTTCAAAATCACCCGTGAGTGTTATGAAACCTAAATGCCAGTGGGTGCCCAAGTTATCTTCCAACCAATCATCATCATCCTCTAAAAATGTTTTTCATGATGATTCAAAATCAACAGGATTAAAAGATAAATTTGTGATCGTAAAGGGTTCACCTAGGAAAGAAATGACCTGGGTCCCCAAATCTAAATGATCTCGCTCATTTTGCAGGGACAGTTGCGGAGGAATGTCGTCAGACCATGGTCTGTCGACAGCGGCGGCTCCCGACATATTACAGGAGACATCTCCCAATTAACCGATATTCAGACTTTTAATGGGGGATTCATTTCCTTTGCGGGCGGTGAAGGCAGAAAAATCACTCAGAGAGGAACTGTGACAAATGGAGTGCTAAGTTTTGAGAACGTCAACTATGCTCCCGAGTTAAAGCATAGCTTGTTAAGCGTTTCTCAGATTTGCGACAAGGGTTATTCAACGCATTTTACTGATAAAGAGTGTCTGATCCTAAAGCCAGGCATTGTCATCCCGGAAGAGTGGATTCTTGTTAAATCAAAGCGGGATGGAAATGCGTACATCATCGACATGAATAGCAACATTCCAGAGCAAGTCACCTGCCTCTTTTCAAAAGTCTCAGAACAAAATGCTATGTTGTGGCACTGGCGACTTGGTCATGCGAACGCTAAGAATCTGAATCGTCTTGCTAAAAATGAAATGGTGCGTGGCCGGCCTGTCAGAGACTTCATAACATTGAAAAATGTGTGTCATGTGCCCAAGGAAAGCATCAAAGGAAACCACACCTGCCAAAACAGGTCAATTCAATCAGCCAGGTGCTCCAATTATTGCACATGGACTTATTTGGTCCGGTCAATGTCCTAAGCATCAACAGGAATTCATACTGTCTCGTTGTGATCGATGACTTCTCTCGTTTCTCGTGGGTTTTCTTCTTATCCAACAAAGCTGGGGTATCTGATCTGATCAAGAAGTTCATCGTAATGATAAAGAACCAAACAAACAACCGGGTGAAGGCGCTTAGAACTGATAATGGAACAGAATTCAAGAATACGGTTCTTGATCACTTTTGCGCAGAAAAGGGAATTGTGCGTCAATACATTTCAGTTCGCACGCCTCAGAAAAATGGGGTTGCTGAACGGAGAAATCGAACGCTTCAAGACGCTGCAAGGACGATGCTGTGTGATTCAAAGTTACCAGTTTTCTTTTGGGCTGAGGCGATCAATACTGCTTGCTATGTTCAAAATCATGTTTTGATCAACAAAGCCCAGATGAAGACTCTATACGAAATTCTATACGGTCACAAGCCATCTGTCAGCCATTTCCATGTATTTGGTTGCCCTTGTACCCTTCTTCACCTGGAGTCCAACCCGAAGTTTAATGCCAAAGCTGATGACTGCTATTTCGTAGGGTATGCTGCTCGCACTGCGTACAGGGTCTACATCAAAAGAACAAAGCAAATTGTAGAATCCTTCGATGTGCGCTGGCTGGAGGAAAATGAAACTGATGCCAGAGTGGCTCCTGATTGGCTGTTTGATTACACATCTTTGTTCAAATCGTTCAATATGTGTTCAAATAGTTCATCTGGTACTACTTATGGTTCGAAGATTGTACCTGAAGATGAAGACGAAGACGTTGTTTACAGACCGCCGATAGTTTCTTCTGCAATTCCCTCGGTGGAGTCATATGTTCCAATTCCTAGTCCAGAATCTCCAAGTCAACAACAAACTCCAGATGTTGATGTCACTTCTCTTACCCCTGATGAAAGAGAGTTCATGTCACGAGATGCTTCCGCTGTTACTCAAACTTTTATGGAACTTCTCTTTCCTGAGCAAATTGCAAATGAGTTTGTGGCAGATCAGACTAATAAGACTGCTTCTTCTGATGTGGATCATTCAGCAGATGATGGAGCTATTAACATTTACAATCTTCCTGTCTCACTTAATGACATCAGCCAAGAGATACCTTCACGCATTCAACGCGATCATCCAATTGAAAATGTCATTGGCCAGCTGGCTGATGGTATTAAAACAAGAAGCCATAGTGGAGATGTTAATACATGTCTCTATTCTTGCTTTATATCTCAAATAGAGCCAGAGAACGTCGAAATGGCTTTGAATGAGCCCAGCCGGGTAGATGCTATGCACGAAGAGTTAAATCAATTTGAAAAACTTGGGGTTTGGAAGCTGGTTGAACTTCCTAAAGGCAAAAAGTCTCTTGACACTCGCTGGGTATACCGCAATAAGGAAGATGATTCCGGATTCATAGTACGTAATAAAGCGAGATTGGTGGTTCGAGGGTTTAGATAGATCGAGGGTCTTGACCACACCAAGGTTTATGCTCCGGTGGCTCGCTGGGAGGCTATCCGTATCTTCCTTGCATATGCTTCCTACATGAACTTCACTATTTATCAGATGAATTTCAAGACAGCTTTCTTGTATGGCAAGGTGAATGAAGAAATCTACGTTGATCAACCCCCTGGGTTTGTTAACTCGAAGTTTCCCAATCATGTCTACAAGTTGGACAAGGCGTTGTATGGGTTACATCAAGCTCCTCGAGCATGGTATGCAACTCTTACAAAGCACTTGCTCGAACATGGATATTCTCGCGGCATTATCGATCAAACTTTGTTCATCAAGCATGTGGGTAATGATAAGATTCTAGTCCAGATCTATGTTGACGACATTATCTTCGGGTCTACAAGTCCACAACTTTGCACAAAGTTCGAAGCAGTGATGAAAAAGAGGTTCGAGATGAGCTTGTTAGGCGAAATGACCATGTTTTCGGGGCTTCAGGTCCAACAAAGATCAACCGGAATCCTGATTCATCAAGCAATGTATGTGGTCGATATACTTGAGAAGTTCGGGTTTCAAGACGCAAAACCTGCTTTGACGCCAATAGCCGAGAGACCCCTGCTGACTCCAGATACTGATGGCGAATCCGTAGATCAAACTCGCTACAGATCGATGATCGGTTCGTTGATGTATCTAACTGCAAGCCGACCAGACATCATGTTTGCAGTTTGTCAATGCGCACGTTATCAGGCTAATCCTAAACTTTCACATCTTATTGCTGTCAAAAGAATGTTTCGGTACCTCAAAGGCAACCCGAAATTGGGTCTTTGGTATCCAAAAAATTCTGAATTTGATTTATATGCATTTTCTGACAGTAATTATGGAGGCTTTGAGCTTGACAGGAAATCTACGTCTGGAGGGTGTCAATTCCTTGGTGACCGGCTAGTGTTTTGGCAGTGCAAGAAACAACACACCGTCTCAACCTCAACAGCAGAAGCGGAATATGTTGTTTCCTCTTCTTGTTGCTCTCAAGTTATATGGATCCAACATCAGCTGTTGTATTACGGTTTGAATTACTTAGAAACCCCCATATTCTGTGATAATGAGGCTGCGATTCAGATTGCCAAGAATCCATTCCAACATTTGAAAACCAAGCACATTGACATCAAAATTCGTTTCATCGGAGATTGTTTATGAGCGTTCGCTCATTCGGCTGGAACAGGTTCCCACTGCTAATAATGTGGCAGATCTGTTCACAAAGCCGTTCAACAAAGCTCGATTCGATGTGCTTGTGAGCTTTTTGAAAATGTTTCGTTTTGAGGACTAATTTTTTTTCTTGAGGTTAGTTTAAATTTGCGCATTTTAATTTCATTCTCATCCATGCACAAATTTAGGGGGAGAAATAATCAAAAACCAAACAAAAATCAGAAAATTAAAAATCCAAAAATAGTGTTATTTATGTTTTATTTTTTTTCAAAAAAATATTCCAAAAACCCAAAAACATTAGAAAATCAGAAAATCCAAAAATATGTTGTTAATGGAATGTGCTTGCAGGTGATGTGATGGGAAGTGATATAATCAAGTGATAACGGGCAACCTGAATCTGAGTAAGGTGCCAAAGTCGAATTGTCTGTGCTCTGTGTTCGATGCGCGGGTAGGCACGAAGGGTTTTTTAAATGGACTTGACTAGGATCAGATGAACTTAAGGAGTTTAAAGACTTGACAAATCTTGACCTTGATAGTTCCATTTAGCCTGACAATACGACGCTTTGGTAGGTTGAGCAGAGAGATATACATGGAAATCTACGGATACATTAAATGATATGTATCTAGAACTGTGGATTAACTTTTCCTCGATGTACGTACTTTGTCCTTAATTCCGATATTGAGGGGGCGACTGGGGAATTCCGATAAATTAGGTCTGTAGAAAGTTATTTTCTTTCTTTCTTACTGTCAGTCATATGTTACCTCATCTGTGTGATCGAAAGATCCGACCTGGACTGTAACATATGCAACTCTGTCTCTCTGCATCTTCTTCTATGCTATTCTTTCTACCTGTTAGCCATATGCTGTCTCCTTTGCGTGATTAACGATCCGACCTGGTACACAGCATATGCAACATTCTACTTCTTAATCCATCTAACCTCTAGTTAGTCATATGTTTCACTCTCTGCATGATTGGAAGAGATCCGACCTGAGTGTATAACATATGCATTCTAAATCTAACTTCTTCCTTAATAATTGTCTGCTCATCTGATGTAAGGAGTATTCTGGAAGAACTTGATTATTGGGGTATATCAGGAAGCGGGAAACACGTTCTAGTACAACTAAAATTGAACACTTATAGGTTGTCTGTAGATCTCGCTACTCAATTTAGGTGGACAACAATATTCTTGGTCGTCGTGAGTTGAATGGTCTTTTAGGAAATTTATCTAAGTTCATAGGATCTAATGTCTTGTCCCTTATAGTTTATCCTAAATTTGTCACAACCTTTCATTTTAAGTGGACCACAATACCGGCGATCGACCAGACATAGACATGAAGGTAGAAGTACCGACAAGCGGAGTAAGACTGTCTAATAACATTGATCCCAATATAACAAAAACTTATCAGCGTTTGTTAAAGTGAAAGTAGTTTAAAAATTCCTGTTAATTTCTTTTTAATTCCTGAATCTTATTTTTCATTTTGATAAATTTTTTATTTTATTTTATTTTTTATTTCTTATACATAAAATATTTTAAAAAAAGTTTAAGTGTTAGAAATTAGTTTTATTTTATTTTAATTTTGTCCTCAAAATGTTTTATTTTTATAAAGGTTTTTGGGTATTGGACTTTATCCTTGTGGATTGCGGCCCATGAACTTTTTGGTCCAGGTATATAAAGAAAAGGAGACAGCCAAAAACCCTTTATTCCTCATTTTCTTCATCCTAGCCGCAAACTCTCCAGTTTCTCTCTCTCTCTCTCTAAATTTTTTTCATGAGTTTTACTGAAATTGATCCGATAGCTTCAAAGGTATCCTAATTCCGACCATGGATACGCTAATCTCGCATCAAACCGACATGATTTCAAGCCTTAATCGTTGAAAAACAATCTGTCGGCGTTTACGGCCAAGGCTGTTTACGGCCAATTTTAAATGTGTGAATATATTGTTTACTCATTTGGCTTGTTTGATTGCAGATTCAAATGGCAGAGCTCAAGTTTGCTGACAGTCACAACCTGGCTATCATCTTGGCTGATCCTCCGGCTTCTCATGGAGAATTAAAATCCATGATGCATGGATTGCGAGAGTGTTGCTTGACTACTGCTTTGACTGTCAATCCAACTATCTATCAAGGATTGATTAAGGAATTCTGGAAGTCAGCATCAGTGAAGAAAGGAACTGATGGAGCTATTTCTGTTGAAGCAACTGTCAAAAACTGCAAAATTACCATCAATGAACAGTTCATCAAAAATACTCTCAAAATTCACAACCAATCAACCTTCTCCCCTGATATCAAGATTTCCCAAATTGAAGAATTTCTTGTTAATATGGGATATGAAGGTGTTCTTCCTCCAACCATGAAGAAGCTGTTGCCACCATTTTGGAGATTTTTAGCTCATGTCTTCGTGAGCTGCATTTCTGGAAGAAAGTATGGCGCAGATGAGATCTCTCTTAGAAACATTGGTGCCATCGTCTCTCTGGCTGCGGGATTGGACTACAACTTCTCCAAGTTCATTCTCGAAGAATTCATTGCAAACATCAAAGGGAAGACTAGGGACAGGTTCTTGTTGTACCCTAGGTTCATTCAAGTCTTCATTGATGAATAATTTCCTGAAATGGACAAAGATGGAGAAATCCTCGACATAAAGTCTTTAGGGCCACACACCGTCGGATTAATAAAGCAAAACAGAAAGGGAAAAATAACTTTCCAAGGAAAGTTCCCCTTAGTGAAGTTTGGCTTGTTTTCCGATTCAAGTGAGGCATCCGAGTCTCATGTTTCATCTGATCGTGTGACCTCTGAAGATGACATTTTTTCTGAAGATGACGTTATTCCGGTTTCTGATTACGAAGATGATGAAGCTACTCCTGCTGCCATTGTAGCTGAAGAGCATGACCTTCACTCTGTACATGTTGAGAGTGAGTTTAATGAAGCAAATGATTCCTTTGAGGACTTGGAACTTTCGGGCTTTGACAAGGATGATATTCCCTTTAATCTTGGAGAAAATGAAAACCTCTTGTCAAATGAGGATCTTGACTCTTTCTTTGACACTATCCATGATGTTGCTCATCCAGCAACGAAGATAAAGGAGTCAGAAGACGTTCTTGAGACTCTGCCGGCTTCTCGAAAACAATTGGTTGAGACTTCAACTCCTATGGAGACATCTTCAGAGATTCCTCCCTTTGAAAATGTTACTCCTTCCATTTAGCCAACATTGAGTGAGCCCCCGACAACTCAGACTTCCTCGCCTTCATAGAAGAGGAGAAGACTGATGGGTTTTATGTACAACAAATAAACTAGAAACAATTCCTAAGTTCACATGCAACCTACTTTGGATCTATGTTTTAACTATTGAACATATAACTTTGAATTGCAAAACAAGAACCCTAGAGGAGAGAGGCTAATTACGAAATTAACAAACTAGGGTTTAGGGTTTACATACCTTTCAATTGTTATAGCAAACAATTGATATTCCCTTGGTCTTGATCTTGATCTTCTTGGAAGCTTTAGCACCACAAGTGTAATGCCTCTAATGGAATCACACCCAAACTAGCAAGAAGGAAAGTAGAAGAGAGAGGGGAGAGGGAGTATGCAAAATCTCGGCCTTAGGGTTTCTTCAAAAGAAAGAGTGACCAAAAACATGAACCAGGAGGCTCCTTATATAGCTGAGGGATCTAGGGTTTAAGGGAAACCCTAGTTATCCTTTGCTTAGGGCCTAAGCAAACCCAAGGGCCTTATCCAAGCCCCTATGGACGAAATTATTAGGGTTTCCCCTAAAGATTTCGTCCACCCTCTTCCAAGGGGGTTCTAGAGCCTTCCACTCAACTATTAGATAATTGCAAACTAGTCCCTGCACCTTATAATTAATTCTTTTAACCCCAAAATCAATTCTGATTAATTTCTGGCTAACAATTAATTAAACATAATGATTTCTAATTAATATATTAATCCAATAACATATTAATAAATCATTTATATATATATATTAATTTATTAATCTTATAAATTAATATCTCTCCTTTCATAATTTCCTTGTCCAGTTGCTAGGTTGAGGGCAACCCAAAAGGACTGTGCTGCTATCAATTCAAGTACATACCAATTATAGTTATGGGCTTAGACACCTAATCCAATAGTCTCCCACTTGGATAAGTCTGTAACTATAATTGCTAGTATGCCTTCTAAATTTGACCAGCAAATTGTAGCTTCCAAAAGCTGCTGCCGAACTCTGACCCAGTCAGTTACGCGTCCTAAGATAAGTGATCATATAATCCTTCGTTCTGCTAGATATCCCTAGACATAAGACATGGAATGTAATCAATCTCTTTGTCCAGAATCTATGTTTCCCGATTCCTGATTTGTGATGATGTAGGACTTCTAATTGAACACATCAATTTAGTCCTGGCTGGGCCCAGCACATAAGTCAACACCAAATCATCGAGGGGCCCACAGATATCGCTTTTCCTGTTAGGGCAAAAGGAACGAATAAACGTTGACTCATATGCTTGTATCTTTTACTCATCAAATTATACATGACAATACGTTTTATAACACCAAGTTACTGATGCGTTTTCGCATCACCAATGCATAACCGACTTGTAAATTACAACTCATATATCTTTGTTTCAAGATTATAAGATATTATCGTCTCAGTATTACTCGTGATGAATTCCATGAAGTAATACTCTGAGCGAGGGTTTATCCAATACTCAAATCTCAATTTCTGAGTACTCATGAACATTGCAGCAATTCTATTGCCATGTCTATCCTTAGACAATCTGCAATCCAATTCATGACAGTCTTAATTCACTACTTACTTCCAAGAGTACGAGCGACTGTGGAGTTTGAATAAGCTCATTATTCAGGAAGTAAAACATGCAAAAATGAAACACAATAATAAACAATTGACAAAAGGTAGTAGCCAAACTTATAAATAATACTTTATTATTTAATCACCAAAAGTCAATTACATTTACTTTGTTACAAGTTTCAAAAACTAATCTAACTACTAAAACTAATATCATCTTTCAGTCCTATGCTCCGAGCATGCTGAATATGCTTAGCCCTACTCAGACCCTTTGTGAGGGGATCTGTTGGGTTATCTTCAGATGACACCCTCTTTACTATAAGATGGCCTTCTTCAACTCTATGTCTGATGAAATGGTACTTTCTGTCGATATGTCTGGTCTTACCATGATCTCTCGGTTCCTTTGTCAAGGCAACCGCTCCTTCATTATCGCAGAACAGTTCCATAGGCTCCTGGATGGTTGGAACAACTCCGAGATCCCCGATGAAGTTCCTCAACCAAGCTGCTTCTTTCGACGCTTCACTTGCTGCTATGTACTCTGATTCACAAGTAGAATCAGCCACCGTATTTTGCTTGGAACTCTTCCAAGTAACTGCTCCTCCATTTAGTAAAAACACCCAGCCCGACTGAGAACGGAAGTTATCTCTATCCGTCTGAAAGCTGGCATCACTGTAACCATCTACTCTCAAAGTATCACTGCCACCAAGCACAAGGACCCAGTCCTTTGTCCTTCGCAAATACTTGAGTATATTCTTAACTGCTATCCAATGAGCTCTACCTGGGTTTCCCTGATAGCGACTGACCATGCTCAAAGCAAATGCCACATCAGGACGAGTACATGTCATAGCGTACATGATCGATCCGACAGCGGAAGCATAAGGTACACGACTCATGTCATCTATTTCAACATCTGTACTCGGGCATTGAGTCATACTCAATTTGGTATTGCTCTGGATAGGTAGCTCTCCCTTCTTGGAATTTTCCATACTAAACCTCTTTAGTACCTTATCCAAGTATGTGCTCTGACTAAGTCCAATTAGTCTCTTCTTTCTATCTCTCAATATTCTAATCCCAAGAATATAGGCAGCTTCTCCAAGGTCTTTCATGGCAAAACACTTTCCAAGCCAAGACTTAACTTCTTTCAAGGTTGGAACGTCGTTACCAATGAGTAATATGTCATCGACATACAACACCAGAAAAGTTACTATACTCCCACTAGCCTTGATATACACACAGAACTCATCTTCACTTCTAGAGAAACCAAACTCTTTGACTTTCTCATGGAAGCAAAGATTCCAACTGCGAGATGCTTGTTTCAATCCATAAATGGATTTCTCAAGCTTGCACACTCTATTGGGGAACTTCGCATCAACAAAACCCTCTGGCTGACTCATGTAAACATCTTCAGCCAACTTCCCATTAAGGAAAGCAGTTTTGACATCCATCTGCCAGATTTCATAATCATGAAAGGCAGCTATGGCGAGCAATATCCTAATAGATTTAATCTTAGCCACTGGCGAGAAGGTCTCATCATAGTCAACCCCTGGGGTTTGAGTGAAACCTATTGCAACCAATCGAGCCTTGAATGTGTGCACATTTCCATCCATGTATGTCTTCTTCTTGAAGATCCATTTGCACCCAACTGTCTTACGACCTGGTGCACTATCAACCAAATTCCAAACTTGGTTGTCATACATGGACTTAATCTCGCTGTCCATTGCCTCTTTCCACTTGGAAGCCTCTGGGCCTGCCATTGCTTCCTTATAAGTGACTGGTTCATCTAAGTTTACCAGTGTTCTGTCACTTATGAATGTGTCACCATCTGAAGTAATATGAAAACCATATAACTCAGGTGGCACACTCACCCTAGTGGATCTTCTAAGAGGTAATGAGTTATCGATTGGTTCAACAGGAACTGTTTCCTCTGGTTGAGTGCTAGTGTCATCTAAGGTTCCTTCATTGGCTGACTCTTGAATTTCTTCAAGGTCAATAGTGCTCCCACTGTCCTCTTTGAATATGAGCTCTCTTTCAAGAAAGACTCCTCTTCGTGCTACAAAGACCACGTTTTCACTAGGCCTGTAGAACAAATATCCAAAAGACTGCTTTGGGTAACCAATGAAAACACATTTCTCACTTCTAGCTGCTAGCTTGTCGTGAGTCTCTCGTCTTACGAAAGCTTCACAACCCCAGACTTTAATATGTGCTAACGAGGGAACTTTCCCTGTCCACATTTCGTGAGGTGTTTTGGCAACCTTCTTTGTAGGGACAAGATTGAGGATGTGGGCGGCTGTCTCTAAGGCATACCCCCAGAAGTGAATGGGAAGTGAAGCCCGACTCATCATAGAACGAACCATGTCTAACAAGGTTCGATTACGCCTCTCAGCTACACCATTTAACTGTGGTGTCCTAGGAGGAGTCAATTGTGAGACTATCCCACATTCTTTCAGATAGTCGTTAAACTCGATACTAAGATACTCCCCGCCTCTATCGGATCTAAGTATCTTTATCTTTCTGCCCAATTGATTTTCGACTTCATGCTTAAACTCTTTGAACTTTTCAAAAGTTTCTGACTTATGCTTGATCAAGTAGATATATCCATATCTGCTATAATCGTCAGTGAAAGTCACATAGAATAGATTAGCATCTCTTGTAGTTGATCTGAAGGGCCCACACACATCCGTGTGTATGAGATCCAACAGACCTTCACCTCTTTCACAAGACCCTGTGAATGGTGATTTTGTCATCTTTCCCAAAAGACAAGATTCACACATGTCATCTGACTTTAGGTCAAATGATTCCAACACTCCATCCTTTTGGAGTTGGGCTATGCGTTTCTTGTTGATGTGTCCAAGACGACAATGCCACAAGCATGCCTTGTCTACACTATTAGACAAGTCAATATTAAGTACACTATTTCCTAGGCTATCAACACAAGTCACTGTTTCATACACACCATTACAAGGTAAAGCTTCAAACATAAAAACACCATTCTTATAAACAGAAATTGAACCATTCAAATCATTAAAAGAATATGTAAAACCTTGTCTGAACAATGCATGAAATGAAATAATGTTTCTCGTCATCTCAGACGAATAGCAACAATTTATTAAATCTAATCTAACATCATTACTAAGCAGAAGCTGATAAACTCCGATCTTGGTTACTGGTGAAGACTTTATGTTTCCCATGATCAGGTTTATCCTTCCTCGCTCTATCTCCTCACTTTCCTTTAGACCCTGCAAATCAGAACAGATATGAAAACCACATCCTGTATCAAGGACCCATGAACGAGAAGATAATGAGTTATTAGCAGAAATAGTGTAAATACCTGCCGAAGATGGCTTCATTTTGCCATCCTTGATATCTTGCAGATATTGTGGGCAAGATCTCTTCCAATGCCCTTTTTGGTTGCAGTAAAAGCAAACTGCCTCTTTTGGATCAGAAACATGGGGAGTGGAACCATTGGGCTTAGCCTTTGGGCCATTACTAGATGACCCAGCTTGAGCCTTGCTCTTCCAGTTTTGTTTGGGAGGACCTTTCCTCTTTTTCCCCTTTCCCTGTCCAATAGCCAAAACAGGGGCACTCGTAGGTGTGGAGGGTATACTTTTACCCTTCATCCCTGCCTCAGCTGTCTGCAACAAGTTGTGCAATTGTGCCAAGGTCTGCTCTGTATTGTTCAAATGGTAAGTTAGAATAAACTGACCATAACATTCAGGAAGTGAGTTCAAAACCATGTCAATGGCCAATTCCTCATCAAAGTGAATATTGAGCTTGACCAAACGCTCTATGTAGCGTTGCATTCTTTGCACATGTGACACAACCGACTCCCCATCTTTCATCTTGCAAGCCATGAGTGACTTGACTACTTCGAACTTTTCTTGACGAGCTCGCTTATGGTACTTTTCCATAAGGTCCTTGTTCATCTCGAAAGGCCAGTAGTCCTCATAGTACCTCTGCAATTCTGGGGACATAGTTGCCACCATGATGCATGCCACTTTGGTAGCATCATCGTAATGTTTCTTGTAGGCAGCAAGATCTTCAGGAGTAGCTTCATTCTCATCAAGCTCTTTGAGCTCCTTTTCAAGAACATATTCTTTGTTCTCGAAACGAAGAGCCATCTTGATGTTGCGCATCCAATCGTTATAGTTTGAGCCATCCATAACGACTTTGGAGCAGATATTGAGCAAAGAGAAGTTTTGGTTGGAGGAGGACGAAGCAGAAGTGTTTCCAGGAGTAGACATCTGAAAAAAAAGTTTTAGTTAGATTTCAAGATACCTTAATAAAATAACCCAAAGATATAATATCAAGGTTAGGATCCAACTATGAAGATTCACAACTCAGAAATGGGATGCCGAGATCCAAGTGCAAATTTCATAAAGGTAGGTGAATGACGATTCACCAATTCCACCATTAGACAAAACAAACGAAGTGAAATTCCTAATTCTTTTGAGATACATTGAAACTATTCAATGACATGTTTTAATCTCAGATTATGCTCTTCTATTTGTGACTGGGATGCCGAGGATCACAAACAAGATGTGAATAACCATGCAAATGTGCTTGGTAACCTCATTGTCTTTATCATTAACTATTGATGTGCTGGTAAACCACACACGCTCCATCAAAATGACAATTATGAGATACCCATTACTACTCTTTATTAGTGCCTTTTAGTGTGCTGGTTAACCACACACGCTCCACTAACGACCAATAAAGCATAATGTGCAATTTCATGGATTAGCATACTTTTCACATTTTTCCTAAAGTAACTAGAGTTGGGATTTTTGAAAATAATGTTCTAGTACTTTTAATATCATTATACTTTTAATGAGAAGTAGTTGTCCTATCAAATCCGTTCTGCTAACGACCCTCCACTAATCAAGGAAGCGGTGGGTGAGAGTGGACACCCATTCAATTACCATTTTATAGGCAGTTTCCTTATACCCCCCTTATAGATTAGCTTCGTGAATGAGGCATACTAGCGATTTGACTGACCATATTCTTATACATATAATATTAAACCTTTAATTATAATATATATATATAAGGTGTGTTTTAAAACTTTTTAAAACTTCAAGGGTTTATATAAATTTCGAAATTTAAGCTGTTAAATTCAAATTTAAATAAACCAATTAACTAGATTTAATATTTATCTATTAATTAACTATTAATCAAATTATTAAATCTTGTAAGGATTATCTAATTAAATTAATCAATTAATTTAATCCTAATCCTTATCCCTCTAATTTCGAAAAATAGGGTAAGGATAATTATCCAATTAATCTAATTAAGTAACAATTATCCAAAAACAAGAAACCCTAGTTATCCTCTTAGCATATTTCGAAATTCATAAGGGAGGAGGCTAGGGTTTTCAAAACCCTAACCCTAATTTCGATTAGGGTTCTTTGGAGGCTAGGGTTTTCGAAAAAACCCTTTGATCCAAAACCCTAGAAATCGAAAAATTGGCCTTTAGGGTTTAATCGCTATAAACCCTAATTTGCAATTCAACAATTGTAGCAATTCAATTTAAAACAACAATGGCTCTGATACCACTGATGGGTTTTATGTACAACAAATAAACTAGAAACAATTCCTAAGTTCACATGCAACCTACTTTGGATCTATGTTTTAACTATTGAACATACAACTTTGAATTGCAAAACAAGAACCCTAGAGGAGAGAGGCTAATTACGAAATTAACAAACTAGGGTTTAGGGTTTACATACCTTTCAATTGTTATAGCAAACAATTGATATTCCCTTGGTCTTGATCTTGATCTTCTTGGAAGCTTTAGCACCACAAGTGTAATGCCTCTAATGGAATCACACCCAAACTAGCAAGAAGGAAAGTAGAAGAGAGAGGGGAGAGGGAGTATGCAAAATCTCGGCCTTAGGGTTTCTTCAAAAGAAAGAGTGACCAAAAACATGAACCAGGAGGCTCCTTATATAGCTGAGGGATCTAGGGTTTAAGGGAAACCCTAGTTATCCTTTGCTTAGGGCCTAAGCAAACCCAAGGGCCTTATCCAAGCCCCTATGGACGAAATTATTAGGGTTTCCCCTAAAGATTTCGTCCACCCTCTTCCAAGGGGGTTCTAGAGCCTTCCACTCAACTATTAGATAATTGCAAACTAGTCCCTGCACCTTATAATTAATTCTTTTAACCCCAAAATCAATTCTGATTAATTTCTGGCTAACAATTAATTAAACATAATGATTTCTAATTAATATATTAATCCAATAACATATTAATAAATCATTTATATATATATTAATTTATTAATCTTATAAATTAATATCTCTCCTTTCATAATTTCCTTGTCCAGTTGCTAGGTTGAGGGCAACCCAAAAGGACTGTGCTGCTATCAATTCAAGTACATACCAATTATAGTTATGGGCTTAGACACCTAATCCAACAAAGACTTGATCCTAGACCGGGTGTTCTTGTGTCAGAACTATCTCAAGGCTTGTCGACTCCACCAATATCTACTTCTATTGCTACTTCACCTACTCAATCCAATGAAGGACCGAGAACCTTTTATGAAGCTGGTGGTTCATCTGTTCCTTCAGGATCCTCTCCTCTTAGGCCTTATCATGATGTTGCCTCTGAGAGGCTTGCTCTACATTTGGCCCACGAACAAGGCTCAGTGCCTTCATCTCGAGCTAAAGGAATTTTTATTGAGGAAGGCCACTCAAAGGAGGATGATCACACCATAACTGGACTTCAAAAGGAAATCAGTGTGCTTAATCAGAAAAATATTGAGCTTGATATCCGGGTGGCTGATCTTGAAGCTGAAAAGGTTCAACTTAAAATTCAGGTTGTAGACATTGAAGTGGATAAAGCACTAAAAACTCAGCAAATTTCGGATCTGCAAACCCATCTGGGATCCTTGACTGCAAGTTATTTTGATCTTAAGACGAAGCTGGCAGATGAATTTGGCGACAAATTCAAGTCTTCAGTTCAACATCTCAATGCTGACCAACCTTCTGCTCAGCAAGCTCAAGACCCCCCTACTGATCCACCCACTCAAAGAAGAACTACGATTGTTGACCGCTTCGACAAGGAACCAGTTCAAGCACCAAGTGTTGTTGCACTTAAACGTGCCAAGTTAGAAGCTTCTGACAAGAAAAAGCAACTTCTTTTCAAGAAAACCTCTGATTAGAATGCTCCTGGAAATAAACCCTCTATCACCATCATTGATCTTGAACAGAAAAAATTTGGTCACAAGTATGGTGACAGAACGGGAATTGTGTCATGGGGCTATCATGATAGGCTGAACATGTGGATCGTGAAACGCAAAAGCAAAAATGTGGAGTATTACAAAGACTTCCATGATTTCCATTCATGGACAAGAGTTGATCTCTCAGAATTATCCAGTGCTCCTTTTTGCAATCCATCAGGTGATCCAAAGGTTTCACATTTCAAGCTTTTCTTGGAGGATCAAAGGGATTCCCTGCCATGAAGACTGCTGAGTCTTTCATCAAAAGTTTCCCTAATGTGCTGGATCCCAAGACCAATAAGCCCTTTCAGACTGTCATGTGGCCGCCAGCACATCAAGTCAGACAAGTTCCAATGCTACAGACCTTCAATGATGGATCTCTCAAAGACATGCATTATTGGGTCTATGATGAAACTACTGCGTCTGCTGTCATCAAGTTCCAAGATGGATGCTTTCGCCTATACGACAAACAAGACCTACTTCAATTTGGGAGGTGGGATATTCATCATCTGGCCCTACATCAGATCAAGGTAGCTGAAGATATTTTCGAGCCTGCTGCAAAAGAGTACACAACAATGGTTGCCGAGATTATTGCAAAGGAGATGTGGCAAGGGGCAATGGGAGGGTCCGATGTTCTTGTAATTGAGAAAGACTGAGTTTCAGCTAGCCACAAACCAAGGGGGAGATTGAAGGGTCCATATTATGGTTTGGACTAGGCTTTGGATGTATAGGTCATTTAGTCTTGTAATAGAAGTGTTTTGGTATGTTTACGGCCAAGAGTATGTTTACGGCCGTAAACCTGTTTACGGCCATGACTAGTTTACGGTCAGGTCTATTTCACTATATATAGGATCAATCTGTGTCTGTTGTTGGTTGTTCATGAACCACATAGTTTACGGCCAATGTCAGAGTTGTACCAGCCGTTTTCTGAATACAAACGTGTGCAAGCTTTGATTCATATTCTTCTACTCAATTCTTATCTTATTTGATTGTTAGATTGCTTGATCACTGGTTCAGATCCTGTTTTTAGGACCTTACATCTCGGATTGAGATAGTAGATTTACTTCACGATTTTGGCAGTCGCTCAGAAGGCAATGGGAACACAACTAGACATGAGCACCGCTTACCACCCTCAAACCGACGGCCAAAGCGATCGAATCATCCTAACACTTGAAGATATGCTCCGAGTCTGTGTGATTGATTTCGGAAGGGCATGGGATACCCACTTCCCCTTAATAGAGTTCTCGTACAATAACAACTATCACACGAGCATTAAGGTTGCTCCTTTTAAGGCCTTGTATGGTCGCAAATGCAGATCGCCTCTTTGTTGGGCTGAGGTGGGAGACACCCAGTTGGCAAGGGGACAAACACCAAATATCACTCTTACAGGACCTCGGATCATTCGGGAAATGACAAAGAAAATAATTCAAATCAAGGCACGACTCCAAGCATCCCGAAACCGACAAAAGAGTTATGCTGATAAACGACGAAAGCCTCTGGAATTTCAAGTCGGCGATCGGGTGCTGTTGGAGGTCTCTCCCTGGAAGGAGATGATCCGTTTTGAGAAGCGGGGAAAAGTAAATCCACGATACATCGGGCCATTCAAGATTCTTGTCCGGATTGGTCCGGTAGCTTATAGGCTGCAACTACCTGCAGAGCTCAGCAACGTACAACCCGTGTTCCACGTGTCGAATCTGAAAAAGTGCTTATCATATGAACCCTCGTTGTTCCCTGGATGAGATCGAGGTAAACGATAATTTCCTGTTCTTCAAAGAGCCGGTTGAGATAATGGACTGAAAAGTGAAGCGTACAAAACAAAGCCGCATTTCGATTGTGAAGGTTCGATGGATCGCTAAGCGTGGACCGGAATTCACATGCGAACGCAAAGACCAAATGAAGAAAAATTACCCTCGCCTTTTCTCTAGTTCCTAAGTATATATTTCAAAAGAATTTCGGGACGAAATTCCCTCTAACGGGGGTATGATGACACAACTAACATTTCTGTCTAGGAAATTTGATCCATGGATGAGCAACTCTCAATGTATCTTCTAATTCAATGTTTGATGATATACATATTACTCATTCAAAAACAACTATTCAAATCAAAACTCTCTCATGAAGCCCTAAACCTAATTCAATATACTACTTTCGCTCGATTTTGGGTTTGTAACCCTAACTTCCAGGTTCAAAGCTATAATTGGGCCAGTAATCATTTATTGGGCCTAATGGGCCAATAAACTCTCGATTGAATTATTTTGGGCTAAGAATCCTTATTTGGGGCCTAAATGGACCCACGTTCATTAAACTATAACATTTTGGGCCATAAGACTTTTATGGGCCTTATTGGGCCTAAAATGTCTCACTTTGTCTACATGGGCCTTAATGGGCCATAAATGTGTTCTTGAATTTCTTTGGGCCAAAAACCCTTTTTATTTACCCCTTTTGGGCCGTGAATTCATAAGAGGGCCCAATCGGCCGAAGACTTCCATATTGGGCCTTATAATTTCGAGTATAACCAAAACTAGCCCAAACATTTCTTTTCTTTTCCTTTTTCCTTCCTCTCATTCTCAGTTATGTATATACATATATATATATATATATATATATATATATATATATATATATATATATATATATATATATATATATATATATATATATATATAAACATTGTAAAAAAAAGGATATTATGGGGATAATTTGAGGATGACACCTCATTAATATCCCCCATACATCTATGTTTAATCCTCAATGTATTAACCTAACTAAACCTCTATCTCTCTTCTTCTTAATCTCGGCCAAGGTGCATCCCACCACCACCTTCATTTTTCACTACTAAGTCACTACATTCCTCCAAGAACTCCAAGCAAAATCCATCCATTCTTCCAAAAATTTCGTGTATGCTTGTGTGTGTGTACTCAAGAATACATCATCAAGGTTCATCATTTTGGTAAGATAGTTTCTATTCTAGTGTTTAACTTCATCATATCACAAATCTTTCACTCATTATCATTCCAACTCGTGATTCATGCTCCTAATATCTCCTACAAATCGAAGATCTCATCTCAAGGAAGCATCTAGACCGAAAACTCCTCCAATCCTCTTCCAAATCTAATCCATCAACCCCAAAGTGAGTTTATGCCCCTTATTTTCGGATTGTATTATGTTTTGGGGGAGGATACAAGTTGCTTTGTGTAGATTTATGTGTTTAAGCATGATTATGTGTGTTCTTTCATGTTATATGTTGTGTTTATGTGTTGAAACTTCATAGATTTCGATAGATCTACTAAAATATGGTGATATTGGTAAACTAAAACACTCCATGCAACTTATTATGAAGATGAAAGGATTAAAACATGTTAAGGATGTTTGAAACTAAGAAAAATCGTGTAAAGGGCCAAAAATTGACAAAGAAAAACAAAAGTTAGGATCTTTTTGTCAACTCACAGTTTTAAGAGGACTTGTAGAGTCATTTAAATAAAAATGGGTCTTTATGATATTCATGGTTTTAAAAGGGCCAAAATTGTAAATTTTCACAAAATGGGCCTTCACGGTTTCATGGGCTAAATTTGTAAATTTTTTACTTTTGTGGATTTAATTGTCATTTTAAACAAATTTGACCCAAAATGTTAATTTTCGGTTAAAAGGGCTGGAAATGCCAATTTTATTATACTTGGGCCGAAAAGGTAATTTATACACATTTGGGCCGAAAATGTCAAATTTCATAAATTTGGGCCGAAAATGTTATTTCTAATAAATGTCGTCTTATTTTGAAACAAGCCCTAAATGTAAACTTTTGGTCTTAAGGAACTTAAAGTGTCATTTTTACCAAAAATGTGCCTTAATTGTAAATTTTCGGTTTTATGGACCAAAAATGTCATTACTACAAAAAGTGGGCCTTTTAAGTAATTTTGGTAAACAATTGAGTTTAAATAACCAACGTAACAACAAACGGACTAAATACGTCATTTACATCTTCTAATTGGGTCGGGATATACCTTACATGCTTATTGGGCCTTAGTGGCCCATTTGCATATTTAAGTGGGCCTGGAATACACCATACATGTCTATTGGGCCTTTGTAGTCCAACTACATTCTTATTGGGCCTGCAATATACATTACATGTTATTTGGGCCTTTGTGGCCGATATACATGCTTAACGGGCCTAGTAGACGTAAAACATACACGGACCATTATTCACTGCGTTACATAGTGTAATACAATATTCGTGTAAATACAGTTAAGGCTCTTATGAGACATTTCATTCATTCGTACCTATCTAGTGTACATCCTTAAGCCTGCAGTTATAACCAGAGTCTCCTGGAGGGAGAGCGAGAGTTTGTGTATAGATCTATACAGGGTGACACCCCACACCTGAGTTGATCGCTACAGCTAGACTAGGCCAGTCTAGGGTGACAAACCTTACCTTAAACAAGTCGGCGTCTGAAAAACGTCATGACAGGCGGATCAGTCATTATTAAGTATGGTTATAACGACTCACATCGAGAATAACTCCATTATAAATTTACGAAATACATATACTAATTTGATGATACAAAAACATACATACATACACTGCTACTCAATCTTAGGGTATTTGAGACCACAATACTTTTATAAACAGATAATATCGGATTTTCTGGTAAGGCATACAATTATACAGTACCTTCTACTTACAACAGAAAATATAGGAATTTCTGGAATACTCTTTTTATATATGTTCAAAACAGAAACACACATGCTTTATGCAAGATTTGATACAAAACCCTCAAACCATTTTATAGAAAATATCGGTTTTTTGGGTGTTACTAAATGATACGAAACTTTTCATTCAAACATGCTTATGAACTCACCAACATGATATATGTTGACATTTTCAAAATATCTTGTATTCTCAGCAAATCGTTAAGCAGGTGGACATCGAGAAAATGTGGAATTTGTTGCATTATGTTGCTATTTTAAAACGTTATATTTTTAGCATGTAACTTTTGTAAACAATTACAATGATGTAAAATCAGTATTGCTGTATTATGGTACGTGTGATGATGATGCTTGCCTTGTTTCTATTATATTCACTATGATGATATTACAAGATGAAGTCACCCAACCCCCGGACGTTTCCGCCGTCTGGTTCGGGGGTGTGACACTGACCTTGTAGAAAGACATGGGCAATTGGCCTTAAATTGGCCGTCTGGTTCTGATGACAATCTCACGAAAAGGGGCCCTCCTTGCGACACTTCTGGAACTCGGTCCGTGACCTACATAAACCCTCATGTACCTTCTCGCACTTACCATAAGTGCGGGATTTCTGGCCTCCTAATTGGGAATCAGCGAGCTTGAACAACTTAGCTGCATGTTGGGTTTGAACTGGGGTATGCCACTTTTCGCTCGCCTAGGTCTCGATCTCAATATCTCTCCTATGAGAAAATAATTATAGCTCTGCAAGTGTCCGATATTGTTGAGTTGATACAAACACTTAAATCTCCATCTTGACCATGCTCAAGTAACAGGACATCTGAACCTGCTCCGAAGAAGTGTACTCGGGGCAAAAAAAAAAAGTTCTCTCCATAAACATCATGGTGATCTACATCACCGACTCTGTCGTATGCTTGATCGAAGAATACTCATGGGCCAACATCTCTCTCTCTCTCTCTCTCTCTCTCTCTCTCTCTCTCTCTCCCTACCTATAGAAGTAGAATGTGCTCTGTACGGAACATCTTCTTAAACTGCTCCCATGTTACTGCATCCCACTCCACAATCGATAAAGTTCGAGTAGCTAACTTCCACCGGTCCTTCGCCTTCAGTCAAAGAAGGTTCGATGCAAACTGTAATAGTCGGATTCTTGAGATATATTTTATTTGTTGATTGTGAGTTTTGGGGGTTACCACGACGTGGTAGAGTAACCACCACGACATGGCGATGGAAAATTGGTCGCAGACTTCATTTAAGCCACCACTACATGGCATTCTTTTGGCCACTACGTGGCAGCCGTCTGGAGGTCTGAACTCTAAATTCTTGGTTTTGAACTCGATTTAAAGGAAGTAGTAGCTACGGTTTCACCTCTTAACAACCTCCAACACCCAGAAACCTAAACCCTAGCCCTCTTTGTCTGCGTCTGTGGGTTATAAGTCCACACTAACAACATAATTTAATAGACTGTCTAGAATAGTTAAGTGTTGTCATCAACTCTGGTCGATGACCCATACATACCTACCAGTTGTCTGATCTGGACCCACCATTTTTGTTCATCCAAGAAAGAGTAGGAATAAAACGATCCACTCTGATCTCACAATCTACCCTCAGAATGAGACCTAATCAATGTCCAACTTAGTTAGAACTAAGTACCTTTTATAATTCCATAACTAACTTAGACTATATCTAAATGCAATTATGATTCTGACATAGTTCCTAATAAGCAATACTACTATAGGTATACAAGTAGCATAGAGTATAATAAAAAAAATACTTTTATTACAAATGCTCTTGAAAGTAACCATGGACTCACTTCACAAAACTAGGTAGCTAGATGTTTCGGCAGCGCTTCGCCTTAACACTTCTCAAAGAACTAAATGTATAAAATACTGAGTCTTAGTCTAGTTTCATAATCCTGGTGACTTTATAATGATAATTTAGATTTCTCAACAATCCCAATGTCTGTATCTAGATCTATCAAGTATGGAATAACCAGATAGGATCATATAGGAGGTAAGGTATGTTTGGTATATAGAGTATGTTGTTTAGAAATCCCACTTTAAATACCTCACTAAATCAAGCCTAGACATCACTCTCGTAAGTAGATCAATTAGTATATTAACTTGGAATCACTGATAAGTCTTAATTATAGGTTCATAGTAACGACTACGAGTATAATAAAAAGTTACACTTAAAATAAATAAGCGTAGCTTGACTTACAAAGTAATCTAATGGAAACCGGAAATTATACGGGCAAAAATATGATTCGAGAGCTTCCATTATCCGAATAAGTAACACCGCAGGGCTTCGCTAAATTAACCGAGAACTAGAGAGTAAAGGGAAAAGGTTAGGACTTAATCTAGATAGAATTAGAGAAGTGATGTGTAGAAAATGGCTGAAATCGCGTCTATATATAGCAAGAGAATGAGTGTGCACTGCGCAATGTGTTCTCTACGTGTCGTGCATGTGGTCTGCCAGATGACATGTCTTTTTGTGTGTGGTGCGACATGTTACGATTCCCATGAAGAGTCAGATGTGTGCGACACACCTTGTTAGTGTACACTGCTGCTTACGAATTTTCCTGATCTCTTAAAAAAATCATAACTTGCTCATATGACCTTCGTTTTCGTTGGGTTTTATATCCACACGTAGCTATCAATGAGATCTACAACTTTCATATAGACTCCATCAGCTAATATTTATTTTATTTTCAAAGTTATATTTTTACAAGCTTATACTGTTAAAGTTTGTGCAAAATTCATAATCTTTTTCATACGCTATTTGTTCTCAACTGTCATTATATCGACGGGTAAGTAGGGGGAGATCTTCAACTCTCTTTTAGATTGATTTTCCTAATAATTGGCCGATTTCCATTTTGGTTTCTGTGTCTTACACTGTTGTACTAAATCACATCTTAAGCTTGGAAAAATCATAACTTCTTCGTACGAAGTCAGATGTGGCGTTCTTTATATCAATGTTTTCGCTTTTCCAATTATTACGACTTTTGTTTAGACTATTTATCAAATATAATCTTTTATTTTTAATTTATATTTTAGCATATTAATTACATTACGACGTAAGAATTTACACAGATATCATATACATATAATATCTATAAAATTCACATAAACGCACATATAAATGAATAATTCTCTTTTGTTTATTCATAAAAGATTACAATATTTGACCGACAAGTTACATATATGATAACTAAACCTAGCTGGAAATGCGGGCGTTACAAGTACCAACTTGTAACGTCCAAAAAACCACAATAATTTTATTATTTTTAAAGAAGACACATCCATAGATACCATAAGTCCTCATAGCATTGTTCTACAACCATACAAAAATCAGAGTATTTGTAACACCCAATCCTTGCAGGTATATTTCTTTCCTTTATTTTAAAGTTTAAAGTATGATGAAGTTTGGTTCTACGTGGGGCGTAGGAAGTTTCCTACACAACGCACATGAGGGTATAGGGATGCGGGACTTAAATGATCTATGCAGGGTGTAGATCAGGTTACACATGCAGCGCGTAGCTGCCCAGGGCCAAACCCCTAATCTTGGGGGTTTGAGCACAATCTAAAGGCTCTAACTCCTTTGAGGCCCTTCCATCCTCAACCTCCATCCTCCTAAATGGCCCCTTTAAAACCCTAATCCCCATTGGTATGCTTTTGAGACTTAAGAGTGTTTTGTGTTCACTTTTAAAGGAAGAAGAAGGTTGTGGGATCACTTGGAATCTCAAATCAGCTTGGTATCAGAAGTTTCATTCCTCCAACCATCTCCATAAGGTATAAAGTTTCCACCTTGATGTGTTTTTATGCTAGATCTTGCAAACTTTAGGTTTTCATGCTTTTTGTCCCCATAACCATAATGTATATGAGTAAGAACTACTCCAGACCATTGGAGTGTAATTTTAGACGTCTTAAGGGTTAACTCATAAAAACGAGAGCTTGGTCACTCTCATCCATCCACGTATGAGCTTTTGGGAAATTGAAGGCTTCTTGGACCTAAGGTTTGGATAAATTCTCTTTGTATGCACGCAAATGGATAAAGTCAAAGAGTTTATCCATTAAGACGTCCATCTTGTTTAGATTTGGAAGTTTAGTGGTTTAACTTTATATATTAAGAACTTAATGAGAAAGGTGAACAACAGCGTGCTACACATAATGTAGTTATGGCTACACAGGGTGTAGCCTTTTTCTGTCCCGTAAAAGCCACATTGGGCTCTATGCAGGAAGTAGTGCATCATGTACACATGACGTAATCTAGCTGAAGTTGACTGTTCACTTTTTTACCATTGAGCTTTGACTTTAACCAAGTTTAACTTTAGGTCAATTGGAGTATTTTAAGTTGTAGACTGAGGCTTGGTCCCTGTTTGTTGTACAGGTGACTTATAGGCGCATTATTTGGATCAGTGATCCGTTTAGCTATCTTCTAGACTTTGAGGTGGGGTTTCCTCACTATACTTATGGGCCGAGGTCACTAATGTCGACCCACTAGGTTGTGTTATGTTTCTTGGTATATAGGATGTTTCTATATTGTAGTAATCTATTAGATTGGTATATCTTGTATGATTACATGTACTTGATTGTTATTATTTATCTACAACATATGTCGACATAGTGAGGTTGGGTTAAGGCTATTCTCCTCTATGCTGAACCCAGGGAAATCCAGTCTGATGATTGTGGGTCGGGGGTAATCGTGCTGTATGACTGTGGATGGGAATTCACTAAGCTTTGTCTTATAGTTCAGTTTCATAGTTTCAGGTATATCGTATGATAAAGGCAAGGCGAAAGTGTGATTGTACACATCATCCTTTGGATTTATGTTGAGAGATGTTATTAGATACTCTAATTTTATGACTATGTTTTGAAAAAAAAAAATTGTATGACTTATAATTTATGAAAATGGTTTTTGAAAAATCAAAATTTGTATCATGATTTTTGGGATGTTACAGTATTTGCAAAACATGAAACCATCGGAGGATGTGTACAGTAATGTCATCTCCTTCCCCCGATCATCTAAAGTACCTAAAATATTAAAATCCAAAACTATAAGCCAAAGCTTAGTGAGTTCCCCAAAATACCCCACACAAAAATACACATACAATGCATGTACACCACAGCCAATAGTCTGACTGTAGTGCCTCGCAAGACCTACAATACACTTAGACCACCCTCCTGATCCTACAACATTGGGTTGGACCACTCTCCTTGGCACTACAGTAACAACTAGACTACTCATATCGCTTGGCCTACAACACAAAGAAAAACCTCCTCAACCTAAACACAACATGTCGATATATACACACAAATAGTAGCAAGCAACCACAGGTAATCATAACAAATCTACCAGACTAATAGATGACTACGGCATAACAACATCCTACACATAAGCATACATATTTCAGTACAAAGTATAGTGAGAAAACTCACCTTGCAGGCTAGCAGACTATCAACACAACTCACACGAAACAAGACTGGTGTACGATTTACCTATACAATAATCATAGCTACATCCTCAATATAGCCCAAGACCCTCAAAATGAAGAAAAGTCAAACTTCGTCAAAATTCAATGGTCAAAGTCAACATTGAAAAGTCCATCAATTGCCCACCACGTCGTGGCCAAGAATTTGCCACACAGTGGCAGACTCGTGACAAAACAGTTGCAAGCATGCCTACCGTCACGTCGTGGTGGCCAAACCACCATGATGTGGAAACTTTCTTGCTAGCTTAATGCATTATGCTCTTAATCCTTCAAGCTCCTCATTCATACTTTCCACTAGACTTTCTTACACCCATATATCATAAAAATAATTTCTTTATGGACATGCATGTAACGCCCGAGTTTCAGGGCTAAGCATTTTTAGACGATGTAATAGTCTAGGTCAACTATTGTAACTCTTTTTGATGTAAGAAAGATGAAATATTTGAGTATTATGTGAATTATGTGAATTTATATGCTTATTATTTATTTCTAAATGCATAATAAATAAGGAATAAAAATAAGCGTCAAAATTAAAGTGTGAGATAAACCCAACATCTTTACATAACGTTATAGTGGTCGAAACAAGGATTCCGGAGATATAAAGAACACCGAAATCCGAGTTATAACGAAGAAGTTATGACCCGTCGAAGTTTCACGACGGAACCGGCACGACACCGGGAAGCGTAAATAACGAATTTACGATTGAGTGACTTTTAGCCTTAGCGATCTAAACGAAAGTCATAGAATACGTTAAACCGAGAGCGTCCATAAAAAGAACGCCCAAATCTGACTTCGTATGAAGAAGTTATGATTTTTCGAAGTTTCGACTTAGCAGTGAACAGCCCGAAGTTCGAATATTAGATCGAGCGGTTTTTAGCCGACACAACCTAAACGAGAATCGAAGATCTCGTAAATAGTAGCGCATCGATAAAAAGACAGACGAATACGGACGTCGGATGAAGAAGTTATGAATTTTTAACGGACCAATCCTGTCCCGGCCTGTTAAAAATATAAATTTAAAATAAAGTCAAAATTAGCCGACGGAATCTAAACGAAAGTTGTAGAGTACGTTCTCGCCTGCGCGTGGACATAAAGAACGTCGAAAACGGAGCTCGTAGGCGAAAGATACGGATTTTTAAAGTTTAGACTCGAATTTGCGAAGCCTATTGCTCGATTGATGACGTGGCAAGATCACAGCCGTCGCTTGCGGTCCACGGTCTCGCTTCGGATGAAGGACACGCCACCTCACTTACACCCCGCGTCCGAAGCTGGGTACGCCCGGCGTACTTGGCCTTATCTCTTCCGAGTCCGATGTGCGAGCCAGCTGGTGCGAACTGGCAACCCTATCCGAACTACGCCCCGCGTAGTGCCGCTGTACGCCCGGCGTACGACCGAAGGATCGTGCCTATAAATAGGCTGCGAGGGCTGCCGAGTAAATCACACCAAAATCATTTCTCTCTCTAGGGTTTTTAACCCCCCCCCCCCCCTAAAGCTTAGGTGAACCCCTAGCACCCGAAGGAAGCCCCGAGGCTCCCGGAGTCCCGAGAAAAAGGGTATTTCGGTTCGGAAACGCTGCTCCAAGCGAAGCCCGGTTTTCTTTAGAATCCGCTGTAAGTGAGCTACGCCTACGCAATTTTTAATATAGCTTCTAATTAATTATAGTAACATTATTAGGACCTTAAAATAATTATTTGGGCTATTATTATGAGTTATATAGAGTGTTGTTTAACTCTTATATAATAATAATAATAGTTAGACTATTAATTAGTCGCGGTTAACGTTAGACTAAACCCTAGTGGTATTGATACTAGGTTTTGTCGAAGGAAAGTTATTTTGAGATAACGAAGCGTTGTTCGAGTACAGAGTCACCACCTTTGAGTGCATAGTTACTTTTATCGTACACATAGATATGAAGTATTTTATATAAATTACGTGCTACGTGTGCATATTATCTGTATACTTGCTATCTATGCTGGATGAACGATTTTATACATGTTTTAAATGATTTAAACTGTATATGTATTTTATATCTACAAAATGTGTTGGGTAAAACATGGGTAGATGTAATAGTTGCTGTGTGACAAAATAAAATAATGAGAGGCCTCGTTATAGATGTTATTGATGATCCGGTCATCTAGCGGAGTATAGATGACGAACACGGACTATTCTAGACAGTCTAGTGGAACGCTAGCAGGATCGCAACCTGTAGGTGTTTATTTGAACTGTGTGTTTACCAGCAGTACTCCATCCCCCACATGGTTGCCTTATTTGACATGAATTGCAGAGGAATCCTCGAAGCATGTGTTGTCACCCCGATGAAAGTCCTTAGACTAGGTCCCTTGTGTTAGATGTTTTAGGGACGTAAAGTGAGGATAACGGGAATAGGTAATTGGGTTTGTTTGGTTTGATAAAGTTAATAAACTTATTTATTGTGGGTCGAAAACCCTATGTGCTCACCAGGCTCCCAAGCCTGACCTACTCAGTTTCTTGTATTACAGGTAGTGGCGCATGAGCATTGATGTTTGGATGAGAGATAAGGGATTATAGGCCTATAAATACGAAATAATGTAGTAAGGCTTATGTTGTACTGTTTATGCTTTTGATCTGTATCGAACATGACATCCCGAGTCTTTTAATGAAATACATTTCTTTGGAAATGCTGTTGATAAATCTTTATCATATTTTGTTTTGGGACGAATTCCACAACACTTTTATTTAAAATGTTACTCTGATTTTCAAACAAGCATAAACAAAATCGGTCTTTTCTGGCCGTGAAAATGGGTATGTCACAGTTGGTATCAGAGCATTAGTTTAAGCGAACTAGGAATTTGTAGGATTTCTAGACTTAAACTTAGAATGCTAAGCGATGATTCTGAGATTTGAGCACTAGCTTATTTTAGGAATTGTGCCTAAAATGTTTTTATGTACTAAATGCTTTGTGCCTGATATGCTGTTAATTGTTCGGATCTATGGTCTGTTGCCGACCGGATACAGAAACCTTATGTGTTTAGGATTCTAAACGTACGACTACGATATTTGAACTAACATGTAAACGTTTCGGAGTGATAAGGACGGTTTAAACTACTATCCTAAATAAAGATCTAAATTCACCTTATTCGGTGTATAGATCAAAATAGCAAGAACCCACAGTAGAGCCGGGAATGCAAATGGAAACATAAACCAACCTCCAGTGATGGCTGGAGTGCAAGCGATGATCCAGATGATGTTGGATCGTCAAATGGAGGAAACCAGATGTTTGCTCCAACAGAATCGAGAGGAAGCTACCATACCAATCGAACAGCCCGAGTTGAACGAAGGGCAGTCTGAGGAGGGGAACTACAGTGGGACTGTTGGTCAAGCCAACCCACCAATAGTTCGAAAAAACAACCAGGATAACGGAGTCGAGAGGAATGGATGCAAGTACAAGGATTTTCTGACTTGCAAACTATCGAATTTCACTAGAAAGGAAGATCCGATCGGGTTCATGGATTGGATCTTGGAGATGGAGTTAGCTTTCATGACGTGTGGTTGGAGAGGCAAACTACATACCACATTTGCAGTGTGTCAGTTTCGACGAGGCGCTGTGCGTTGGTGGAATACCCTGGGGAAGACTCTGAGCCCCAATGAGACCCTGCAACTGACATGGGCAGTGTTTTTGGTGCAGTTCAAACGCAAGTACTACTCAGCCCAAAACCTACTCGAACTAGAGAACCAGTTCCTAACCCTGAAGAATGGAAGCATGTCCATTGATGAGTACACTAACAACTTCACAGAGAAGATGGAGTTTGCCTTGCGTCTTGTCCCATATGAACTAACAAAAATCGACAAGTACGCCAAGGGACTCCCACGGGAGTATGCAGTGCCGGTACGTCAGGCACGTACTCTGGAGGCAGCTATCTGGGCTGCCAAATCTGTGGAGGATATGATTAAGGGAAGAGCTGCCAGCAAGGTTGAGGTTGGCGAGAAGAGGAATTTGAAGGGACTACTAAACCCAACAAAAAGAAGAGCAAGTTCAGTTCCATGAAGTTTGGAGGAGGAGGGAACGAAGCAAAATGGTGCGAGAAGTGCAAGAAGAAGCACTCAGGAAAATGTAGCGAGGAAGTGACCTGCTAAAAGTGTGGAAAAACGGGGCACTATGGCAATGAGTGCACCATCAACAAGATTATGTGCTACGACTGCCGTGAAGAAGGGCATATTGCTAAGGATTTCCCGAAAAAGAAAGACGCGACAAGGCCCAACATTCCGCCGAAGCCGAAGGCGAGAGCCTTCCAGATGACGCTCGAGGCTGCAAAGGAGGCAGCAGACGTCGCTTCAAGTACCTTTCTTGTAAATGGTTTGCCTGACAATATACTATTTGATTCCGGAGCCAACTCCTCCTTTGTGTCACATAAATTTGGTGGGAAACTAGCATTGCCTGTAGAAAAACTTGATAATGCCCCAATTGTGGAAGTTGCCAGTGGCAAGTTCGTACCTGTTAGTAAGCGTATTAGGAACATCGTCATCAACCTAAACGGAAACGAATTCCACGAAGAGCTATTACCCATAGAGTTGAACGGTTTCGATATCGTTTTGGGTATGGATTGGCTTAGCGCCAACGATGCTGAGATTCAATGCCGAAAGAAGATAGTAAGGGTAAACCCACCCGGAAAAGAGTCATTTATGGTGTACGGGGACAAACGCTGAGTAAATTCTGGAATCATCTCCCTGATGAAAGCCAGAAAATGTTTGTCCAAGGGATGTGCATCACACTTGGCATTCGTAATCGATGCTAAAAAGGAAAAGAAAGAGGTGCAGAATATACCGGTCGTGTGTGATTATTCGGAAGTCTTTCCCGAAGATCTTCCCCGATTACCACCTGATAGACAAGTGGAGTTTCGGATAGACTTGTTACCAGGTACAACATCGATAGCAAAGGAACCTTACCGATTGGCACCGACGGAGATGAAGGAGCTCATGACACAACTTCAGGAATTGTTGGAAAACGGTTTCATTCGACTTAGTTCATCACCCTGGGGAGCTCCGGTGCTATTTGTGAAGAAGAAATACGGGAGCATGAGAATGTGCATAGACTACAGAGAGCTGAACAAGGCAACGGTAAAGAATAAGTACCCTTTGCCAATGATTGATGACCTATTCGATCAGCTACAAGGTTCGAGCTACTTCTCAAAGATCGATCTTAGGTCAGGGTATCATCAGCTGAAAGTGAGAGATCAGGATATTGAGAAGACTGCATTCAGAACGAGATATGGGCACTACGAGTTCTCAGGTATGTCGTTTGGACTAACCAACGCTCCAGCAGCATTCATGGATTCTGATGGAAGAAGCTCACAAGACCATGTACTCAATTCATCCCGATAGCACAAAAATGTATAGGGACCTAAAACCCTACTACTGGTGGCCGACGATGAAGCTCGATGTTGCGAAGTATGTGGTCGAGTGTGTGACATGTGCAAGAGTTAAGGCACAACATCAGAAACCGTTTGGGAGTTTAGAACCTTTACCTGTACCCATGGGTAAATGGGAAGACATCACCATGGATTTTGTGACTAAACTACTCAGAACGAAGAACGGTCACGACATGATTTGGGTGGTCGTGGATTGTTTCACGAAGAGTGCACACTTCATAGTAGCAAACGAGAAGTGGTCTATGGATAAGCTCGCAAATGTTTACGTGAAGGAAATTGTAAGACTTCACGGTGTTCCTCTAACAATTGTCTCAGATCGTGATAGTCCTTTCACGTCAAGGTTTTGGAGAAGTCTACAAGAGGAACTGGGTATGAAGTTGTGTCTAAGTACAGCTTACCATCCGCAGACTGATGGTCAGAGCGAAAGAACGATTCAAACGCTTGAAGATATGCTGAGAGCATGTACCCTTGAGTTCCAAGGTAACTGGGATGAGCACTTACCTTTGGTAGAGTTTTCCTACAACAATAGTTTCCACTCGAGCATAAAGATGGCACCCTATCAAGCTTTGTACGGACAGAAGTGTCGTACGCCGTCTTGCTGGCTTGAGGCTGGAGAAAAGCAGTTTATGGGCCCCGAGATAGTCCATGAGACTGCTTAAAAGTTTAAGGTAATTAGGGAAAGAATGTTAGCAGCTCAAGATCGTCAGAAGAGCTATGCTGACAAGAAAAGACAACCGATGACCTTCGAAGTTGGGGATTCGGTGTTGCTTAAAGTCTCACCGTGGAAGGGACTTATAAGATTCGGAAAACGAGGAAAGTTGAGTCCAAGGTTTATTGGACCATTCAAAGTTGTACAAAAGATTGGGAACCAAGCTTACAAGCTGATTGAAGAGCCCGAGGCAATTGTTGACCGTAAGACTAAGAAGTTATGACGCAAGATGGTCGACTTGGTGTTAGTCTGTTGGAAACATTCGAATGGGCCGAATCTCACTTGGGAAACAGAGAGTGACATGATGAGTCGCTATCCGCATCTGTTTGCTGATGCATGATTCCGGGACGGAATCATCCTAAGGGGGAGAGAATTGTAACGCCCGGGGATTCAGGGCTAAGCATTTTTAGACGATGTAATAGTCTAGGTCAACTATTATAACTCTTTTTGATGTAATAAAGATGAAATATTTGAGTATTATGTGAATTATGTGAATTTATATGCTTATTATTGATTTCTAAATGCATAATAAATAAGGAATAAAAATAAGCGTCAAAATTAAAATGTGAGATAAACCCGACATCTTTACATAAAGTTATAGTGGTCGAAACAAGGATTTCGTAGATATAAAGAACACCGAAATCCGAGTTATAACGAAGAAGTTATGACCCGTCGAAGTTTCACGACGGAACCGGCACTACACCGGGAAGCGTAAATAGTGAATTTACGATAGAGCGAATTTTAGCCTTAGCGATCTAAACGAAAGTCGTAGAATACGTTAAACCGAGAGCGTCCATAAAAAGAACGCCCAAATCTGACTTCGTATGAAGAAGTTATGATTTTTCGAAGTTTCGACTTAGTAGTGTACAGCCCGAAGTTCGAATATTAGATCGAGCGGTTTTTAGCCGACACAACCTAAACGAGAATCAAAGATCTCGAAAATAGTAGTGCATCGATAAAAAGATAGACGAAAACGGACGTCGGATGAAGAAGTTATGAATTTTTAACGGACCAATCCTGTCCCGACCTGTTAAAAATATAAATTTAAAATAAAGTCAAAATTAGCCGACGGAGTCTAAACGACAGTTGTAGAGTACATTCCCGCCTACGTGTGGATATAAAGAACGTCGAAAACAGAGCTCGTATGCGAAAGATACGAATTTTTAAAGTTTAGACTCGAATTTGCGAAGCCTGTTGCTCGATTGCTGACGTGGCAAGATCACATTCGTCGCTTGCGGCCCACGGTCTCGCTTCGGATGAAGAACATGCCACCCCTCGCTTACACCCTGCGTCCGAAGCTGGGTACGCCCGGCGTACTTGTCCTTATCTCTTCCGAGTCCGATGTGCGAGCCAGCTGGTGCGAGCTGGCATGTGACACCCCAATTTTTTAAACAATTTTTCACATTTTAAAAATATAATTTCATTCACAATAGTATAAAAATCTCATTGTATCACATAACACTCAAGAAAACATATCCCAAGATCACAAGTATAAAAAGCTCCTCATGTGTGTACTGATCATGCCGGCGCCTTCCCGCGATCCTCACTGGTACCTGAAACACATAACACAACACTGTAAGCATAAATGCTTAGTGAGTTCCCCAAAATACCACATGTAACACATATTAGCCACTCGAGGCTATAACTCTGTGGACCCTCCGGTCCTAACTCTGTGGACCCTCTGGTCCTAACTCTGTGAACCTTTCGGTTCTAACTCTGTAACTCTGGAATACACACAGCATATATCACATAGAAATAATGTAGTGCAACACATCACATACATAACATACAAGATACTCTATCACATAGCTCTATTACCACTCAAGGTAAAGTATAGTGAGAAGACTCACCTCGGGTGACTCGGTAAATCTCGAACTCTGAATTACTGCGCTAGCCTTCGCCTAATCACATAAATAATTACTCTAATTAATACAACTTCTAAAGGCTAGGTCAACCCCTCTCCATAAGTTCTCTAAGAAGGTCAAAAGACCAATCTGCCCCTCTAATGAGTCATAAGTCCAACCACTAACTAAACCCTAAAAGTCAACAAAAGTCAACGGTCAACATTGACCGGACTCGCCGAGTGCACTAGAGTGACTCGGCGAGTACATGCATGTACTCTTCGTCCCTGGTCCTCCCTGGACTAGCTGGTCAACCCGGTGCTCCATGGGTCGTCACAGGTTGCGAGTCGCGGGGCAACCCGACTCGACTCGGCGAGTTCCTCCCATGAAAACCCTCAAAAGATCTCTTGAGGTCAGATCTGCTTCACCAAACAGTAGATCCATCCTTTTAACACTCAAAAGTCACGTAAAGGTGCAACCTTTACGTGCATGCAACCCATATCAAGCCTCAAATGGAGAAATAACACTAGAAATGGCAACCTAGTCTCCAATCCTCCATGAATCAGCATAAAGCAGAGTGGGAAAGGTTCTCTGGACCTCTATGGGTCCAGATCTGATGTCATAATCCCAAAGTGGACCTCATACTCTCTAGATCTTCCATAAAATGAGGGTAAAAACCCTAAAAGCAAGAAATCCATCAATATAACACGAAATGGGAAAGGTTTATACCTCCAAAGATGATACCACAAGATGATTAGCTCAGATCCAGTCCCCTTCACGTTCTAGATGTGTGCTCCTATCTTCCTTCAAGCCAAACCACACAAAAAGATGAAGAAATAGCCTCCTTTTGCTCTCAACTCTCTTACTGCTCTCTCTAGGGTTCCTCTGGGGTGCGTTGGCCGCAAATGGAGGCCATAAAGGCCTTTAAATAGGGCTCAGGCCCCGAGGATTAGGGTTTCACTTAACAGCGCGGACTCGCCGAGTCCACGCATGGACTCGCCGAGTCCATTCATTTAATACAGTCAGCAAACGTCGTTCCTACTGGGCGAGTTTAAGCGTCTACTCGCCGAGTCCCTCTCTAATACTTAATAAAAATACATAAAATAAGATACCTGGGAATCCGGATGTTACAATTCTCCCCCACTAGAATCAGACTTCGCCCTCGAACTCCTACTCGACAAACAACTCCGGATGCTGCTCCCGCATCTCCAACTCCGGCTCCCAGGTCAGCTCGGACCCCTTCCGATGTTGCCACTAGACCTGCACCAGTGACACCTCCTTGTTCCTCATAACCTTGATCTTCCGATCCCGGATCACGATTCGTCTCTCCTCATAATTCAGGCTCGCATCCACCTGAATATCCTCCAGTGGTACCACCGCCGACTCGTCGGCTATACACTTCCTCAACTGGGACACGTGGAAGGTATTGTGAATCTGGCTCAACTCCACAGGTAGCTCCAGCCGATATGCTACCTTGCCCACCCTAGCGGTTACCCTGAACGGACCGATGTACCGGGGCCCCAACTTGCCCCTCTTCCTGAATCGGATCACTCCTTTCCAAGGAGATACCTTCAGGAGTAAGAAATCTCCCACCTGGAACTCAAGCTCGGATCGTCGCCTATCTGCGTAATTCTTCTGACGACTCTGAGCCGTCAATAACCTCTGTCTAACCTGTTGTATCTGCTCTGTCGTACGAAGCACTATCTCAGTGCTACCCATCACGCGCTGCCCTACCTCTCCCCAGCAAATGGGAGTCCGGCATCTCCTCCCGTATAACAACTCGAAGGGTGGCATGCCAATACTCGAATGGTGGTTGTTGCTATAAGAAAACTCAGCCAATGGCAGATACGTGTCCCAACTTCCCCCGAAGTCCAACATACATGCTCGGAGCATGTCCTCCAGCGTCTGAATCGTCCGCTCACTCTGTCCGTCTGTCTGGGGTGGTAAGCGGTATTGAAATGCAGCCTCGTGCCTAACTCCTCATGGAACTTCTTCCAGAACCTGGAAGTAAAACGTACATCTCGGTCGGACACAATCGAGATCGGTACTCCATGACGCGATACCACCTCCTTCACATACAACTCTGCCAGTCTCTTCGCAGAAGAGCTCTCACTGATCGCAAGAAAATGCACGCTCTTCGTCAGCCGGTCGACGATCACCCAAATTGCATCGACACCCCTCGCGGTCCTCGGCAATTTGGTGATGAAGTCCATGGAAATCTGTTCCCACTTCCACTGGGGAACCTCAAGCGGCTGCAACTTGCCATGCGGACGCTGGTGCTCGGCCTTAACCTTGCGACAGGTCAAGCACCTCTCGACAAACCACGCGACATCCCTCTTCATATAGGGCCACCAATAATCTTTCTTCAGGTCTAAATACATCTTCGTGGCCCCGGGATGGATCGAGAACCTCGATCTATGCGCCTCCTCCATCAGAATGGTACGTGCCCCACCTGCATACGACACCTAAATCCGACCCTGAAAGGTCATCAGCCCTCGACTATCGGTAACGAACTCGGACACCTGCCCGATCACCCGCTCCCTCTTGCGGTTCTCCGGTATCACGGCCTCTGCCTGGGCCTCCCGTATGGTGTCCAACACCGGAGTCATCACTGTCAATCTCATACAAGTGCCTCGAATCGGGGCACTCTCCGCCCTACAGCTCAGCGCATCAGCTACAACATTAGCTTTGCCCGGGTGGTACAGGATCTCACAATCATAATCCTTTACCACATCCAACCATCTCCTCTGTCGCATATTCAGGTTGGGTTGATCCATCAGATACTTCAAACTCTTATGGTCCGTGTATATGGTACACCGAACCCCATACAAGTAGTGACGCCAGATCTTGAGGGCGAACACCACTGCCCCCAACTCCAAATCGTGGGTGGGATATCTCGTCTCATGAGTCTTCAGCTGCCTCGATGCATACGCTATCACATGCCCCCTCTGCATAAGTACTGCACCCAACCCCGATATCGATGCGTCACAATACACCACAAAATCCTCCATCCCTTCCGGGAGGGTTAACACAGGGGCTTCGCATAATCTCTGGCGAAATGTCTCAAACGAGGTCTGCTGCTCCGGACCCCATGAAAAAGCAACACCCTTCCGGGTCAGCCTGGTGAGAGGCACGACGATCTTGGAGAAATCTCTGATAAACCTCCGATAGTAGCCGGCCAATCCCAGAAAACTCCTGATCTCAGTGGGAGATCTCGGAACCTCCCAACTCATAACCGCCTCAATCTTGGCCGGATCGACCAAAATCCCGTCCTGGTTGACGAGATGTCCCAAGAACTGGACCTCTCGCAACCAGAAATCACACTTGGAGAATTTGGCGTACAACCTATCCGATCTCAAAACCCCGAGAATCTCTCTCAGATGCTCCTCATGCTGCTCTCTAGATTTCAAATACACCAGTATATCGTCGATGAACACGATCACCGAACGATCCAACATCGGTCTACACACCCTGTTCATGAGATCCATGAACGCTGCCGGTGCATTGGTGAGCCCGAAAGGCATCACCACGAACTCGTAATGCCCATAACGAGTCCTGAACGCCGTCTTCTGGATGTCCTCATCACGTACTCTCATATGATGATATCCAGACCTCAGATCAATCTTGGAAAACCATGACGCTCCCTCCAACTGATCGAACAAATCGTCGATCCTCGGTAATGGGTAACGGTTCTTGACCGTTAGCTTGTTCAACTCCCGGTAATCAATGCACATCCGGTGTGAACCATACTTTTTCTTGACAAAAAGGATCGGCTCTCCCCAAGGGGAACTACTCGGTCTAATAAACCCCTTCCCCAGCAGCTCCTGAAGCTGCGAGGATAACTCCTGCATCTCTGGCAGCGCAAGGCGATAAGGCGCCTTGGCGATAGGCGCTGCTCCCGGAACCAAATCGATGCGGAACTCCACCTGCCTCTCGGGAGGCACACCCGGCAACTCCTCGGGAAAAACATCCGGGAACTCGCGCACAATCGGAACGTCATCAATCGAACTTGGCCTCCCAGCGACCACTCGTGTGTCCATCACATAGGCTACAAACCCGTTGCAGCCCTGCTGTAAACTCTGTCTCGCTCTGGCAGCCGAACAGAACGCTGACCCACTTCGGGTACCCTCTCCATACACCGTAAGTACTCCCTCACTGGGGTCTCGTATCGTCACCAACTGTCGCTCACAGTCTATGACAGCCCCAAATCGGCTCAACCAATCCATGCCCACTATGACACATACGTCCCCCATCGCTATCGGGACCAGATCAATCGGAAACTTAACACCGAAGACTTCGAGTACACATCCCCGAATCAAATCTGTAGCATACACTGCTCGCTCGTCAGCTATGGAAACTCGTAGAGGTCGACTCAACGCCTCCCGCGGGGCACTGATGTGCTGACTAAACGCTAGCGACACAAAAGACCGACTCGCACCCGAGTCAAATAACACCAAAGCAGGTACAGAACTCACAAGAAAACTACCTACGCATATCATAATATAAGCATAACATCTCAGGTTCAACATAAATAAATGAAAGAATACATACCAGCCACGACATCGGGCGCTGCGCGGACCTCCTCCGCTGTCAACTGGAAGGCTCTCCCGCGATCCTTCGGTGCCTCGACCTTTGCTGGCCAACTCTCTATAGATCGAACGGCAACAGGAGCAGATCCATGGGATGCTCCCTGGGCTAACCCTCGCAACTGCGGACACTCTGCCTTTCGGTGTCCGGTCTGGTTGCAGTGAAAACAGACTGCAAACCCCTTGGGGCAATCCTTGGTCATGTGCCCTTCCTTGCCACATTTGTAGCAAGACCCTGCTCTGCAAACCCCCTCATGACCCTTGCCGCACTTGGCACAAGTGCGGCCCTTCTGGTTCCCTGATCTCGAATCGGTAGGCTTGGCCAGCTTGGCTGTCGGCTGGGACTGTGCTGGTCACCGATCCCTCCCTTGAGACTCCGCCTCCTCCCTGGCCTGAGTCTCGAGCTCAATCTCCCTCTTCCGGGCATTTGCCTGAAGCTCGACCAATGTCCGGTATGACGAGTTCGCCACGAACTCACGGATGTCTCTCCTCAAAATACTCAAATACCGGCTCATGCGTGCCTGCTCGGAAGACACGTGCTCAACCTACCACAAAACGCATCCCTTTCTTCTGTTATAACTTGGACAAGCCAACTTTAATATTTGGAATAGACGTTGTTGTTGTTCAAGAAGTAGTCACAATCGACTTCATAGGCAACGAAGTAGAAATTTGAGTAGAAATTACCTTCCTAACTACCTTGCCTTTATCTTCTCCATAATCCTTGGATGAACTAACTCCTCTTTTTCCCCCTTGTGACACATTCGCAGAATGCGGAGAATTAGTTGGAAGTCGAAGAACGAGATCAAGGATTGGAGATAAATCATTCTTAAAACAAGACTCCACTGATGAAAGCATAGAAATTAACTGCTCTGGGGATAACGAAGTAGTTGATGGAACATCAAACTTCATCAATGTTTCTTGAAACCCAGAGAGACTTCTCTATTGAAGCAAACACCTTCCCATCTTCTTATTTCTTGTCTTTCAATGAACCAGCATAATCATTATTAAAATAACTAACATCTTCAATCATTGTTCGTGTTGCACCAAGCAAAATATCAATGTTAGCTTTAACGGTTTCACAAAATTTATCAAGTTTCGTGACTTCTTCAGAAAACAAATCACTGAAATTATTGACCTTCAATTCAATAGAATTCTTAGACTCCTACACAAGCTTCTTAAAAATGGTATGACATGCTCGAGCAACTTTTTGTAATTTCTCAAGTTCATGATTGAAAGTTCGAGATTGAGTAGCCATTCGTCTATCAAGTCCCTTCACATCATCAACAATTAATGTTCGTGTTCTTGACTCTATATAATTTAGCTAATACTCAACTTCCTCACCACTAACCGATGATTTTCTTGCACTATCATTTAAGAACTGGAGAATCAAATTGTGCTTACAATTTAGAAACTTGTATTGTTTACCACACATGATAGCATGATCGTCAATGTTATCTTTTTCTAGATCAAACTCAAGCTCTGCAAACCCAACCATCTCATCTTCATCATCCTCGTCATTAACTAGAGAATCTTTATCCATAGATTTGATGAAAACAAAGCTGAAATGTATAACATCATTAAAAGTTAGAGATACAACTAGAATAAAAGTAGGTGGAATTGTTGATGTTTGTGATGGTGACGAGGTGGTGGTGATGGAACGGCTGTAGTATCAATGGTTGATGTCGAACTCCCATCACCCATATTAACATTTGAGTCCTTATTAGATAGGTTCATAGTGATGTTCGAAGTCCTACCCTCCTCGATATTGGAGTCGGTTATAGGAACCTCAAGTGGTGTGGCATATGTCTGCTCAGGGAGCTAAGTAATAACTTGTTCACTAGAATTAATGTTTGCATCCACATCAGATGTGTTCACATTGACATCAGGAATACTTATCTCCTCGAAATACGATTCGAGATCGGTATCATTTCTGGGTGAAACATTAAACGTCTGATCATCCATGCCAAAAAAATCATCTTCTATATCTATACTATCTTTATATGTTTCAAACGTTCGTAATGGTATTTGAGCTATACAAGAAGGCTCTTCATCATTCAAAGCTCTAATTTTATGAAGTCATTTAAAAACACCAACATCTTTTCTTTTCTTTGTTTCTTGAGCCTCAACATCAAAATCTTCCTTAATTATAACCCTTCGTGGTTTGGCTTTCATCTTTATCTTTATAGGGTTCCTAGGGAAAACCTCTTTATTAGTAACCACCAGATCAACCTTCTCTATTAAATGATCAATAGACTTCTCAAAACTAGGTTTTGAAACCTTCGTATATTCCCCCTTTCCAGATTTCTCAGACATAATTTTCCTTGACACTTCCTTCTCAACTACTTTAGGCTTTGTAGTTTACTTCTTCTTATTTGTACCCTGAGATTCTTTTATGGTTCCCTCTGTATCTTTAAAAGTAACCTTCTTGGGAAGAACACCTATAGGATTTGGATCCATAGATGCTTTATATTGAATCAAAATCTTATTGGCAGGAGATACCAAAATAAGCATAACATCCAGAATACAACCAACAATAGGAAATACAACCGAATTATCAAGAGTTGACTTGAGAATATGCAACTGAGAAAATGTGGCAACCTCAACATCATCAGGTATTGGAATACCTTCTTGGCTATAAACTTCATGTAAAATCAAACTCCAAAAGCAAGAACTAGATGCTTCTGTTGACATCTTCGAATGTGAGATTGATGAAGCAAACTCAGACCAGATTAACAAAACATAATCCACATTATGCATTTGTTTAAAGTTTATCCTTTTTCTTGGAGAGCAAAGTTTCCATCAATTTCGAGGTTCAAGAGGGTTCAAGTGGCAATCTGAATTGCTTTGGACTAAGTAAGAGGATCTCAAACTCTTTTATTAGTTGGTTTCTTCATTTTAAGCATTCATTAGCTTTAATGGTGAAATATGAGTTTGTGATTTTGATGCAACATTTCTCAATGTAATCTTGCTAATAATGCTTGATTAAGTGTTTAGAAACTTATTATATGGTTGGTACAAAGTTATTATAGTTGAAATCCATGATTTGAATTTAGGGTCTTCAAACCCTAGGAATGGAATTGATGAAGAAGGGTAGATATCTTATAATCTAGTTAAGTTTAGTGTTTATTAGCTTGATTGGTGTACTTTATCAAGTATTTAAGCAAAAGATATTCAACTTAGGGTTTTTGTCCAAAATATGAGTTTTGGGCTAAAATCACAAGTGATGTCTTAATGGATTAACATATATATATATATATATATATATATATATATATATATATATATATATATATATATATATATACAGAGTATAAAATCTTTTTACCACAACATCTTTTTTTTTATATGCAAAGATGCCTCATTTTGATAACTGAATTGACAAACAGTTTTCAATTTAATCAAACCATTTTGTCATCTTTGGTGCTTAGCTACTTATTGCATCCTACCGAAACATTTTACCCAATATACAAGTATCTTTCTTTAGAAGCTTATACAAAGGCACATGTTGTGAACAAATTCAAAAATGTAAGCTTGTATACACTTTACCTTCCATTATTATGTGTTTATCTTACTATTATTCACACAGTATGAAGCAACATAATTTAATATTATTGTTTACAATGTCATGTACAAACGAATAGGGCTCAAATGTGCAAGCACAAACCAATAAGTACAAAACAACTCAAGTTTAGCAGCGCTAGTACCTAATACTAGAAAAGCACCAACAAAAATGACGAGGTTCAATGGGATACTAATCTCCAATACAACCATGCTTACATCAAAACTACCAAAACATTGTCTTGTTTATCACCATCAAGCTGTAAACAAGCCGCACAACATATTACAAATGACAAAGTCTTATATGCACGCTCACACCCCCATTTGGGTGAATTAGCAATACAGAGAAGCAAATCATACTCGGGCACAAGGGGCCCAATATAACATATCCATCGTTCTCACTCCTCACCCTTTCTAAAAAGGAGGGGGGGAGGGGTAGAAGGGTTGGCACAACGCTATGCAAAAACTGTTAACTCTAATTCGAGAAAATAGTTGAACTACATAACAAGCGAACATTGTATATGATTGTGATCATCATCTCTAACCTAGAGCTTCTAAAGCCTTACACGTCAGCCTCCATGGCTAAGCTCACACCCAACACATCAAGATGGTTCTCTCCAGCCGGGAAGAAGCATTTCATATTCACCAACCGATCTAACTTGATCAGTGGAGCTTGCTCCCAAGGTACAGTCCTTGGGGCAACTCTAACGACCTTGTTGTGATGGCATTTTAGGTATCTCGGCTGAAACTCGATGATGGCACCAGCTCCAGATCTTCGATCCGGATCCAATACAGAAGACCCGGTGGCCTGAGCTCATCTCGCAACAATTATGTTTAGAGCTTGCATGGAAACAAAGATGATGATAACCAGTTTTTTATCACTCGATATATGTGCAGATGTTTGGTTACTTATGTGACAAGCCAAATATGTATTGTATGTCAATGTTGTATTATGTTATATTATAACTCACTAGACTTATAGTCCGATAGATATTGTTTCTATGTGTTTAATAGGTTCGAGTGACAAGCATTAGAGAATGAGGACTTAGAAGCATCAAGGACTATAGACTAGACTTTTGTTTTTCACATTTATCATTGTTTGCTTAGTTATGGTTGTGATATTAATTTAGTAACACCCACAATGTTTTCTGGGAATATTTTTGTATTTAAAGTTGTTGAAACTGTGATTTTTGTTATCACTCACGTAAACTATAATATTAATTACAGTATTAAATATTAAATGTTTATGAAAAATACGGGTTGTTACATGAATCAATATATATATATATATATATATATATATATATATATATATATATATATATATATATATATATATATATATATATATATATATAGGTTCAGGTTCATTTGAGACCATGCTAATTTTGTGAGACCCTGAGACCAAATCTAAAAATAATTTTAAAATGCAAAATAAAAGGAAAAAATCCAAAAATTCTTTTTTTAATTATTATTTTCAGAACTTTAATTATCTAAAAAAAATTAACGTTTTTTTTTTGAAAAATACGTGAAATATTCTAATAGAATATTACACTGTAAATATTCTAATATGATTTTTAAAATGTTAGAATATTCTACTAGATTTGTCAGATATGTAGAATAGAATATTCTAATATTCTACTAGAATATGTAAAAAATGTATTTTATTTATTTATTTATTTTGGTATTTTTTTTTTTTTGGAAAATATAAATTCCGAAGATAATATTTGAAAAAAAAAATCGAAAATTTTCAATTATTTTGTATTTTAAAAATGTTTTTTTTATCTACCAAATGAATGGCTAGGATTGCGTCTCACGGTCTCATAAAATTAGGCCGTCTCACATGAACCTAACCGTGTATATATATATATATATATATATATATATATATATATATATATATATATATATATATATATATATATATATTCTATCTTAATAAAAGAAACCATTTCTACACATGGCTCTTCCAAAATTCATTTGTCCTCCAATGTAAATTTACTTTCATACCCTTGACTCATTTTAATTTCCGGTTTGTATGCCCTTTTATCGTAAAGCATTTATTTCGGTTTGATTTCGAATTGCCGATTATAAACGGATTGATGTGGTAACCTTTAAATAGATTTGTAAACAATCCATGTTATCAATACATACACATCCACGAAATTTGTTAACAAGAATCCCATAAATTTTTCCAATCCATTAACTTTAATCTACTTTCTTTTACTTATATAATTTTTTTTATTTAAAATAAACAACATTATTACGCAAGAGTAATAGAATTTCAATGTTCTGATATTTTGATGTTTTATAAAAATATTATAACAGTTTATATGATTTGGATTATAATTTGTTAAAAGTATATGATTATGATTATTAAATAATATATAAAGTCTATAAACATGATTAACCTGCAACCAACTAACAAATAATTTAAAACTATATATATCAAATATGTTGTATTATTTCCATAGAAAAAACTATTACTAACTTGGTAATAATTATTTTTTATTAGTTACTTATAAGATGTTTATGTATAGAAATAATATAAAAAATAAATCTAAGTTTAAAATCCTCATAAAATGTTTTATGTTACAAAAAGATATGACTTTGATTTTAAGATGTAGTTAGGCAAGTTTTTCTTAACGTTTTTGTTGTACATGTATCAAATCACATAACAAATTAGGATTAAATGAAACGTTATCATGTTTATATATAAAACATTTATATAATTAATTAATCATAAATGTTAAATGAAAGTTTATGTTTTGAAGAAAACAAAGCCCCTTATTAGAGTTTTTCTTTGCGATACCAAGAAATTTGTTAATTTACGGTTTATGTCTTTACAAATATATAATTATTCATTACAATTTTAAATTATCAAGAATGTTTTTCTTTCTTACCTGTAGTTTCCACTGGTTGTAACCTATTATATATATATATATATATATATATATATATATATATATATATATATATATATATATATATATATATATATATATGTATATGTCATGCAATTCATATTCCAGCATCCGCAAGAAATCTAGGTTATAATGGTGATGTGGCTTGCCAACTCAATTTGCAAGAGGAATTGGAAGAAAGATTGCCGATCGATGTGGGTGATCATTTGTGTGGATTGCAGTTCCAAAGAACTTTTTTGATGTTTATATTTTTTGGACAACGTACAGAAACAGCTAGGCTTGATAATGCTTTTTTGTATTTTTCAGTTGATTTATTTTTCATGTTTTTATCATGTTTTTCTTTTCTAGCAAAACAAATAAAAAATGTTTATTTTAGAAATAATGTACTGAAATAATATAATCAATGTAAAATTGATAATTAATTGTGTCTATATGTGTAAAAAAACATGCCATAAAAAACATATAAACTAAAAAAAATGTTTTTTAGTTGATATGTAGTTTAATACAAAACTTAATAAATGATAATAACACAGTAAATATTGATATATATTTAATATATTAGAGAAAAAGACAAAAATTAGTTATATTTCTTAATCATTTTCCATAAAACAGTCAAAATTTGAGAATTTTTTAATTTGCCCGTCAACATGTCTTGCCCGTAATTCTAATAACGGAAAATTTTGTATGTATTTTTATAAAACAACAAAATATGTCATTAGTCCGGCTTAAAACGTAAATATTGTATTTGTTTTTTTAACCTTTAAAATATGGTATTACACGAAATCTTATTTTCAAATATTTTTTTATAATTTATAATTGATTTTGTATTTCATAATTATTATATTTAAAATAAAAACATAATTTACCGTATTGTCCTTTAATATTAAAACCATTTTCACATAAAATGGAGCGACTAAATTAGTGCAGGCTTCAAAGCTTACTTCGCCTTCTTCCGCTGTTCAACATCGAGCAACCAGTCAGACTTAATCGAAGGTTGGAGCTATGTTCGAGCCACATACAGTTGGAAAATTAATTTTATTAATTTCCAAAAAATGGATTTTCTCTATTTTTGAGCACAAATTTTGGACTCTAAATATAATCAAAACGAACTATTGATTATATATTCTTGTTCTCCTCCGTGATATCTTCGTTTCGATATATCACACGTCCAAAACGGATTAAAAATGAATAAGAAATTACTTGTCAAAGTAGGGCAATTGGAAGAGAAAAATAAAAGAGTTGAGTGAGTTTTAAACTCATCCCACATTGGTGGGAGAAAGAAAGGTAAATTGGTTTTTATCTACAAAGACTAGCTATATTTTTAAGACTTATTAGAATCAATGCTCTCTCTTGCGTGCATACGTAGGGGGGGGGTGCAAATTGGAGTCAAATTCGGTTTCGGGCCTCTGAGAGAGCGATTAATCATTTTGATTTTGATTTCTTGATTAATTGTGACAGTCACGATTTTGTTTTATTTACATTGGATAGTATCATCCGAGGCAAGTGAAGGTTCGAGCAATCTAGAAGAATTACTTTCTACTGTTGTATTCTGGAAAACAAATAGGGGGGGTGCAAATTGGAGTCAAATTCGGTTTCGGGCCTCTGAGAGAGCGATTAATCATTTTGATTTTGATTTCTTGATTAATTGTGACAGTCACGATTTTGTTTTATTTACATTGGATAGTATCATCCGAGGCAAGTGAAGGTTCGAGCAATCTAGAAGAATTACTTTCTACTGTTGTATTCTGGAAAACAAATAGGGGGGGTGCAAATTGGAGTCAAATTCGGTTTCGGGCCTCTGAAAGAGCGATTAATCATTTTGATTTTGATTTCTTGATTAATTGTGACAGTCACGATTTTGTTTTATTTACATTGGATAGTATCATCCGAGGCAAGTGAAGGTTCGGGCAATCTAGAAGAATTACTTTCTACTGTTGTATTCTGGGAAACAAATACTCATATAGGACGAATTTGTTTTAAGGAAACTGTGTTTCCTCAGTCAATACTTTTAGGGTTTTGTTGTTTGTTACAATTTTTGGGTTATATTTTCCTAACACATACTACATCCGGGATCCAAGGTATTCAGAATGCAGAATAGTGACACTAACAACGACTTCCCAATAACCACATCGATCAACTACCAGAGACTTATCAGGCCTTTAATTTTACTCTTATCGATAGGGATTTTCATGTTTGAAAATTTTGTTCTAGATGCGCGAAAATTCCTTCCTTAACCACCTAAATCAAGAGTATCAATTTCTTGATCATCCACTTTCATAGATTTCATGTCATGCCCTAGTTTGGCAAATTTTGTTATACGTTTTAATAATTTCACGAATGTGCTTCTTCTTCTTGTCTACATATGTTATTGGGGTTCCGTTTCACTTCTTACAATGGTACTCCATGCTTGATTATGGTTCATATGTTACGTGATTCTAGAACAAATGTTTGCAGAGATTATGTTTTTGGTTCAAGATGCAAGGAAAATTCAATAGAAGAGCTGATTAACTTCTTTCGAGAAAAAATGATTGTAGTAATTCGTTTGAAAATTAGGAGGATAAGTGAATCATTTTGGCCAAATGATTGGATTTTAGAATCAGTATCTGAATAAGTTTATTTCGTTTGAATAAGAAGTGAGTACTAATATTCATTGAACTGCTGTAACTGTATGTCAATGAGCTACATACATGTTTTGCAAATAAGTTACTAATGATGATTTGTCATGAAATTTCAAAAATAGATGGATCATTTTGAAATTAGTTATCAATGATATTCATTCTTATTAATAACAAATGATACAATGATGTTTTTTCTTTTTTGAATGGTGTTTAAACAATCATTCAATTCAATTATGCAGGAATCAATTGGATACTTCTTTTGTCCCGAAGACAGAGCTTTACTGTGAAGAAAATGTGATATTGCCATACATAAAATCAACACTTTAGTTTCATCCCATTAAAGGTTTCTACTTACAGGAGTGAAAGTAGGGGTTAAAGGTCATGACTCTAGTGCGTCATCATCGTCAGGGAAGGCAATCAGGCATCATCTATATCGCGTGTTTGTGTATGTATTTAGTTATCGTTGATTACATTCGTAGCCTCCATTACATGATCAGGAAAAGGATTTTAAGATTAATGGGCAATTTGGTCAATTAGCATTTTATTTTTAAATTAAAATGATAATAAAATTTTAAAAGTGATTAAAAGATTTTAAAAAATAAATTCGGGCAAATATGATATATTAAAGGTTAAGAATAATAAATACGATATTTAAACTTTTAACTGGACAAATATGATATTTTATTATTTAACAAAGGTATACACGGAATTATCCTTCAATAAATAGGTTGCAATTAGGCCTCTGTTTGCAATTTTGTGGGCTATTAGACCAAAATATTTAAACACTACAAAAATCACCCTCATTTTTACGTTCAAGATTGAATATGGATTTCCTATTAATAATATTCAAAAATACTCATATCTCTAGCTTTCCTTATTTGTATTTTATCATATTATAGTTATTACTAGATTAATACCCATGAAACCACAGGTAAGATCATAATAGGCATAATAAAGGTAAGATCATAATAGGCATAATAAATATTTATTTAATTGTTAATATGACTAATAATAATTAATAATAGATTTGTAAATAGGTTTTTTTAGGAACTTCGATATTTTGTGCGTAACTCTATAAATGTTTATTTAAATTAATTATTGAAAATGTTTTGATGATATGGTGAATGTTCATTATGTTTAAATCAAGACAAAATTTTATAATTGGTCCATATGGTTTGCAAAATATCTCACTTTGAAAACTTTTATCGAAAACGTCATGCCATTGTCTCTGTGGTTTGCTAAATATCTCAATAGACAAACCGTTTGATTTTTTTAATTTTAATTTGTCATAACATATATAAAAAAACCACTAAAGAAGAAAAAAATTATAAAGAAAAAATAAATATAACTTTTTTATTTATTTGAATCAAAATTATATATATATATATATATATATATATATATATATATATATATATATATATATATATATATAAACCTTAAATGACCAAAATTATAAAAAATAGAAACCCAAAAAAACTCAAACAACAAAATTGTTATATACACTAATATATTCATCATCTTTTCACTTTTTGAAAATGTCAAAAAAAAGTGTAGCAGCTCAAATTTCAAAACAAATTTTTTATTTTTATTTCACCAAACATTATTCATAAATCCAAGTCATCACAAAATTATAAGTCATTATCAAAACAATATCATAGTATCCTAAAATCCACAAGACATCATAAGGCGGCGAATGTGTACAATCATGCCTCCACTTTCCCGGAATCTACACAAGTACCTGAAACACATTTAAATCAACACTGTAAACACGAAGCTTAGTGAGTTTCCCAAAATACCACATACACAAATAATTAGCCTCTCATGGCTAAATTTCGATAAAGACCCCCTCCGGTCATGTGTCTCAGTGAAGACCCTCCGGTCTCACGTCTCGGTTTGGACCCTCCGGTCATAACACAATATATACACAAAATAATATAACAACATAGGTGCCAAAGACAAAACGCATAATAACACATATATCAGTATAAGCAATTAAGACCATTCGGTCAACAATATGAATAAGACCCTCCGGTCAATAATATGAATAACACCTTCCGGTCAATAACACGAATAAGACCCTCCGGTTACACATGCATTACCACACAGGTAAGTATAGTGAGAAGACTCACGTTAGTCGATGGATAGCAAACCCTACACTCATGTCGGCTGCACAACGACTCCACACACTGAGCCAAGAAATATCATTCTCAGATAACATTTAGGGTTATACCCAAAGCACAAGGCCCAATCTAAACAGGCCCTCTAAGGCCCAAACCCAAATAGACCCCCTAAGGCCCAAATCAATAACTCCGTAGGCCCAACAGTGCAACCCAACAAGGCCCAAAATAGCAAAGACCAACCTTAAGAACAAGTCCAAGTCCAAAGCCAACAACTCCACTGATCAGAAGAACGCGCGACGTTCATGGGTGGAACGCACGACGTTCATCGCCGAATCGTTTGACGGGGACTTAGGTTGGAACGCGCTACGTTCCCAGGGATTACGCACGACGTTCCCGGTGAAATTCCAATTCTTGTTCAAATGACTTATTCCATTATGTCCAGCGTCCAACACCTCAGAATAATCCCATAATAATGAATTAATCTATAAAGTCGAAGGCTTTAAGCTTTAGCATGGCTCAAAGGGACCCAAACATGATTTCAAGCACTCTAACTCCATAAAGAGGCCAATAACTCACATTTAGTCCTTAACTCCTTAAGTCCTTTCACCCAAGACTCAGATCTGGTCGAAGAAGGCATTTTACAACATAAAGTTCCTAACTTTATGCCTTGTCATGGCTAAATGTGCTCAAACCCAAACCCTAACTTTTACAAAAACCCAAACTTCATAATCCTTTGCATGGATGGGAGTAATGGACTAAGATCACATTTTTATGACTTAGAACACTCAAAAACCTCAGAACGGACAACTCAAATGGTCTAGAGTAGTAAATACTCATAAAGACCAAAGCTTTGGGACAAAAAGCACATAAAACCCAAAACTAGATAGATCAAACACATGATTCATCAAAATAGAAACTTTATACCTCTAGCAGCTTGCAAAGTTGATGAAGGTTCTGGATCTAGAAGCTTTACTCCAACAATAGCTTGATCACCAAGTTCCTTCTTCTTCAAGGGCCAAAACAAAACAAGTCATAACCCAAATAGATCCACATGAGAAAGCCATCAAGATTCAAACTTTATAGTTTCTGGAGCTAGATAAATATAATTAGGGCTTGGATCCACAAGCTCCAAGCCAAGCAATTCTACCTCAAGAAACTCCTTTGTAACACTTCGTTTTAAATTAAATAGAATAATTAAATAAATATTAACCCTAAAACCCGAGCTGTATACTATATTTTATTATAGCCCTAAATTTGTATTAATTTAGAAGGAGGATGGTTTCGGGGAGTTAAATGTTATAATTTAGATTTTTGGAAGTTAAAGTGTAAGTTCCAGATTGGTTTTGAAAGGAATTGAGATGGAGGGGCTGGAAGTGTAATTATGTGTGAAGTTTACAAATGGTCGGGCATATACCCGTCACTACCTCTAAACCAAACCCTAACCCTATCATCCTCCAGCTACTTACCTCATTCCTTCCCTCCGGCCGGCGCCGCCACCCCCACTGTTGAGGTCACAAACCACCAGCCAATGCCGCCGAGGTTGCTGCCGATGAAGCCAAGGCTGCTGAAGACCAACGTCGTGGATGTGTTGCTGCCAATCTCGGACGCACCTCTTTCCTCTTTTGTTCCTCCGTCAGTCTCATCTCCGATGCGTGTAGTTGTGTTCGTCGATGCGTGGGTCATGCGTGACCTGAAGGTTCTCGGTAAGGATAACCGCATCCTACTCCTTCTTTCCTCTCTATTGTTCGACATTCGGTATGTCGTAGCTGCCATCGGTGGCCTTTGGCCACTATTCTCATTGTTTCTGGCGATGTCAGCTGCTTGGGAGGTGGCCGAGCATTTATATGTTCGAGTGTATATGATGTTTGTTGTGTTCTTGAGGTTGTATGTACAATATTTGGCCAGAAAACCCATCACCACCACCATGAGCTGGTGGCTGCCACCATTCTACTGCCACCAGTCGCCACCTTGGGTGGCTATGTGCACTTGTGTGTGATTGTTCTGTTATTTGGGATACTTTTAATGTGTTTTGGTCTAGAATCATAACCACCACCATCACGAGGTGGTGGCTGCCGCTGTGAACCGTCGTCGACCACCACCGCCCGAGATGGCAGTGGGTGGTGCACGTCCTAGTGAAACCCTAATTAACATAAAAACTTAACTTTGGACTTTGTGGCTTGTGCTTGAGTTGGAAACCCTAATTGGGGTTTAGCAAACCCTAATTTTGGAGGTGTTAGTTTTTTATTTGTCGGGGCCCGCGTCTTCGACCGTTGGATTGGAATTATGAATTAAGCCCGACCACATTGTATGGTTGACCTAGTAGAGTGATGGACTTAATGGATTAAGTCCTTAATGGGTTAAGTGCTCTTAATTAACCCTAATCGTCATTTTATGTGAAAACCCTAATTGTGTTGGGTTTTGAGTTGGGCTTCTCTTTTGGGATTAAGTGTTTGGGTTCTTATTGGGCCATCTGAGAGCAAGTGTGTGGACTAGGAAAACTGAATAAGCTTTAGGGTAGGGCCCATGTGAGGGGTTTGGGCCTAATTTGTAAAATTGGGCCATATGTTGGGCATTGGTTCATTGTTTGGCTTTTGGGCCTTCGTAGCGTGAGTTTGGGCCTTGGGCTTGGATGAAGCTAGGTTGGGGGTAAAGTAGTCTTTTTACCCCAAGTGTAGATTTATGGTATTGCATAGGGACCCAATTATTAATTGGGTGTTGTTTTTGTGTTGACAGTTTGGGAATCTGTCAGCCAGCAGCTAGAGTTTTATTCGCGGGACTTCAGCAGTGCGAGGTGAGTCTTCTCGCTATATCCATGGGTCGAAGGCACCAATGCTGGCCCATTATGTGTTATGTGGTATACTAGTTATTTCTGCAATATGTGATATGCCAGTTGACTCCGTGTTGCTTACATGGAAGACTCTAGGGGTGGGGGGAGCCCGAGGCACTTGGATGTCAGACCATGTGGGGGAGCCCATGTTGTCACACCCCAAAACCGAGAACGGCGGAATACGTTCTGGGGTGGAGGACGTCATGTACAGTATCATAACAAAGCATAATAGTAAAGACAAGCAACAACATCCATTGCATTAAGATAATAATTGTAATACAAACGTGTTCAGTACAAATGTTAGACACCAAAAATACAATCAAAATAAAGTGGAGTCTTATGTGTGCTCCGTCTTCTCAAAAGCTGCATCCGTACCTGTCTACTGATGACCTGAGAATACAAGTTATTTTGAAAACGTTTATCAGCATAAAGCTGGTGAGTTCATAAGTATTTAGTGTCATTTCATGTATAAAATATTCACAATTATACATTGTAAAAGAAAGTTTCGGTGTTCGAAAGTAGTATGAGCCCTAGAAAACCCTATGTTTTCCAGAAAAAAAAGTAGTCTTCACCGAGACCCGATGGTTTGTTTGTTCCTTTGAAAATATACAAGTTTTCTCAGTAGTTGTTAGTTTGAAAATATAGTTTTAGACTTTATTCATGTATAGTAATGAGAAAAATATTTTACCCCAACAGTATCACTGTCGGCCATATGAAGTGAAATGCAGGCTCCAGGTAGTATTAAATGTACAATACACCTCAGGGAGTCTGTTGCCTTTAATTCTTAAAGTATTAATTAAAGGTTTGAATGTGAACTCGTACGTAACCATGCTGATTGACGATCGAATCCCTTTGACCCTCCGAGTCATATGTAGTGATGTGACATTTTGTCACCCCTGAGCCTAGACGGCTCGGACTGTAGCTAGCAGTCGGGATGTGGGAGTGTCTGTCCCGTATAGATCTATACACATAATGCCCGCTCTCCCTCCAGGAGACTCTAGTTACGCGGTGATAGCACAAAGATGTGTCGTATCGAGAAATAGTATGTCACATTCTGTTTTAGTAGGTTCTCTTGTATAGTATGTAGTGTTCTCTTTGTATAGTACATAATGTTCTCCTCGTATAGTATATAGTGTTCTCTTGTATAGTATATAGTGTTCTCTTGTATAGTACATAGCATATATTGACTCACAACTGAACTGACTCTAGTAGTTGTCATGGCAATAGTAGTAGTGAGTAGTATCCCTTAACTATACCTATTATAGTTAAATAGTATTGTTGGTTGCATGTCTTTGATATCCAAAGGCATTGAACTGATATGAAAACTTTTATATCTGACACAAATATATAAGATATATAACTAAGAATTCAACGAGAGTCGGACTAATAACAAAATACCCTAAGCCCACAATCAAACAAGAACAGGAAATAAGGTGAGCTATTAGTCCTAAGTCCTTCAAGTCTTACTTATATAAATATATTGGTGTAGATATGGTTTGAGAATAAAAATAGTTTAAACGAATTTTTGGAAAAATAGTTTTATAGTGATTTACACGAAAATGAATTTGGTAAGCATTTGAAGACAATTTAATTGGCAATATAGTTGAAAGTATAGAAAATCCCTTTTTGGTGGTAAAAACGGTTAATAGTGTAGAAAATCCTTTTGGTTGCAAGTTATAATCCACATGCGATTGTTACTATAACTTATTTGGTTCAACTTGTATTCCCCCCCATAAAACAGTTAAAAACATTTAAAAAGGTTCATTTAGGGGTATGAACTCACCTGTAGTGAGTGAAGTGGATGGAAACGCCGGGTAGGATGCTAGGTGTCAAGTGAGGACTTGAACACACACACGGATCCTATGTAACATGTAGTGATGTATAAAGTATCCAATTAGTTGTGTAATCGCTAATTAAGTGAGTAAAGGCACTTTAATGTATGAAAACACTTTGTTTCAAGTGTTAGGAGTGCTAAAGGTTGCATCTAAGGAGTGTATGGCCTCACTATGGAGTTTACACTTCACTTGGCCACACTTAAGTGTGTTTACGGTTGGGAGACCATTTCCCCCATGAGTTTACGGCCGTAAAATCATGGAAATGGTGAGTTTGTGTGTCTAAAGGTTTCATGCATCACGAGGAAGGCTCCTAGGATCAATTCGAGGGCTTGGGAAGTGATTAGGGTTCAATTGGGTACTCCCTTGGAGTTTACGGTCCTTGGACCACTCCTTGGGAGTTTACGGTCGTAAACCCTTGACCACTTCTTGGGAGTTTACGGTCGTAAACTCTGGGGTTTACGGCCGTAAACCCTTGACCATTTCAACCATTTCATGTTTTGGGGTCCTAAGCTCATCTACCCTAGTTTCATGTTCATCAAACAAGCTAAGGAAGGGTTTAGGGGCATCAAAACACCATTTGAGGTGTTTACGGTTTTGGGTTTACGGTTCTTGAATGTTCAAGAACCGTAAACTCAAGTTTATGGCCAAAAGTCACGATTTTGGGTTCCTTAGTTCATGCATGCAAGTATCTAAGCTATATCTAAGCATTAGAGAAGGTTTGGAAGTGTTTTGGGGCTTCAAAACCCGCATATAGGAGTTCACGGTTTTGGGAGGCTCCCCAAACCGTAAACACATGCATGTTGAGGCATTTGGATGATTCAAACTTGAGATGGCATGAATACTAAGTTAAACAACAAGTTAGGAAGATTACCTTTGATTTTTGAGGCTTGAAAGTGGTGTTCTTGAGCCAAACCCGATTTTAGAGAGAGAAAGTAGAGAGAGAAAGCTCCAAGGTGGGAAAAGGCTCTAAAGGTGGACACTCCTCCTTTATATATGGCTGCCTAGTGGGGACCCACCATACACTGTCGTTTAAACGGAGCTAAATGTTTTTATCCGGTAAACTAACCGTAGCCCGACTTAGATGCTTTTATTCCGTCATTAAATATATATTATTTTAATAACTCAAAATGAATTATTTTAATAAATAAAAGTTAACGGAAAATTTTAATAGAACTAACTTTTATTAACGGAAACGGGTTACAGTGACGGAGTAAATTTCGGGTTGTCACATCATCCCCCCGTTAGAGGGAATTTCGTCCCGAAATTCAGAATTTAAGTAGTTACGTTATTACAACACAACTAAGCAAAGAGATGAGGATAGTTAAGTTTCATTTGATCCTCTCGCTCCCAAGTGAACTCTGGTCCTCGTTTGGCGTTCCAACGAACCTTCACAATCGGGATGCGGCTTTGCTTCGTTCGTTTGACCTCTCGGTCCATGATCTCCATAGGTTCTTCCACGAAGTTGAGGCTCTCATTGATCTCGATTTCATCGAGTGGAATTATGAGAGTCTCTTCGGATAGGCACTTTTTCAAGTTCGAGACGTGGAAGGTAGGATGCACATTACTAAGTTCGCGGGGTAGATTGAGTTTGTAAGCTACGGGGCCGATTCTAGCGAGAATCTCAAAAGGACCTATGTATCTTGGATTCAGCTTTCCGCGCTTTCCGAAGCGTATCAAGCCTTTCCAGGGTGAGACTTTCAAAAGGACTCGGTCTCCCACTTGGAATTCCAAGGGTTTCCTCCGTTTGTCTGCGTAGCTTTTCTGTCGGTCTCTTGAGGCTTTAAGTCGTGCTCGGATTTGTACGATCTTTTCGGTGGTCTCGCGGATGATTTCTGGACCGGTGAGAGTGCTGTCAGAAACTCGTCCCTTAGCTAATTGAGTGTCGCCTACCTCGGCCCAGCACAGAGGGGATCTGCACTTCCGGCCGTATAGGGCTTCGAATGGGGCAGCTTTGACGCTTGTGTGATAACTGTTGTTGTAGGAAAACTCGACTAGGGGTAAGTGGGTATCCCACGCCTTACCAAAGTCGATTACACAGGCTCGCAGCATATCCTCCAAGGTTTGAATAGTTCTCTCACTTTGTCCATCGGTTTAAGGATGGTATGCTGTGCTCATATCCAGCTTAGTTCCAAGAGCCTTCTGTAGTGACTGCCAGAACCTCGAGGTGAACCTGCTATCCCGATCGGAAATAATGGACACAGGTACACCGTGCAGTCGGACTACCTCTTGGATGTAAATTCGCGTAAGTCTCTCCATTTTGAAATTTTCCTTGATAGGAAGGACGTGGGCGGATTTGGTTAGCCGGTCGACAATCACCCAAATGGTGTCGTACCCACTCGGAGATTTGGGCAATTTGGTAATGAAATCCATAGTAATTCTCTCCCACTTCCATTCAGGTATCTCTGGCTGTTGGAGAAGACCCGAGGGTTTCTGGTATTCGACCTTGACCTTAGCGCAAGTAAGGCACTTATTCACGAAGGTAGCGATTTCCGCTTTCATGTTAGGCCACCAGTACGACTTCTTGAGATCCAGGTACATCTTATCTGAACCTGGGTGAATGGAATATCGAGTGTTGTGCGCTTCTTTCATGACCAAGTCTCTGAAGCCACCGTGTCGCGGTGTCCAGATCCGGTCCATGAGGTAGTAAACTCCGTCATCCTTGACTACCAGATTCTTATCCATTCCTCGCAGGGACTCTCCCGCCACATTTTCCGGTTTCAAAGCTTCAAGCTGTGCTCCCTTAATTTGTGCGGGTAGATGTGAATGGATAGTCATGGTTAGGGACTTGACTCTTCGCCCAGAATATTCCTTCCGACTTAGGGCGTCTGCTACTACATTGGCTCTACCCGGGTGGTAACGAATTTCACATTCGTAGTCGTTGAGTAGCCCGACCCACCGTCGTTGTCTCATGTTGAGCTCCTTCTGGTTGAAGATGTGTTGAAGGCTTTTGTGGTCGGTATAGATGGTGCTCTTTGTACCATACAGATAGTGTCTCCATATCTTTAGGGCGAACACGACCGCTCCTAGCTCGAGGTCGTGCGTGGTGTAGTTGACTTTGTGTGTCTTCAGCTGTCTTGAGGCGTAGGCGATGACCTTACCTCGTTGCATCAGAACACAGCCGAGCCCCTGATTGGATGCATCGCAATATACTACGAAGTCATCTGTCCCTTCGGGGAGGGACAGTATCGGCGCGGTGCACAGGGCTTGCTTCAGGGTTCGGAATGCCTTCTCTTGTTTTTCTTCCCAGTCAAAGGCCACGCCTTTCCGGGTCAATGCCGTAAGAGGCTTCGCAATCCGAGAGAAATTCTGAATGAATCTTCGGTTGTAGCCAGCGAGGCCTAGAAATTGGTGAATTTCTGTAGGCGTCTTCGGTGCTGACCAGTTCTCAATAGCTTTAATCTTGGATGGGTCCACGTGGATTCCTTCTTTGCTAACCACGTGTCCTAAGAATTCGACTCTTCGGATCCAAAATTCGCACTTTGAGAACTTTGCGTAAAGCTTCTCCGATCGTAGAGTTTCTAGGACCTGTCGCAGATGATCGCTATGCTCTTCCTCACTTCTAGAGTAGATAAGTATATTATCAATGAAGACGATGACGAACTGATCCAAGTAAGGACGGCATACTCTATTCATCAAGTCCATGAAGACTGCGGGCGCATTGGTCAGTCCGAACGGCATCACTACAAACTCGTAGTGCCCGTAACGAGTCCGGAAGGCCGTCTTCGGAACATCCTCCTCGAGCACTCGCAACTGGTGATACCTGGACCTTAGATCAATTTTGGAAAAGTAACTCGCCCCTTGCAGTTGATCAAATAAATCGTCTATACGAGGAAGGGGATAACGGTTCTTGATTGTCAGCTTGTTGAGTTCTCTGTAGTCGATGCACATGCGGAACGATCCGTCTTTCTTCTTTACGAACAAGACTGGTGCTCCCCAGGGTAAGAAGCTTGGTCTTATAAAGCCCTTGTTGAGCAGTTCGTTAAGTTGGCCGGATAGTTCTTGCATCTCAGCAGGCGCTAGACGATAGGGCGATTTAGCTATGGGGGTAGCTCCTGGAATTAAATCGATTCTGAACTCGACTTGACGTTTAGGAGGTAAACCTGGGAGTTCCTCTGGAAAGATGTCAGGGAAGTCGCATACGACGGGGAAATCTTTGAGTTCTTTCGTTTTCCGGCTCGTGTCGACAACGTGTGCAAGGAATGCGCGATATTCCTTGCGCAAGTATTTCTGAGCTTGAATGCTCGAGATGATGCGAAGGCTCATACTGGGTTTGTCTCCGTAGATCATCAATGTTTCATTGTTGGCCAAGTTCAAACGGATGGCTTTGTCGAAACACAGGATGTCGGTATGATGGAGACTCAACCAGTCCATGCCTATGATGACATCAAAGCTTTTGATCGCTACTGGTATGAGATCGATAGGAAACGAAGGATTATCTAGCGTGAGGGTACAACCTATGTAGATTTCGTTAGAACTTTCCGTCTTGCCGTTAGCCATTTCTACGACGAAGGTTTCTTTCAGCGATTGCGGTGATTGTTTGAGTAAGTGTTTAAAGTTTTGATTTACGAAACTTCTTTCTGCCCCACTATCGAATAGAATACAAGCATAATAGTTATCGAGAAGGAACGTACCCGTGACTACGGTGGGGTCTGCTACAGCCTCATTATGGCCAATAGCAAGTAGTCTACCTGCTCCTCCCGCGTTGCCAGCCTTTGGACAATTCCTTTTGAAATGTCCGACTTCGCCACAGCCATAGCAGGCCTGGCTCGCTCCCGAACTGGGAATTTGGGAAATAGGTTTGGGAGGTGCTCTGCAGAACCGGATGGTGTGGCCCTTCCGGTCGCAATTGGTGCAGTGCATTTCACGGCATGGGCCGTTATGATGGAAGGCGCACTTATCGCACTTGGGTAGATTCCCTGCATATGTTTTGGCGGGCACAGGGGCAGTAGGAGTAGTGGCAGCATGGACAACCACCATTTGCTGGTTACTGGAAGAGGATTTGACTGACTTCCCCTTCTTTCGATCTCCCCGTTTTCTCTTGTTGTCGGAGGCGTGAGTTGGAGCAGTAGTGATGGTTGTGGTTGTTGGTGGAGCACGTGGAACTTCATGATCGATAAGCATTTGGGCCAACTCCTTGGCACTTTCAAATGTCGTTGGTCTTGATGATAGAACGTTCCCACGATACGGAGGCACTAGGCCCCCGATGTATCGCTCAATCTTCTTAGCTTCCGAGGGAATCATGTTAGGGCATAGGGCTACCAGCTCGCAGTACCGGGTGGTGTAAGCTACTATATCGGAACCCTGCATTTTGAGATTCCAGAGTTCCTCCTCCAATTTCTGAATTTCTCCCTTTGGGCAGTACTCTGTCATCATTAGGTCTTTCAGTGTATCCCAACCCACGGCGTTAGCTGCTACCAGGGAGAGTGCTTTGACATGGCCATTCCACCATGTTAGGGCCCTTTGGGTAAGGGTACAAGTAGCAAACTTTATCTTGCTCCTTTCGGGGCAGGAGCACATTTCGAATACTGCTTCGGTTCTTTCGAACCATTGGGTTAGGGCGAGGATTCCCCCGGTCCCGTTGAAGTAGGTAGGCTTGCAACTGATGAAATCTTTGTAGGTGCATTCCCGAGCACGGGGGTAGGTTTCACCCTGGCTAGAGTTAGTTCCCAGTCCACCTCCACTGGCACCACCAGAATTGACTTGCGCCAGAGCGGCGGTCACGGCTGCAGTCACGGCTGTTTGGAATAACACCGGGTCGAACTGCGGAGGAACTGGCGGTGTAGGTGGTGGGGTGGAGCTCGAGTTGCGGGAGTTCTCCTGGTTGGACGCTTGCGAGGCGGCATCCTGTACTGAAAGATTACGAAAATGATGACAATAGTAAGAATTTGTTTGTAAACAGGATAAGAGTGTTTCTTGGACTAAATCTCTATAGTCCGAAAAACAAAAGGGGAATGTACTACTAGGTTGGGGACACCCAAAAGCACAACTTCCCCATCGATTAGATACTGCCAATATTACTGGTATTACTGATGTATAATGAGTTCGGGAAAGAAAATGACCTAGCAGGAGGTCTTACATCAAACCATCAAGGAAAAATGTTGGCAGTTTAGTAGTCTGGCTAGAGTACTTCCAAAGTTAGGAATGTTTACAGGCATGTACTCTATCGATTATAGAAAAGAAGGCTATTCCTTAATAAAAGGGAAGGATGAGTTGGCATCTTTTACTAGCGACGGGGATCCTTTGGGGCAAACCCTAAGATCAGCCAGTTGGCGCACAACTCCCTGAAGATGTCGCTCGTGCGTCCTCTGACGTGCTCGGAGTTCCACGGCTTCCGCTCGGGATGCGGTGATGCCATTTACGCGAGAATGGGGAAAGAAATTGATAGGCGTGCTAATCTAGATTACTTATAAGATGATCGTTATTAGTCGACCCAATATTTGCATAGTGCATACCAATTACATGTAATCGAAGCAGAATAGACCTTCGAATAAGTGACCCTAACTCCAAGCCCACAATCAAACAAGAACAGGAAATGAAGCAAAGGTCACAGATTCTAAGTCTATAAATATTTTATATATACTTTGTATATATATACTTTGTTAAATATTTTATTATTTAAAAGTATATATTCTTGTTCAGAGTGTTTTAGTCCCGATGTGTTTATAGTTTGTATATCTTTTATGGGTTGATATACTTGATTCACTATAAACAGTGCTCTGATACCAATCTGTCACACCCCAAAACCGAGAACGGCGGAATACGTTCTGGGGTGGAGGACGTCATGTACAGTATCATAACAAAGCATAATAGTAAAGACAAGCAACAACATCCATTGCATTAAGATAATAATTGTAATACAAACGTGTTCAGTACAAATGTTAGACACCAAAAATACAATCAAAATAAAGTGGAGTCTTATGTGTGCTCTGTCTTCTCAAAAGCTGCATCCGTACCTGTCTACTGATGACCTGAGAATACAAGTTATTTTGAAAACGTTTATCAGCATAAAGCTGGTGAGTTCATAAGTATTTAGTGTCATTTCATGTATAAAATATTCACAATTATATATTGTAAAAGAAAGTTTCGGTGTTCGAAAGTAGTATGAGCCATAGAAAACCCTATGTTTTCCAGAAAAAAAAGTAGTCTTCACCGAGACCTGATGGTTTGTTTGTTCCTTTGAAAATGTACAAGTTTTCTCAGTAGTTGTTAGTTTGAAAATATACTTTTAGACTTTATTCATGTATAGTAATGAGAAAAATATTTTACCCCAACAGTATCACTGTCGGCCATATGAAGTGAAATGCAGGCTCCAGGTAGTATTAAATGTACAATACACCTCAGGGAGTCTGTTGCCTTTAATTCTTAAAGTATTAATTAAAGGTTTGAATGTGAACTCGTACGTAACCATGCTGATTGACGATCGAATCCCTTTGACCCTCCGAGTCATATGTAGTGATGTGACATTTTGTCACCCCTGAGCCTAGACGGCTCAGACTGTAGCTAGCAGTCGGGATGTGGGAGTGTCTGTCCCGTATAGATCTATACACATAATGCCCGCTCTCCCTCCAGGAGACTCTGGTTACGCGGTGATAGCACAAAGATGTGTCGTATCGAGAAATAGTATGTCACATTCTGTTTTAGTAGGTTCTCTTGTATAGTATGTAGTGTTCTCTTTGTATAGTACATAATGTTCTCCTCGTATAGTATATAGTGTTCTCTTGTATAGTATATAGTGTTCTCTTGTATAGTACATAGCATATATTGACTCACAACTGAACTGACTCTAGTAGTTGTCATGGCAATAGTAGTAGTGAGTAGTATCCCTTAACTATACCTATTATAGTTAAATAGTATTGTTGGTTGCATGTCTTTGATATCCAAAGGCATTGAACTGATATGAAAACTTTTATATCTGACACAAATATATAAGATATATAACTAAGAATTCAACGAGAGTCGGACTAATAACAAAATACCCTAAGCCCACAATCAAACAAGAACAGGAAATAAGGTGAGCTATTAGTCCTAAGTCCTTCAAGTCTTACTTATATAAATATATTGGTGTAGATATGGTTTGAGAATAAAAATAGTTTAAACGAATTTTTGGAAAAATAGTTTTATAGTGATTTACACGAAAATGAATTTGGTAAGCATTTGAAGACAGTTTAATTGGCAATATAGTTGAAAGTATAGAAAATCCCTTTTTGGTGGTAAAAACGGTTAATAGTGTAGAAAATCCTTTTGGTTGCAAGTTATAATCCACATGCGATTGTTACTATAACTTATTTGGTTCAACTTGTATTCCCCCCCATAAAACAGTTAAAAACATTTAAAAAGGTTCATTTAGGGGTATGAACTCACCTGTAGTGAGTGAAGTGGATGGAAACGCCGGGTAGGATGCTAGGTGTCAAGTGAGGACTTGAACACACACACGGATCCTATGTAACATGTAGTGATGTATAAAGTATCCAATTAGTTGTGTAATCGCTAATTAAGTGAGTAAAGGCACTTTAATGTATGAAAACACTTTGTTTCAAGTGTTAGGAGTGCTAAAGGTTGCATCTAAGGAGTGTATGGCCTCACTATGGAGTTTACACTTCACTTGGCCACACTTAAGTGTGTTTACGGTTGGGAGACCATTTCCCCCATGAGTTTACGGCCGTAAACTCATGGAAATGGTGAGTTTGTGTGTCTAAAGGTTTCATGCATCACGAGGAAGGCTCCTAGGATCAATTCGAGGGCTTGGGAAGTGATTAGGGTTCAATTGGGTACTCCCTTGGAGTTTACGGTCCTTGGACCACTCCTTGGGAGTTTACGGTCGTAAACTCTAGGGTTTACGGTCGTAAACCCTTGACCACTTCTTGGGAGTTTACGGTCGTAAACTCTGGGGTTTACGGCCGTAAACCCTTGACCATTTCAACCATTTCATGTTTTGGGGTCCTAAGCTCATCTACCCTAGTTTCATGTTCATCAAACAAGCTAAGGAAGGGTTTAGGGGCATCAAAACACCATTTGAGGTGTTTACGGTTTTGGGTTTACGGTTCTTGAATGTTCAAGAACCGTAAACTCAAGTTTATGGCCAAAAGTCACGATTTTGGGTTCCTTAGTTCATGCATGCAAGTATCTAAGCTATATCTAAGCATTAGAGAAGGTTTGGAAGTGTTTTGGGGCTTCAAAACCCGCATATAGGAGTTCACGGTTTTGGGAGGCTCCCCAAACCATAAACACATGCATGTTGAGGCATTTGGATGATTCAAACTTGAGATGGCATGAATACTAAGTTAAACAACAAGTTAGGAAGATTACCTTTGATTTTTGAGGCTTGAAAGTGGTGTTCTTGAGCCAAACCCGATTTTAGAGAGAGAAAGTAGAGAGAGAAAGCTCCAAGGTGGGAAAAGGCTCTAAAGGTGGACACTCCTCCTTTATATATGGCTGCCTAGTGGGGACCCACCATACACTGTCGTTTAAACGGAGCTAAATGTTTTTACCCGGTAAACTAACCGTAGCCCGACTTAGATGCTTTTATTCCGTCATTAAATATATATTATTTTAATAACTCAAAATGAATTATTTTAATAAATAAAAGTTAACGGAAAATTTTAATAGAACTAACTTTTATTAATGGAAACGGGTTACAGTGACGGAGTAAATTTCGGGTTGTCACACATGTCATTTTAGATCAAGACTATGGGAGGAGTCTACGACAGTAGATTAAGACCATGTAGGGGTTCTCATGGCACCCAGAATAAGACCGTGGAGGGTTTCCATGGGGTCCTTATATGTTTGTATGCATGACTTATGTGGTTTTTTGTTTGGTATGTGATATTTTGGGGAACTCACTAAGCTTGGTGCTTACGGTTTTCAGTTTGTGTTTTAGGTACTCTAGTCTTCAAATGGGAGGGATCAGGATGATTGTAGAGCACACAACACAAGTTTCTGCTTCCTGTGAACTACTATGATTTGTCAATGTTTTGTTGAAACTTAATTACTCTGATTTTGTGGGAAAAACATGTATTAACGAGTTATTAATTTAAAAACAATTTTTTTTATATCTTGATTTTTGTGGTGTTACAAGTTGGTATCACAGCCTTGGTTTGAGGGATTCAGATATACTCTCGGGGTGTGTCTGAACTCAAACTGAGGAATTGGTAAAGTTTCAAAAAGAAAAGTATTTTTAAGAAAAGATTTTTCTAAGATAAAAGAAGGTGTGGTGCATGCAATCAGCGGAGCTCAAGTAAGTTTTCCGAAAATACCCACACATGTTATTTGATATGACTTGATTTATGAATCTATGAATCACATGCTATTTAGGTCTAAGGATCTGCTCAGTTTTTACATGATAGAATTCTAGGAGAGATACCTTTGTATGTATATCGTAGGAGCTGGTAGACTTGCATGCTAGTGCTGATTAGTTAGTAGTAATTGATCTGATATGTGATACCTTGTTGCATTGGGGGTATTGGATGCTATGCTAAGATGGGAATATCTATTGGAATCAGTAATTGTTAAGTGTATGCTTTAAAAATTGTATACGGTTAGGATCTGATATGTAACATCCCAAAATTCAAGACAAAAAAATTTTGTTTTGATTAATTAAAAAACGCTTAATAAATTTTGCTCAATCATTTAATAACATTCTTAATAAAACAATTATCACAGTTTTAAATCCCAAAGATCATCTAGTGCGTAAAACATGGTGTGATGCGCTGCGATCGCCCTGAGCTCCTTCCTTGGAAATATATTAGTACCTAAAACAAATAGTTGAAAACCGTAAGCACGAAACTTAGTGAGTTCCCCAGATACCACATAGCATACATATCAACTGATCCATACATGTCATACATAACCATGAGCCATACATAACAAACATATCCATAATCAAGTAAGGTGCTATGTGCCAGACATAGTCTTGCTGTTATGCCACGGGCCACACGTGGTCTTTCTTGTCAAGCCTGGGGCCACTCCTTGGGTCTTACAGACAAGTGCCAAGGGCCATCCCCTGGTCTTCCATGCATGCATCACAAAGACAACTATACATACTACTCTACTAGGCTACTCAACATACAGTGTGCCAGGAGCCACCTCTTGGTCTTTCATACATGTTGCCTAGGGCTAACCCCGGGTCTTCCTACCATACATAATAGCATACTGTGTGCCAGGAGCCTCCTCCTGGTCTTTCATGCATAAAGACTAGGGCTAACCCCCGGGTCTTCCTACCATACATAAACTAAATGGGCCGGCATTGTGGCCGTAGACCCATACAAATAGTGATGAGACTCACCTCGATGTCGTGTAGTGTCAGCACGATCCTCGGCACGGAAATCAGCTCGTCTCAACTCTTCAATCCCTCAAGTGAGCTGGAATTTGGGCACAATCTTTGGATCTACTAACTTCCACTTGAACTTCCAAGCTTCCTTCTTTTCCTTCAACTACTAATACATACAAAAGGCACCAAAAATCTAAAGAACACTCAATAATGGCTTAGGGTTTCGAGTTACGGTTTCTCTGGGTTGGGAGGAACGATGGAGGCTGGGTTGAGGAAAGAAAAGTTGTTTAAATAGGGTGCAAACCCTGAACATTAGGGTTTTGTCCAGACAGCTTCTACTCGTCGAGTCGGTCCCCCGACTCGTGTATTAGGTTACTAAAACTCCCGCATAATGTCGAGTCTACTCGACGAGTTGGGCCTCCAACTCGCCGAGTCCTAGAGTAAATCCCAATATTTCTTGAATTTGAATACGTACCAAGAACCGGGCACTACAAATCTCCCCCACTTATTTTAGACTTTGTCCTCGAAGTCTGCTGCTGAATCCGAAAAAAAAAAGCTCCGGGTAGTGCTCTCTCATCCCGTCCCCGGCTCCCAAGTCCATTCTGAGCCCTTGCGGTGCCGCGATTGCACCTTCACCAGCTCCACCCTTTTGTTCCTCAGATCCTTCGACTTCCTGTCGAGGATAGCTACTGGCCGCTCGTTGTAACTCAGGCTGTCACCCTCCTGAATATCCCCTTAAGGCACCACTGCTGAATCGTGCAATTTACATGAACCACATCCTAAAACAAACAAAACGTCGAGTTTCCGCAAGTCGTTTCTATCTCCCCAAAGTCTGAATCCCATGCTGGTCTGTCTCCCTGATGGACCGCCTACATTCCAAAACTACCATGCCATCCCCATCGAGTAACTGACCAATGCACACTCCCCAGTGCCGATTATCTCGACGCTATCATCAGAACAAAATCCATGACCATAACTAGCTGTAGCATACTGATACTTGACAGAGGGCTCAGATAATCCTTCGAGTAGCAAATTCATCCATGAAACGGTTAGACTCATACGAGAGCTGCACTACCGGATCAAACCGATTACTCTGAGATTATTCAATCCGTCTGTAAGTGACTTAGTGCCTTCGTTTGGTGAGCTAATTTACGCACGAGGTTCCTCACAATACTCCCTTCTATCCGAACATCCTGCTGTCTCTTAACCACTATACGGATGAACTGATACTACCTTGCTCGACAACTGATCTGTCATTACTTGTCTTACCAGACTCCCACCGGCTACTAATTCCAAGCACAATCTCTCAGTCGCTTCCAGCGACCTCCAGAGAACTTCAGCTATCGAAACACCTCGATCCACACCCTTACTCACGGCTCCAGCATTCCTGCTGACCCTCCCGATCGTACTGTCTGACTACTTGTCTTACCAGACTCCCACCGGCTACTAATTCCAAGCACAATCTCTCAGTCGCTTCCAGCGACCTCCAGAGAACTTCAGCTATCGAAACACCTCGATCCACACCCTTACTCACGGCTCCAGCATTCCTGCTGACCCTCCCGATCGTACTGTCTGACTACTCATTGCCAGCGAATCTACTGCTAAAGGTGAATGCTACCAAAACCGTTGTAGTCTTACATCACTCCTAGTCTCCAATGACCTACCGTCTTCTGAATCCAATCATAATGTGGCCCACTCATATCCGAGCGGCTGCCTCGCCATATCTTAAACTATCTGAAAAACCCTGCCAGCGAATCACACATCTGATACATTCGTACTGTCGAATAGGGACCGACGAATGCTACAGGCCACCCCGTAGTCTTACTATACTCATTCTACCAACTAGTGAATGCTACGGGCCACCCCCATAGCCTTACAACACTTCTGCGCTACCAGCCAACTAAGGCTACAGGCCACCCTGTAGTCTCATCACACTTCTACGCTATCTGCCGACTAATGCTACGGGCCACCCCGCAGTCTTACTATACTAATGCTACGGGCCACACCGCAGTCTAACTATACTAATGTTATGGGCCACACCGCAGTCTAACTATACTAATATACGATTTCCACGGGCCACACCGCAGTCTTACAATTCACTTACTCTATCTGCTAGCTAGTGAACGCTACGGGCCACCCCATAGTCTTACAACACTCCTACACTATCTGCTAACCATTGCTACGGACCACCCCGCAGTCTTACCACACTTCTCATACTATCTGACCGTTGGTGAATGCTACGGCTATCCGGTAGTCTGACAACACCTTCCACACCGACTGGCTGCTAGTGGATGCTACGGCTAACCCATAGTCTTACAACACCTTCCACACTGACTCGACCGCTGACCATGGTCTTTCGCTCACTACTAATCCATACATACCCATAATCGAGCATACAATCACAATCTAGTACCCCAAGCTGTACTCATGTCCTAACTGAAACTCCCAACTGATTCTTCTGAAACCTGCTATTAAACATCCCGAGAATGCGATATCACAATTGGCAAGTTTTCCGAACTTCCAATTCACACTATCCTCAATTCATACAGCCGCCTGGGCCATCTTTCTCCCTGACAGGAGAGCGAAACTTATCCCAGTTTCAAAACCGCTTCTGCTCCCGTAACATGATTGTTTCTCCCCCACTTAGCTTTGGCTAACTCTTTACGGCACGCGAAAGTCCGAGGATTTCCATTCCTTCCTCCCTTACACAATAGGCATGATAACTACCATCGCCTTAATCTTGCTAGCGATCCGTCACTAGCCCACTCCAAATACCTACGATTACCGAATACTAGATGAACACTTCCTGCATCCCCAATACTGATAATCCCCTGAGCTCAAACTGATGTCCTTAAGGTCCGAATAACTAATGCTCAGAGCAACCTCTTTAGTGATAGACCATTTCCCTTGATGCTTCCAGAAGCTATCCTAGACACCAAGACTAGAACCACCGAACCCTGATGATGGTGGAGGACTACTCCATGGACCCTGCCCACCGACCTCCACGTAACGCTCCTAAACCGTTTTCGGCCGTAACCGAGATAATACTTGACACTTCGAACCCGAAGTGAGAGATGACATTATACTAGCTACTAATAGTTCCTGGTATGCAATTGGCATATGAAAATTCTGAAAATACAATCCGAATACAAGCAGAGAGACAACTCATACATACTATCACCTGAGACCAAGGTAAGAACAATCCTAATACATATAGAATCGAAAATAGCCATTGATACATAACTGCAACATTCCCTGTTGTAATCCAGATCTCCCTCATCTGTCACTACAAGGCCCTACCCTTTCACCCATCCGTAATCCTCAAAGTTGTCGGGGCAGACACACTCCCTGCTCCTCCTTTCATCGTCGGGTAGTCGGACTTCTTGTGGCCCACCTGATTACAGTGAAAACATAATGGGCTTACCCCCTGTGGGCAGTCCCTGCTGACGTGACCATCACTGCCACACTTGTAGCAACCTGAACCCCTGGAACGACAAACTCCCTCGTGCAGTTTCCCGCACGTGCTGCACTGACTTCGGCCCTACCGACCTACTAATCGCTGACCTAAAGTATTGGGTCTCTTCCCGGGACCCTCCAAAGTATACATCTGATCTGACCTCCTCTTCCCAATGTGCTCCAAATCAATCTCCCTTTCCCGCGCCCTGTTAATCATTGAGTCCAGGGTTGGGCATGCCGAGAAGCTGACATGCTCCCGAATATCAGCTCTCAACATGTCATGATAGCGGGTCCTCTGCATCTCCTCATCCCCTGCATACTGAGGCACCAATAAGGCCCTCTCCCGGAACTTGGCAGTAATCTCCGCCACCGACTCCGTCGTCTGTCTCATGTCTAGGAACTCCTTGGCCAGCTGCTGAAGCTCCACAGCCGGCGCAAACTCCGCCCTAAACCTGGTCACAAAGTCGGACCAGGTCATGGCCTCAATGGCTGAGGCTCCCAAGGAATCACCAACTGACTCCCACCAGTCTCTAGCTCTGTCCCTCAAGCATCCTGCAGCAAATCGAACCTTCGACCCCTCGGGATAGAAGCTCGTCAACTGTGCAGACTCAATGTCTGCAATCCATCTCCTGGCAACAATGGGGTCCTTCACCCCATGGAAGTCTGGCGCGCCACTCCCCATGAAGTCCTTGAAGGACAATGTGTGCGATTCTGACTGGTTGGATGCCATATCACTCTGGAACGCTCTGAGGCGATCCTCCATCAGCTCAATAATCCCTTCCTTGATCAACCCGAAAATCACCGGGTTCGACTCAAGGCTACCTCTCGTGATCTCAGACGCGATGAACTCACGTTGTCCCTCATCCACTGGCTCGGAACCTGCACTCGAACCTGATCCTGAACCAGATCCTGATCCTCCTGCTCCGTGTCGCGTAATCATCACAATTCTGAAACGAAACACATAATTGTCAAGGTCGTATGTCACCTCAGAAGGTCTCACATACTACAAGTTTCCTAGTTCTATCTCGGCCCTCCTTGACTCGAGTACAGATCCTCTGCTTTCAGTAGTATGTGCCCATACTACCTTCCACATCTATCCGTACTTTCCTCAAGGATTGCTTCGACTTTACCAAGTACCCTCTACTACTGCTGCTTTCTGTTACTCTCTTCCTAGGCTTACCCTAGGGAAATCTCCAATCCCAAACCCAGTCCTCAGCTGCTGAAAGACTCTTCATAATGCCAAATTAACCACTACATGATTACCTCACATGTGACGAGGCTCGGATAATCCTTCGAGTAAAAGACTCATCCCTACAACGGTTAGACTCAGACAAGAGCTGTGCAATAGGGTCAAGTCCATCACTTTGAGATTATTCAACCCTGATCACATGTGACTTAACGCATTCATCTAATAGCTAACTCTCATTACTTAAAGTCCCACAAAGCACAAAGCAAGCAGCATTCAGACAAGCGGAAAATCTAACCAAACAAGCCGTTCTATCCTCTTATTAGGAATCTACACTAGCATGCAATTCTAGGGTTCATAAAATCAGGAATAACCTAAACAGGCCATCCTACTACTGGCTGATCAGTTCTCGCATTCAACTCTACAAGTTCACATAAGCATACAAGGCATGTCTCTTAGATCCTTAGCCATAATATAGCATGTAATTCATATAATCATATCATGTCACATATCAAACATGTATTGGTATTTTGGGAACCACTTACTTGAGCTCGGTCGATTGCACGCATCACACACCTTGTTCTTTTCAAAGTTCTTGTCTCTTTTCAAATACTTTTCAAGCTCCTTTTGAAAATTTTCATATCAAGCCCTCAGTTTGAGTCCAGACACACCCGAGAGTGTGCCCGAATCCCTCAAACCAAGGCTCTGATACCAACTTGTAACATCCCAAAATTGAAGAAAAAAAAATTTTCGTTTTAATTAATTAAAAACCGCTTAATAAATTTTGCTCAATCATTTAATAACATTCTTAATAAAACAATTATCAGAGTTTTAAATCCCAAAGATCATCTAGTGCGGAAAACATGGTGTGATGCGTTGCGATCGCCCTAAGCTCCTTCCTTGGAAAGACATTAGTACCTGAAACAAATAGCTGAAGACCGTAAGCACGAAGCTTAGTGAGTTCCCCAGATACCACGTACCATACATATCAACTGATCAATACATGCCATACGTAACCATTAGCCATACATAACAAACATATCCATAATCAAGTAAGGTGCTATGTGCCAGACATAGTCTTGCTGTTATGCCATGGGCCGCACGTGGTATTTCTTATCAAGCCTGGGGCCACTCCTTGGGTCTTACAGACAAGTGCCAAGGGCCACCCCCTGGTCTTCCATGCAAGCATCACAAAGACAACTATACATACTACTCTACTAGGTTACTCAGCATACAGTGTGCCAGGATCCACCTCCTGGTCTTTCATACATGTTGCCTAGGGCTAACCCCCGGGTCTTCCTACCATATATAATAGCATACTGTGTGCCAGGAGCCTCCTCCTGGTCTATCATGCATAAAGCCTAGGGCTAACCCCCGGGTCTTCCTACCATGCATAAACTAAATGGGTCGGCATTGTGGCCGTAGACCCATACAAACAGTGAGGAGACTCACCTCGATGTCGTGTAGTGTCATCACGATCCTCAACACGGAAATCAGCTCGTCTCAACTCTTCAATTCCTCAAGTGAGCTGGAATTGGGGCACAATCTCTGGATCTACTAACTTCCACTTGAACTTCTAAGCTTCCTTCTTTTCCTTCAACTTCTAATACACACAAAAGGCACCAAAAAATCTCAAGAACACTCAATAATGACTTAGGGTTTCGAGTTAGGGTTTCTCTGGGTTGGGATGAACGATGGAGGCTAGGTTGAGGCATGAAAAGTTGTTTAAGTACGGTGCAAACCCTAAACATTAGGGTTTTGTCCAGACAGCTTCTACTCGTCGAGTTGGTCCCCTGACTCGTCGAGTAGGTTACTAAAACTCCCGCATAATGTCGTGTCTACTTGACGAGTTGGGCCTCCAACTCGCCAGGTCCTAGAGTAAATCCCAATATTTCTTGAATTTGAATACGTACCAAGAACCGGGCGCTACATGATAGCCCTAGAATAATTGATTTGGCCTTATTTCCTGTTCATTGTCTGGTTGCGGTTTTAGGGTAGAGTCTGTTTTTTCGACAGTCTATTTGATCATGTTCTGTGTATAATTTGCATGCATAAGGCAACCGGCAGTAAGGGTGGAATTTCTAGCATAAGTGTTGGTGTGTAGGGTGAATGTTCTATGATAATTCTATGGATTGAAGTGTTACCGCGCGAATGCTGCTTGCTTTGTGCTTTATGGAACTCTTGGATGATGGGAGCCAGCTACCAAGTGAATTCGAAGGTATCCATGAGGTGGATGATTGGCATTATGAAGAGTTCTTCAGCAGCTGACGGCAGAGTGAGGTTGGGAACCTAGGTGAGCCTAGGGAGTGCTGCAGTGATTGTAGTCGCATTATTTAGTGAGCTTTAGTGCATTAGTTTGAGAAGGTGACTTAGAATATTTGGGATGATTCTTGAGGAAAGTATGGATAGGTGTAGAAGGTGTTGGGTTTTGTATACTACAACATCCTATGGTACACATACAACCCTAGAAGCTTTGGATCTATGTTTTCACTAATTATACATGCAAATGGTTTCCAAAGCTTTAAGCCTACAACTAGCATACAAATGATATAAACTACATAAAATACTAGTTAGAAGTTTACCTCTTTGTGTAGCTTGTAGAACTTGATGAATTTGTCCTTAAAGAGCTTAGCCCCAATAGTGTGGAAGCCTCAAATGAAGTCACAACACATCATGGACAAAGGTGGAACTTGAGAGAGAATTCCATGCACCCAAAAACACCCATGAACTCCAAAAACAAGCATGTAGGCGTTTGTTAGGTTAAGAGCATGTATTTATATGTTGAATTTCAAGGGTCATGGGTATAACCCAAATCCATACCCATGGGGTTATGATCCATGGTTCATGTGGCCCAACTCTTTATCTATCCATACATAAACTTGGTCCAACATGGATCATAAGCCCAACAGTTATAAATATAACTAATTATCATAATTAGTCCCTATAGATTTAATTAGTCTCTTTTGATCACTAAATTAATTCCAAATTAATTCTTGATCAATAGTAATAAAACATATGATTTCATATTAATATATTATAACTTATAATATATTAATATATCATATATAACCTTTCTCTCAAGAGTCCATCCTAACAAATTGTCCTGAAGATATGCAACCGAAATGGACCATGCTACTCTTGGGTCGAGTACATACCAATAATAGTTATGGGCTTAGACATCTAATCCAACAGTCTCCCACTTGGATAAGTCTAAAACTATTATTACAAGTACGACTCCAAAATCCCGACTAGCAATCGTAGCTCTTAAAAGCCGTTGTCGAACTCTGACCTAGTCAATGACATGTCCATTAGATAAGGGATCATATATTACTCCATTCTAGATATCATATGGACTGAGACATGGATTATAATCATTCTCTTTGTCCATCTTTTGTTTCCCGATTTCCGTTTTATGACGACTGACTAATTAAACAAATCAAATCAGTCCAGGCCCGGCCGAGCACTTACATTTGTCATCACTAAATCATCGAGGGTCCCACAGATATCGCTTTTATCCCTCCAAGGGTAAAAGGAATGGATAAACTTCGACTCATATGCTTTATCTATTTACTCATCAAATCACACACAACAATGCGTTTTATAACACCAAGTTAATGGTGCGTTTTCACATTATCAATGTGCAACCGACTTGTAGACTACAACTCATATATCTCCGTTTGAAGAATATAAGATATTATCGTCTCATGATCACTCGTGATAAAATCCATGAAGTGATTCAAATGAGCGTGGGTTTAATCCAATACTCGAATCTTATTCCAAGAGCACTCATGAATACTGCAGCTATGTCTAAAACATCTAGACATACTACATACCCATTCATGACAGTCTTGCCTCAATACCTACTTCCAAAGTATGATCGACTGTGGATGGTTTGAATATCCTAGTTATTCGGGAAGTCAAAACATGCAAAGTGAAACACAAGAATAATACTAATCCTATATGGCCCCAATACTTGTGAGAGTAAATAAAACACCTTTTATTTAAACACGATATTGATTACTCATTATTCATTGTATAATGTTTCGAATAATCAACTTTATACTTGAATCAAAACAATAGTTGTCCCATGCTCCAAGCATGCACACTATGTTTACCTATGGTCCTTTGTTTGTGGAATAGATCAATTGACAACATTTCAATGATGCTAATTTCACAATTCCAAATCCTTATCGTAAATGTAAGAATACCAAATTCTTGCCACTTACCAAAATCTGTTAGATTCTAAACTTATATGCATTGATCCTTTTGTAATGACTATGCACAAAAGTCACAAAGACTTGGCAACAGACATTACAAAGTATTCCAATGGAGAGCAATTCCATGGAAACAAAGTCTCATAATCAAAGTACATTCCTTTGAACATCCTTCTTGCATTAAGTTTTCTAATCTTACACATGTTTAACGAATAACTTCCACCTAATGTAACATTTCCATATTCCCATTTTCACTATCACTTCTGAACAAGAGTTGCCTCTTTTTAGAATATGTCAATATGGTCCTTCCAAAATTTACACCATACTTCCAACTATCCATGAGTAGCCAATCTTTGGTAAACCTCAGATGGTCCTCGACAATTGCTTAATCATTTTAGCCATATCCAGTTCTAGTCCTTTTCCCTCTTAATGCCCTAGGCAATTGGAAAAATTAGAACGGATGAATTTTATAGCACATGTAATCGATCCTATATCCGAAGCATATGGGACACGATTCATGATGTCTCACATAATGAACGATACTAGACCAGTCTTTTGCTATAATATTTCTATTTCTATTTTCCATGTTCTCATAATTCAGATTATGAAAATCGAATTTTATAACGCAAATAATGTAATCATGACTAATTTTGATTAAAGACTCACAATCTAAGCTTTTAGAATTGGAATGAAGTATAATTTCCTCTCCCTTAATTATAGCAAAACAACTTTCCAAACCCTGCAACTATGCAAATTGACACTTTTGTTTTCTATAATTAACATTGCTAACTTGCAACACCTAACATAATAATCATGCTCCCACTAACATGATAATTATTAGCATAACACTTATGCTCCCACTAGCTTTGTCATGTATCTAGAAATCAACTGGACTTCTAGAAATCAATACTTATTGACTTTCTTACCAAAGTTCAGATTTCTGATACGAGATGCTTTGATAAGACTTTATCAAAATCATACACCTTTCCTTAGATAGCTCACATGTATGTCTAAACACTTACGAAGAGGGATGCCGTAATCATAATGTTTAGACCTTTTTCTATTCTCACTAGTCCATGTTAGTGTGCCGATTAACCACACATGCTCCACTAACGACTTTGAGAATGCAAATATCATAATTTCTATCTACTTAAAATCTACTTAGTGAAAGCGTTTCCTCACCATCATTTTCATGAATCGGAGAGAAACCTTATGACACTTAGATTTTATGGTGTATGTGTTCCTATCCAAGTGAATCTGTCATAACCATAATCACAAGATAAGGTTAGCGATAAATCCAAACTCATATGGAGTATTACTCTAAGACTCAATTTTGGAATGAAGTATGATTCATCTTTTGATTTAACCATCTCAACAATTCACGATTCTTCTTCTTACTCAAACAGTTCCACTAAGATGTCCTTAGAGGATCGATTGTGATATGGTTTTTGCAAATCATTAAGATGATCATAAAACATGATACTGAAGTACTCTCCCATCTTTTCAGATTGGAGAAACTTTTATCTTTCTACCTAATTTGATTCTTCCCATTCGTGCTGCCATATATTGAAACTTTTCCAATGTTTCAGAATTATACTTTGTAACAATTAGTAAAATTGGTCAAAGTTCGGCGGTCAAACCACCGCGAACCGTTATGTATTAATGACCAATTGTGTGTAATTTTATGTTAATAAGGTATATTAAATATATTATATTTATAATTTACTTTAAAAATATCCCAAACTTCTTAAAACATCTGTCGAATCGGATCCTATTAATCGTGAAACTTTAAACATAAGTTCACGAAGTTTGGTAGATCGGAATTGAATTCCGTCTACATTTTTGGAATCACCACGACTAGGACAATCAACAGGCAATTTCATAAAAATTTCATGAGTCGGGATCGATGACACGAGAATCAAGAAACGGAATTACGTTATGAAATAAATTGCACATGTTTTATTCTAAAAAAGAAATATCTAGCCAAGTCAGCTATTGACTATTTCAATAATTTATCTAAATACTTCAATCGGAAGCTATACAACATACATACTCACACAAGGGAAGTTATACAAGATTCACACTCACACAAACAATCACATACGATACTAATAGATTTGGAAGTACAAAGAAATTGACCAAAGTCTTCCCAAAATCTAAAATCTGTGGAAGATAATCAGAATGTAGCTGGCAATTCGTTCTTTATTCCACACAGTCAAACTTTCGATCCATCTCTCTCCCTTTTTCTTCTTTAATTGTTTGTAAAAGTCCTCCATCGGAGGAGCTATTCCAGTGAAACCAAAAGAGCAGTAACACTCTTGTTTCTCTTCTTCCTTCCAATCGACTTCACAACCCCGATTGTGCTCCTCCTGTTCCGATAACCAATCATCACCTCTGTGGCTGTTGGTACGACCATAGGTGGAGCCTGGAGACCACCAATCACCACCCTCACAACTCCTCTCTGTCTTCACTGCAGAGAACCACACCCAAACATCCCTTATGAGTTCATCAGCTCCAGTCAAGAATCAATCCCAAACATCTGCTTAAGAAAATCACACACCAAAACCCTATTGATTTCAATCAAACAAAGAAGAGAGAAGAATGAAACATGTGATTATCGAGCAAAACGGTCGGAGCCCCCTGTGACCACCTTCGTCTCTCTCCTGCTCCCTTCTACGTGTTCCACTGCTGAAGACGATAGATGAATCCAAGAGGAGCTCGCCGGAATTCGGCTGCCCCTCTCCCATCCTCACGATCCCACAACCACCACTGATCCACGCATCTGCTTTCATTTTCCTTCTTCTTTATCCGAACAAGACAATCAGGTGGTACCCTCCAAGGGATCGACAAATGCTGCTGCTTCCGTTCACCATCGTTGATCCATTCAAGCACCGAAGGTGCTCCTCTCTGTCCCTCCTTGCGATCTGAATGGCCAACATCGAAATTCCTCATCGTGGCTGCTCCGTTTGTTCATTCTCTTCTTCTCTAAAAACAGAGAACCGAAAGTGTTTCCTAGGTCGTCTGCGAATTCTAGGTCTCCCTTCCGATTGACTGCTGGCGACGAGACGCGCATCCACGAGAGCCTGTCGGAGATTGGCCGCGTTTTTCCCCTGCTATTTCGTTTGACCGTTCCAATACCCGATCTGTGATGCAGAAGAAGACGCGTCCCTATGTATATTTTATGAACCTGGCAGAATTAGTCCCTCTCCTTATATTAAGAGAGCAAAAACCATCCCTAGTGGTAATTGTTTGATCAACAGCCCTATTGTTGGTGTATAATTACCAAATCAGCCCTCCAAAACCTTGCTTTATTTAAATCAGTCCCTATTGTTTATAATATTGGAACACAACAATTCTTTATTTTTATTGGTTACAAAACGAACCCGGAAATGTTTTAAAGTGCAAGAATGGTTACTCTGCGCTTATTCACGAAAAGCTTCATCAAAACGAACCGGGATCGAGATCACGCATCGAATGTGAGTTTCTACGGCCCCTCTTTTACGGCTTTAATATTTGGGGGAGAATATATGTGTGTCTATTAAAGTTTGATGATTTTTAAGTTTTATATACAAAATAACATCTTACTTTGTTATTGGTCAAACGTTTATGAAATAGCAATCTAAAGATGTGATAAATCACTAGCAAATCTATTAAGTTAAAGTAGATTGTTATAAGTTGATATAATTATACTTTATGTGAAATATAAATATAATTATTAAGAAAAATCACAAGATTATAAGTATATTGCTATAATTATACAAGTGCATATTATGAGTCACAAAAATGATGACTTTACATGTATAAGATAAAGTATCTCATGGAAACATGGAACGATATAATAATGACCAAAATTATTATCCATGTATAAAATGAAAGTATATTGCCATAATTGATGGAAGATTAAATTCATGAGATTATATAATTATTGGTTAAAATTATAAGATTTAACTTTTAATATATATATAAGGATATGTAAAAATGAATTGAGAAATTATTAATATATTTTTATATTAATTAAAACAACATAACTTCATTATACTAAGTTATTTATTCTTATCACAATAAATAACATGACCGACTTCAGAGCTTAAGAGTCGTTATTTACGAAATAAATACTTGTAGAGTATTGTATTTAAAGACTTTACCTTTATCCCAAGTTAAATGTATTAAAAACATTCTCGCATAATTTATATCAAATATGGGGAATGTAGATCTACGGTCGATCCAAACTGGATAAATTCAAAAATTAGCTATTATGCTAATACAACATCGAAAGTGTATCCAGTATGATAAATTCTTGAAGTTATAAGAATTTTATTTATCGTTTTCCTAAACGGTGAATAATGTTACATATCCAGTGAATTTAGAATGGATTATATAGGTTCATTATACCTATTCCATACAGGTTTATCATACCTACTCCATATAGGTTTATCATACCTATTCCAGATAGGTTTATCATACCTATTCCATACAGGTTTATCATACCTACTCCATATAGGTTTATCATACCTATTCCATACAGGTTTATCATACCTACTCCATATGGGTTCATCATACCTATTCCATATAGGTTTATCATACCTATTCCAGATAGGTTTATCATACTTATTCCATACAGGTTTATCATACCTACTCCATATAGGTTCATCATACCTATTCCATATAGGTTTATCATACCTATTCCGAATACCAGATCCGATACGTTTGAGTATCCATTATAAACTATTCCGGGTTTCGTGAAAGCTAAGATCTCAATACTTAGTAGAAACTCTCCAATATATAATCGTTAATCCTCGAGGGAACGACTAACGTCGGGTGTAAGTGTCATATTATTGATCTTATACGGTACGATCGCCTGCCTGGAGTTGCTAGCTACAACTACATCTGACGAGATGAATTTTGGCGCTGACGTTAGCATTATCGAAACATTACCACGTGTTACAACGGGGTGAATGACTTTAGCACGCACGCCTTATTATGGTGTCGGTGCATTAATAAAGTATAGTGTCACGAGTTCGGTTATGATTTCATTATAAAATCCCAGTTTTGTTTTGTTACCGTAGAGAATCGATATTGGATTTATACGGGGTTTATGTTCACTCATTCTAGTTGAAAGAAACTGTATTTAGTGGGATATCATGTGACTCAAAGCGATAAGTGTCAATACCAAAAATTAAGTTATATAACACTTAATTAATATCATGACACGACTCGACAATATTTATTAACTTATATAAGATTAGTTATTTATATAAACCATTTGTTTGTATAAGAAAACACAATATTTATGTCGGAGGAGTTTGCCCCACCAGTTAAGTATCGGTTTTCAAATTAAGTCAGATAATACTTAATTATTGTCACGACACGATTTTACAAAGTTCATAAATTCAAGACTTATGAGTTTTTCATATAAATGATACAAATTGTTGTATAAGTTTTCAAGAGTAAAGTTGGTTATTCTATGTTCTCACAAAGGGTACCATTTCCTATCTTTATATAATTTGATATTCAAAATATTTATATAAAAATGCACTTTGATCTAAGTCTGAATTACTTATATGTATTTTACAACTCTTGTACATTTGGATTTGAACAAAATGGTATTTATGAATGAGTCATAACACATTTTTATAACTTAATTATTTTATACTTTTTAATAGAAAAGTAAATATTTATAAAAGGTGGTCAGCCAGCGAAATTTTACCAAACACTTTTGGGTTATAAAAGTACACTGTGTCAAAACCTGTAGAACTCACCAACAATATTTTTGACGTATTTTAAATGCATGTATTCTCAGGCTATTTAACAGATCGGAAGTATTCGCTCAGAAGATTCTTCATTAATTGTATTATACATTTGTAAACGCCAGATTGTTGGGCGTGTGTCACGATTTAGTGATAGCCATTATCAATGTAATTTCTATTTCAGTTATAAAAGAAAATTATATTTGTACTGTTCAATGTATGTTTAATAACCGTGATTACTGATTTACGTCGCGCACCTCGGCGTTTCCGCCGGCGGCCGAGGGTGTGACAGATTGGTATCAGAGCTATTGGCTATAGTGAACTAGTACTTTCTTAGGAAGGTACGTCTATAGCCTAGGGCTTACTCTCTTAGGTTAAGTATATTCCTTAACCCATAAATATAGGGTTATGCATATATAAACTCGAACCCTTGAATGCCAATAAAATGCAACGTTTTTGGTCAAACACCTTAGCTAAGTTGGTTGTACATGGGCCGAACCACAACTAGACATAGACTGATCACCTATGTTTAATTATGGTTAGACCGACGCACAATCAAGCTTGGATTCGGTTGGTAGACTAAAACGTTTGGAATCCATAATATTTAAAGAACATCACAGTTCAAAAACACTTGAGAACTCTTAAAGAGTTTAGTGAACACTTTACAAATACTTGGAAAATAGTTACCTTAAATGCTCATAAAAATATAAGTATCATAAACGTAAATCATGTCCGAAGTTTATCTTGGAATAGTAATTACTCAACTATGATATCCTATGAATGCATCTTATAGATCTCGTAGGAATACCTTGCAAAATATATGCACCTTCGCGAATCATTTCGAATTCGGTTTAGGTATTCTGTAACATCCAAAATTTCAAGCCCAAATTTGTTTTCATTTTAATTAAGTAATTCTCAACATAGTTTACCAAAACATTTCCCATGCCATATCATTTGCAAACAGAAATGTAACACTGTTTCTGAAAATCATAATGTCAAAGTAAAATAAATCAGAGTACAATCCCAGAAAACTCCATGCGGAAATCATGTGTGTGTGTGATGCGCTGCTACACCACCGGCTCCTTCCCCTTAGACGAAGAGGTACCTAAAACCAAAACTAAAACTGTAAGCACAAAGCTTAGTGAGTTCCCCCATCATACCCATAGCACATAATCATCAATATCTTTCAACCTGTAACCGGGAGCTACCCTCCCCTTCGGTATCTTTCAACCGGTATCCGAGAACTACCCTCCCCTTCGGTATCTTTCAACCGGTAACCGGGAGCTACTCCCCCCTTAGGTATCTTTCAACCGGTATCTGGGAACTAACCTCCCCTTCGGTATCTTTCAACCGGTATCTGGGGACTATTTCACCCCTATCCCTATCACATATTACAGGCCATAAACATATTGGTTTCATAATAACATACACAAGCATACTGAGTCTCATAATGACATATCATAATCATACTACTATACATGCATGGGTTTTATCCACCCCTTCGGTATCTTTCAACCGGTAATCGTCCTCGGTATCTTTCAACCGGTAACAAGAGCTAGTGTGCCCTACTACTACTTAACGCATACTTAGCACATATATAGTAACCAGACAATTATCACAAAGATAACCCTCTCAACCATAATCACTTACTGGTGGGTCGGCATTGGTGCCTTAGACCCACCCCTACTGGAAGGTAACTCACCCCGTAAGGCTGACTGCTGAAAAGCTGATCGACAGATGTCTGACTGCTGCTCTGGTGATCCTCCGACTATAATTCCCATAAAACACTTAGTGAGACACTGATAGCTGTTCTTAGGGTAAAATGACTATTTTAACCCTGACCAAGTCAAAGTCAAAGTCAAAGTCAACCTCAGTTGGCCTGACTCTCCGAGTTGGGCCTCCAACTCGTCGAGTCCCTACCCTTCATTTGTCCTTTCCCACGTTTCTACTCGTCGAGTTTAGCGATGTGACATCCCCTAGTTTCTCGGCCAGAAAAGACCGATTTAATTTATGCTTTTCAAATAAAATCAGAGGAATCCTTTTAAAAGATGTTGTGGAATTGGTCCCCAAAACGAAACATGTTAAAAGTTTATCAAAACCTTTCTTTAAGAAATATATAATTTCCTTTTATATCAAAACCTCAGGATGTCATGTTCCGACACATATCAAAAGCATAAATAAGACATTATAAGCCTTACAACAGTTATTTACAACTACTGGCCTATAATCCAAAATCTCTCATCATCCTCTAACTATGCTCGGGGTCCACTACCTGTAATAATAAAAAGCTGAGTGGGTCAGGCTTGGGAGCCTGGTGAGCATATAGGGTTTTCAACCCACAATAATAATAAACTTATTAAGTTCACCAATCAACAATAACCCTGATTACCCATTCCTGTTATCCTCACTTTACGTCCCTAAACATCTATCACAAGGGACCTAGCCTAAGGAATATCATCGGGATGGACACTACTGCTAAGGGGACTCCTCAGCCATACATGTCCTAAAGGCAACCATAAGGGGGATGGAGTACGCCAATGAACATTTAGTTCATCAACACCTACAAGTTGTGAACCTGCTAGTGTGCCACTGGACTGTCTAGAAAGGTCCGTGGTCGTCATCTATACTCCGCTAGACGACTACAACAACAACAACAACAACAACACCGAGGCCTCTCACCATTTTAACATACATCGACTATTTCGTCTACCCATGATGTTCTACCCAACATATTTGTAGATAAAATACATATACGGTTTAAAACTTGTATAAAACATCTGTTCAACAGTCACCTCAAATAAACACTTAATATAATTACACATAGCACGTATTTTATAGAAAATACTTCATATCTAGGTGTAAGATGAAAGTGACTACACACTCACATGATTTGATGATAATCGGGCAGCAATTCGTTTCCTAAAACGTTCGTTTCTAATAAAACCGGGAGTTTTATTGAGAAACCGGGCTCTACGAGGGTCGGGCTTCAAAACCAAAAAGATAAATTTCTCGGGCTTCTCGGGCACTTCAGGACGTGTTTCCGGTGCTATAATTGATACCGGGTCTTTGGGGGAAGTTAGAATGAAAGAAATATGGGTTTAGGGGCTAAAAATGACAAGTTTTCAAATATTCCCCGGGAGGTCTCGCACCCTCCTATTTATAGGCTGCGAGGCTGCTGATCGGACGGCTGAGAGGAAGCCACGCGGCAGCAGATGCGAAGGTGCACAGATGGCTCGCACGTGGGTTGCGCATGCGAGGGTCTCGCTGGAGGCTCCTGATTTGACCGAGGTCTAGTCCGAGATGGGGGGTTCGTAGCGCCTGGTGCGAAAGTCGGACACGTGAAAAGGACACGTGTCAGATTCTTAGTGCACCACTTCGGATGGCTCTCCGGTTCGGACACACTTCTGATGACACAACAATTTCGGATACGTGGCACATTTTGAGCGAGGGTGACGTGGCCGAAGTCCACCTATGCGAAATTTCTCGATTTTTGTGCAAAAACTTCTAAAATCCATAACTTTCGCATACGAGCTCCGTTTTTGACGTTCTTTATATGCACGCGTAGGTAAAATTACGCTCTACAACTTTCGTTTAGACTCCGTCGGCTAGGTTTGACTTTCATTTTTATATGATTTTTTTTAACAGATCGGCACAGGAAATCCGTTAAAAATTCATAACTTCTTCATCCGACATCCATTTTCGTCTGTCTTTTTACCGTTGTGCTACTATTGATGAGACCTTCGATTCTTGTTTAGGTTGTGTCGGCTAAAATTCACGCGATCTAAAATTCAAGTTTTTAGCTGTCTACTGCTAAGCTGAAACTTCGAAAAATCATAACTTCCTCATACGAAGTCAGATTTGGGCGTTCTTTTTATACATACTCTCGGTTTAACGAGTACTACGACTTTCGTTTAGATCACTAAGGCTAAAAAGTAGTTTATCAAAAACTCACTTTTTATGTCATTCGGCACCGTGACGGATTTGTCGCGGAACTTCGACAGGTCATAACTTCTTCGTTATAACTCAGATTTTGGTATTCTTTATATATCCGTAATCCTTGTCACGATCACTACAACTTTATTAATAGATATCGACTTTATCTAATATTTATTTTCGACGCTCATTTTTATTCTTAATTAATTAACTTCTAGTAATTAAGCATAAAACACATAAAACACATAATATTCACATAATTCCTTTTCATTTCTTCAAAGTGAGTTACAAAGGTTAACCTAGACTATCACATAAATATTAATGCCTAGCCTAGAAACACGGGTATTACAATTCTCTCCCCCTTAGGATGATTCCGTCCCCGGAATCACACATCAACAAACAACTGCGGGTAGCGACTCATCATGTCACTCTCCGTTTCCCAGGTGAGATTTGGACCATTCATATGTTTCCAGCACAGAAGCACTAAATCAACCATCTTGCGTCGCAACTTCTTAGTCTTACGGTCAACGATTGCCTCCGGTTCTTCAATCAACCTCTTGTTTTCATCCAACCTTAATTCAGAAATTGGAATTATGTCGGGCACATCTCACGTGAACTTTCTCAAATAACACACATGAAAGGTGTTATGAATACCCTCCAGTTCTTCTGGTAATTCTAGCTTGTAAGCTTGATTCCCGATCCTCTGAAGAACTTTAAATGGTCCAATAAACCTTGGACACAATTTTCCCCTTTTACCAAATCTTATAAGTCCCTTCCACGGCGAGACTTTAAGTAAAACTGAATCTCCAACTTCGAAGGATATCGGTTGTCTTTTCTTGTCAGCATAACTCTTTTGTCGATCTTGAGCAGCTAACATCCTTTCTCTAATTACTTTCAACTTTTCAGCAGTCTGATGGACTATTTCAGGTCCCATAAACTGCTTTTCCCCAGCTTGCAGCCAACATGACGGCGTTCGACACTTTTCTCCATACAAAGCGTGATAAGGTGCCATCTTGATGCTTGAGTGGAAACTATTATTATAGGAAAATTCTACTAGAGGTAAGTGTTCATCCCAGTTACCTTGGAATTCTAGGGTACATGCTCTTAGCATATCCTCCAATGTTTGAATTGTTCGTTCTCTTTGACCATCAGTTTGCGGATGGTAAGCTGCACTCAAACACAACTTGGTACCCAATTCCTCTTGTAGACTCCTCCAAAACCTTGAGATAAAACGGCTGTTACGATCGGATACAGTCGTTAACGAAACACCGTGAAGCCTCACAATTTCCTTCACGTAAGAATTCGCAAGTTTATCCATAGACCATTTCTCTTTGCTTGCTATGAAATGCACACTCTTAGTGAAGCGATCAACGACCACCCAAATCATGTCGTGACCGTTCTTTGTTCTGGGAAGTTTAGTCACGAAATCCATGGTAATGTATTCCCATTTACCCATGGGTACATGTAAAGGTTCTAAACTCCCATACGGTTTCTGATGTTGTACCATAACCCTAGCACAAGTTACACACTTGGCCACATACTTAGCAACATCGAGCTTCATCATCGGCCACCAGTAATAGGGTTTTAGATCCCTATACATTTTCGTACTGCCGGGATGAATCGAGTACATGGTCTTGTGAGCTTCTTCCATCAGAACATCTCTTACTCCTCCCGTCTTAGGTACCCAATCCTATCTTGGAATACCTTCAATCCTTGACTGTTTGTATCAAACACCAACGTTTTACCCAACGTTCCTCCTTCTGGTCATTTTTCTCTAAAGCTTCCTCCTGAGCTTTCTTTATACTTTCCACAATTGTCGAGACAACTTCAACTCTCAACGCTCTTGGCCTTTTCTTTTCAAGATTTACCTTCCGACTGAGAGCATCGGCAACAACATTTGCTTTACCAGGGTGGTAAAGTATCTCACAGTCGTAGTCCTTGAGTAACTCTAGCCAGTGCCGTTGCCTCATGTTCAATTCCTTCTGACTAACGAGATATTGGAGACTCTTATGATCAGTGAAAAGTTTACATTTAGTACCATAAAGATAGTGCCTCCATATCTTTAAGGCGAATACTACCGCTGCCAACTCTAGATCATGAGTGGGGTAGTTCTTTTCATGCTCTTTCAATTGCCTCGATACATACGCTATCACTTTATCCCTTTGGGTCAGAACACAACCTAACCCAACTCCAGATGCATCACTATAAACTGCAAAGTCATCAACTCCTTCAGGTAACGAAAGAATCGGTGCTTCACACAATCTCTTCTTCAACTTCTCAAAGGCTTCCTTATGCTTCTCATCCCAAGTATAAGTACCTCCTTTGTGGGTCAAAGTTGTTAATGGAGTAGCGATCGAAGAAAAACCTTGGATAAATCTTAGGTAATATCTAGCTAATCCTAAAAAGCGTCGAATCTCCGTAGGACTTTTTGGTTGGTCCCACGTCATCACAGCTTCAATCTTCGATGGGTCAACCATTATTCCTTCTTAGTTAACCACATGACCTAAAAATTGGACTTCTTGAATCCAAAATTCACATGTGGAGTACTTTGCATACAGCTTCTCCTTTTTCAGAACTTCTAGCACTTCACGCAGATGCTTGTCATGCTCCTGCTTGCTTTTCGAGTAAATCAAGATATCATCTATGAATACTATCACAGATTTATCAAGGTATGGTTTACAAACCCTGTTCATCAAATCCATGAAAGCTGTTGGGGCATTGGTTAGTCCGAACGACATAACCAAAAATTCATAGTGTCCATATCTTGTTCTAAACGCAGTCTTTTCGATATCCTGCTCTCTCACCTTTAGTTGATGGTATCCTGACCTAAGATCGATCTTCGGGAAATAGCTCGAACCTTGCAACTGATCGAACAGGTCATCGATCCTCGACAACGGGTACTTGTTCTTTATTGTTGCTTTATTCAGCTCTCTATAATCGATGCACATTCTCATGCTCCCGTCTTTCTTCTTTACAAAAAACACCGGGGCTCCCAAGGGTGATGAACTAGGTCGAATGAAACCTTTGTCCTATAACTCCTGAAGTTGTGTCATAAGTTCTTTCATCTCTGTTGGTGCTAATCGATACGGTGCTTTTGCTATCGGCGTCGTTCCTGGTAACAAGTTGATACGAAATTATACTTGTCGATCAGGGGGCAATCCGGGAAGATCTTCGGGAAAGACTTCTGGATAATCACACACCACCGGAATATTCTGCACCTCCTTTTTTTCCTTCTTAGCATCGATCACGAACGCTAGATATGATGTACATCCCTTGGCCAAACACTTTCTGGCTTTCATTAGGGAAATGATTCCAGAGTTTACTTTGCGTTTGTCTCCATACACCATAAACAACTCTTTCCCTGGCGGGTTTACTTTAACTATCTTTTTTCCTACACAATATTTCGGCATCATTGGCGCTAAGCCAATCCATTCCTAAAACTATGTCGAATCCATTTAACTCGATAGGCAATAATTCCTCATGGAACTTATTCCCATCCAATTCAATGAGGAAGTTTTTCATACGATGGCTAACAGGTACAAACTTGCCACTAGCAATCTCGACTATTATAGCATTAACTAGTCTATCTACAGGAAAAGCTAGTTTTCTACCAAATTCATGCGAAATAAAGGAGTAATTGGCTCCAGAATCAAACAAACTTTGGGCAGGCAATTCGTTTACGAGAAAGGTACCTGAAGCGGCATCGACTTCTTCTTTTGCAGTTTCAAGTGTCATCTGAAAGGCTCTCGCCTTCGGCTTTGGTGGAAGATTGGGCTTTGCTGCATCCTTCTTCTTCTGGCAATCCTTCAAAATATGCCCTTCTTCATGGCCCCCAAAACAAATGTTATTGTGAAGGTGCATTCATTGGCATAATGCCTTGGCTTTCCACATTTGTAACAAGTGAGTTCCACGTTGCATTTCCCAGCATGTTTCTTCTTGCACTTGTCACACCACTTGGCTTCGGCTCCTCCTCCGAATTTTCTCAAACCAGTCTTCGAGAACTTGTTCTTCTTATTGGAACCTGAAGTTCCTTCAAACTTTCTCTTTTCGCCAACTTCAACCTTGCTGGCGGCTCTCCCCTTAATCATATCTTCAACAGACTTGGCAGCCCAGATAGCTGCCTCCAAAGTAAGTGCCTGACGTACTAGCACCGCATACTCCCATGGAAGTCCCTTTGCGTCTCTGTCAATTTTTGCCAGCTCATCTGGGACAATACGCAAGGCAAACTCGATTTTGTCTGTGAAGTTATTCGTATATTCGTCAATGGTCATACTCCCCTTCTTCAACGTCAGAAATTGGTTTTCTAACTCAAGCACGTTTTGGGCTGAGCAGTACTTGCGCTTGAAGTACACCAAGAACTCTGCCCAAGTCAGTTGCAGTGGCTCATTAGGGCTTGGGTTTTCCCCAAAGTGTTCCACCAACGAGCAGCACTACCCCTGAACTGACGTACTGAAAATGTGGTTTGTAACTTGCCTTGGCAACCACAAGTCATGAAAGCCAATTCCATTTCCGAGATCCAATCCGTTACTCCGACAGGATCTTCTTTTCCAGTGAAAGTTGATGGCTTACAAGTCATAAAGTCCTTATACTTGCACCCATTTCTCTCCACTCTATCCTCGTTGTTATTTCTCCCAACCACAAGAGGTTCACTATGACCAACCGATCTACTGTTGTTTCCTTCTTCAGATCGATCGTCATTCAATTCATGTTGTTCAAAAGGAACTGAAGGTTCATCCCTGTTGTTCAGCAACATTTGCCTCAATTCCTCCCTCTGTTCAGCCATCATGGTCTGAATCATAGTTCGTACTCCAGCCATGGTGATGGGTTCGGGTGCAGCTCCTACTATAGGCACCTGTTCCACCACTTGAGGTTGAGGTTGTTGGTTTCTGTTTGCATTTCCCGCTCCACTTCGAGTTCTTGCCATTATAATCTATATACCGAATAAGGCGAATTTAGGTCTTTATCCTTGATAGATATTTCAATTCCCTTATTACTCCGAAACGTTTACATGTTAGTTCTAATCTCGTAATCATACGCATAGAATCCTACACACATAAGGTTTCCGGATTCGGTCGGCAACAGACCATAGATCCGAACAAATAATGGCATATATGGAAAACATATAGCATTTAGCACATAAAAGCATTTTAGGCATCTTTCCTAAAATAAACTAGTGCTCGTGTCTAAAATATGGTAGACACTCATCTCACAATCATCACTTAGCATTCTAAGTTTAAGTCTAGAAATCCTACAATTTCTTAGTTCGCTTAAACTAATGCTCTGATACCAACTGTGACATCCCCTAATTTCTCGGCCAGAAAAGACCGATTTAATTTATGCTTTTCAAATAAAATCAGAGGAATCCTTTTAAAAGATGTTGCGGAATTGGTCCCCAAAACAAAACATGATAAAAGTTTATCAAAACCTTTCTTTAAGAAATATATAATTTGCTTTTATATCAAAACCTCGGGATGTCATGTTCCGATACAGATCAAAAGCATAAACAAGACATTATAAGCCTTACAGCAGTTATTTACAACTACTGGCCTATAATCCAAAAATCTCTCATCATCCTCCGACTATACGTGGGGTCCACTACCTGTAATAATAAAAAGCTGAGTGGGTCAGGCTTGGGAGCCTGGTGAGCATATAGGGTTTTCAACCCACAATAATAATAAACTTATTAAGTTCATCAATCAACATTAACCCTGATTAACCATTCCCGTTATCCTCACTTTACGTCCCTAAACACCTATCACAAGGGACCTAGCCTAAGGAATATCATCAGGATGAACACTACTGCTAAGGGGACTCCTCAGCCATACATGTCCTAAAGGAAACCATGAGGGGGATGGAGTACGCCAATGAACATTTAGTTCATCAACACCTACAAGTTGCGAACCTGCTAGTGTGCCACTGGACTGTCTAGAAAGGTCTGTGGTCGTCATCTATACTCCGCTAGACGACAACAACAACAAAAACAACAACAACAACAACACCGAGGCCTCTCACCCTTTTAACACACATCGACTATTTCGTCTACCCATGTTCTACCCAACATATTTGTAGATAAAATACATATACAGTTTAAAACTTGTATAAAACATCTGTTCAACAGTCACCTCAAATAAACACTTAATATAATTACACATAGCACGTATTTTATAGAAAATACTTCATATCTAGGTGTAAGATGAAAGTGACTACACACTCACATGATTTGATGATAATCGGGCAACAATTCATTTCCTAAAACGTTCGTTTCTAATAAAACCGGGAGTTTTATTGAGAAACCGGGCTCTGCGAGGGTCAGGCTTCAAAACCGAAAAGATAAATTTCTCGGGCTTCTCGGGCACTTCGGGACGTGTTTTGGGTGCTATAATTGATATCGGGTCTTTGGGGGAAGTTAGAATGAAATAAATATGGGTTTAGGGGCTAAAAATGACAAGTTTTCAAACATTCCCCGGGAGGTCTCGCACCCTCCTATTTATAGGCTGCAAGGCTGCTGATCGGACGGCTGAGAGGAAGCCACGTGGCAGCAGATGCGAAGGCGCGCAGATGGCTCGCACGTGGGTTGCGCATGCGAGGGTCTCGCTGGTGGCTCCTGATTGGACCAAGGTCTAGTCCGAGATGGGGGGTTCGTGGCGCCTGGTGCGAAGGTCGGACACGTGAAAAGGACACACGTCGGATTCTTAGTGGACCACTTTGTATGGCTCTCCAGTTCGGACACGCTTCTGATGACACAGCAATTTCAGACACGTGGCAGATTTTGAGCGAGGGTGACGTGGCCGAAGTCCACCTATGCGAAATTTCTCGATTTTTGTGCAAAACTTTCTAAAATCCATAACTTTCGCATACGAGCTCCGTTTTTGACGTTATTTATATGCACGCATAGGAAAAATTACGCTCTACAACTTTCGTTTAGACTTCGTCGGCTAATTTTGAATTTAATTTTTATATGATTATTTTTAACAAACCGGGACACGATTCAAAAATACTATACGCCACCTCATACGAAGTCAGATTTGGGCGTTCTTTTTATACATACTCTCGGTTTAACGAGTACTACGAATTTCGTTTAGATCACTAAGGCTAAAAAGTAGTTTATCAAAAACTCACTTTTTACGTCATTCGGCACCGTGCCGGTTTTGTCGCGAAACTTCGACAGGTCATAACTTCTTCGTTATAACTCGGATTTTGGTATTCTTTATATATCCGTAATCCTTGTCACGACCACTACAACTTTCTTAATAGATATCGGCTTTATCTAATATTTATTTTCGACGCTCATTTTTATTCTTAATTAATTAACTCCTAGTAATTAAGCATAAAACACATAAAACACATAATATTCACATAATTCCTTTTCATTTCTTCAAAATGAGTTACAAAGGTTAACCTAGACTATCACATCAATATTAATGCCTAGCTTAGAAACACGGGCATTACAAGCGATGACTCGACGGGTTCTCCCTCTAAAACAACCTCGAATGAACCTTCATCCGACTCGCCGAGTTGTATGAACAACTCGTCGAGTTCAGTCTCGACCTACAAACAAATCCTGTCCTTGACTCGCCGAGTTGTATGAACAACTCGTTGAGTTCATCTTCAACAGTTGGGAGATTGCCTTGGACTCGCCGAGTCTGCTCATGTACTCGTCGAGTCCCATGAACTCCAGGTCTATGGCTATGTCCAATGCGTTGGGTCACTCCCCCGGACCCTTCTAAGGCCATTCTAACACTCACTGGGTTCCTTTGAACCCTAACAGAAAAAGGGAAGTCAAGCCTCGGACTTGCCGAGTCCCAAGAACAACTCGCTGAGTCGAGGTTGTCCAAGTCTCATTTCTCGATTTCTGACGTACAACACTTGACCAAAAGATAGATCTAGGCTTCTAGGATCGATCTAGCATGTAAAGTTACGAACTTTACGTGCACCCATGGGACTATGAGCTAAAAGACCCTAAAAGAAGCTCTTGAGTTGCAATGGGGCTTCCTTGGGTGCAAAGGCAGTCCCTTTCTGCCTTCTAACTCCTTAAGGACCTGCATCCGAAGCCTCAACCCCCAACCATGCTTGCAATCATGGTTGGTCACCAAGAATGGCTTATAAAAGCCCTAAATCTCCCCAAAAAGGAATCTAATGCAAGAAGAAGCAAGGTGTCGACTTTATACCTTCCAAGAACTGTAGATGATGCACAAGTTTGATTTCTCTGGCCAACCTCTTGGTTCCTCAAGCTTTTCCCTTCCTTCTTGCCACCACAAGCGACCAAGAATCACCAAAAAGGCCTTTAGATCTTCACAACACGACTAGGGTTCTGTATGGAGTGTTCTGGGAGTGATAGGGGCGATGGAGGCTGAGTTAAGGTGTTTAAATAGGGTGCAAACCCTCAAAATTAGGGTTTCACTCAAACAGCACCTACTCGCCGAGTCAGTCTTCCGACTCGTCGAGTCGGTCACTTAAACTTCCTGCGGATCTCGTCTCTACTCGACGAGTTAGGCCACCAACTCGTCGAGTCCTAGAAAATATACATAAAACTTTGAATTTAAACACATACCAGGAATCGGGTGCTACAAATCTCCCCCACTTATCTTAGAATTCGTCCTCGAAGTCTGCTGCTCGATCCTGAAAAAGCTCGGGGTAATGCTCCCTTATCTCGTCCTCCAGCTCCCAGGTCCACTTCGAGCCCTTGTGGTACTGCCACTGCACCTTCACCAGCTCCACTCTCTTGTTCCTCAGTTCCTTTGACTTCCTGTGAAGGATCGCCACTGGCTGCTCAATATAGTTCAGGCTGTCATCAACCTGAATATCCTCCAAAGGCACCACTACCGAATCGTCCACCAGACACTTCCACAGCTAGGAGACGTGAAAAGTGCTATGAATCTGACTGAGTTCAGCCGGCAGATCCAGCCTATACGCCACCTTGCCCACCCAGGCTATAAACCTGAAGGGTCCAATATACATGGGGCCCAGCTTGCCTCGCTTCCTGAATCGAATGACGCCCTTCCAAGGCGACACTTTCAGGAGCACCATATCTCCGAACTGAAATTCCAGGTCCGATCGACGCTTGTCGGCATAACTCTTCTGCCGACTCTGAGCAGTCTGAATCCTGCTCCGAACCTACTGGATCCTCTCTGTAGTCTTGAGTACCACCTCGATACTCCCCATGACCCTCTGACCAACCTCACCCTAGCATATCGGGGTCCTGCACTTCCTCCCATACAACATCTCGAAAGGAGAACGGTCGATGCTCGCATGATAGCTATTATTATACGAGAACTCCGCCAACGGAAGGTAGGTATCCCAGCTACCTCCGAAATCTAAGACACATGCCCCCAGCATAACCTCTAGCGTTTGGATGGTCCGCTCGCTCTGACCATCCGTCTGCGGGTGAAAGGCGGTGCTAAAATGCAGACGAGTACCCAGCTCGTCATGAAATGTCTTCCAAAACCTGGAAGTGAACCGCACATCCCTGTCAGAAATAACTGAAACTGGCACTCTGTGCCGAGCTACTACCTCTCGGATATAGATGTCGGCCAACTTCTCGGCCGAGATGCTCTCCTGGATTGGTATGAAATGGGCACTATTGGTCAACCGATCCACGATCACCCAAATCGAATCCACTCCCCGTGCAGTCCTGGGAAGCTTGGTGATGAAATCCATGGTGATATCTTCCCATTTCCACATGGGAATATCCAACGGCTGCATCTTGCCATGTGGCCTCTGATGTTCGGCCTTGACCTTCCTGCAGGTCAAGCACCGCTCCACATACCATGCTACGTCCCGCTTCATGTAGGGCCACCAATAGTCAAGACGAAGATCCCTATACATCTTTGTCACCCCGGGATGGATAGAAAACCTGGATTTGTGCGCCTCCTCCATCAATGTCTGATGCACGCCTCCATGATAGGGGACCCACACCCTACGGTGGAGGGTCAACAACCCCCGGCTATCATAGTCGAAGGAGGAAACCTGACCCACAATTCACTCGCTCTTTTGATGTTCCTCCATCATAGCCTCCTGTTGGGCCTCTCGGATCTGCTCCAATAGCGGAGTCACCACGGTCATCCGCATGAAAATATCTCTAATCGGCGCTGCCTTGAGGCTGAGCGCATCGGCCACCACATTGACCTTTCCTGGGTGGTAAAGGATCTCACAATCATAATCCTTCACCACATCTAACCACTAACGTTACCTCATGTTCAGATTCGGCTGGTCCATGAGATACCTCAGGCTCTTGTGGTCTGTGTAAATGGTACAACGAACCCTATAGAGGTAATGACGCCAAATCTTGAGGGCAAAAACAACCGCCCCCAGCTCCAAATCATGCGTCGGGTAGTTTGCCTCGTGAGGCTTCAACTGCCTCGAAGCGTAAGCAATAACATGCCCTCTCTGCATCAATACCTCGCCCAAACCCGAGATGGACGCATCGCAGTACACTACAAAACACTCCATGCCCTCCGGCAGGGCTAAGATTGGCGCCTCGCACAATCTCTGCCTCAATGTCTCAAACGCAGCCTGCTGCTCAGACCCCCAGCGAAAGACCACGGCTTTCCTTGTCAGCCTGGTCAGAGGTACAACTATCTTGGAGAAGTCCTGAATGAATCTACAATAGTAGCCTGCCAATCCCAGGAAGCTCTGAATCTCATATGGAGACCTCGGGACCTCCCATATCATCACGGCCTCCACCTTGGCCGGATCAACTGATATCCCGTTCTAGTTGACAAGGTGGCCAAGAACTTGCACCTCGTGCAACCAAAACTCACACTTGGAGAACTTAGCATACAAGCTCTCCCTCCTCAAAGTATCCAAAACCTCTCGCAAGTGCTCCTCATGTAGCTCTCGAGTCTTGGAATAAACCAAGATGTCATCGATGAAAACTATCACAGACCGATCCAACATCGGTCTGCACACGCGGCTCATGAGATCCATGAACGCGACAGGAGCATTGGTGAGCCGGAAAGGCATCACCACGAACTCATAGTGGCCATAACGTGTCCGAAATGCAGTCTTCTGCACATCCTCCTCTCTGACCCTCATCTAATGATACCCTGAACGCAAATCAATCTTAGAGAACCAAGATGCTCCCTATAGCTGGTCAAAGAGGTCCTTCTTCTTCACAACCAGAATCGGGGCTCCCCAGGGTGAACTGCTCGGTCTAATGAATCCCTTATGTAACAGCTCTTGCAGCTGGGTAGACAACTCCTGCATCTCAGGAGGATCCAACCGATACGGTGCCTTAGCTATCGGAGCCGCACGAGGGACTAGGTCGATCCTGAACTCTACCTGCCTCTCTGGAGGTATCCCAGGCAACTCCTCGGGGAATACATCCGCAAACTCTCGTACCACGGGCACATCGCCCACCACTGCCCTACCCGTCTCCCGGGTATCCATAACATAAGCAACAAATCCTGCGCAACCCTGCTGAAGGTAACGCCTAGGTCTCGCTACTGGACATAAAGTTGGTCCTCGCTATGGCCTCTCGCCCTGAATCTGGTCACAAAGTCTGACCAGGTCATAGCCTCGACGGCCGGGGCTCCCAATGAGTCACCAACCGACTCCCACCAATCTCTAGCTCTGTCTCTCAAATATCCTGACGCAAAGCGGACCTTCGACCCTTCCGGGCAGAAGCTCGTCAACTGCGCAGACTCGATGTCTGCGATCCATCTCCTGGCCGCAATGGGGTCCTTCACCCCGTGAAAGTCTGGCACACCACTCCCCCTGAAATCCTTAAAGGACAGTGTGTGAGTACCAGTCTGGCTAGACGCCAGATCACTCCTGAATGCCCGGAGGTGGTCCTCCATCAGCTCAATGATCCCTTCCTTGATCGACCCAAAAATGACCGGGGTCGCCTCAAGGATGCCTCTCATGATCTTAGATGCGATGAACTCGCGTAGCCCATCATCAACCCGCTCGGATCCTGCACCCGAGCTTGATCCCGATCCGGACCCAGATCCTGAACCTCCCGCTCCATGTCGCGTGACCACCATACGGAGAATAAACACATAAATGTCAAGATCAAAACATACCCCGAGAGGTCTCACACATTATACAAGATTCCTGGTTCCATCTCGGCCCTCCTTGACTCGAGTACGGATCCTCTGCTTTCAGTAGTACGGGCCCATACTACCTTCCACATCTATCCGTACTTTCCTCAAGGATTGCTTCGACTTCACCAAGTCCCTTAACCAATATCTCTTTCCAACTATTCTCATCCTAGGCTTCCCTAGGGCACATCTTTTGCATGCCATGAATCATTAGTGGTTCGTTGAAGGGTTATATATCGTGTAGTGGGTTCCACTGTGTTCGACTGCTATTTTGGTTTTTGGTTAGAATCGGTTCGGGGGTATTGTGTGGAAGGACTTTAGCAAGGATTCGGCAGGTTAGTTCTCCGGTAATCGTCAAGGTTCAGTGGTTTTAGTATTTGTTCGGGTAGGAGTGGCAGTCGCTTATAGAAGAATTGTTGGGTACGAACACTACCGTTGCTAAGTAAGGAGCGGTAGCAAGAAGATGGTGGGTCAGTTGCTTGAGCTGTTGGGTCGTTGGAATATCATGGGGGTTTCATATTTACTCAGGTTGCATTCGATTAGGACTCGAGAGTCCTTCGAGAGTGGGAGTTGGGATGAATGTTCGCCAGTCAGGGCAAGGGTTATGATTTTTAGTCACCAACATAAGAACTCAAGGAATTAGTATGGTATCATGGGAGGTGAACTGAGTTACCTGGTTTGTTAATATTTCAAGAGTATCCTTCAGGGTTTCAGGATTTGGGTGACCAGGGAGTTGGCTAGAAATGGATCGCCATTATTCTTTAGCACAGAGTTTGGGAGGTCCATTTTGTTGAGGGAGACGGGTCAGAGATCTATAAGGATTAAGAGGTGAGAGACATTCGTCGAGTCCAAGTGGGGCAGAATTAAGTGGCTGTTCAGATTCATGAAAGGACCGAACCAACGCCTTTACCGATACCCTTGGGCTCTAAAGCACAAACCAAGATCTTTTATCACACAACCTACCTTACCCACATCCAAAAGAGTCAAAACATTTCTTTTTTAAAGCCTCAAAACCTTCCATACCCGCACTACGGCCCACGAGCCTTAAATCACAGAACGATCCGAAATAGGATGTTACAATTCTCCCCCACTTAAATTAGATTTCGCCCTCGAAATCGTTTATTTCAACTTCTTCTACCACACCAATCGATATTGACTAAAACCCAAAAGAACGAGGGGTCATCTCATACCGAGGACCACCCACCGATATTGCTATCATAACCCATCTGAAGAATGAACCTTAATACTCTGCCCTCAATTGTGACAACCCGAAATTTCTATCTTGTACAACATTTCAAATCAATAAAAGTCAGACTTATTTCTGCTATCTTTTAGCATTGTTTAAGGTCTGTTTGAGTGTTCTAAGCATAGCACAATCAAGTATCGGGTGTTAGGAAGTATCTGCTTGAGTCCATTGTGCACTAGCCAAGCCTTAAACTTCATCATGTGGAGTTTACGGCCACATCACCATGAGTTTACGGCAGTAAACTCAAGGTGGCCGTAAAATCATGCCTTATACATGATGTTCTTTCATTTCTTCTTCATTATTCACCATTTAAACCTCAAGAACTTGATTTGTCTCTCAAGTATCAGAAGGATCTTTGTTTTTATCTTAAAAAATGTAAGTGTTTCATCCTTTGATTAGTTGATACATCTCATTATCTAGTATCACCCTTTGATTTCATCTATTAACTTCATCTTTTGGGTTTGATCTTCAAGATCACCAAGAACACCAAGAACACACACTAGTGTTTTGGGCCGAAATCAACCCTTTTAGCTTCAATATCGTAAGTACCTCTTCCCTATACTTGTTATCTAGTAGAAACCCAAGAAAAATAAGAGTTTACGGCCAAGAGCATCTCCCTTGGTCGTAAACCCTTGTTAAAGGTGCATTTGTTGGCCATAAACTCCCTAAAGCTAAGCGTTGAACCTAGAACACTTCCTTGTTGCTTGAGTGGACTTTAAAACACTCTTTGGCACAAGACTTCATGAGTTTACGGCCGTAAACTCAAAGGGTCGTAAACCCTATGGCCGTAAACACATAGGGCCGTGAACACTTGGCCATAAACAATATTGTGTGGCCATACACCCCTTAGATGCAATCCTTTGTGATTTAAACACTTCAATCTAAGTGTTTCCTAAGTCCTAGGGTGTTTTCCTTACATGATTAGTTGTATAAACACTAATTATATACATATATGTGTCATTACATGCATATTAGGATCTATTGTGCTCAAGTCTTCACTTGACACTTAGCATCCTACAAACCGATCTTTCATTCGTATCACTCACTATAGGTGAGTTCATACCCCTTAACTTATCTTTTAAATGATTTTAAATGCTTTTATGGGGGGGGGGTGATACAAGTAGAACTATTATAGTTATTATATCAATCACATGTGATTAATAACTATAAAACAAGAGGATTTTATTACCTTTCAAACTGCTTCAAATCGTTTTATAAACTCTTTACATGTTAAATACTTTCTATTAAACTCTTTTAATACTTATACTTTGTCAAATCATGTCTCTATGGATATAGTTATATAAGTAGGATTGAAAGGACTTAGGACTGATAACTCGCCTTATTTCCTGTTCCTTGTTTGGTTGTGGACTTAGGGTATAGGTTGTTTGTCCGAATGTCGTTTGAATCTTAGTTATATATTATGTATATGTATATAGATATAAAAGTTCTTCTATTAGTTCAATACCTTTGGGTAGCAATGGTATACAAACATGTTCATTCATAAAAACATCACTACTATTAAACTATAATAGGTATAGTTTAGGAAGTCACTAATACTATTTCTACAACAAGGAAACATACAACAGTCAGTTCATACATGAGTCAGTTCAAACATACTATAAAGAGAAACAGATAGAGCATACTATAACGAGAGACAATACTCACTACAAAGAGAAACAGTACATACTATAACTAGAAACAATACATACTACACACTACACACTAGAGAACATACTACATACTAGACAGAGAGAACATACACTACACTAGGACATACTATGCAAATACAAGAATACTATAATAATAATGTGAGATACTACTTCATGGTTCGACAATATACTTCTGCGTCACATTTTGTACCCAGAGTCTCCTTGATGGAGAGCGTGAATTTGTGTATAGATCTATACGGGACTGACCCTCCTACACCTTGTTGCTAGCTACAGTGGGGCCTGCATATCTATGGGTGATGAATGTCATATCATTTCGACGTCTCGAACGTCGTGTTATACTAGTCGATCAAGTATGGTTACAATCATATCACATTTTACCTTAATTAAACTAACAAGTTTTAGGTAGTTAGTACATTGGTAGTTACTTAGATAAAACTACAGTACATCTTTATTTTTCCCATTTCATTCACATTGTGATCTTCTCACATAAACGGTAATGAAAACTATATTTTGGCAATGATAGTCATACTTTGGGAAAATGCACACTTTTACAAAAGAACAAACATAAAGAACAGTTGGGTCTTGGTAGAAGACTGCATTAGTAGAAAATATAGGATTTTCTAGGATGTTTAGAAACATTTACATCAAATACTTACAAACTTTTACATCAAACATTTACAAGCACATTATTCAAACTTATACAAACAATGACACTAAAATACTTATGAACTCACCAGCTTTAATGCTGATCTACGCTTTCAAAATAACTTGTATTCTCAGGTCACCATTAGACAGGTACCGATGACCAGCTTTTGAGAAGACGGAGCTTTCAAGACTCGTCTTTATTTTGATTATTCATTTTTGGCGTCTTATAACCTACAAAACACACTTGTATTAAAATTATATTATTAATGCAATGGATGATGTTGTTTCTTGTTTACTATTATGCATTGTTGTGATACTGTACATGACGTCCTCCGCCCCCGAACGTTTCCACCGTTCTGGTTTGGGGGTGTGACAGATTGGTATCAAAGCATTGTTTATAGTGAATTGAGTATATCAACCCATAAAAGATATACAACTATAAACACAACGGGATTAAAATACTCTGACCAAGAGTTTATACTTTTAAATAATAAAATATTTAACCGAAGTATACATACCTGCATTCATACTAAAATCAGTGTCACTAGGACAAAACAAAAGTATTACGATTGTTGGACAGCACGAGTAGGCTTGGGGACATATAATCAGATCTGGGAGTGATATAGCCTGATCAACTATATCTTTCCGAGAAGTGATTAGTATGTGCCTAGGAATGGTTGTGATGTTGCAGCGAGTCTAAAAACATACCAACACTACTACAATGAAAACATTAGAACAGAACATAGACTTAAAATACTATAGGAGTATTTTGTGTTACTATAATTACTTATGTTCAAACTAAAAAGGTCTTTATTAGTATGTCAATAGTTGCTGAGTGGATATGCTAAGGTTATATGTGACTAGGGTGTTATAGACTTAGAATTTGTGATCTTTGCTTTACTTCCTGTTCCTTGTTTGGTTGTGGGATTAGAGTTAGGGTCACTTATTCGAAGGTCTATCCTGTTTTGGTTACATATGACTGGTATGCACTACGCAAATGTTGGAGTAACTGGTAAGGATTATCTTATAATTATCTTAATTAGTACGTCTATTAATTATTTTCTTTTACACCTATTCTCGCGTAGATAACATGGCTGGATTCCATATCCCCGTTGACCCGTACTTTCCCAACCAAGGCAACGGTGGGTGGCTCGATGTTGAGCCAGAAGAGGAACCTGCAATTCCATTGGATGATGACTTTACCGAGAACTTCCCAGAGGATTCTGACTCCGAGCCAGAAGTCAACAATCAACCCCTGGTAGCTCCAAACCCAAATCCTAACCCTCGTCCGGCTTTTCAAGGCCCGACGCCTCTGTGGGTGGAAAGTTTGGAGACATGGAGTCAGGAACAGGGTCAACCCATTCCATTCAATGGAGACCGAAGCTTCTATAACCTGAGAGAGGGAGGCTCAGCGGACAGAGTCCTGCCTATTCTGGTCCGCAGGGTTGCTCGCAATGAGATCCAGGGTAGGACAACCCTCAACCGAGTCGCGAAAGTTGACTCCAATTCAGGAGTCAATACTGTCCGCATTCGTCGTCTGGAAGATGCTAGTGAGAGAGCAGTAAGAGACAATGAGTCTCTACTACAAGCACTAGCTGAGACTAGGGCTGAAGTCATAGAGCATCGCGTGCGCCATTGAGTGTACGACCGACAGCTTCTTGACTTGGAGCGACAGCTGGCTGACTTAAGGGTTCGCCCAAGGGGTTCTCGTCGCCAGTAGGGAATGATATGCTCAAATTTCCTTTTCTCTAAGGATTAGCCTTCTTATCTATGATCTAAGTAACACTTTTCCCTATAATTTCCGGTTTATCTTAAGACCTTGAACTTTCGGTCGCTAGGTCTTTATTCTGTCAAAATTTTCTTATCTTGGTTTGATGTAAGACCTACTCCTAGGCCATTTTGAAGGGTTTTGAGCATTCTAACACTCCTAAGTGTACATGCAACCCTAAATACCTTGGATCTATGTTTTCTCTATTATACATGCAAATATGAACTTTCCAAGGTATTCATCCTAACTAGCATAATAACATTGATTCATATAAATATCTCAAGTTAGAATTACATACCTCTTTGATGTAGAATGTCTTCATGAAGCTTGAGTGCCTAGTGCCCCAAGTGTGACACCTCAAATGGTTCACACAACACCAAAAACACTTGGAATAACTTGAGAGAATTGGAACACTTCATGAAATCGGCTAGCCCTTTGTATCATCCATAGTGGCCGATTTTGTCAACAATAAGATGCTTATATAGTTAGTGACAATTAAGGTAAACCCTAATTGTCATGGCTTTCCATTTCCTTGGATCCATGGGTTCAAACATACCATGGAGCATCCATGGAGCATCTTATGGGTTATAGCCCAACTTGACAATCCATTGAGCATTAGCCCACTATACAAGTATGGGTGATTTACACAATGAACCCATATATTTAATTAGTCTTCTTTTGATCACTTAATTAATTCTAGATTAATTCTTGATCAATACTAATTAAATAATCTTATTAATATATTATAACTTATAATATATTAACAAACCTTAAGTGTTATTTCTCTCATTATAGTCTATCCAAATGCATGATGCCATGCAACCCAAATGGACCATGCCGGGTCGGGTCAAGTCTTACCAATTATAGTTAAGGACTTAGACATTAATCCAACAGTCTCCCACTTGGATAAGTCTAAAACTATTATTGCATATGACTTCAAGAACCGACTGGCGATCGTAGCTCTCAAAAGCTTCCGTCAAACTCTGACCTTGCTGATGATCTCTGACCTTTGTCAATGACTTGTCCATTAGATAAATGATCATATATTCCTCCATTCTAGATATCATATGGACTGAGACATGGATTATCAATCATTCTCTATGTCCATTTGTTGTTTCCCGATTTCCGATTTATGACGACTGACTGATTGAACAATTCAAATCAGTCTTGGCTTGGCCAAGCACTCACATTGTCATCGCTAAATCATCGAGGGGCCCACATATATCGCTTTTATCCTGAAGGTAAAAGGAATGGACAAACTTCGACTCATATGGCTTGTTCTACTACTTGTTGAATCATACACAAAGGCATGTTTTATAACATCGAGTTACCAATGCGTTTTCGTGCACTCAATGTATAACCAACTCATAGTAACAACTCATATCTCTAGGTTTTAAGAATATAAGATATTATCGTCTCATGATCACTCGTGATAAAATCCATGAAGTGATTCAAATGAGCGTGGGTTGAATCCAGTACTCAGAACTTATGAGCACTCATGAGTGTTGTAGCACAACTTTGTCCACCAACTTGGACCTCTACAAGCCAACCCATGACAGTCTTGATTCATATCTACTTCCAACATATGACCGACTGTGGATGGTTTGAATAACTTAGCCATTCCGGAAGAATAACCTAGTTATTATGGAAGTCAAAACATGCAAAGTGAAACACAAGAATAAATGAATCAAATATGGTATCAAACCCTATGAATATAAATAGACCACTTTTATTTATCATCATACTGATTACTCATTATTCATTGTTTCGGTTTTATCAACTTTATACTTGAATTAAAACACTAGTTGTCCCATGCTCCAAGCATGTACACTATGTTTTTTCTTAAACAATAGCTTTGCCATACACCAAGTATGTACTCTATGTTTGTCTATGATCCTTACTTTGTGAACTAGATCGATTGAACATACTTTCAATGATTCTCTTTTCACACTCCCAAATCCTTATCGTAAATGTAAAAATTCCAAATTCTTATCACTTGTCGAAATCTGTTAGATTTTAAACTTAAATGCACTGACCCTCTTGTAATGAATATGTACAAAGTCACAAAGACTTGTCAACAGTCATTATAAGGTATTCCAATGGAGATCAACTCCATGGAAACATCCTTCTTGCATTAAGTTCTTACACAAATTGAATAACTTCTATCTATGGAAACATTTCCATATTCCTATTTTGATTGTCACTTCTAAACAAGAGATGCCTCTTTTCAGAATATGTCAATATGGTTCTTCCAAAATTAGCACTATACTTCCAACTGTCCCTGAGCAACCAATCTTTGGTAAACCTCAGATTGTCCTCGACAATTGCTTAATCGTTTTAGTCTTATCCAATTCTAGATCTTTCCCCTTTTTAATGCCTCTGGGCATTTGGAAAATTTGGAAAGGATAAATATTATATCACATGCAATCGATCCAGTACCCAAAGCAAATGGTACACGATTCATGATGTCTCACATAAAGACATGATTCTAGACCAGTCTTTTGCTACAAAATTTTTTTATTTGCCATGTTCTCTAAATTTGACTATGAAGAGGGATGCCGTAATCATAATCGAATTTTGAGAGCGCAATATATGGAATTTCCTTAAGTTGAACCAATCCAACATGAAATTCATATATATATATATATATATATATATATATATATATATATATATATATATATGTATATATATATATATATATATATATATATATATATATATATATATATATATATATATATATTCTTGACTAAAGATGATTAAGGTCTCAATCTAAGCCTTTAGAACTGAAATGAAGTACATCCTCTCCCTTAATTATAGCAAAACAACTTTTTCAACCCCTGCAGCCTCACGAATTGAAACTTTTGTTTTCTATAATTAACATTGCTAACTTGCAACACTAACAATAATTATCATGCTCCCATTAACATGATGATTATTAGCAATCAGAAATCAGCTGGACTTCTAGAAGTCAATACTTTACTGACTTTCTTACCAAAGTTCAGATTTCTGAGACGAGATTGCCTTGATAAGACTTTATCAAAATCATACACCTTTCCTTAGATAGCATGCATGTGTGTCTAAACAATTTCAGAACTATGAAAAGGGATGCCGTAATCATAGTCTCAATTGTTTAGACCTTTTGCCATCTGCTTCAAATCTACTTGGTGGAAGTGTTTCATTACCATTATTTTCATGAATCGGAGAGAAACCTTATGACCCTTAGATTTTATGGTGTATGTGTTCTTATCCATGTGAATTGTCAAGACCATAGTCACAAGACAAGGATAATGACAAATCCAAACTCATATGGACTGAACTTATGCAATCTTAATTTCTTACCACCTGGCAGTACAGGGACTGCCATTGCTTCCAAGTTGTTATGCAACCAACTAAGAACTCTAAGAACTCATATGCAAAGCCAACTTTAACTAGAATGGGCACAGAATATGTCAACATGATAGGTTATAAACCTCAAGTCGTGTGCTAGTGAAGAACCTCAGGTTTTATTCTTGATTAGTTCTTGAGACTTTCAAGACCTTTAAGACTCCCACTGTCCTCTTGACATATAAGACTCTCTTGTCAAATATTCAAGGGATAGTGCGGATTCTTTATCAAGACAAACACTTCACACAATTGGCCTTAGTTGGTCTTTGTTTAAACCAAAATATCACAACTTACCAACTTCAAATGTACAAGAGTAGGACACTTTTACTCTTACATTTGACAAGTGTTATAAACCTTTCTTTAAGACATGTCACTCAACTTATAGTCTTGGAGTATGACTCTAAGACTTGTTTTGAAACAAAGTATGACTCATCTTCTTGATTTAACCATTTCAACAATTCATGACTCCTCTTCTTAGTCATAAGAATGCACTAAGATGTCCTTAGAAGACCAATTGTAATGTGGTTCTTTAATCATTAAGATGATCACAAAACATGATACTAAAGTACTCTCCCATCTTTTCAGATTTGAGAAACTTTAATCTTTCTGCCTAATTTGATTCTTCTCATTCATTCTGCCATACATCGAGACTTTTCCAATGCTTCAGAATTATACTTAAACTTATAAGTATAACCATATTTACTAAACTTTAGTAAATCATGACGAATAGTCTTATCGATCTTTGTGGTGGACATGACCAGTGCACAAGAATGTGTACTTGATCCCTTTAGTCCTTTACTTGACTCACATATACATGTGAACAAGGAATTAGTCTTAATTTTCCAAAGCTGAAAGTTCTCATTCATCATACTATACAACTTGCATGATTCCAAGTTTCTATCCAACTGAAACTTGGGTGATGAGAATCTTTCCTTATGTGGTAAATTATGACACTACCACAAATGAAAGAATCAATTTCATATTCCGATGTTGCTATCAATGGAATCATATAAACAACAATTTTCCACAAATGCCACTGTAACGATATATATAAAAATAAATAAAACAAAATTTTCTTTTATTTAAAACTTGCGGAAAAACTTATCCTTACAATGCAAAATCATATGAAAAACCTGTTGTTATCTATTCCTAAGCAATATATCATAACTCCTAAGCAACAGCTCAAAATTCTGATCACCGAACCATGCAATTGAAATCCATCTTCGCGATCTGAATCAGCATATACTTCCTTTAAGTTTCTTCACATTTCTTTGATTCTTAAGACATCAACATGTGACCCAGTCACATCATGTAACATGAATCTCATAATAGAAACTTAACAGAGTTAGATAGTGGACTTTACCTGAAGTAGAGTCAAACTTCTTGACTTGATCAACCTTATGACCTTTCAGGTAAATAGACAGCTTCGCTATCAATGCCCCTTCCTTTGGCAAGAGAAACATATGGACTCTTTGGGAATGGTGTATTGTACTATCACAGACTTGCCTTTCTCTTTACCATTTGGTCAACCGAGTTGAATGTGGCCAATCCCTTTCCATTGGGAAGTGAAAGCTTTTCTGGATATCCAATGTTACCATTTTCAAAGTCCATGGAAGTTTGGGAAGTTGATCTTCTAATCAAATTTGCTTTACTAGTCCTCCAAATCATTGTTGATTCAGTAGCACCAAGCAAAATGATCATTGAGGTTCATGTCATAGTCTGTTTCATAGTAGTCCCAAAGGTACTCACTATGTGACTTAGAAAGTGATTGAACATCCAAATTTCTCAAGACTTTGACACCTAACTCTCCCGGCTTGTCAATATGTGACTTCATCTCCAAGATGTGATCACACATAGACCTTGCTTGCCATTAGGGCTTGAGTGACCTTGAACTTGTGGGTTAGGGAGAATAATTAGAGGAGGTGGAGGAAGTAAAGTTCCAAGAGATTTGGGAAGATCATAGATGTCTGAGCTAGACATCTTTTTGGGAGATATTTAAGAAAGTTGATTTAAAGTCCTTAATATAACACCCAATATGAAATATTAAGGCTAGGATCCAACAATCTATTTCATAACTTGGAAGAGGGATGCCGTAATCCAAGCTATAAAATATTTGAAGGTAGGTGAATGACGATTCACCAATTTCCACCATGAAAACCAAATATAATTAAGTTTTAATTGGATTTGAAATTCCTAGATCTTTTGAGATTCATTGAACTTTTCCAAGGCATGTTTCAATCTCGAGTGTGCCCTTCAGGTTTTGTGACTGGGATGCCGAGGATCACAAAACAAGGTGTGAAGTAACCATGCAAATTACATGGTACTCTTAAATGTTTATCACCCAACCGATGTGCCGGTAAACCACACACGCTCCACCGGCCTATGATAAACTTTAAGAAACCCTTTGCCTACCTTGTTAAATCAAGCTAGTGTGCCGGTAAGCCACACGTGCTCCACTAACCGACTTAAGCAAAGTGCAAAGTGTAATTTCATGGGTTAGCACCTTATTCACATTTTCCTAAGTAACTAAGATTGGGAATTTATAAGTGTTTAGTTACTTAGTATTTATCATTAATACTTTTAATGAAGGGAGAGTTATAGTCCTTGTCCTACCCGTTCGGCTAACGACCCTCCACCAGTCAAGGAAGTGTTGGGTGAGAGTGGACACCCATTAAGCTGTCATTTTATAGGCAACAACCTTATACCCCCCTTATAGACCGGCTTCGTGAATGAGGCCTACTAATGGTAAGACTGACTTGCTCTTATACATATATATATATATATATATATATATATATATATATATATATATTATTAACTTATAATATTATTAATTATAAAGGTTGAATTTTAACTTTTAAAATTCTAAGGGCTTAACTTGGAATTAAAGTATTCATGAGAGAAACTTTACAAATTCCAGAACTTGAGGGCAAGTTTTGAAACTATTCAAAACTAATTAATTCCATAACTTATGAGTTTAAAGTAGTTTTAAATAAGAAAACTCTTCAAGTTCCATAACTTGAGGACAAGTTATGGAAGACTTTAAACTATTAAAGAATGTAACTCTTCTTCTTTTGTAACTTATGGAACTAATTAAGGTTACACATTTGTATTATTTAATGAAGTGACTCTTGAACCTCCATAACTTGAGGACAAGTTATGGAGTCATAAAACCATTTAATGAGGACAAGACTCTTCATTTTGTAACCTTTGCCAACTATTATGAGTTTTAAGAAACTTTAATGTGACTTTTCATGTAACTTGAGGACAAGTTACACAAACACATTTTAGAATCAACTCTTAGATTAAAATGGATCAAAGACACATAATCAATCAACCTTTGCTATTAATCTAAGCAACTCATATGAACAAGATAATTGGAATCAAACTTTTTCATGTAATTAGCATAAAACTTAAACTAATACAAAACATAAATCTATTGACAATTATCTTTGAAATTGGATTAGTATGAACATTACCACATAAAAAATAAGTTTATAAGTCCAAAAACAGCTTAGGGTAATGTTCCTAGTCCAATTCCAGCCAAAACAGTCGAATATATGCTGTCAGGGGGTCCAACTCGTCGAGTGCATGAACCAAATCGGCGAGTTGGATCGTTTTGAACACTTTTAAGGCATGGACTCGTCGAGTCCCTTCATGGACTCGGCGAGTCTGCTGTTCAGACAACAACAAAATTCGATTTTTCAGCCATTTTGCAAGTATAACAAGAAAACAAGCCTAGGCTCTGACACCACTGAAGGGTTTTGAGCATTCTAACACTCCTAAGTGTACATGCAACCCTAAATACCTTGGATCTATTTTTTCTCTATTATACATGCAAATATGAACTTTCCAAGGTATTCATCCTAACTAGCATAATAACATTGATTCATATAAATATCTCAAGTTAGAATTACATACCTCTTTGATGTAGAATGTCTTCATGAAGCTTGAGTGCCTAGTGCCCCAAGTGTGACACCTCAAATGGTTCACACAACACCAAAAACACTTGGAATAACTTGAGAGAATTGGAACACTTCATGAAATCGGCTAGCCCTTTGTATCATCCATAGTGGCCGATTTTGTCAACAATAAGATGCTTATATAGTTAGTAACAATTAGGGTAAACCCTAATTGTCATGGCTTTCCATTTCCTTGGATCCATGGGTTCAAACATACCATGGAGCATCTTATGGGTTTTAGCCCAACTTGACAATCCATGGAGCATCAGCCCACTATACAAGTATGGGTGATTTACACAATGAACCCATATATTTAATTAGTCTTCTTTTGATCACTTAATTAATTCTAGATTAATTCTTGATCAATACTAATTAAATAATCTTATTAATATATTATAACTTATAATATATTAACAAACCTTAAGTGTTATTTCTCTCATTATAGTCTATCCAAATGCATGATGCCATGCAACCCAAATGGATCATGCCGGGTCGGGTCAAGTCTTACCAATTATAGTTATGGACTTAGACATTAATCCAACACATTTTTCCTGAACTTGCTACATCTGTAATACCAATATTATTGACAAATATCTGATCACGTGGAGATTATTATCCAAATGCTTTCATCTTTCTAGTACGAGAATTCTATTCATTCATACCTTCATTTGTGTTGTTGGGCTATGGAGAGTTAGTGCATGAGTCACTCTCATCATTCTCTCTATTAAATTCTTATCAATATCTTCATCGTTGTGATCTTATAGCCACGAGATGCCTCCACGTTGATCAGCAAGGCGCACTACTCCAATAACTCCGAATCAAACTCCACCTCCTCCTCCTCAATACAACCCAGCAGCTATTCAAGCTGCTGTGAATGCGGCTGTTACGGCAGCTCTAGCACAATTCACCTCGACCGGTACTAGTGGGAGTGGTACTAATGCGCTTCCCACTATTTTCGAAGCTCCAGTGCGCTCTATGGAGTGCTCGTATAAGGACTTCACCAGCTGTAAACCCAGGCCTTCAATGGAACTGACGGAATCATTGCCCTCTCGCAATGGTTCGAGAAAACGGAGTCGATCTTTGAGATCTGCTCCTGTCCGGAAGGGAGCAAGGTAAAATTTTCCGCCTGCACCTTCGCGGACCGAGCTCTGACATGGTGGAATAGCCATGTCAAGTCACTATCTCTTATATTGGCAAATGCTATCGGCTGGGAAGCTATGAAGGAGCTCATGATCGAAGAATACCACCCTAGGCGCGAAGTTCAGAAGTTGGAGCAGGAGCTTTGGAGCCTAACCATGAAGGGCTCCGACATAGTCTCCTACACTGCCAGATTCAGTGATCTGGTAGCACTATGTCCAGGAATGGTCCCTTCTGAAGCAAAGAAGGTGGAAAGGTATATCTGGGGGCTGCTGCCTCCATTTCAGGGGAATGTGCTAGCTTCCAACCCCACAACCTTCGATAGTGCCAAGCGATTGGCACAACGGCTCATCGACCATGGGGTCCGTACCCCGTCAAAAACAAAAACCCTAGCCATCTCAGAACCCTCCAAAGCAGCTGATAACAAGCGGAAGTTCTAGGATGACAAGAAGAAGAAAGCTGCCAAAAAGCAACAGGTCGTGGCAGTACATGCTGCGATAGCACATGCCGCTGCTGCATCGGTAAAGCAGTACGCTGGAAACTTGCCGAAGTGCAACAAATGCAACTTCCACCACAATGGACCCTTCCAGGAAATGCAGTGCTCAAACTGCAACAGGAAGGGCCACACTGCCCGTTTCTACAAAGCTCCGGCAAGGCCAATCACCCAGGTCCTCGGCGCTGGTGTGGGCCAGGCTTGCTACAGTTGTGGCGAGGTGGGCCATTACAAAAGGAACTGCCCGAAGGCAGGGAATGTCGGCGGAGTGGGAAGGGTTTTGGCTATAGGCCACGAGAAAGCGGTTGCCGACCCCACAGTGGTCACTGGTACGTTTCTCCTCGATAACTCTTATGCATGCATTCTATTTGATAGTGGAGCGGAGAGGAGTTTCGTGAAACAGAAATTTGCTCACTTTCTTAAGGATAAATCGCATGCACTTAAAGAACCGTTCACCGTAGAAATGGCTAACGGAAAGACAGAGAGCACTAGCTGCATATACATAGGATGTACACTAACACTAGATAGCCATTCATTTCCAATCGACCTCATGTCGGTCTCAATTAAAAGTTTTGACATCATAATCGGCATGGATTGATTGAGTTCTCATCGTGACGACATCAAGTGTTACGAAAAGGCTGTTCGCCTTAATCTGTCGTCTAGCGAAACTCTAGTTATCTACGGCGACAAACCCGGCACGAACCTTCGTATCATCTCGAGCATTCAAGCCCAGAAATTCTTACGAAAGGAATGTCGCGCATTTCTTGCTCATGTTGTCGATGTGAGCCAAGAGATGAAGGACATAAATAACATTCCAGTAGTACGCGACTTTCCCGACATCTTTCTAGAAGAACTCCCAGGATTACCTCCGCAACGCCAAGTCGAGTTCATAATCGACTTAATTCCAGGGGCTACCCCAGTAGCCAAATCGCCCTATCGTCTAGCACCAGCCGAGATGCAGGAACTATCTAGTCAACTTAACAAACTGCTCAGCAAAGGCTTCATTAGGCCAAGCTTCTCACCCTGGGGAGCACCGGTCTTGTTCGTCAAGAAGAAAGACGGATCGTTCCGTATGTGCATCGACTATAGAGAACTTAACAAACTAACCGTCAAAAATCGTTACCCTATGCCTCGCATAGACGATTTGTTTGACCAACTTCAAGGGGCGAACTTCTTTTCAAAGATATAATTGAGGTCCGGGTATCACCAGTTACGAGTGCTAGGGGACGATTTTCCGAAGACAGCCTTCCGAACTCATTATGGGCACTACGAGTTTGTAGTGATACCGTTCAGATTGACCAATGCGCCCGCAGTATTCATGGACTTAAGGAATAGGGTGTGTCGTGCTTACTTAGATCAGTTCGTCATTGTCTTCATCGATGACATACTTATCTACTCTCGTAGTAAGGAGAAGCATAGTCAACATCTGTGTCAGGTCTTGTGAACACTGCGATCAGAGAAGCTTTATGCGAAGTTCTCGAAATGCGAATTTTGGATATGAAGAGTCGAATTCTTAGGGCACATGGTTAGCGAAGAGGGAATACACGTGGACCCTTCCAAAATCAAAGCCATTAGAACTGGTCAGCACCGAAGACGCCTACAGAAATTCGTCAATTTCTAGGCCTCGCTGGCTAGTATCGCAGGTTCATTCAAAACTTCTTGCGAATTACGAAACCTCTTACAACATTGACCCAGAAGGGTGTGGCCTTTGACTAGGAGGAGAAACAAGGGAAAGTGTTCCAAACGCTAAAGAGAGCCTTATGCACCGCATCGATATTGTCCCTCCCCGAAGGGATAGAAGACTTCGTGGTCTATTGCGATGCATCCAATCAAGGGCTCGGCTGTGTTCTTATGCAACGAGGTAAGGTCATCGCCTATGCCTCAAGACAGCTGAAGACGCACGAGGTCAACTACACCACACATGATCTTGAGTTAGGAGCAGTAGTGTTTGCTCTGAAGATCTAGAGACACTACCTGTATGGTACGAAAAACACTATCTTTACAGACCACAAAAGTCTACAACACATATTCGACCAGAAGGAGCTCAACATGAGACAACGACGGTGGGTCGAGCTACTCAGTGATTACGAATACGAAATTCGTTATCATCCCGGCAAGGCCAACGTAGTAGCTGACGCCCTGAGTCGGAAAGAATACTCTGGTCGTAGAATCAAATCATTGACTATGACTATCCATTCACACTTGTCCACACAAATTAAGGAGGCTCAGCTCGAAGCTTTGAAACCTGAAAATGTGGCGGGTGAATCCCTAAGAGGGATGAATAAGAACTTGGAAGTCATGGATGGCGGAGCCTTATATCTCATGGATCAGATCTAGACACCGAAACATGGTGGTTTCAGAGACTTGGTCTTGACAGACGCGCACAACACTCGGTATTCCGTCCACCCAGGTTCAGATAAGATGTATCTGGATCTTAAAATGGTATATTGGTGGCCTAACATGAAAGCAGAGATTGCTACCTTCGTGAGTAAATGCCTTACTTGCGCCAAGGTTAAGGTCGAATACCAGAAACCATCAGGTTTACTTCAGCAACCGGAGATACCTGAATGGAAGTGGGAGCAGATCACGATGGACTTCATAACCAAGTTGCCCGAGACAACGGGTGGTGTCGATACCATTTGGGTGATCGTAGACAGGTTAACAAATTCCACACACTTCCTGCCTATCAAAGAGACTGACAAGATGGAGAAACTCACTAGAACATACATCAGGGAAATCGTACAGCTGCATGGTGTTCCCATATCCATTATCTCTGATAGAGATAGTAGATTCACTTTGAGGTTCTGGCAGTCGCTTCAAAGTTCCCTAGGAACTAGGCTGGACATGAGTACAGCCTACCATCCGCAAACCGACGGACAAAGTGAGAGGATTATTCAAACTTTAGAAGATATGTTGCGAGCCTGCGTGATAGACTTTGGGAAGGCATTGGATGCTCATTTACCCCTTGTCGAGTTTTCCTACAACAATAGTTATCACACGAGCATAAAAAGGCTGCTCCATTTGAAGCCCTCTATGGCCGTAAGTGCAGATCCCCTCTGTGCTGGGCTGAGGTGGGCGACACTCAGTTAGCTAAAGGACGAGTTCCTGACAGCACTCTCATAGGTCCAGAGATCATTCGGGAAACGACAGAGAAGATCGTTCAGATTCGTGAACGATTGAAAGCCTCTAGAGACCGACAGAAAAGCTACACAGACAAGAGAAGGAAACCTTTGGAATTTCAGGTGGGCGACCGTGTTCTATTGAAGGCTCACCCTGGAAGGGCTTGATACGCTTCGGAAAGCGTGGAAAGCTAAATCCAAGATACGTAGGGCCTTTCGATATTCTCCCTAGAATCGGCCCTGTAGCTTACAAACTCAAACTACCTCGCGAACTCAGTAACGTACATTCTACTTTCCACGTCTCGAACTTGAAAAAGTGTCTGTCCGACGAGACTCTTGTAATCCCACTCGACGAGATCGAGATCAACGAGAGACTCAACTTCGTGGAACAACTGGTAGAGATCATGGACCAAGAGGTCAAGCAAATGAAGCAAAGTCGTTTCCCGATATTGAAGGTTCGCTGGAATGCCAAGCAAGGACATGAATTTACTTGGGAGCGCGAGGATCAAATGAAACTGAATTATCCTCATCTTTTCGCTTAGTTATTTGTAATAGCTTAATTGTTAAACTCTAATTTCGGGACGAAATTCTCTCTAACGGGGGGTTGATGTCACAACCCGAAATTTCTATCTTGTACAACATTTCAAATCAATCAAAGTCAGACTTATTTCTGCTATCTTTTAGCATTGTTTAAGGTCTGTTTGAGTGTTCTAAGCATAGTACATTCAAGTATCGGGTGTTAGGAAGTATCTGCTTGAGTCCATTGTGCACTAGCCAAGCCTTAAACTTCATCATGTGGAGTTTATGGCCGTAAACTCAAGGTGTCCATAAACTCATGCCTTATACATGCTGTTCTTTCATTTCTTCCTCATTATTCACCATCTCATCCTCAAGAACTTGATTTGTCTCTCAAGTATCACAAGGATCTTCGTTTTTATCTTCAAAAATGTAAGTGTTTCATCCTTTGATTAGTTGATACATCTCATTATCTAGTATCACCCTTTGATTTCATCCATTAAATTTATCTTTTGGGTTTGATCTTCAAGATCACCAAGAACACACACTAGTGTTTTGGGCCGAAATCAACCCTTTTAGCTTCAATATCGTAAGTACCTCTTCCCTATACTTGTTATCTAGTAGAAACCCTTGATTTACACTTTGAAAACATCCATTTCCCAAGAACAATAGGAGTTTACGGCCAAAAGCATCTCCCTTGGCCGTGAACCCTTGTTAAAGGTGCATTTGTTGGCCATTAACTCCCTAAAGCTAAGCATTGAACCTAGAACACTTCCTTGTTGCTTAATTGGACTTTAATACACTCTTTGGCACAAGACTTCATGATTTTACGGCCGTAAACTCATAAGGCAGTAAAACCTATGGCCGTAAACACATAGGGCCGTGAACACTTGGATGTAAACACCATTGTGTGGCCAACACCCCTTAGATGCAATCCTTTGTGATTTAAACACTTCAATCTAAGTGTTTCCTAAGTCCTAGGGTGTTTTCCTTACATGATTAGTTGCATAAACACTAATTATATACATATATGTGTCATTATATGCTTATTAGGATCTGTTGTGCTCAAGTCTTCACTTGACACTTAGCATCCTACAAACCGATCTTTCATTCATATCACTCACTACAGGTGAGTTCATACTCCTTAACTTATCTTTTAAATGATTTTAAATGCTTTTATGGGGGGATACAAGTAGAACTATTATAGTTATTATATCAATCACATGTGATTAACAACTATCAAACAAGAGGATTTTATTACCTTTCAAACTGTGTTATCAAACAAACTGCTTCAAATCTTTTTATAAACTCTTTTACATGTTAAATACTTTATATTAAACTCTTTTAATACTTATACTTTGTCAAATCATGTCTATATGGATATAGTTATATAAGTAGGATTGAAAGGACTTAGGACTGATAACTCGCCTTATTTCCTGTTCCTTGTTTGGTTGTGGACTTAGGGTATAAGTTGTTTGTCCGAAGGTCGTTTCAATCTTAGTTATATATTATGTATATGTATATAGATATAAAAGTTCTTCTATTAGTTCAATACCTTTGGGTAGCAATGGTATACAAACATGTTCATTCATAAAAACATCACTACTAGTAAACTATAATAGGTATAGTTTAGGAAGTCACTAATACTATTTCTACAACAAGGAAACATACAACAGTCAGTTCATACACGAGTCAGTTCAAACATACTATAAAGAGAAACAGATAGAGCATACTATAACGAGAGACAATACTCACTACAAAGAGAAATAGTACATACTATAACTAGAAACAATACATAGTACACACTACACACTAGAGAACATACTACATACTAGACAGAGAGAACATACACCACACTAGAACATACTATGCAAATACAAGAATACTATAACAATAATGTGAGATACTTCTTCATGGTTTGGCAATATACTGATGCGTTACGTTTTGTACCCAGGGTCTCCTGGATGGAGAGCGTGAATTTGTGTATAGATCTATGCGGGACTGACCCTCCTACACCTTGTTGCTAGCTAAAGTGGGACCTTCAGGTCTACGGGTGACGAATGTCATATCATTTCGACGTATCGAACGTCGTGTTAGACTAGTCGATCAAGTATGGTTACAATCATATCACATTTTAATTTAATTAAACTAACAAGTTTAAGGTAGTTAGTACATTGGTAGTTACTTAGATAAAACTACAGTACATCTTTATTTTTCCCATTTCATTCACATTGTGATCTTCTCACATAAACGGTAATGAAAGCTATATTTTTGTAATGATAGTCATACTTTGGGAAAATGCACACTTTTACAAAAGAACAAACATAAAGAACAGTTGGGTCTTGGTAGAAGACTGCTTTAGTAAAAAATATAGGATTTTCTAGGATGTTTAGAAACATTTACATCAAATACTTACAAACTTTTACATCAAACATTTACAAGCACATTATTCAAACTTATACAAACAATGACACTAAAATACTTATGAACTCACCAGCTTTAATGTTGATCTACTCTTTCAAAATAACTTGTATTCTCAGGTCACCATTAGACAGGTACCGATGACCAGGTTTTGAGAAGACGGAGCTTTCAAGACTCGTCTTTATTTTGATTATTCATTTTTGGTGTCTTATAACCTACAAAACACACTTGTATTAAAATTATATTATTAATGCAATGGATGATGTTGTTGCTTGTTTACTATTATGCATTGTTGTGATACTGTACATGATGTCCTCCACCCCCGAACGTTTTTTCCATTCTGGTTTGGGGGTGTGACATGAATCAACAAAATAATAACCTGCTGATCTGCCAGGGAGCTGAAAGTCTACACTATGTCTAACCTCCCGATAGACAGAACCATTCCAATACCAAACCCAGGACGATTCAGCTCCGAACCTGAATTGAATGACCATGCCCAACCGGAACTATCCACTGATATCCGCCAACATAAGCCCCAGCTACTTTCCAATGATTAACACCAAATCCGAACACAAGATCGACTCCCGACCTAGAAGTCGATACGCTAAAGGCTGCTCTAGCCCATCCGTGAAAACAACTCCAATAACCGTTCAATCCAACAAAGCTATCTCAACCAATCACATTACACACGGAATCACAAATTTCACTTTACTCCAAGCGAATACTACAAACCGATCTGTAGACACATCACCTCCGACATCTGACGCCTACCACTTACTAATTCCATGCATGTTGTGGTCTTCCCACAACCAAACGAACTGAGCCACTCAAGTGTAATACATCGCATGGAATCCATGACCACTGAAATTGAAATGCACCTGAAAATCCGAAATCCCAACTTGCCTATCCCCTACACAGATGGAGCCAAACTCAAATACAAGAGCCTGTTTTGAAAAAAAACTGAAACCAACCATTAACCCGGAACCCTTCAATCGACACTCGCAGCATTCACATCCTTTAGCCCACATCCTTCATAAAGAAGTTTCACCCAAAACACCTACATTTCCCAACTCAAGATCTAACCCATAACCAACCCGATGCTCAATTCATGACCCGAGATCCACAAATATGTGCATGCATTGAACCCCAATTCTTCTGATTTACGACCATTCCTACCTAAACCGAGATATAACGGTTCCCCATCATAGCTGAGACTACCAGTATTGCACCTGGCCCGGCCACCAGGTTCCCAAAGACCCAAATAGCAAGGCTACCCAGCCTAAAAACCCTTGTGCGTCACATACTGACAAGTGAAAGCTACGGTACCCCGTATTCTTACAACACCTCTTCACTGACTGGTGAATGTTACAACACCCAATACTCTTACAACAGTCCATAGCTTGCCATGGACTCGTCCCACGGTCTTTCCCTGACAGTCCCAAGTGATTACCCCCACTTGGATCCAACCACTCTTTTACATCCTCGAAACCGTCAGATTACCGAACCATCCTACAACATCATCACCAAACCTCCACCATACTGAGTTTACTGAACTAAAACTTCACGACCAAACATTAGTAGGTGCACACACCCATCCAAATTAAGCATCTTACTACTCTCGACGAAGATTGTTGCGTCCAAAGCACCTTCCCTCAAAACAATTCCACACCCTTGAACAATTTCCTCTGACGACAAAGAACTGATAGGCCCACAAATGGGAAATGTAGATAGTCGATCCGACGCTCCACTTGCCACCAAAAGAAACCCGGATCTTACAATAATTCTATAATCCAACAATTTTTGTCGCAACATACTCGGAAACCACAATACACCATCACATAATGTAACGATAGCTTGTCACAAACGGTGATCTTCACCTTATACAACTCGAAACCTTTGAAATATTCCAAGTCATTAGTGAAGAAGGGAAAATCATCAATGATTGAGAATGCATTGGCAACAACCCAAAATCCCAATATTTACTGAACGAAACCCACGCGAAACTATACATACCGACTCTAAGGTTGATTGACAGATCAATCGATGTTCCTCCTGGAGTATAGATAGCAATCCATACATCGAACTGACAATTCCTTCGACAACCAAAACTTGACCCAAACGACTCGTCCGCCTCTTATCCTGAACATTGGCGAACCCGAAGGAACATTGACCGAAACAAGCTCCCCTACCAACAGCTACCTGCTGTGAAGACACTCATCATTCTGAGCACATACAACATGCATCATCCAGCTCTGCACCTTGCCTTGACCACATGTAGACCCAAGTCTCCTATACCCGGACCGCAGATCCCTATAACCCAATCTTCTGAAGCCGCAAGTCGAACATATCGATGATCCTTCAACATAATACTCAGTTTTCCCCCACTTAGGGTTTAAATACCGCCAATTGGCATTCCAAACAGACCGCACATCAAACTGGCTCACCATATATACCATACCCGACTCTTGGAGCATTCCACACAACAATCAATGACCTTCCATATACTGACCAATCAAATCCAAGCATTTCGAATCTCAGATGGAGGCCTCAGAAACTTCCCAACGTGACTGCCCCTAATCACCAAGAATCTAATACAGGTACACAAGCATATATTTCGACAGTCCAAAATAGCACCAACTCTTTATTTGGGAATAATGGACTATCACGCACTTCATTCTCTGAATCCTCAACCAACACCTCATCGCAAGAATCGAAATAGAAACAGGAGACCTCACTCTCACAGTCGATTTGCAACATAGACAAGAGTCTCCGTTCTGATATACTCCTCCTGATTACATGAAAAAGTTGCTAGATTACGCCTTACTATGCTTAAATATGGCATATCATTGTCCTAATCTATCACAGTCCCCACTAATGACTCTCTTACAACATAAGAAATACCCCAAGGCAGTCATGCCATATAATCCTTTGGTGCAAATACCGCAACTATCTGGTACCCCACGGGGTCTACCTCCAAATTCTGAAATCAGAACCTCACTCACCCTTCCTTCCAATATGGAAAAGCTAGAATAATATAATCCTCATCATCGAAATTGGAATCACAAACCATCGGCCGATCATTCAACTCAGACTGCAACCCTCAACAACTCATCACATCCACTTACTTTTTGAGTCCCACAACTCAAACTGGCACCTCACTAGTTAAATTCCTTGGGACCTAAACTCAATTTTTCTCGTAAGTCCTACTCCATTCAACGCGACTGACATGGCCCTTGGGCCCAACAATCACTAGGCCCATTTGCAATCTGAACAACCACTGTCGGATAATCGGTAGAGACAGGAACACACTCTGCCATAAATCATGGTACCCAAACCATGTTATCTTCCCTCAACCTGCTACTTAGAACCACTGAAATTTTCCTCGATTCGAGTATGGATCCTCTTCTTTCAGTAGTACGGGCCCAATACTACCTTCTAAATCTATCCATACTTTCCTTGAGAATCGTTATAGATTTTCTAAGTACCTACTCAACTCCACTATCGACCAATCCAGCTCCACATACTTGCTCCCCAGCGATTACTCGCCTCTAAACAGCGCACTCATCAGACTGAAAATACTCCCCAGGATCCCCTAGGATTCCCTTCACTCCTTTCTCCGCCATCAGCTACAAAAGGAACTCCTACTAATACCTATTAACTACTTCTCGAATACAATTACATGCTACATGCACTAGATAATTCTTTGACTGTAAGATCCCGCCCTACAACGACTAGGCTCACCCGAGAGCTGCGCAATAGATCTAATCTAACCTTCTAAAATTATCTACTCCGTGAAACATGTAACCTAACATATTCGATTAATAGTTGGTCGGTGTTAATGGAAGTCTCTAAAAGCACAAAGCAAGTAGCATTCGGGCATCAAGCAACCTCTACCAGCACATAAAACCACTATAACATACAACCCCAAATGCTCTATTCACAACAGAAAAGGCATCATCGAACTCAGGCAATCCTACCTCACAACTCCTGGAGATGACTAATCATAAGCATGCAACACTACCAGCTCACATAACAGGCATAAAGGCATCTCTCCAAACTAGGAACACTAGCATGCAATATTGAGCATATCCCTAGCCCTAAACTAGCATGCAATTCTATCAGCTCATAATAACAACACATCGCAGCACATAATCAAGTAAGGGTATTTAGGGAAATCACCACTTGGGCTCTGGCTGATTGTACACACCGCTTCAGACCTGCTTTCAAAACTCAATAATTTCCTTGCAAAATCATGTATTGAAAAATCATTTCTTTTGAAAAGTTATCAACTCCTCAGTTTGCGTCCAGACATACCTGAAGGTGTGCCCGAATCCCTCAAACCAAGGCTCTGATACCAATTTGTAACAGCTCAAATTTCAAAACAAATCTTTCATTTTTATTTCACCAAACATTATTCATAAATCCAAGTCATCATAGAATTATAAGTCATTATCAAAACAACATCAGAGTATCCCAAAATCCACAAGACATCATAAGCCGGTGAATGTGTACAATCATGCGTCTGCCTTCCCGGAATCTACAAAAGTACCTGAAATGCATTTTAATCAACACTGTAAGCACGAAGCTTAGTGTGTTCCCCAAAATACCACATACACAAATAATTAGCCTCTCATGGCTAAATCTTGATAAGGACCCTCCGGTCGTGTGCCTCAGTGAAGACCCTCCGGTCTCACGTCTTGGTATGGACCTTATGTTCATAACATAATATGTGCACAAAATCATATAACAACATAGGTCACAAAGACAGAATGCATAATAACACATATATTAGTATAAGAAATTAAGACCCTCCGGTCAACAATACGAATAAGACCCTCTGGTCAATAATATGAATAAGACCCTCTGATCAATAACACGAATAAGACCCTTCGGTCACACATGCATTACCACACAGGTAAGTATAGTGAGAAGACTCACCTTAGTTGATGGATATCAAATCCTACACTCATGTCCGCTACACAAAGACTCCACACACTGAGCCAAACAAGATCATTCTTAGATAACATTCATGGTTATACCCAAAGCACAATGCACAATCTAAACAAGCCCTCTAAGGCCCAAACCCAAATAGGCCCCCTAGTGCCAAACGCAATAACTCCCTAGGTCCAACAGGGCAACCCAACAAGGCCCAAAACAGCAAAGCTCAACCTTAAGAACAAGTCCAAGTCTAAAGCCCACAACTCCACTGATCAGACGAATGTGCGTCGTTCATGGGCGGAACGCACGACGTTCGTCGCCGGATCGTTTGACGGGGACTCAGGCCGGAACGCACTGCGTTCCCAGGGATTACACACGGCTTTCCCGGTGGAATTCCAATTCTTGTTCTAATGACTTATTCCATTAAGTCCAACGTCCAACACCTCAGAATAATCCCATAATAATGAATTAATCGATAAAATCGAAGGCTTTAAGCCTTATCATGGCTCAAAGGGGCCCAAACATGATTTCAAGAACTCTAACTCCATAAAGAGGCCAATAACTCATATTTAGTCCTTAACTCCTTAATTCCTTTCACCCAAGACTCAGATCTGGTCCAAGAAGGCATTTTACAACATAAATTTCCCAACCTTATGCCTTGTCATGTCTAAATGGGCTCAAACCCAAACCCTAACTTTTAACAAAAAAACCCAAACTTCATAATCCTTTGCATAGATGGGAGGAATGGAGAAAGATGACATTTTTATGACTTAGAACACTCAAAAACCTCAGAAAGGACAACTCAAATGGTCTAGAGTTAGTAAATACTCATACACACCAAAGATTGGGGTCAAAAAGCACATAAAACCCAAAACTAGCTAGATCAAACACATGATTCATCAAGATAGAAACTTTATACCTCTAGTAGCTTGCAAAATTGATGAAGGTTCTGGATCAAGAAGCTTTACTCCAACAATAGCTTGATCACCAAGTTCCTTCTTCTTCAAGGGCCAAAACATAACAAGTCATAACCCAACTAGATCCACATGAGAAAGCCACCAAGATTCAAACTTTATTCTTTCTGGAGCTAGATCAATATGATTAGGGCTTGGATCCACAAGTTCCAAGCCAAGCAATGCTTCCTCAAGAAACTCCTTCGTCCACAATAAGCACCAAAAACCCTCTAAATCACCAAAAAGCTCAAGAATAATTCAAATGGAGGCTAGGGTGTCATTCTTAGGGTTAGAGAGGATGGAGGATGAAGAATGGAAGAGGTTTGGGTCCATAATGATGCTTATACAGGGGCCAAACCCTAAAAACGAGTCTTTGATGCAGCTCAGTGAACGCCCAATGTTCCTATCTTGGCCCACGTCACTTTTCCCTTGAACGCCATGTGTTCTCATCTGGTACGCCCCGCGTACCCGGTTCGACCCAAAACCCTCCTAACTTCAAATGATCTTGACTTCTTCGTTATAACTCTGTTTTTGACGTTCTTTATATCCACGGCAAGGTAACAAGAAGCCCTATACTTCTGTCAACTTTATTTTTTCCTGAAACCTACTCGAACTCAGATCCAAAATTCATGAAAGGTCCGAACCAACTCCTTTACCGATACTCTTGGGTTGTAAAGCACAAACCGAGCTCTTTTATCACAAAACCTACCTTACCCACATCCAAAAGGGTCTAAACATTTCTTCTTTAAAGCCTCAAAACCTTCCATACTAAAATTACGGCCCACGAGCCTTAAATCACAGAACGATCCGAAATAGGATGTTATAAAAAGTTATCAAATTGATGAAAAATAAAACAAAACAAAGAAAAAAATAAAAAATAGAAAAAAATTTAAAAATAATACGAAATAATTTAAAAAATAATACGAGAACAATGAAAAACACAAAAAAAACAAAAAAAACAAAAAAAGACGAAAAGTGTAAAATGTATTAATATATTAGAGTATATTACAATTTTGGTGTTTAAGTTTTTTTTGGTGTTATATTTTTTATTGCTTGAATCAAAATAAATAAAAACAATAGAAGAATAATAAATAACTAAAATTATAAAAAAAATAGAAAATAAAAGGTGAAATAATGATAATGATAAATGCAAACATAAAGTTGCTAACGATATTAACTGTGGAGCATCCAAATAAAAAAAAAACATAAACCATAACGACATAAAATTAAATAATAATAATAATAATAATAATAATAATAATAATAATAAGAAAAATTAAACAAAAAACGGTTCTGACATTGTTTATCCATTTTAAGGTTATTTATTTTAATCAAAATAAATAAAAACATTAAAAAAACCATAAATAACAGAGATTAGAAAATAAAAATAATAACCAAAATGTCATAAAGATTAAAAAAAAGAATTATCAAATTGTTGAAGTCATATATATATATATATATATATATATATATATATATATATATATATATATATATATATATATATATATTAATTTTTTACTACTTTTCTAAAAATAAATCCTTTAACAACATCCTACTTCTCCATTTTTTATATCATCCTATCTTTTCATCCAAAAGTTAAATACATGAGGTCTGCTTTACAAGCGGCATTGCCCTTTTCACTCACGCGATATTGCTGGAATTCTCAGTCCTTTACTTCACCAGGATTTGAATAGTCCTCTTAGCCAGAGTTTACTATGGTCAGTGCAGTGAGATTTGTGGAACTAATCATGCCTCGAAGGGCTTCCCCTTCCTCGGCCCCTTTCTTTTGTCTTTAACTGACCACAAAAAAGACAAGAAATAAACGGAGACGTATGAAATTAATAAAACATTCATATCTGGCACTTTGGCAAGGAAGGAAAGGTTTTCCACACCATCTGTGGTTTTTACCTGACTTTGCCTTAGAGACCAATGAAATGAGACCAACAAGCTTTATTACACAAAAGTCATTACAGGTCAAACTCATTAACATATGTCAAAATTATATTTTTTAAAAGAAAAAACATCATAAATGGTCCCTATGGTTTATTCAAATCTGAAGTTTAGTCCCCGTGGTTTAAAAACATCGTAGATGGTCCCTATGCTTTCAAAACTTTTGACGATTGGTCCTTATTGCTAACTCCGTTAAATTTTATCCGATAACTGAAGGGAATTTTCGTCATTTCATTAGTACAGGGACCATTAATAATGTTTTCACTTATTAAAAAAAATAATAATAAAATAAAATAATATGCAAAGGGTGTACCCCTCCCCCTCTCTCTCTCAAGTCATCCCATCTCTGCAAAATCTAGGGTTGTGTTCATCTTCGATTCCTTCTCATCCAATGAAACCACCAAACATTTCTGAAATCCTGCTATGTTTCTTTTGATTTTTCTCTGTTTCTAGACAATGCTAGGGTTTCCTTTTTCAAGAAACTATTAAATTTAGTTTATTTGGCTGCAACGAACTTCTTCAAATTCTGGTATATTCGAAAGATAATTGAAAGAAGGAACAACGATCCAAGATCACTTATTGCGTTCGAATAGTAATCGGATTCGGAGGCACATCAAACGTTCCAACAACTTGTGCTGCAATAGCCCTGGGGTGATGATAGGGACGACAGATGTTGGACAAATCTTCACGTCGTTGCTCGAAAAGGAGACCTTAAGGAGGTGAATACAAATATAAACTGTAAAAGTTTTTTTTCTTCTTCTTCATGGTTTTTCTGTTTAAACTAATAGCAACCTTTAATATTGTCTCCAATATCTACTTTCAAGTCCGGTATTGTCTGTTACATCAACAAACGCTAAAATAGAAAACATAATGTTAACAAGAAAGTGTGAGAGCACAATCAAGTTACTTTTTCTGATAGTTTAAATGAACACTCATGTGTCTGTAGGTGATTATTTCAAGTTTTGGGATTTCTTTTTGCAGGACAAAAGACTCCTTGATGAAGGAATGGATGCAAATGTTGCTACACTTGGCCCAAAATTTCATGGCCTCACCCCTCTTCATCTAGCTGCCAAGGGTGGTCACATAAAAGTTATGGATGAACTACTTAATGTGGTGCCAATATTGATGTTCGAACCAAAGGTGCTTATGGTTGTAAGTATCAATCTTCTTATTCTCAACACCACTTGAAAAACAACATTTGTTTGATCCATTCCTTTCTCTCACTGTCAACAAAGACGCACACAGAGAGAGAAAAACACACACTAAAACCTACTTCATATTCTCTCCTGGAGATACCCTTGAAGCCGTCTGAACATACCACCAATTCCTTAGATTTAATGTTCCAAACTTGATTTTTTTTGGAAACCCAGATGACCCACTATGAGATCAAAAGCACGAAGCATCATCCAAATCGATCAATCAAATTTAATCCCTAAGTTTAAGAATGAAATCAGATCTATGACGAGTTGGAATCGATTGTCTACAGCACAAAAATCAGATCTTTGTTGTTGGTCGATGGAGATTTAATGGATTTGGTGTGCAATCGTGAACAGGGGTTGGATCGTCTGTGGGTTTGCCCAGGGGTGGGAAACATTGAGATAGATGGTGAATAGGGTTTCAGTCATTTCAGAAGATAAGAGAGGAACAATGGACGAGTCTTGGAGAAACTGAGAGGTAGTAGTGATGGAAGCTTCAACCATAGAGTGGTGGTGGAATCATAAATAAGAGGAGAGACTGAGAGTTGGGGAAAGAGAGATGTGCCTGAGGTTTCTTGTACACTAAGAGAGACTCTTTGCATATTAGTTTTTTTTAAATAAGTGAAAACATCATAAATGGTCCCATTGGTAGTGAAATGACGAAAATACCCTTTAATTAACAGATAAAATTTAGCGGAGTTAGCAATAAGGACCAATTGTCAAAAATTTTGAAAGCACAGGGACCATCTATGATGTTTTTAAACCACGGGGACTAAACTTCAGATTTGGAGAAACCATAGGGACCATTTATGATGCTTTTTCTTTTTAAAATAAAAATATAAAAGGAGAAAAAAACTTTACATTTATCCTTACTCTGAACGGTTTAAGTAGAAAAGATAAAACACTTCACCTTGCTTGATTTGCTTTACTGTTTAAGTATTAAGGGTGTTATGATTTTGAAAAAAGTACATCTAGATCCTATGACTTATCTAGTGATCATTTAATATGAAATGACTTATCTAGTGATCATTTAATATGAAATTACTACTTTCTATATGTGCATTCAAATTTTCCTTATATGAAGTATACAATTATGTCAATATTAAACTCTTTTACAACATCATCAGGTAAGAAAAGATGATATAATCACATATCAATCATGGTAGAACTAGAAATTGGTTCTTTTTCGCCAACCTACATAATATCTAAAATCATATGTTAGATCCATTGACAGTAAAAAAATGATGTGGTGGGAAGTCGATAACTCTAAAAACAGAACATTAGATTTTTTTTTGAACCCCTCACCAATATGGATCCTTGAAGAAGTAGATAAAACTTACATTGATTGTATGCCTTCCAAAAGCGGGCTAGATCATCAAGTGTGATAAGGTCCATGAGATATAACATGTGGATGCCATGGAAATTTTTGGAATTTATGGCCCCTTCGTCCTCTAATGTGTTTGAGCTATGTTTGAACAATGGGGCATCTTTTCCAGTTTGTAATAACTGTATGGATACTATTGGAGATAAATCTTGTATATAATTAGTTTTATTTAATTTCTTATATTAGATTTCAATTTACCTTGTATAGATCCTACATTCATGTTGTATTTTGTATTTATGCTTTCTTTATCTATCAGTAATAATCATCGGGAACATTTATCCCATTCTTACATGGTATAACCTAAATACCGATCCCTAAAAAAAACCCTAACCCTGCTCTCCATTTCTTTTGTCTCTCACAATGTCTTCTTCCTCTGAAAATTCCTTCTCTCTAAACACTCTCATCCACATACTCATCATCAAATTAACATCCTCCAATTATCTTCTCTGGAAAAATCAAATTACCCCTCTGCTTTTTCATAAAAAATGCATGAGTCATGTCATTGGTTCTTCCACCATCCACAACCCCAGTCGACGGCAAAGCAACTCCCAACCCAGCCTATGATGCTTAGGTGGAACTCAATCAAAAGATTCTTCTCATTCTTCAATCGTCTCTGTCTGAAGAGTCAATGGCCAAAGTTCTAGGTCTTTCTTCCCCTTGTGAAGTGTGGCAGGCTTTGGAGTACCTATAGCCATGACTCTCAGGAACAATTGGAGAACCTTAAAGACTATTTGAGCCAAATTAAAAATGGTACCCTCTATGTCTCTGAATTTGCTAAACAATTTAAGTCTATCCGTGACAAACTCCAGCCAATTTGATAACCTATTGCTGATAATGACAAGAGCCATAGGATCATGTGTGGCTTAGGACAAACCTTTGAAACTTTCTCTACTGCTCATCGAGCTCTTTCTACAAGACCTTCTTTTCATGGTGTTGTTGCTCAGGTAGAAGGAAACAAATTGTTTCTTTCATCCTTACATGAGATGGCTCCCTCTCTTGTCGCTTTCACTGCAAATTCTTCTCATGGGAGAGGCAGGTCTGGACGTTCAAATTTTCGGGGTAATTCTTCTTCTAGGAGTTGTGGTCGTCGACCACCTCACTGTCAGTTATCTCTCCATGATGGTCACTATGCAAGCTCTTGCCCAGATTTGAGTAGTTATGTTCAAAAGTCTTCTTATTCAACTTCAAATCTTGTTTAGGCCTTCAATACCGGTTACAACATAAATGATTCCACTTCTAATTGGTGTGTGGATTCTGGTGCAACAACCCATATGGATCCTTCCTTAACTGGTCTTGATTCTTCCACTTCTTATCATGGAAAGGACAAAGTTGCTTTTGGAAATGATAATGTACTCCCCATCTCTCGCATTGGTACATTATATGTTATACAATAACTCAAATTACTGAATATTCTTATAGTCCCACACACCAAAAAGAACCTACTTTTTGTAAGCAAATTAACTAATGATTACCCGGTTAATTTCATGTTTTCTTGATCTTCATTTGCTATTTAGGATACAATCAGCAAAAGGATCCTAGCAACAGGCAAATATAGGGATGGTCTTTACATTCTAAATCTGGTTTCTCAAGCTTTGGCAACATCAGTGATTTCATTTACTACAACTTCTTTTGATTTATGGCACAAAATACTAGGACATGTTGCTTGTGATATTATTTCTCTTCATAATAAGCATGGATATTTGCATGTTACGTCTATTTTACCAAGTCCAACTATTTGTTCATCTTGTGATCTTTCAAAGCAACATAGCTTACCTTTTAGTTGAATGACAAAAGATCTTTACATGTTCTTGATATCGTTCATTGTGATTTATGGGGACCGGTTTCGTTCCTTTTGTTGATGGATATCGTTAATATGCCTTATTTATTGATGATTATATTCTCATTTCTCTTGGTTTTCCTCTTAAATGAAAATCTGGCTTTCATGAGGTATTGGTCACATTTCTAAAGTTTGTACAAACTCAGTTTTCTTGAAAACTATTGGTTTTTTAAAGTGACGGGATACCAAATTTTTGAACACTCGTGTGTGCTAATTATTTATTGACAATGTTACTCACCATCAAATGTCATGCCCTTATATTCGATAACAAAATGGCCTTGCAGAAGGAAATCACCGTCATTTAACCGAAACGAGTCTCGCTATGTTATGCTTTCCTTCTGCATGGCCATTTTGTTGTTGAATATAAGGGCATGACATTCTTGTCTGCTACTTATGTCATCAATCGTCTACGCACCAAATTACAAAAAAACAAATCCCATTTGAAATTCTCATCAATGTGGTACCAAATTATGTAAATTTCAAAGCTTTTAGATGTCAGATTTTTCCTTATTAACGACCCTATGTGGAGCATAAACTTGCACCATGAAGCATTGATTGCATTTTTCTTGGTTATTGTACTCAATAAAAAGGGTACAAATACTTAGACCCAACAACTTCTCAAGTCTTAATAACTTGACATGCCAAATTTGATGAGAGCTCCTTTACGTTTTCCGGCACCAAGTCCACCACAAACATCCTCTCCTTATAATTAAGTTATTACCCAAATCCTCTACCTTCTTTACCAGCAGGCGAACCCTCTCACACACCCACGATCATACCACCATCATGCAATTCTATATCCTCCTAGCCTTGCGCTTACTGTTTGCAAGATGATCCTTCGCCCATTATACCACCTGACAATGACATTCCTACACCATCTAACACTACACCTACACTATCCCCACCATCACCACCACCTGTTTCGTCACCTTAACCACAACCTTCGCCACCTCCTGTTCCTACGCATCCTATGACTACTAGAGGCAAAATAGGTATTGTTAAACCTCGCACTATTCTTGATCTTCTTGAAATTTCTCCCACACACTTGGATGATTCTTTATGCGTTGCAAAGGACCATAAGGTTTTTAAATCAACTTCTAAGTCTGACCATACTTAGTCTCTAGTTCCACGCCCGTTGAATGCGAATGTTGTTGGATCTAAGTGGGTGTTTCGAAAAAATACCATGAAGATGGTACCATTGACCATCATAAAGCACGACTTGTAGCACAAGGTTTCACCCAAATTCCAGGGTTTGATTTTTTTCATACCTTCAGTCATGTGGTTAAAGCCACAACTGTTCGAATTGTGCTATCTTTGGTTGTCACCAATTGATGGAATCTTCATCAACTTGATGTTAAGAATTCTTTCATAAATGGACACCTTATTGAAACAGTATACATGGAACAACCTTCGGGTTATGTTGATCCACTTTATCCCAATCATGTGTGTCGTCTCAACGAGGCCCTTTATGGTCTTCGTCAACCTCCCGAGCTTGGTTTCAACGATTGAGCTCCTTCTTAGTGACACAAGGTTTCAAGTATAGTTAAGCTGATACTTCACTATTTATCTTTCATCGTGGGTCATGCCTTGTATATCTATTAGTATACATTGACGACATCATTTTAATAAGGAATCATGATCCCTCTATTTCCTGATTCATCACTTGCTTAAAAAATGAACTTTCAGAAAATTAAGCTATTTCCTTAGTCTTGAGGTCTCTTATACTTCAGACGGTTTGTTTCTTAGTCAGAGTAAGTATGCTCATGATATCTTAATTCGGGCAAGTCTTCTTGACTCAAAACCAGTTGGGACGCCTCTTGCTACTAATGATGTCTTCTCCACCAGCGACACTCCTTTTCTTGACTCTACTCTCTACCGATCCTTTGTTGGCGCTCTTCAATACCTGACCATCACCAGGCCAGATATCTCCTACGTTGTGAATCAAGCAAGTCAATTTCTACACTCCCCAACAATTCAACATTTTTCACTTGTTAGAAGGATTATGAGGTATGTCAAGGGTACTCTTCATCATCGTGTTTACTTCTTGCATCCTTCAAAATCTATGCTTATTGGCTACTCCGTTGCAGATTGGGCTCGCTATATTGAAACTGAGTGTTCCAGCTGTAACATCCCAAAAATACCAGCTAAAAATTTCTTTTTTTTTTAATTAGGTTAATACGTAAAACATCGTTACAAAACATTCATAATATTAATTTATGTCTAAAAACCGGTAACATCATAGTAAAATATTCAGAGTACATCCCAGAAAATCCATAGTGCGGAAACAAGAGTGTGTGTGATATGCCGCTACCGCGCCAGCTCCTTTTCCCTAGCTGAAGAGGTACCTGAAAACAAAACTATAAAACGTAAGCACGAAGCTTAGTGAGTTCCCCCATAATGCCACATACCATGCAATCATATAATGAGTAACTAAGGGATACGGGCCTCGCCCACACCCATAGAGATACGGGCCTCGCCCACACTCTGCTATCCATGGAGGTACGGGCCTCGCCCACACTCCGCTACTAAACCATAACATACAAGTATCACACAGACAACAAGTATAAGCAATTCTATCATACTGGCATATAACACAATCAAACTCGGCTATGAGATACGGGCTCCGCCCACACTCTGATACTAACATATCGTCTATACGGGCCGGCCTTGGTGCCTTAGACCCGTCCCTACTGGAAGGAAACGCACCTCGAGAGTAGCTGCCGAAAACCTGCTCAGACTACGCCTGGCTGCCGCACCGGTAATCCCTCCGGCTATAAATCCGTAAACATGGATTAGGTACTCATAAATACCCCTAAGGTCAAATGACTGGTCAAAGTCAACTCCTTGGTCAAAGTCAACCTTCTGATTGACTGGACTCGCCGAGTCCATATGGCGACTCGCCGAGTCCTTCTATGTCTAGCCCGACTCTGACTCATCGGGTCCCTGTTCCCACTCACTGAGTCAGCCCGACTCGCTAGACGGGGACAACTAACAAACCCGCGACTGGACTCGCCGAGTCCAAGGGGGTGACTCGCCGAGTCCGACGAACAGATCTCACAAATCGCTCCAATCTTCCATTAGAACATCAACCTTGGAGATTTGGAGATTCTGGGACTATAGCTACACGTTAAATTGCTAATTCCACGTGCGACTACGGAGGGTTGGACCTCCTACACTTAAACCCTTCTTATCCTAGTGACTGATCGTATGACTCGCCGAGTTGGAAGAACAACTCGTCGAGTTCAAGGCTATATTCAAGGGACTCACCGAGTTTGAAGAACGACTCGCCGGGTACCAGGCAATCTTCATAGGACTCGCCGAGTTGTTTATCCAACTCGCCGAGTCTAAGGCCATCTTCTTGGAACTCGCCGAGTACCCTTCGACTCTTCACCCATTCTGGCCAAATTTGAGACATGCAATGGTTCCAAACCATAAATCTAAGCTCCTAGGGCATAAACACACGGAGTTTGGGAGGTTTAAGGGCTTGCAATCCACATATAAGGGACAAAAAGGGAATCTATTATACTAAAGATCAAGAAGGAGCTTTTTTTACCTGGTTAGGAGCTTCTCCCAGGGTAGATTTCGGATCTACCACACTTCCTTGCACCCTCCAACTTCCTCCTTCTTCTCTTAAGCTTCAAACTTCCTTCACCAAGCCAAAATCACTCACAAGGATCAAAATGGGCTAGGGTTTCGCTCTACAGTTCTTCTGGAAGAGAAAGGGATGAAATGGGTGTTTTAGAATGGGTAAAATAGGGTGCAATGTCTGAAAATAGAGTTTCATCCAGACAGGTGGACTCGCCGAGTCCATGCATCGACTCGCCGAGTTCACCGCTCAAATCCCGTGTCCACCCTGCTGCTACTCGGCGAGTCGGGACGCAGACTCGCCGAGTTCGTGGCAAAAATAAGATAAAAACTTAAATAAAATCATACCATGAACCCGGTGTTACAAATCTCCCCCACTTATTTTAGACTTCGTCCTCGAAGTCTGCCACTCCCTTTCAGAACAGCTCCGGATAATGCTCCATCATCTCATCCGTGGGCTCCCAAGTCTATTCCGAGCCCTTCCGATGCTGCCATTGCACCTTCACCAGCTCCACCCTTTTGTTCCTCAGTTCCTTCGACTTCCGGTCTAGGATAGCCACAGGCCGCTCGATATAATTCAGGCTGTCTTCAACCTGGATGTCCTCCAAAGGTACCACTGCTGAATCGTCCACTAGGCACTTCCGCAGCTGGGAGACGTGGAAAGTGCTGTGGATCTGACTGAGTTCGGCTGGCAGGTCCAGCCGATATGCCACCTTGCCCACTCGGGCTGCAACCCTAAACGGTCCAATATACCTGGGACCCAACTTGCCCCGTTTCCTGAATCGGATGACGCCCTTCTACGGCGACACTTTCAGGAGAACCATATCCCCGACCTGGAACTCCAGGTCTGATCGGCGCCTATCGGCATAACTCTTCTGCCGACTCTGAGCAGTCTGAAGCCTACTCCGGACCTGCTGAATCTTCTCTGTCGTCTTGAGCACTACTTCGGTGCTCCCCATGACTCTCTGTCCAACCTCGCCCCAACATATCGGGGTCCTGCACTTCCTCCCGTACAACATCTCGAAGGGAGGGCGGTCAATACTCGCGTGATAGCTGTTGTTATATGAAAACTCGGCTAAAGGAAGATAGGTATCCCAGCTACCACCGAAGTCTAAAACACACGCCCGCAGCATATCCTCCAGAGTCTGGATGGTCCGCTCGCTCTGGCCATCCGTCTGCGGGTGAAAGGCTGTACTAAAATGCAGACGAGTACCCAGCTCGTCATGAAACTTCTTCCAGAACCTGGAAGTGAACCGCACATCCCTATCCGAAATCACTGAAACTGGCACCCCGTACCGTGCCACCACCTCTCTGATGTAGATATCGGCCAATTTCTCAGCCGAGATGCTCTCCTGAATCGGGATAAAGTGGGCGCTCTTGGTCAATCGATCAACGATGACCCATATCGAATCCACTCCCCGCGCGGTCCTGGGAAGCTTGGTGATGAAATCCATCATGATGTCTTCCCATTTCCACAGCGGGATATCCAACAGCTGCATCTTGCCGTGCGGTCTCTGGTGTTCGGCCTTGACCTTCCTGCAGGTCAGGCACCGCTCAACGTACCATGCTACATCCCGCTTCATGCAGGGCCACCAATAGTCCAGACGAAGATCCCTATACATCTTCGTTGCCCCTGGGTGAATGGAGAATCGGGATTTGTGCGCCTCCTCCATCAGAACCTGGCGCACGCCTCCGAGATATGGAACCCACACCCTGCGGTGTAATGTCAATAATCCTCTGCTGTCATAGTCGAAGGAGGAAACCTGTCCCACGATCCGCTCACTCTTCCGATGTTCCTCCTTCATAGCCTCCTGCTGAGCCTCCCGGATTCGCTCCAAAAGCAGAGTCACCACTGTCATCCGCATGCAAATATCCCTGATCGGCGCCGCCTTGCGGCTAAGCGCATCGGCCACCACGTTGGCCTTCCCCGGGTGATAAAGGATTTCACAATCATAATCCTTTACTACATCAAGCCACCGACGCTGCCTCATATTCAGATTTGGCTGGTCCATGAGGTACCTCAAACTCTTGTGGTCCGTGTAAATCGTACAGCGAACCCCATAGAGGTAATGACGCCAAATCTTGAGGGCGAACACAACAGCCCCCAACTCCAAATCATGCGTCGGGTAGTTCGCCTCGTGAGGCTTCAGCTGCCTCGACGCGTAGGCGATGACATGCCCTCTCTGCATCAATACCGCGCCCAAACCTGAGATGGACGCATCGCAGTATTCAAAAAAATCCTCCATGCCCTCTGGCAAGGCTAAGATTGGCGCCTCGCACAATCTTTGTCTCAGTGTCTCGAATACTGCCTGCTGCTCAGGCCCCCAACGAAAGACCACAACCTTCCTCGTTAACCTGGTCAGGGGTAATGCTATCTTGGAGAAATCCTAGATGAATCTCCGATAGTAGCCAGCTAATCCCAGGAAACTCCGAATCTCAGATGGAGATTTCGGAACCTCCCATCTCATCACGGCCTCCACCTTGGCCGGATCCACCGAAATCCCGTTCTGGTTGACAAGGTGCCCAAGAAACTGCACCTCGCGCAACCAGAACTCACACTTGGAGAACTTAGCATACAAGTTCTCCCTTCTCAAGGTCTCCAAAACCTCCCGCAAATGCTCCTCATGCTGCTCTCGCGTCTTGGAGTAAACCAAGATATCATCAATAAATACTATCACCGACCGGTCTAACATCGGTCTACACACGCAGTTCATGAGGTCCATGAACGCGGCAGGAGCATTGGTGAGCCCGAAAGGCATCACCACGAACTCATAGTGGCCATAACGTGTTCGAAATGCCGTCTTCTGCACATCCTCCTCTCTAACCCTCACCTGGTGATACCCTGAACGCAAATCTATCTTGGAGAACCAAGATGCTCCCTGAAGCTGGTCAAAGAGGTCGTCAATCCTCGGGAGTGGGTAGCGGTTCTTCACCGTTACCTTATTCAGCTCCCTATAATCGATACACATCCGATGCGACCCGTCCTTCTTCTTCACAAACAGAATCGGGGCTCCCCAGGGTGAACTGCTCGGTCTAATGAAACCCTTGTCTAACAGCTCCTGAAGCTGTGTAGACAACTCCTGCATCTCAGGAGGAGCCAACCGATACGGTGCCTTGGCTATCGGAGCCGTACCAGGGACTAGGTCGATCCTGAACTCCACCTGTCGCTCTGGAGGTATCCCAGGCAGCTCCTCGGGGAATACATCCACGAACTCTCGTACTACGGGCACATCGCCCACCGGCGCCTTACCCGCCTCCCGGGTGTCCATGACATATGCGACATATCCTGCGCAACCCTGCTGAAGGTAACGCCTTGCCCTCGTTGCCGAACAGAAGGCTGACCTTCGCTGTGATCTCTCACCCTGAATTACTAACTCTCCCCCACTTGGGGCTCTGACTCGCACTAACTGTTGCGCGCAATCTATCACTGCCCCATTGGGACTCAGCCAATCCATACCAATAATGACCTTGTTTCCCTGCAATGGAATGGGAACTAGGTCAACCAAATACCGCTCTTCGAACAACCTTAACACACAATCTCGGAAGACCTCTGATGCTCGCACCGACCGGTCGTCTGCAATCTCGACCTCTAAAGGGCAATCCAACATGCCCGAGGACTCAGGAAACTTCTTGCTAAGTGCAAGAGAAACAAGGATCGGGTAGCCCCCGAATCAAACAACACCTGGACTGGAATACCGTTCACATGGAACGATCCTAAACGTATATACACAGAGCACATATCAATATCATAAATCTCATATAAATAGGTCAGAGGGAAAGAATCATACCCGTCACCACATCGGGCGCAGCGCGTGCCTCCTCGGCTGTCAGCTGAAATGCCCGGCTCCTCACCACCGGAGCCTCTGCCTTGCCCTGCCGGCCATCTGTAATCCGTAGGGTCGCTGGAGCTGGCGCCTGTATTGGCGCTGTTGCTGTCAACTGGGGGCAGTTGGCCCTCTTGTGGCCCCTCTGGTTGCAGTGGAAACACAGCAACTCAGATGTCTGAATAACCGGAGCAGGGGCACTACAATCCCTGCTGAAGTGTCCCGTCTTGCCGCACCTATAGCAGCCTGTCGATCCTAGTCTACACTCTCCCTCGTGCGACCTGCCGCACTTCCTGCAGCGGCCCGGTCCTGAATGGCCTTTCGGCCTACCATCTGATCCCTTGGGCTTCTTTCCCGAAGCCCCTATCGTCTGTCCCTCCTCTGCCTTCCTCTTCCGAATGTGCTCCAGATCTATCTCCCTCTCCCTCGCCCTAGCAATCATAGAATCCAGGGTAGGGCAAGCTGAAAAACTGACATGCTCCCGAATGTCGGCTCGCAGCATGTCATGGTAGCGGGTCCTCCTCATATCCTCATCACCTGCATACTGGGGCACCAGTAACGCCCTCTCCCGGAACTTGGCAGTGATCTCCGCCACTGTCTCTGTCGTCTGCCTCATATCCAAGAACTCCCGTGCCAACTGCTGGAGCTCCACCGCAGGCGCGAACTCCACCCTGAATCGTGTCACAAAGTCCGGCCATGTCATAGCCTCAATGGCCGCGGCTCCCAAAGAGTCACAAACCGACTCCCACCAATCTCTAGCTCTGTCACGTAGACACCCTGCTGCAAATCGTACCTTCGACCCCTCGGGGCAGAAGCTGATCAGCTGTGCAGACTCAAGGTCTGCAATCCATCGTCTGGCAGCAATGGGGTCCTTCGCCCCATGGAAATCTGATGCACCACTGCCCCTGAAGTCCTTAAAGGACAGTGTGCGTGGTCCTGACTGGCTAGCCGCCATATCACTCCTGAACGCCCTGAGACGATCCTCCATCAACTCTACAATACCCTCCTTGATCGACCCGAAGATGATGGGAGTCGACTCAAGGATGCCCCTGGTAATCTCTGACGCAATGAACTCGCGTAGACCCTCATCAACTGGTTCAGACCCTGAACCCGAACCCGATCCTGATCCTGAGCCTCCCGCTCCCTGTCGTGTGGTCACCATACTGCAAAACATAGCATAACCACCATCATACTATATTCCACTAACGAGGCTCACATTCATATCACAAGTCCCCGGTCTCGTCTCGACCCTTTTTGAATCGAGTACGGATCCTCCGCTTTCAGTAGTACGGGCCCATACTACCTTCCACGTCTATCCGTACTTTCCTCAAGAATTGCCTCAACTCAACCAAGTCCTTTCTACTAATACTGTGGTTCTCATGCTACTCTCGCCCTAAGTAATCGCCATCCCACTCTCTGCCATCAGCTGCACAAGAGGTCCCTGCTTTCCTTCCCTAACTAGCTTGCGAATACTATTACATATTACTCAGACTAGATAATTCTTCGAATGAGAGGTCCTACCCTACAACGGTTGGACTCAAACAAGAGCTGCGAAATAGGGCTAGACCCAACCTTCTGAAATTATTTAATCCTTGCAATATGTAACTTAGCATATTCGTTCACTAGTTAGTGAAAGACGACTAGAACTCCTAATAGCACAAAGCAAGCAGCATTCGGGCATTGAGTACACATAATCAAGTATATACTACTCTGGCTATCATACTGACTGATCTGTACTAGCATGCAATTCTCAAAAAGCCGAAACACATAAAGCAGGCACATAAGGCATCATTCCTAGATCCTTAGTCCTATTCTAGCATGCTGTTCTACTGAAACTGAAACTGATAATCATAACGTAAACTTGTATGGGCACTTTGGGGAAAACTTACTTGAGCTCGGCCGGTCGCGCACATCACACACCTTTTTCTTTTTAGAAACCCCTTTTACTTAGTCTTTAGAAAATCATTTCTTTATAAAAATCTTTTAATCCCTCGATTTGAGTCCAGACACCCCCGAAGGTGTGTCCGAATCCCTCAAACCAGGGCTCTGATACCAACTTGTAACATCCCAAAAATACCAGCTAAAAATTTCTTTTTTTTTTAATTAGGTTAATACGTAAAACATCGTTACAAAACATTCATAATATTAATTTATGTCTGAAAACCGGTAACATCATAGTAAAATATTCAGAGTACATCCCAGAAAATCCATAGTGCGGAAACAAGAGTGTGTGTGATATGCCGCTACCGCGCCAGCTCCTTTTCCCTAGCTTAAGAGGTACCTGAAAACAAAACTATAAAACGTAAGCACGAAGCTTAGTTAGTTCCCCCATAATGCCACATACCATGCAATCATATAATGAGTAACTAAGGGATACGGGCCTCGCCCACACCCATAGAGATACGGGCCTCGCCCACACTCTGCTATCCATGGAGGTACGGGCCTCGCCCACACTCCGCTACTAAACCATAACATACAAGTATCACACAGACAACAAGTATAAGCAATTCTATCATACTGGCATATAACACAATCAAACTCGGCTATGAGATACGGGCTCCGCCCACACTCTGATACTAACATATCGTCTATACGGGCCGGCCTTGGTGCCTTAGACCCGTCCCTACTGGAAGGAAACTCACCTCGAGAGTAGCTGCCGAAAACCTGCTCAGACTACGCCTGGCTGCCGCACCGGTAATCCCTCCGGCTATAAATCCGTAAACATGGATTAGGTACTCATAAATACCCCTAAGGTCAAATGACTGGTCAAAGTCAACTCCTTGGTCAACGTCAACCTTCTGATTGACTGGACTCGTCGAGTCCATATGGCGACTCGCCGAGTCCTTCTATGTCTAGGCCGACTCTGACTCATCGGGTCCCTGTTCCCACTCACTGAGTCAGCCCGACTCGCTAGACGGGGACAACTAACAAACCCGCGACTGGACTCGCCGAGTCCAAGGGGGTGACTCGCCGAGTCCGACGAACAGATCTCACAAATCGCTCCAATCTTCCATTAGAACATCAACCTTGGAGATTTGGAGATTCTGGGACTATAGCTACACGTTAAATTGCTAATTCCACGTGCGACTACGGAGGGTTGGACCTCCTACACTTAAACCCTTCTTATCCTAGTGACTGATCGTATGACTCGCCGAGTTGGAAGAACAACTCGTCGAGTTCAAGGCTATATTCAAGGGACTCACCGAGTTTGAAGAACGACTCGCCGGGTACCAGGCAATCTTCATAGGACTCGCCGAGTTGTTTATCCAACTCGCCGAGTCTAAGGCCATCTTCTTGGAACTCGCCGAGTACCCTTCGACTCTTCACCCATTCTGGCCAAATTTGAGACATGCAATGGTTCCAAACCATAAATCTAAGCTCCTAGGGCATAAACACACGGAGTTTGGGAGGTTTAAGGGCTTGCAATCCACATATAAGGGACAAAAAGGGAATCTATTATACTAAAGATCAAGAAGGAGCTTTTTTTACCTGGTTAGGAGCTTCTCCCAGGGTAGATTTCGGATCTACCACACTTCCTTGCACCCTCCAACTTCCTCCTTCTTCTCTTAAGCTTCAAACTTCCTTCACCAAGCCAAAATCACTCACAAGGATCAAAATGGGCTAGGGTTTCGCTCTACAGTTCTTCTGGAAGAGAAAGGGATGAAATGGGTGTTTTAGAATGGGTAAAATAGGGTGCAATGTCTGAAAATAGAGTTTCATCCAGACAGGTGGACTCGCCGAGTCCATGCATCGACTCGCCGAGTTCACCGCTCAAATCCCGTGTCCACCCTGCTGCTACTCGGCGAGTCGGGACGCAGACTCGCCGAGTTCGTGGCAAAAAAAAGATAAAAACTTAAATAAAATCATACCATGAACCCAGTGTTACACCAGCTATGGTTATTCCATATTTTTTGGTGGAAACCTTGTCTCTTGGAGTGTGAAAAAAACAACCTACGACCTGTCGATCTATCCAGACCTTGGTGGAAGTGAGCGAACTATCCAGACCTTGTTAGATATGCTTCGGGAGTGTGTATTGGATTTCAGTGGGGGTTGGGATATGTATCTCCCTTTGGTGGAGTTTTCATATAACAACTGTTATCATGCCGACATCGATCGATCTCCTTTTGAGATGCTCTATGGGAGGAAATGCAGAACCCCGACACATTGGGATGAGGACGGTCAGCGAGTCATGGGGAGTACCGACGTGGTTTTCAGGATTATCACGTTGATTCAGCATGTTCAGAGTAGGCATTAGACAGCACAAAGTCGACAGAAGAGTTATGCCGACAAGCAACGATCAGATTTAGAGTTCCAGGTTGGGGATATGGTTCTTCTGAAGGTGTCATCTTGGAAAGGTGTCATCCAATTCAGGAAGCTAGGCAAGTTCGGCCCCAGGTACATCGATCCCTTTAGGGTTTTGGCCTGGGTGGGCCGAGTTTCTTATCATTTGGATCTTCCCGAGGAGCTTAGTAAGATCCATGCACATTTCACGTCTCTCAGTTGCGAAAGTGTTTGGTGATGATTCTGCGGTGGTTCCATTAGAGGATATTCATGTGAATGATCTCCTGAATTATATCGAGAGATCGGTGGCGATTCTTGATCAGAAGACGAAAGCCTTGAGGAACAAGGTTTTTAAGTTGGTGAAGGTGTAGTGGTAGCACCATAAACACTCGGAATGGACGTGGGAGCCTGAGGATGAGATGAAGGATCAATACCCAGAGTTACTTTCGGCAGCGAACTTCGAGGACGAAGTCTGATTCAAGTGGGGAAGAGTTGTAACACTCAATTTAAGGTACTTTTCATTTTCACCCTTGGTGTGTAAATGTTTTGCAGATTTGGTCCCTAGGGAGCAGTTTTGCCAACTTTTGAAAAGTTAGAGTACGCTGGGCGTACTCCTAGTATGTTGTGCGTACGCATGCAGGGGACAAACCCTAAATTTTTGGGTTTGGACCCTATTTAAACAACATTATGACTCCTTATTCTCTCATTTCTTAGCCACCATTGTCCTTAGAGTGCCATTTCGAAACACTAGCCCATTTGAAGAGATTTGACCCCTATCGTGTGTGTGTTTTGGTGTGTTGGTGAGACTTGAAGAAGAAGGACTTGGAAGAAGGATCCTTGATCAAAGGAGAGCTTGTAGATCCAGATTTCTAACATCATTTCCAACTTTATTGAGGTATAAAGCTTGGAACTTGCTCCTTGTTTCCTTAGATCTAGTCTTTATGAAACTTTGGTCACATTTTGGTCATATGATGAGATCTCCTGGATTCCTTCCACCCCAGAAGTTAGGAATTGCTTCTCTTGTTGTTTCTGAGGTCCTAAGTCCATAAAGTTAGCATCTTGATGGTTATGGATCAACCATGCATGTGTTTAGGTCATTATGGTGAAAGTAGAATGCTAAAAGTAAAGTTTGGGTCCTTTTGAGCCATGCCAAGGCTCCAAGTTCATTAGTTTATAGCTTAAGACGTTTAATAAGACTTGGATATGAAGTTTGGGATTTTGGTTGCAAGTATTAAGCACTTAATGGAAAAGTGCTTAATGGGCATGTACGCTGGGCGTATGAACGTGTACGATGTAGGTACACTGCCCTGTCCCCAATCATGGCTCACATCGTTGTACGTTGGGTGTAAGCCTGAGTACGTCGGGCGTACTCAGCTTCCGTTGTCTTCGGTTAACTTTCTCGGTTTGGGCCGCTTTTGGGTTAGATGAGTTTTGGGCCCTTTGGGCCGTTAGCCTTTTGATTTTGGGCCATGGATAGGCCTTGGGCATTGTTGGAATTAGGTCCATGATCAGTTTTGGGCCTAATTAGGAAGATGTGCCTAATTGTGCTTTTTGGTGCTCTTGGATTGGGCCTCGGATTTTTGGCCAAGTTAGGAGGGCGTAAAATGGTCTTTTACCCAAAATGTTGGACAATTGGACTAGGATTCCAGTTTTGGGTTGTAACCTAATTATTAATTTCATATTATTTGGTGGTCTCACCGCGGGGATTTTTCAGGATCAGCAGTCTGAGTATTTATCTGAGAGATTCATCAGTTTAAGGTGAGTGTCCTCACTGTGTTTAACGGGTCGAAGGCACCAATACTGGCCCATGGTTTGTTATGATTAGGATGCTAATTGTCTGGAAAACTCTTGCATGTGTTATGTGTTTATATGTATATCGGGAAGGGCCCGATGCCAGGCGGGGCCTGATGACTATATTGTATGATATTTATCTTTGTGATTCTTGCATGTGTTTATGTGTTTGTATGTATACCGGGCGGGGCAGATGCCAGACGGGGCCTGATGAATGTGATATGGCGGGGCCCATATCATATTAATGACATATTTGTTTTGAGCAAGGCCCGATAACGGGTGGGTCCCATTATATCTTTGATATTTATGGTATGTGGTATTTTTAGGAACTCACTCAGCTTCGTGCTTACGGTTTTCAGTTTATGTTTCAGGTACTTCCGAATCCAAGGGGAAAAGCTCGGGCTGATCGCATCGCACACACCATGTTGTTCCACATTTTGCTTTACTCTGATGTAAATGGGATGTGTTGATCTTACTTCATTCTATTATCGTTATATGAACATGTTTTGAATGATGGTTTTTATTATTCCAAAAGTTGAAACTTTTGGCTTTAATTTTGGGACCTTACAGTATGTCAAGACACCCTAGAAATCTTTTGGTCACATCAAAATTCAACATTTAAAAGTGTAAGCGTAGCATAAAAAAGTGTGCCTATTTTGTATGGATTTAATCAAGCATTTTATTGAATATGTGGCCGTAAATACCTTTTAGACACAAGTTTTTGTTAATTAAGTAGCGTTATGTGAGCGTATGGTGACATGGATGTATTATTACTGTGAAGTTTTCGATTATTTTTTGATGCAAAAGAAATTGAAGTATTACTATAACCTACCTTTTAGTCACATATAAAAAGTAATTTAAAGTGAGACAAATTTACTTTTAACCAGACTATTGCTTACCCTTTAGCTACATTAATTTATGTTAAAATGTGACATATGATATCATTTAGTCACATAAAGAAATCTCATAAAGCCTAAAATGTGACTATTGTTAAGTATTAGTGATACATAAATGTTAAAACCATCGTTGAATAGTACTTATAGCAACACATAGTTTCTAAATTGATGTGATATTTTGTTACCTTTTAGTGACATTCATTTATATTCAACCATGACATATGATATCATTTAGTGATATAAAGATAACTCATAAACAAAACAATGTGACAATTGTTTTCTTTTGGTGATACATAATTGTTAATGCCATCAACATATATATTACTTATATCAACACATTTTTTAATTGTTGTGACTATTTGTTACCTTTAATTACATTCATTTAAGGTAAAACGTGATATGTGATATCATTTAATCATATAAAAAACTCATAAAGAAAACAAATGTAAGCATTGTTTATGTTTGGTGATACATATATGTTAAAACTATCGTATTTTTCTAATTGGTGTGACTATTGTTACCCTTTAGCCACATTTGATTTTGTAATCATAGTCCTAATTAACATTCAGTCACATTTATGAATACACGGCGACAATATTAAAATGTTGCAAATAGATATTATAGGAATAAACACGAACAAAAGAAAATAATATTAATCATTAATCCAAATTAAATAGTATACATAAATGGTGTAATAAAAATATATCTACCATGTATACAAACAAAATATGAAATATAGAAGGAACACATTAAAGAGGTCTTGTTTGTGACAACCGTCAATTTTGGCCAAGTCAAAGTCAACTAAAGTCAACAAATCAAACCGGTCAACTCATCTAACCCTTGTATATTAGGGTTTCCATTATGTTTCTTATTGAACAACTCGAAATCTTAATACAAAGTATCACTTAGAGTTTTCACGTCTTCGAAAATTCTAAACCCTAATCAGGGCAAGTGATGAAACTACTCGATAAAACACTATTCCTTGACCCTCGGGGGCATATAACAATCATAACAAGACTTAACGAGGTTTACGAACCTTGAATTACAGAGCCAAATACTCAAAAAGGGTCACAAAAGAAGCCTCTCCCAATCTCTTTCACTCTAACTCTCCCAAATCTCTCTCTGTATGAGAAATCTCTCCAAGAATGTGAAATCTCTCCCAAATCTCTCTATGTATGAGAAATCTCTCCAAGAATGTGAAATCTCTCCCAAATCTCTCCAAGAATGTGAAATCTCTCCGAAATCTCTCCAAGAATGTGAAATCTCTCCCAAATCTCTCCAAGTATGCCAAATCTCTCCAAGTATGTCAAATCTCTCCCAAATCTCTCCAAGTATGCCAAATCTCTCCAAGTATGTCAAATCTCTCCCAAATCTCTCTCAAAACCTCTTTTGATTTTTTTAATCATTTGGGGCATCCCGACGGTTGACTTGGTGAAAAACCATTCGAAACGGGATGATACCTTGGAAAATAGCCTTTTAGGGCCGAAGTCTCTCTATAGGGACCGAACCCTCCTTGAGCCGAAGCTCCAAAAACCAAAACCGAAGTCCCCTTAAGGAACCGCAGCCATCGGACCGAAACGACTAAGGACCGGAACTGTTGAGGACCGAGGCTGATGAAGACCGCAGCGCTGAACCGAACCCAAAACTGGAGCACCGGACCTGACCCCCGCCTTCGGTCCCTTCTGATGAGATCGCCTGCGGTACCTGCTCGGACCGAAGTCCCTCCCCCTCCGGTTCTAAGGCTGCTAAGACCGGAACCTCGCCCCTGACTGCGGATTTTCCCATTTTCCACCCGGTTTTCGACCACAACTTCATTTTAAGCCCGTTTTTAATTATTTTAACGAGGGATTTTCACCCAAACTTATATTTTGTCATATAAGACCCCATATATTCATAAATTAAGCATATTTTTAGGGAAATCCTTATTTAAGAATAAAAATCTATTATGTTAGATCTTGTGGTGGAGTGTTGATTTTGCCTTAGTGTATGACACAAGCAACCACCCCATGCCCACTCCATGACCAACCATTGTCCTTCCACCATACCTAGTCACTTCCATCGTCCTTCCCATCATTTTCTTCCAGCCATACACTTAAACAAAAGGTAGAATCATTATCTCTCCTCTCTCATTTCTCTCATTTCCACCAAAGAACAAACACCTTTCTCTCTCACTTCTCTCTCTCTCTCTCTCTCAAATTCGAGATTCAAGGGCTGATTATCAAGTTTTCTTTCATTTTTGGTAAGTGATATTATCCTCCTTATGATTATTTCACTTCCTTCTACTCAAATCATAGATATCTTACACAAACATCATCACATTGATGTTAGATCTTCGAACCTTCAAGGCATCTTCTTGGTGTTCTTGAGTAGAACACTTCTTTTCTTCAACATCCATCCACTAAGAACACACAAGGTGAGTTCATACCCCTATCTTTTCGTGTTTTTCTTAAATTTTAAGGGGGGGAATACAAGTTAATACACCAAGAACACAACTAAACTCATTTAACAGCCTTCATCAGAAACGTTTAACTCCATTCACGGACTGTTTTGGTCAACTTAAACATATTATTCTTCAAAACTGTATTAGATGCAAATAGTTCAGGTTCATACCTTTAAAATGACTACTTACACATCTCCATACGATTTTTCTACAATTTATGGTGGTTTTTACAAAACTGCCTATCATTTCAAGAACAAATCCGGACCAGTCTATGTTTAAGGACTTTTTCACACAAGTTGGAGGTCACTAAAAATCATAATAAAATTTATTAACAAACTAGACTCATTTTCCAAACTCTCGGAATTTACAGATTCTGATTTGGACCTTGGATGATTTTTCTATAAATGTTCTAAGAACAGTAATAGAAATGTTAATACTAGAAAAATGCTATCAATTTCATTTGCGCCTTATAACTTGTTGAGCAAGGTGTGTATCATTATGTGAATATATGTTTTTACATTATATTTCATTTCGTCTTGGTGTATTGACATACATCAGAAAACAAATGGATTTTTACCTTCACGAGCATGGTAATTAATTTATTGTTATAAACAAAGTTTACATCCATTGTATACAAACATTTGATAAACTATGGAAGTATAGTTCATGTTGCTTTTACATTATAAACGATTATAATAAACTATAATAGGTATAGTTTATGCTTCATTACATTTCAAACTCTTTACCAAAGGTTTTTAGTTCAGTTCACGTAAATATGTTAATGAATAAATTTGTGAGACATTCGCTTCGTGTTACCTTCATAGTAACAAAGTCAAAAAGTCCTGTAAATTGTAACCAGAGTCTCTTGTAGGGAGAGCGTGATAGTTGTGTATAGATCTATATTGGGTCTGACAAGCCCGCACCTGAGCTGCATGCAACAGCTAGACCGGTAGGTCTGAGGTGACAAGTGTCATTTAACTTGCGACGCCTGAAGAACGTCGTATTACGAGGCCGTCTGAGTCTTAGCATGGTTATAATAGCTCACATGTGGTATTAACAAATCATAAGATTTACGGGTTTTACTTTTAAATTAACGAGTTATTTCAATTTAACTCACATGAATTACTTTAAGTATGGAAAAATACTTGTATACTTTCGGTCTTAGGATTAAAGACAACACATAACACATAAAGTTTACGGGATTTTTCTCAAATCAAAAAGGGTTTTATGCCGATTTAAAATCACTTTTATATCTTTAAGTATGGAAAAATACTTGTTTATTTTTGGTCCTGGGATTTAGGACTACATAACTTTTATAAGGAAAATATTGGATTTTCTTTGGAAACATACTTTGTCGCTTTTACAATGAAAACGGTTTCTTTCTCAAACAAAACTCTTATGAACTCACCAACTTAATTGTTGACACTCTTTCAAAATTACTTGTATTCTCAAGAAATCAGTGAAACAGGAAAACCAACAGCATTTTGAGGATGAGATGATAAATCGTCAAACAGTTCATTTTGTCATCATAATGTAATTGATTTTGAAACATGTAAACTTATTCCATGGTGTAACCTTTTCAATTATATTTATGATGGTTTATTATTTACTTTGAGCACTTTTATACTCGTTGTTGTGATACTATACATAAAGTCCTCCACCCCCGGACGTTTCCGCCATCCTTGGTTTGGGGGTGTGACAGATTGGTATCAGAGCATTGTTTATAGTGAACTAAGTATATCGAACCACATAAGATATACAAACTATAAATGCATTGGGACTAAGGTCTCTGATTTAACATTTTTCAAATAACTATACTTTTAGAAATAAATAGTTTCTTGTTAAAAGTATACATGCATGCATACATACTAAGGTCAGCATTATTCTAAAACAAAACAAAAGTAATGATTGTTGAATGGCCCAAGTAGGCTTGGGGTTGTATAGTCAGGTCTGGGAATGACATAGGCTGATCAACTATGTCTAACCCAGAAGTGATTAGCATATGCCCGAGAATGGTTGTGGCATTACCAAAAGTCTAAAAACTTACCAATTCTATCTACAAAGAAACATTGAAAAGCATAAGTCAAACATTAAAATACTATAGGAGTACTTTGTGATAATATAACCAACTTATGTGAAAACTAAAGACCCCTATTAGTAAGTCTTTAACGAATGAGTGCATACGCCAAGGTTATACATAATTAAAGATATTATAGACTCAGAATCTATGACTATTGCTCTACTTCCTGTTCATTGTTTGGTTGTGGACTTAGAGTAGAGTCATTTATTCGAAGGTCTATTCTATCTCAGATTATGTATAACTGGTATGCACTATGTGATTATAGACATGACTGATAAGGATCACCCCTATAAGTAATTAATTATAGGGTTAGACGCCTATTAATTATCTCTTCCACTCCGATTCTCGTACGTATAACATAGCAAGATCCTCCTTACCAGGCGACCCCTACTTTCCCAACTAGGGAAATGGTGGATGGTTATGAGAAGAATCAGAAGCGGAACCGGAGGTAATCAACCCTCCATGCATAGCCAGGGTTCCCGCGAACCGTTTCGACTACATCGGACCTGTGCCCCGTTGGGCAACCGTGATCGAGGGTTGGAGTCGACAGCAATGACAACAATCACCATGTGGAGACCAACGAGGTTGCTATGACCTCAACCACGGGGGATCGACTGACAGAGCCCTTCCGGTGAAGACCCGACAGATCGCGAACATCTGGGATTAAAACAGGGAGACTACAAACCGAGTTCGGAAACTGCGCGCTACTACAGACCCTACCGTCTCACGTACCCGAGACTTGGAAAGAAACTGCTATTTCAAAGACCAACTTTCTTTTAGGACCTTATCGCCGCTCGGGCAGAGGTAAAAGAGTAACAGGGTAGGCACACGACATTCGAAGAGAGAATGGTTGCAGCCAAGCGTCGATTGGCAGAGCTGCAAGGTGCATCGACTTTGCCTCAGGCATCGCAAGGGACGGATCGTCGTGAGTGAGTTCATACCGCTCACAAGACCTTGTAAATTAGGTTCATGAGTATGCGTTGGTGCTACTCTATTCTAGGTGTAAGCACAACACTGCGATTTAAACGATTATACTAATCAAGAGATCTATTTGCTATCAAAACTTTTCCTTGCATTGATGTGAGGTAGACCTGCATCGAGGTCAAAATTTTCTCTGAAACCATAATTACTAGAATCATATTAACAAGATGGGCTTAGGACATACCTAACAGACTCGAAGGTCTATTTAGTCTTAATTATATAACTAAGCATACATCAATTGGTCGTAAGAAGGACCTAGCGTGGATCAAATTACAAGGTTTCACTTGGATACAGAACTACTAAAATACATGGGTTTATTATATATATATGCTTTCATTATGAATTGCTTTCAGAACACCATAAACAACGGAATGCGTTACAATTTGAACTAAGATAAACTTAGTTGGAAAAAAAACTCGCGACGTATAGCCATTCTAAAGACTCATTACCGTCTCACCTTTAAACATTTTGGTTGAGAGGTGCCTTCTTCGTAGACCTATAGGGTGCGATAATACCAGCACTAATGCACCGGATCCCATCAAAACTCCTCAGCTAAGTGTGTTTGGACAAACATGATCCTAAGATGAGTAAAGCTTAACGCCTGTACGAAACCTACTTCTACCCACTACCATAACTCCGTCTCAGGAACGTTAGCAGAAACACTAAGAATAGTACAACAATGTGCAAAATTTTATATATGTGAATATAAATCGTAAGAATGCACTTGAGATAATTATCCCCACTCACGAAGTCGTTTTTCATCGTGAAACAGAGCTATGTCTTCACCAAGAGGCAACCAACCAACTAGCAAGGTGCCAACCTTGCAGATAGACTCTGCTACTTTTCAAGCGGCAGTCACGGCAACCGTGACAGCCGCCATGGCGCAAATCAATGATAACAAAGCCAACGGAGGTGGAAGCGATGCCGAAAATACTAATTGCCGCAACAATAAGGGACACCAGCGAGTGTCTACCAACAAAGACGCCTCAGACCACAAACCTAAGAGTAATAAACGAAAGTTTTGGAACAAAAAGGATCGCAACCTATCTCAAAGATTCGCTAAAAGACAACAACCCATGGCCACCCCTGCTAATACAACAGCAGTCACGACACATGCCTCGACACTAGCCACAAGGCATGTCACCCAAGTGCCGGCCAGACCATATAAGGGATCACTCCCAAAGTGTAACAAGTGTGGCTTCAATCACAATGGGGTTTGCCGGGTGATGCACTGTAAAAACTGCAACAAGAACGGACATACTGCCCGTTTCTGCAGGAACCAAAACCAGCACCTCCCTTCAATCACCAACACCAGGGTAGACCCAGTATGCTACCTATGCGGTGAAACGAGACACTTCAAGAGGGAATCTCCAACTAAGAAGAATGACGGGGCAGCAGGAGGAGTGTGACGAACAAACCACCAGTAGAAGCAAGGGAACCTTTTTAGGACTTTTGTAATGTTTCTAACGACAAAAATGTTTAGGTACCATATGTTTGTAATGAATTTGGTATGTTTGCAAAAGTTACCGTCTTTCTAAGAGTAGTTAAAATACTCCCTTGTTCAAATCAAATCAAAGACACTCGTATATGACCTTAAGATCATTACCGGTGAGCTGTGTCGACCTTGGGTATACATCAGGGTTAATTATAATCAAGTACTAAGGACTTAAAGCAAATAATTCCATCCTGACCCCTGTTCCATGATTAGTAGTGGGGTTGGGGTAGAGCCACCCACTCGATGATTTCACCAATATCAAATTACATACGACGTACATATACCGCTCGACCATAGAGTGACCTGTTAGGGATCATGATATCAAGTATCATTTCTAGCTATCAGAACCCACTCACTACCAGTGCTAGTTGCTGTAGTATGAACCATCTGCGGTAATAATAACATCGAGCAAAACGGAACACACTGAAAAGAAACACAAGATGCTCTATCCCTCTAATGAGCATTTCTTGCAAATACAACTTAACACATGTTTTACCTAAAAAGATACTGTTGTCATCATTCGATTTCGATTAATATAGTCCTCACTTTCCTGACTAAACGGCTACGAAAAGACCTTTCACCTAATCTCGAAAAACCTTCGTCCCTCATAAACACAAATCCAACACAGACCTCCGGGCCATCTATCGCCGCGAAACCCCAAAACACTCACCAGAGGAGTATTATACCCTCCGAAACCTTACCACAAGTAATTCCAGAAGATCCTTCCGCAATGTCACGCATGCAACAGATAAGGCTCAAGCACAGAAGCTTAGGACGAATACGGTTAGTCTACCACTACTACGTGTATACGCGAGGATAATGTATAATTAAGATTCTACGGACATTGGATGTGTGCTTCCGCCCTATTTCCTGTTCCTTGCCTGGTTGTGGACTTGGGGCAGAGTCACCCATCCAACTGTCTTGGCAACCTTAAGTACATACGACCTATATGCGCAAGTTAATGATAGATGGACCAGGTACGAGTCCTACCACGAACTTCGGGACCAGGTTACCCAGGAGTGCAAGTGAACGCCCTATCATCCGAATAAGGCTAGCCGTGTAAACCGAACCCATATGTTCCATACCGATCTAATCAAACGAGAAACACTAAAGCAGACCCTATGTAGCGCTCCGAGGAGAAGTTATCACTTATGACTTAGTACAAATTCGAGGAAGGATGAAAGCATCTCGAGAACATGGCAAAACCCGAATAAGTCTTATCATCTATATAAAAACGCAGGGTTTTTACTAGTGAATCTATGATGGCTAGTGTAAACATTATGGTCATGTATCATTAAGATTCTATGGACTTAGAAGGTGTGATTCCGCCTTATTTTCCTGTTCCTTGTTTGGTTGTGGGCTTAAGGCAGGGCCACCCATTCGAATGCCCTTGTAATCTTAATGATATACGACTAGTTTACATCAAACGATTATAAAAGAACTGGTAGGGCTTATAATGCGAATTTCATCACAATTTGTGGAAGCATTCGTAATGCTAATACTCACAAATTACATTATAAAATATTCATAGTGGTAATACCAAGTATAAAGCGGAGAGCATAAAGGCACACGTAGGATACACTATCATTCCAAAACAATGACTCCTTTAAATCGACTCAGCTCAACTTACAATAAGAAATTCCAAGGTCGTCATTTAACATCAGGCAGGTTGTTCCCCACCATATCAATTTCTTATACTACGAAAAGTTCCCCCATCTTTCCTCCAAATTCTTGAAGTCCCAGTCGAAACACTAATTTCGGGACGAAATTCTTTCTAACGGGGGGATAATATGACAACCGTCAATTTTAGCCAAGTCAAAGTCAACTAAAGTCAACAAGTCAAACCGGTCAACTCATCTAACCCTTGTATATTAGGGTTTCCATTGTGTTTCTTATTGAAAAACTCGCAATCTTAATACAAAGTATCACTTAGAGTTTTCACGTCTTCGAAAATTCTAAACCCTAATCAGGGCAAGTGATGAAACTACTCGATAAAACACTATTCCTTGACCCTCGGGGGCATATAACAATCATAACAAGACTTAATGAGGTTTACGAACCTTGAATTACAGAGCCAAACACTCAAAAAGGGTCACAAAAGAAGCCTCTCCCAATCTCTTTCACTCTAACTCTCCCAAATCTCTCTCTGTATGAGAAATCTCTCCAAGAATGTGAAATCTCTCCCAAATCTCTCTCTGTATGAGAAATCTCTCCAAGAATGTGAAATCTCTCCCAAATCTCTCCAAGAATGTGAAATCTCTCCCAAATCTCTCCAAGAATGTGAAATCTCTCCCAAATCTCTCCAAGTATGCCAAATCTCTCCAAGTATGTCAAATCTCTCCCAAATCTCTCCAAGTATGCCAAATCTCTCCAAGTATGTCAAATCTCTCCCAAATCTCTCTCAAAACCTCTTTTGATTTTTTTTAATCATTTGGGGCATCCCGACGCTTGACTTGGTGAAAAACCATTCGAAACGGGATGATACCTTGGAAAATAGCCTTTTAGGGCCGAAGTCTCTCTATAGGGACCAAACCCTCCTTGAGCCGAAGCTCCAAGAACCAAAACCGAAGTCCCCTTAAGGAACCGCAGCCATCGGACCGAAACGACTAAGGACCGGAACTGCTGAGGACCGAGGCTGATGAAGACCGCAGCGCTGAACCGAACCCAAAACTGGAGCACCGTACCTGACCCCCGCCTTCGGTCCCTTCTGATGAGATCGCCTGCGGTACCTGCTCGGACCGAAGTCCCTCCCCCTCCGGTTCTAAGGCTGCTAAGACCGGAACCTCGCCCCTGACTGCGGATTTTCCCATTTTCCACCCGGTTTTCGACCACAACTTCGTTTTAAGCCCGTTTTTAATTATTTTAACGAGGGATTATTTTGACATATAAGACCCCATATATATTCATAAATTAAGCATATTTTTAGGGAAATCCTTATGTAAGAATAAAAATCTATTAAGTTAGATCTTGTGGTGGAGTGTTGACTTTGCCTTAGTGTATGACACAAGCAACCACCCCATGCCCACACCATGACCAACCATTGTCCTTCCACCATACCTAGTCACTTCCATCGTCCTTCCCATCATTTTCTTCCAGCCATACACTTGAACAAAAGGTAGAATCATTATCTCTCCTCTCTCATTTCTCTCATTTCCACCAAAGAACAAACACCTTTCTCTCTCACTTCTTTCTCTCTCTCTCTCTCTCTCTCTCTCTCAAATTCGAGATTCAAGGGCTGATCATCAAGTTTTCTTTCAGTTTTGGTAAGTAACATTATCCTCCTTATGATTATTTCACTTCCTTCTACTCAAATCATAGATATCTTACACAAACATCATCACATTCATGTTAGATCTTCGAACCTTCAAGGCATCTTCTTAGTGTTCTTGAGTAGAACACTTCTTTTCTTCAACATCCATCCACTAAGAACACACAAGGTGAGTTCATACCCCTATCTTTTCATGTTTTTCTTAAGTTTTAAGGGGGGGAATACAAGTTAAAACACCAAGAACACAACTAAACTCATTTAACAGCCTTCATCAGAAAAGTTTAACTCCATTCACGGACTGTTTTGGTCAACTTAAGCATTTTAGTTTTCAAAACTGTATTAGATGCAAATAGATCAGGTTCATACCTTTAAAATGACTACTTACACATCTCCATACGATTTTTCTACAATTTATGGTGATTTTTACAAAACTGTCTATCATTTCAAGAACAAATCCGTACCAGTCTGTGATTAAGGAATTTTTCACACAAGTTGGAGGTCACTAAAACTCATAATAAAATTTATTAACAAACTAGACTCATTTTCCAAACTCTCAGAATTTACAGATTCTGATTTGGACCTTGGATGATTTTTCTATAAATGTTCTAAGAACAGTAATAGAAATGTTAATACTAGAAAAATGCTATCAGTTTCATTTGCACCTTATAACTTGTTGAGCAAGGTGTGTATCATTATGTGAATATATGTTTTTACATTATATTTCATTTCGTCTTGGTGTATTGACATACATCAGAAAACAAATGGATTTTTACCTTCACGAGCATGGTAATTAATTTATTGTTATAAACAAAGTTTACATCCATTGTATACAAACATTTGATAAACTATGGAAGTATAGTTCATGTTGCTTTTACATTATAAACGATTATAATAAAATATAATAGGTATAGTTTATGCTTCATTACATTTCAAACTCTTTACCAAAGGTTTTTAGTTCAGTTCACGTAAATCTGTTAATGAATAAATTTGGGAGACATTCGCTTCGTGTTACCTTCATAGTAACAAAGTCAAAAAGTCCTGTAAATTGTAACTAGAGTCTCTTGTAGGGAGAGCGTGATAGTTGTGTATAGATCTATATTGGGTCTGACAAGCCCGCACCTGAGCTGCATGCAACAGCTAGACCGGTAGGTCTGAGGTGACAAGTGTCATTTAACTTGCGACGCCTGAAGAACGTCGTATTACGAGGCCATCTGAGTCTTAGCATGGTTATAATAGCTCACATGTGGTATTAACAAATCATAAGATTTACGGGTTTTACTTTTAAATTAACGAGTTATGTCAATTTAACTCACATGAATTACATTAAGTATGGAAAAATACTTGTATACTTTCGGTCTTAGGATTAAAGACAACACATAACACATAAAGTTTACGGGATTTTTCTCAAATCAAAAAGGGTTTTATGCTGATTTAAAATCACTTTTATATCTTTAAGTATGGAAAAATATTTGTTTATTTTCGGTCCTGGGATTTAGGACTACATAACTTTTATAAGGAAAATATTGGATTTTCTTTGGAAATATACTTTGTCGCTTTTACAAGGAAAACGGTTTCTTTCTCAAACAAAACTCTTATGAACTCACCAACTTAATTGTTGACACTCTTTCAAAATTACTTGTATTCTCAGGAAATCAGTGAAACAGGAAAACCAACAGCATTTTGAGGATGGGACGATAAATCGTCAAACAGTTCATTTTGTCATCATAATGTAATTGATTTTGAAACATGTAAACTTATTCCATGGTGTAATCTTTTCAATTATATTTATGATGGTTGTATTTACTTTGAGCACTATTATACTCGTTGTTGTGATACTATACATGAAGTCCTCCACCCCCGGACGTTTCCGCCATCCTTGGTTTGGGGGTGTGACATTGTTTGCATTGGAGCTTGTAGATCCAGACTTTGTTCAACTTGATCTTTCTTCTAATGGTATAAAGTTTGAATCCTGATGATGAAATTGTTAGATGTAGCTAGTTTTGGGTGTTATGAGCTTTTGGTCACTTTAAGTGCATAAAGTTTAGATCTTGAAAGTTTATGATCTTGTTATGGATAAAGTTGGAAACTTTATTCATCTAAACATCATTTTGATTCAGACGTAAAGGTTGGAGACTTATACTTAATGGATTAAGCTGAAAAAGATGCACTTTTGGGTCCCTTTGAGACTTAAAGACTATATCTTGTTTGTTGGGACAATTCTAATGGATAAAGTTGGAAACTTTATCCATTATGGAGCTATTATGAACCATAAAAATGTGATCTTGGTCCATCTTGTTGGATTAGGTGTCTAATCCATGAACTATTATTGGTGTAAACTTGAATTGATGGTAGCACACTCCTTTTGGGTTGCCCTAAAACCTAGACATTGAATAGGATAACATTTAGAGAGAGAGAGAGAGAGAGAGAGAGAGAGAGAGAGAATATTTTATTAATTTATTATATGGTTAATAAATTAATTAGAAATCAGAATAAATAATTTGTTAATATATTATGAGACTAATATATTAATTAGAAATAGTATTATTTAATTAATACTTAAACAGAAATTAATTGGAGTTAATTTTGGGATTAATTGTATTAATTAATAGTGCAGAGTCTGTTTGTTATTTATTGAATGTTGAGGACAGGAGCCTATAGACCTCATTGGATGAGGTGGACGAAAATCACCTGGGCGATCCCAAGGAGTTTTCGTCCAAGCCCTTGAATGAGAAGGAAATGGGCTGCTTTGTGACCAAGCAAAGGGATTCGGGTTTCCTCCTTAAACCCTTGCTTTGGCACTAAGCTAACTCAACTATATAACATGCCATACCCTTCATATTTTTGGCACTCCTTTCCCTCAGAAGATCTGGCCGAAAATCCTACTCTTCTCTCCTCTCTCTCTCTCTCTCTCTCTCTCTCTCTCTTCAAGTTCCCATGTTGCTAAGGTTCGGGTGTGAACCATCAGAGGCATAACACTTGTGGTGCTTGCTTCCAAAAGTTTAGAAAAAGGAATTTAAGATTGTCTGCAATAACAATCTTCAAGGTAAGTTTCTTGTTCTTATGCATTAGTTTTTCATAGGAAAGTTTTATAGGATGACAATTCTTAGTATGTTGCCTATATGTGAAAGACATAGATCCTTATTAGGTTGCATGTGCCCTAATCATTTAATTGTTTAAATGTTTTTCCTCTTAGAGAATTGTTGTTGTAACCCTAATAATCCATCGCTTCTATCCCTTCCATATAAGAGTTGTTATGTCTTATTGGGTTAAGAACTTAGGGTTTTGGACATTAAGCACTTTATAGCCATGAAAAGTCATAAAGTTGGAAACTTTATGACTTAGGACATCATTTTGGGTTTGGATATAAGTTTTGGACGTAAGGGATTAATGGAACAAGCTCTAAATGGAGTTTTGGGACTTGTTTTGTTTTGTCATTGCTCACGACGTGAGCTCGGTTAGATCCGAGATTTTGTGCCTTATCTGCCTAATAAGCTTTTATATGATAATTACTTGCTATATTTATCCTCCAAATCCGATTTTGGTGTATCTATGATGATAAATTAAAAGCCTAGAAGTTAGGAGATAAGTATTTGACTTGATTAATTATTTTTTATTATTAATATGATTGATCTTTTAAGTGTATAAATAATAAATCTAGATATTAATTGAACATAATAATTAATGTTAAATAATATTTGGTATTTTGAAAAGTTTAAAATACATACTTATAGATCTTATTATTGATTTAATTAAGTAATTAATTAAAAGATAATTAATAAATCCATAATGGGTTTAAATTTAATTAAATTAAAAGTTTAATTTATTAAAAGATTAAACCCTTGAAATTTTAAATGTTTTAAAATACACCTTATACTATGTATATATAATTAAAAGTTTAAATATATATTATAAGAAAAGTCATTCAAATCGCTATTACGCCTCATTCACGAAACCATGCTCTAAAGAGGGTATAAGGAAGCACCCTATAAAATGGTCGTTGGATGGGTGTCCACTTTCATCCACCGCTCTCCTGTGTGGTGGAGGTCGTTAGTCGAATGGATTTGATAGGACATATTCTCATTGAAAGTATAATGATATAAAGTAAGTAAACTATTTTCCTAAAATCTCACTCTTAGTTACTTTAGGAAAATGTGAATGTGTAAGTTAATCCGTGAAATTGCACATTACACTTTATACGGCGTTAGTGGAGTGTGTGTGGTTAACCGACACACTAATGGGGGACCAATAAAGAGTGGTAGTGGGTGTCTGGAAAATTATCGTTGATTAATCAAGCGCGTATGGTTAACCGACACATTAAAACAAGATGATAAATGACATCGAGAGTGTCAAACTAATTTTCATGGTTATTCACATCTCGTTTGTGATCCTTGGCATCCCAGTTATAAATGTGGGAGCATAATTTGAGATTAAATATGCCATTGATTAGAATCAATGAATCTCAAAAGATTTAGAAGTTTTATCAGATTGAAACTGGTAAAAGCCTTACCTACCTAAAACATATTCGAATTTGATTACGACATCCCACTTCAAAATTTGAATAAAAATATGGATCCTAGCCTTAATTTAAATTTATGGGGGTAATCATTAAGGATTAAAATCAACTAACTTGAATTCTCTTTTCTCCCTTTATAGATGTAAAGTCAAGACAATAATGGTCTTCCTCATTCTTTTGGAAATAGTTTTCCTCTACCATTTGAAGATGATCTTCCACTTTTAGAGGAAAGTGAAAATGTTTTCTCTTATTTGGGAAATGGTGGAACTGGACATCATGCTTCACCAACTCTTTATCCCCCTCCTCTAGTGACTCTCCCCACGTCATGTTTTCCTCGAGTTGAAAGATACGAAACTACTCAAGCCCTATTGGCTATAAACATCAAGATGGAAACCCTGTATGTATGCATGTTCTGAAAATGAAATCGTACATCAACAAATTGGATAGATTCGGTGTCATTTTCCCAAGGGAGCAGGCCATTGATTTGGTTATACTTTTGCTTCCTAAGTCATATGAACAACTCATTGAGAACTTTTATATGAGCGCCTCGACGTGAAGCTAATTGATCTGTCACATATGTTGATTGTTGCTGAAGCAGAAATGCTTAAGAGTACAAGTGAAGCAAAAGCGTTTGAAGGATCTAATTCCAAAATTTCTATGAACATTAGAATGGTAATCATGGTGGTCTAGAAAAGATTTCTCTTCCAAATAGAAAGGGATCGACCAAGGTCAAACAGTTTGATCGTATGGTAGAGAGAAAGGCTAGTTCTGAGATAGTTCCATGTGCTAACCCTAAAAGGTCCATATGTTTATATTGCCAATTGAATGGATATTGGCTGCGAAACTGCCCTAACTACATGAAAGATCTCAGAGATGGTAAAGTCAAATCGTGTGACTCTACTTCGGGTACATCCATTATCTAACTCCATTATCTTAACAATTTCCTATTCATAGACTCTTAATACATGATGTTATGCTCAAATTTTGATGTTTTGTAGGATCTAAGAGAAAGAAGGAAGGTTAAGAAGAGTGAGCTGAATATGATTGTGAGAGATGGATTTCTGTCTCACGATTCTTGTTATATCGCTTGTTGTAATGTCATAACTGACTAAGTGATAAAGAATTCTCATCAAGTAAGTTTCAAAGTAATTTATAAAATGCGGAAACATGTGGTGCATGGTCTGTAATCATCCAGAGCTCCCTTGTTTGAAAACCGAAGTACCTGAAACACAAACTGAAAACTGTAAGCACAAAGCTTAGTGAGTTCCTCCAACATACCACATACATAACAAATATACTATCGAGCATATCTAGGTGCTCGACCTACCCTGCCGAGCATATCTCGATGCTGGCCTCCCCTTCGGTCTATTTCAACCGGATACCGGGTCTATTTCACCCCTACCACTACCACATAATATCATAAGAAAATCATCACAGAAACCTCAATAAATACTAGCATACCAGAAAATTATCACAAAGACGATCATCTTTACTATAAACATCAACTAGCGGGCAACCTACGACCCACAGATACTGGGAAGGTAACTCACCTAAAAAGAAAGAGAAACCCTACAACTGCTTCTGCTACAAACTGGCTCCAAACACTGAACCAAAACCCCAAAACTAAACTCCATCAATACACCTGTCTAAACCCATGCACTAGGCCCACTAATGGCCCAACTAACCAAACCCACAATTGGCCCACACCATTGGGCCCAATCAAGGCCCGACGCCATTGGGCCCACTAAGGTCCAATTAACCATCCAAGGCTCGTTAGGGCAAGCCCAACAAGGCAAGCCCAAACAGAAGTCCATTACGAGCCCAAACCAAAGGATAAGTCCAAGACCAAGTTAGCCAACAATCAAAGACCCCAAACTTGCACAAGAGGTTCTCACGTCCTGAGCACCTTATGATCACGTCGTGAGGTTGTTTATTTTGCCCAGATACTTCCTCGAACATGCTCTCACGTCATGAGGTCTTATTCTTCACGTCGTGAGTCTAGATCTGACCAAAACTGAGCATTAAGCTCCTAATCCATTAAGCCTTAACATAGGACAGTCTAGAGGGTCTTCCTTGACCCCCAAGGGCCATACAAATTGAAGATTTTCAGTCATGTAAGTCCAATACATGACTCAAACACTGACTAAGGTCAAAATGGAGGAAAAAGGACCAAGACTCAAGCTTGGAGTCCAAAACCATAACCAAAATCTAGATCTAAGACTTATAAGACTTAAGATACCACCATGATCCATAAAGTTGCCAACTTTATGGATCCCATGCATGCTAACCAACATTACAAGGCATAATATGCACAGAAACATAGATCTATCAAGCAAGAAAAGGAAATGCATGAGCTTGAGGACTTACAGAGGTGCAAAAGCTCCACAACTAGTTGATGATGAAGCCATGATGCTAACAAATGCACCACAAATGATATTATTCTTCCAAAAGCTCTTGAATAACACCAAGAATGACCAAGAACTTCAATTGGGGCTGAGATTGGGGTTTCCAGAGGTCTTGGAAGTGAAGGAGGCTGAGGAGAAGCAACCCTAATCATCTCATACCTTTAAATACCCGAAAATAAGGATTTTAGGGCATCAGGTGGCTCTCATGTCGTGAGCACTTCATGCTCACGTCGTGAGCACTTCATGATCACGTCGTGAGCCTTAAATGAGCTTGGTCAACAAGTCACCGATCACTCACCCGAACCACTCCAACTTCAAACGGTCATAACTTTTTCGTTTCAACTATGTTATCGACGTTCTTTATATCCACAGAAATGTCTCTAAGATCTCTACCTTTCTATCAACTCCCCCTTGCGATAAAACTTTCCGAACAAAAATCTAATTCCATAAAAGGCCCGAACCGCCACTTTACCGATATACCCTTGGTTTCTAGAAACACAAACCGGACTATCAGATCATCTAAGCTGCATTACCCACACTCAAAGGGGTCTAAAAATTTCTTCCCACAATATCTGATGCCTCCTGGTAACATATATTCGGGTGACGGTACCGAATATGAATCGACTTAAAACAGGGTGTTACAACTCTACCCCACTTAAAGTAGATTTCGTCCTTGAAATTATTCCTTACCATCCCCGACACACCAGACAACTTGAGCCACACGACCATACCCCGAGCATACCATAGCCTTTCCAAGGCAACTGAAACCAAAGCTAGTCGAACTCTTTAAACCCAAAGAAGAACAAATCCTTAATCCCTTGCAGAAAACCACATCTACCTTTCTCAAGCCTGAAATCTCAAATTGGTCTGACTTCACGACAGACCGCCCACACTGAACCACTACCATGCCGAATCTTCATAGAATACCAGACTAAACAAAACACTTCCAACCCTGACTATCTTGATGCTTACATTAGGAACAAAATCACTAACCATATATACTACAACAGAACACTTATACTTGACAGAAGGCTCAGAAAATCTTTCAAGTAGAAGGTTCATCCCTGCAATGATTAGACTCAAACGAGAGCTGCGCAACAGGGTCAAATCAATTACTATGAGATTATTTAATCCAAAGTGCAAGTGACTTAGCATTTCCCCGAATAGCAAGTGACTAAACACACGAATCCCAAATCACTAATACTGTCTGAATCCACGTATTGTTCCCTTGCTGCTTTCCAAAAGCAGTTGCGACCTCGCTGGTCCCAACTTGTCTGTCAACTATCTGAAACACCGGATACCCGCCTGGTTGCTCAGTAAAAAGACACACACAGTCGCCCTACGCGACTTCTGAGAGAAGATCTCATCTAGCGACAAAATCCCAAACCGTCTCGCCACCAAACCCAATGCTAAAATGAATGCTACATGACCAAATGTAGTCTTATATCATACCTGGTCTCCAATGACCTACTACTTCCTCATTCCAAGTATATTGTGGCCTTCCCAAAGCCTTACGACCTGACCCACCCTGGTCTAAACCATCCGAAGAAATCCATGACCGATCATAGGTTTGCCACATCCTCACTGCTGCACCAGGGTCGATTAATGCTACGGGCCACCCCGCAGTCTTACTGTTACAACCCGACACTTTCCGGTCAATAAAAGTCATTTTCGTTAAATAAAAATTTCGAATTTTATTTATTTTGTCAAGCTCATAAGGGTTGAAAACAATTTAGATTATATAAATTAAATCTATATAAGTGTCGGGACCAATATAACGCGACAAATCAAGTTTTACTTCATAAATCTGCCAAGTCTCGTCATCACTGTGTTTACGGCCGTAAACCTGTTCCCGGCCGTAAACTCAACAGTTATATATAGTTTCCCGGAGAGATTTCTCATTTTTCATCATTTTCACTCAGAATCCTCTCAAATCTCTCCCAAGAACATTCAAACCTTCAAGATCCAACCTTCAAATCTTCATGTTTTCACCAAGAACACCAAGAACATCTTCAAACTCCAGTAACCGTTCATGGTCGAAATCAATTCAACAGCCTAAAACCATTCAACAGCCTAAAACCGAAATCTTCAAAGTCCAGAAACCGTTCATGGCCGAAATCAATTCAACAGCCTAAAACCATTCAACAGCCAAAATCAGTTCACGTCCGAAATTAGTTGACGGCCGAAACCATTCACGGCCGCAAACAGCCCCGAATCGTGAATCTTGGCTATAAACCCACTTCTTCCACTTCGATCAAGTCTCGATAACATTCCTAAACCAAAAACAAGTGTTTTCTAACACTTTAATTAATGGGTTCACTAATTTAAATGCAAATATGTGTTTAATTATTATTAGGATTCCGTTAATTTCGCGTACAACAACTCGAGGGTCCTCATTCCAGTCTCGTTGTCCGGCACATACACGCAACCAACTGTGAGTTCATACCCCTACACTTTTGCTGTTTTTAACGTTTTCAGGGGGAATACAAGCAAGATACAAAGAAATTTTATGATTTTATATAATGGATTTAAACAGGATTTAAAACTTATGCAATTAATACAATTGAAAGATTATTACATTTTATAAAACACTAAGATATTTGATCTCTTTTGTAAAATGCTGAGCATAAGGGAAGTTTTCAACATACAACCATAATGGCAAAGTTTTTAGAATAACACACGAATTGAATACATTAACAAACATATAAACTATAATGTGTATAGTTTATGGAACAATTACCTTATCAATGCACAAAACATAGATTCAATGCGAACAAACATATAAACTATATAGGGTGTAGTTTATGGGTCATACAAGCAGTCATTTACATTCAAAGGATTCATTTTATTCTACACTTAATCGTTAGTATATCATTTTATGAGTGAGCAACTTCGCGTACTTATTTAAGTACTAACAAAAGTCCTGAGATTATAACCAGAGTCTCCTGGAGGGAGAACGTGAGTTTGTGTATAGATCTATACGGGTCTAACAATCCAGCACCACAACTGTTAGCTTGAGTTAGGCCGGCAGACCTAAGTGACAAATTCATTTCGATTCCGACACCTGAAGAATGTCGTTCAGGCAATTCACAGGTCTAGTATGGTTATAACAACTCATAAATTTGATACTAAATATTACGATTAATGTATAAATGGTAACAACTTCAATTAGTTTTATATTAAAGTAATAGAACAACTATACATACTGGAGGATTCCAGGGTTTTCATACACAAACAATACTATACATTACTGGTGATAGCCAGGGATTTCATACTATAGTTTTCATGCAAAACAATACTATAGAATACCACTGGTGGCATCCAGGAATATTAACTAACACTTTCATATACAATTATAGAACACAGTAACGAACATACACTTCGGTCTTAGGGTTTAAGACTACTTTTCAAAACTAAAGAGAATATTGGATTTTCTTGAGAGCATGTAAACATTTTATAGATTCACAGACGGGTTTTCATTTCAAAAACATACTTATGAACTCACCAGCTTTAATGCTGATACTCTTTCAAAACCGCTTGTATTCTCAGGAAATTAATAGACAGGTACTCCCGCAGGCTTTTGAGAAGACGGAGCTTATAGTGTCTCGTCTTTTATACTTTTGGTTATACATTTTTCCTGTATACAAACTATGTATCGAACAGATGTAAATATTTTACTTATTCAATGTAATGGTTGTGTTTACTTTGATTACTATGATGCAATTGTTGTGATACTATACAAGACGTCCTCCACCCCAGAACGTTTCCGCCGTTCCAGTCTCGGGGTGTGACATATTGGTATAAGAGCATTGTTTATAGTGAACTAAGTATATCGAACCTTACATTATATACAACTAGAAAGGCTAAGGGGCCGAAGCGCTCTGAACTAAAAGTATACTTTTAAAATCTAAGTATTTTTTTCAAAAGTATACAAGTATACATACATACCCGAAACAGTATCACAAGAAGAACAAAACAAAAGTATTTAGATGCTGAACAGTGCTGTTAAACCTGGGCAGTTATGTAATCATATCTGGAATAAATATAGCCTGATCAACTATATTTATTTGATATACGACCAACGTGTGTTTGGGAGTGATGATGGTGTTGCAGCAAGTCTAAAACTTACCAAACTCCATACAAAAGAGAACAATAGAACAAAACACACAACCTAAAACACTATAGGAGTATTTTTTCTAGAGCCAAAACCATTGTATACATTTCATTCCAAGTGTTGCTATTCATTCTCTAGCGATTATTTACTTGCATTAAGTAGACTTCCTTTGTTAATCGCTTAATAGAGGACTTATCTTCGTTTTTCTCATGAATTATTTTAGAGAAAGATGCCTCCGAAGAAGAAGTCCAACGGAAAGAACAACGATCCTCCACCGCCGCCACCTCCTCAGTTTGATCATGTTATTTTCTAGTCAGCAGTTACAGCCGCTGTGGCTGCCGCCATGTCGCAGATCAATTCTGGCGACACTAGCGGGTCGGGTAGTGGTACCCATCCCCTCAATCTCGATGGTGGCCAAGGACACCCGAGGGAGTGTTCCTATAAAGACTTTATGAACGCGAAACCCAAATCCTTTGACGGCAATGGAGGTGTCATTGCCCTAACTCGTTGGTTCGAGATGATCGAATCAATTTTCGAGATCTGTGCGTGCCCTGAGGCAAGCAAGGTGAACTTTGCCGCCTGCACCTTCACCGATAGAGTAGCCGAGTCAAATCCCTAACTCTGCCGGTAGCCAATGCCATGGGTTGGGAGAATTTGAAAGAACTAATGCTCGCGGAGTACTTTCTACGGGGCGAGATGCAAAAACTGGAGCACGTGCTCTGGAACCTGAAGATGAAGGGTTCCGACATTGCTGCCTACACCGCTAGGTTCAGCGACATGGCTCTTCTGTGTCCTAGGATGGTCACCTCGGAAAGCAAGAAAATTGAGAGGTACATATGGGGATTGACACCCCCAACTCAAGGGAACGTCATGGCTGCTAAACCTCTCACATTTGACAACGCCAAGTGTCTGGCACAAACTCTGATCGATCACGGAGATAACCATGAACCCGTAGCAGCCGTTCCTAAGACACCTAAGGAGAGTAGTGGAAAGAAAAAGTTTTGGAATAAGCGCAAGGGCCAGTCTTCATAGGAGCCCTCCAAGAAGCAACAGCCAGTGGCAGTCGATGCTACTACCGTTCCTGCTGTTGTTCCCACTACTCCAAAAACTCCCTGTCGTTATGCTGGAAACCTGCCCCTGTGTGACAAATGCAACTTCCATCACTTGGGAGTTTGTAGAGAAATGCAATGCGACAAATGTGGCAGAAAGGGGCACACAGCTCGTTTCTGCAAAACACAAGTCGAACCAACTAATCAGGCCTCTGGAGCTGGAGTAGGCCAAGACTGCTATGGTTGTGGAGAAACCGGGCACTTCAAGAGGAATTGGTCCAAAGAAACAACTGCTAGTAACACAGGGAAGGTGCTAGCAATGGGCCAGGAGGAGGCAGTTCCTCTTCGACAACTCTTATGCATGTATTCTCTTTGATAGTGGTGCGGAGAGAAGTTTTGCCAGTCATGAATTTAAACACTTACTCAAACACAAATCCCAACCTTTAACCAAAACAATCACCGTCAAGATGGCTAATGGAAAGAAAGAGAGTACTAACGACGTATTCGTAGGATGCACCGTCACTCTGAACGATTATTCCTTTCCAATCAACCTTATGCCGATTTCCATAAAAAGCTTTGATGTCATCATCGGCATGGATTGGTTGAGCCCTAATCGTGCTGATATTCTATCTTATGAAAAAGCCATTCACCTCAATCTGCCATATGGCGAAGCCCTCGTTATCTATGGCGATAAACTCAGCATGAACCTTCGTATCATTTCGTGCATCAAAGCCCAAAAATACCTGCGAAAAGAGTGCCATGCATTCATAGCCCATGTAATCAACGAAAAACAATAAGTCAAAGACCTCGAGAGCATCCCCGAAGTCTGTAACTTTCCCAATATCTTTCCCGAGGATCTTACCGGAGTTCTTCCCAAGCGCCAAGTCGAGTTCCAAATCGACTTAATTCCCGGAGCTACCCCAGTAGCCAAATTCCCTTACCGTCTAGCTCCAGCGGAAATGCAGGAATTATCCAGTCAACTTAACGAACTGCTCATCAAGGGATTCATTAGACCAGGCTTCTCACCCTGGGGAGCACCAGTCTTGTTCGTTAAGAAGAAGGATGGATCTTTTCAGATGTGCATAGATTATCGTGAGCTCAACAAACTCACTATCAAGAACCGCTACCCTCTTCCCAGAATCGACGACCTTTTTGATCAACTTCAGGGAGCGAGCTACTTTTCAAAGATAGACTGGATATCAGGGTACCATCAGCTATGAGTCCTGGATAGTGATGTTTTGAAAACAGCTTTCCGAACTCGAGAGGTCACTACGAGTTTGTAGTGATGCTCTTCGGTCAAACCAACGCACCCACTGTATTCATGGACATGATGAATATGGTGTGCCGTCCATTCCTAGACAAGTCTGTGATAGTATTCAAAGACGATATCCTTATCTATTCACGAAGCGAGGAAGAGCACAGACATCAGTTAAGACAAGTTCTAGAAACATTGAGAACATAAAAACTTTACGCGAATTTCTCTAAGTATGAGTTTTGGATTAGAAAGGTAACTTTCTTGGGTCATGTGGTTAGCGAATAAGGCATACACGTGGACACCTCCAAAATAAAGACAATCGAGAATTGGTCAGCACCGAAGACGCCCACAGTAATCCGCCAATTCTTGGGTCTTGCTGGCTACTATCGCAGATTCATCCAAAAATTCTCCAGAATTGCTAAGCCTCTTACCGCCCTGACTCAGAAAGGTGTAACCTTTAGTTGGGGAAAACAAAAAGACACTATGTTCCAGACTCTGAAGCAAGCCCTGTGCAGCGCACCTATCTTGTCTCTTCCTGAAGGGACAGAAGACTTCGTAGTTTTCTGCGATGTATCCAATCAGGGGCTAGGCTGTGTGCTTATGCAGCGAGGAAATGTTATTGTCTATTCCTCGAGACAGATAAAGACACACGAAGTCAGTTATACTACTCACGATCTTGAGTTGGGAGCAGTGGTCTTCGCACTGAAAATCTGGAGACATTACTTGTATGGTACCAAGTGCACTATCTTCACCGACCACAAAATCCTACAACATATCTTTGACCAAAAGGAGCTTAATATGAGGCAACGACGATGGATAGAGCTACACAATGACTACGAGTGCGAAATTTGCTATCATCCGGGCAAGGCCAATGTAGTAGCAGACGCCCTTAGCCGGAAGAAATACTCAGGTCGTAAGGTGAAGGCACTAACCATGACAATCCATTCGCATCTGGCCACACAGATCAAAGAGGTTCAGCTAGAAGCCTTGAAGCCAGATAATGTGGCAGATGAAGCCTTGAAAGGAATGGACAAGAACTTCAAAATCAAGGGTGACGGGGTTTGTTATTTCATGGACCGGATCTGGACACCAAGGTTTGGTGGTTACAGAGAGGTGGTCATGAATGAAGCCCACAAAACTCGATATTCTGTTCACCCAGGTTCAGATAACATGTATCTGGATCTCAAGAAACTATCTTGGTGGCCAAACATGAAAGCAGAGATTGCTACCTACGTGGGCAAGTGGCTAACTTGCGCCAAAGTCAAGGTAGAATACCAAAATCCCTCAGGTTTTCTTCAACAGCCAGAAATACCTGAGTGGAAGTGGGAGCGGATTACAATGGATTTCATTACCAAGTTACCCAAGACATCGGGTGGTCATGACACCATTTGGGTAATCATCGATAGATTAACCAAATCTGTCAACTTCCTGCCAATCAAGGAAACATACAAAATGGAGAGACTGACTAGAACCTACATCCAAGAGATAGTACGACTGCATGGGATGCCTGTATCCATTATCTCGGATAGAGATAGCAGATTCACCTCGCGGTTTTGGCAGTCACTGCAGAAGGCTCTTGGAACTAAGCTGGACATGAGTACAACTTATCATCCCCAAACAGACGGGCAGAGTGAGAGAAGCATTCAAACCCTGGAAGACATGCTGAGAGCATGATCGACTTTGGTAATTCATGGGACACCCATTTGCCCCTGGTCGAGTTTTCCTACAACACAACTATCACACTAGCACTAAGGCTGCTCCATTCGAAGCCCCCTATGGCCGCAAGTGCAGATCCCCTTTGTGCTAGGCTGAAGTGGGTGGCACGCAGCTAGCTAGAGGTCAAGTTCCCGATAGCACTCTCACTGGCCCAGAAATCATTTGAGAAACCATAAAAAAGATTGTACGAATCCGAGAACGACTAAAAGCCTCGAGAGATAGACAAAAGAGCTACGCCGACAAAAGACAAAAACCCTTGGTATTCCAGGTTGGTGACCACGTTCTGTTGAAGGTCTCACCCTGGAAGGGCATGATACGCTTCGCAAGGCGCGAAAAGCTGAATCCAAGATACATCAGACCATTCGAGATCCTTTCTAGGATCGGTCCCGTACCTTACAAACTCCGGTTACCTCATGAACTTAGCAACATTCATCCCGTCTTCCACGTGTCAAATCTTAAAAAGTGTCTATCCGACGAGACTCTCGTGATTCCACTCGACGAAATCGAGATAAATGAGAGTCTTAACTTCGTGGAAGAGCCAGTCGAAATCATGTATAGGGAAGTCAAGCGAACGAAACAAAGTCGCATCCCGATAGTAAAGGTTCTCTGGAATGCCAAGCGGGGACCTGAATTCACCTAGGAGCGCGAAGATCAGATACAATAGAAGTATCCACATCTTTTTCCCTAGTCCATAATTGTATGCATTTTAGAATTTCGAGACCAAATTCCCTCTAACGGGGGGATGATGTGACAACCCGATACTTTCTGGTCAACAAAAGTCATTTCTGTTAAATAAATATTTCGAATTTTATTTATTTTGTCAAGCTCATAAGGGTTGAAAACAACTTAGATTATATAATTAAATCTATATAAGTGTCGGGACCAAAATCACACAAAAAATCAAGTTTTACTTCATAAATCTGCCAAGTCTCGTCATCATTGTGTTTACGGCTGTAAACCCATTCACGGCCGTAAACCTGTTCCCAGCCGTAAACTCAACCGTTATATATAGTTTCCCGGAGATATTTCTCATTTTTCATCATTTTCACTCAAAAATCCTCTCAAATATCTCCCAAGAACATCCCAAGAACATTCAAAGCTTCAAGATCTAACCTTCGAATCTTCAATTTTTCACCAAGAACAACAAGAACATCTTTCAATGTTCAAAGGCCGGAAACTGTTCATGGCCGAAATCAATTCAACGACCGAAAACCATTCAACAGCCGAAATTAGTTCACGACCGAAATCAGTTCATGGCCGAAAACCATTCACGGCCGCAAACAACCCCGAATCGTGAATCTTGGCTGCAAACCCACTTCTTCCACTTTAATCAAATCTCGGTAACATTCCTAAACCAAAAGCAAGTGTTTTCTAATACTTTAATTAACGGGTTCACTAATTTAAATTCAAATATGTGTTTAATTATTATTAGGATTCCGTTAATTTCGCGTACAACAACTCGAGGGTCCTCATTCCAGTCTCGTTTTCCAGCACATACACGCAACCAACTGTGAGTTCATACCCCTACACTTTTGTTGTTTTTAACGTTTTCAGAGGGGGTAGACAAGCAAGATACTAAGAAATTTTATGATTATATATAAAGGATTTAAACAGGATTTAAAACTTATGCAATTAATACAATCGAAATATTATTACATTTTATAAAACACTTAGATATTTTATCCCTTTTGTAAAATGTTGAGCATAAGGGAAGTTTTAAACATACAACGATAATGGCAAAGTTTTCAGAATAACACACGAATTGAATACATTAACAAACATATAAACTATAATAGGTATAGTTTATGGAACAATTACCTTATCAATGCACAAAACATAGATTCAATGCGAACAAACATATAAACTATATAGGGTGTAGTTTATGAGTCATACAAACAGTCATTTACATTCAAAGGATTCATTTTATTCTACACTTAATCTTTGTTATAGCATTTTATGAGTGAGGATCTTCGCGTACTTACTTAAGTACTAACAAAAGTCCTGAGATTAAAACCAGCGTCTCCTGGAGGGAGAACGTGAGTTTGTGAATAGATCTATACAGGATTGACAATCTCGCACCGCAACTGTTAGCTACAGTTAGGCTGGAAGGCCTGGGTGACAAAGTCATTTAGATTCCGACACCTGAAGAATGTCGTTCAGGCAATTCAATGGTCAAGTATGGTTATAAAAAACTCATAAATTTGGTACTAAATATTACGATTAATGTATGAATGGTAACAACTTCAATTAGTTTTATTTTAAAATAATAGAAAAACTATACATACTGAAGGATTCCAGGGTTTTCATACACAAACAATACTATACATTACTGGTGATAGCCAGGGATTTCATAGCATAGTTTTCATGCAAAACAATACTTTACAGTAACACTGGTGGCATCTAGGCATATAAACTAACACTTTCATATACAATTATAGAACACATTAACGAACATACACTTCGGTCTTAGGGTTTAAGACTACTTTTCAAAACTAAAGAGAATATTGGATTTTCTTGAGAGCATGTAAACATTTTACAGATTCACAGACGGGTTTTCATTTCAAAAACATACTTATGAACTCACCAGATTTAATGCTGATACTCTTTCAAAACCGCTTGTATTCTCAGGAAATCAGTAGACAGGTACTCCCGCAGGCTTTTGAGAAGACGGAGCTTATAGTGTCTCGTCTTTTATACTTTTGGTTATACATTTTTGCTGTATACAAACTATATATCGAACAGATGTAAATATTTTACATATTTAATGTAATGGTTGTGTTTAATTTGATTACTATGATGCAATTGTTGTGATACTGTACATGACGTCCTCCACCCCCAAAAATTTCCGCCGTCTCGGTTTAGGGGTGTGACACTTACAACACTTCCTATTTTTCCATGGCCACCACCCATGGTTTTACCGCTCATCTATCAATCCATCCACATAAGAGTCGGACACGCACCCGACTAAGCGCCCAAGCTGGACTCGATTCATGCATGGAATACTAATCTGGGTCCACCAAAAACCTGCTATCCATCACCTGCAAGGCGTTAACCAGCTGTTGAGAAGTTTCTTGAATCCCAACTCAGACAATCCTTACTCTGAACGACCACTTGGGTCATCTCTCTTCCTGACCAGAATGGGAAACTTTCCCTAGTTCCACACCCGATCCATCTCCCGAAAATTCTGATCGATTCTACCACACTTGGATTTGACAAAACTATCTCTTCTCATAAGTCCAATAGATTCTCAGCCTATCAAACCTCATATAACATGAACTGCCTATGACCTGCGCTTACCACTACTAGCGTTCCATTACTAGCCAATCTCAATGATCGCCCAACTCCTGAAATCCAGAAGAATACTCCCTGAAATTCATAGCAAGTCCGATAGCTCCAATCACCTCCCATGATACCACCAATTCCTTAAGTTCATATGTTGGGGACTTAAACCTTAACCCTTGCTCTGAACTGGCAAATCTTCACCCCAACTTCCATACTCAAAGAATTATTGAATCCTAACCATCTACAACCCATGCGACCATAAAATACCTCTGACATTTCCAATGACCATTCCACTCATGCATTGACATCAACGTCTTCCTGCTACCGCTCCTCCCCTAGCAACGGTAGTGTTGAACCCTAAAAGTTCTTCTATAGACGACTTATGATCATACCAGAACAGGTGATAATACCACTAAACCCTGACGATACAGGAGAACTAACCTGCTAAATCCTGTCCATAGACCTTCCGCACCATACCCCTGAACGTACCTCGACCAAAAACCAGAATAACAACCGAACACTTCGGAATCTGCTACACGAGATACAATCCCTCCCTAACCCACTAATGATTCATGCATGCAAATGGCATATAACAATTTTTGAGAATATAAACCAGGACCAACCCAGAGATAACGCTTACCCAAACCAAAAAAAAATCCAAAGCAATATAAATTCGGATAACCAAAAAGAAGGCAAAAGATAACATATCCGCAATATCGTCTGAAGAAACCTTGAATCTCCTTTCCTGCCGAAGTACCTGTGACGAAACCTGAGCTGCCCCAACCACTAAGTGAGGGTAATTCGCCCTGATATGATCAGGCTGATGACAACGATGGCACAAATTTACCTCCAATTTGCATTCTTGGCGGAGGTGACCCTTCCATCCGCACCTGCCACACTTAGACCTGTTGTGCACATCCTCATGTACCCCTTCATCGTTCGTGCAACCACCACGACTCCTCGGGTCCCTGACACTATCTATGGCAGCGTACAACCGCTCAGATTGCCGAGCCAGACCATGAGTCCGCTTCCTCTTCCCTAGATGCCTATCTAAACGAATCTCCTACTCCCGTGATACTCCGATCATCCCATCAATCATCTGAAAAGCCGAGGTACAACGCTCGAACCAGGCGACCAATGATGTATTGACACGCCCAATGATGTATTGACACACCCAATGATGTCAGGTAACTCCTCGCGTAGAGCTCGCGGAACCTCCACGGCAATCCAAACATGTTGTTGACTCTCTTGAAGACAAGGTGCATAACCCATCTCCGATCCCAATTGACTAGAGTTAACAATAGGATCCTCCATCCTGAAGGATCCCAAAGATCCACAAGCCTTGGGCTCCAGATAAGCCCCCAACTGCCGCGCAACAATCTCGTCCCGAAAGGGCCCGAGCCGACTATCGAGAGTTCCAAAATCCCATTCTTGGTTGAACGAAAGACCACCGAGGTCCATTCCAGAACACTACAAGTGATATCCGATGAGATGACCTGCCGCGTTCGCGGATCGATTGGCCCAGTACCTGCTCCTGATCCGACACCAGAATTTGAATCCCATTCCTGAGTGCTCAACACAATACTGAAACAACACGTAATAGATTTAAATATACCTAAGAACCCTTATCCCACAGGCTTCTTAGATTTTTCAAGACTCTCCCTGATTTGAGTATGGATCCTGTGCTTTCAGTAGTACGGGCCCAATACTACCTTCCACACCTATCCATACTTTTCTCAAGAATCATCCCGAATCCTCCAAGTCACCCTCTCAAACTGATACTCTAAGTGATCGCTAATAGCACAACTAAATCCACTAAAGCATTTCCCAGGATTTCCTGGGTTTCCGACCTCAACCTGCCATCAGTTGCTGAAGAACTCCCCATAATGTCAGTTAGCTACCTTTTGAATATAGTCACATGCAATAAAGCTTAGATAATCCTTCAACTAAAAGACTCATCCCTAAAACGGTTAGACTCAAACGAGAGCTGCGCAATAGGGTCAAATCCATCATTATGAGATTATTCAACCTTTACTACATGTGACTTAACACATTCACTTAAAAGCTAACTTACATCACATAAGAGTCCCACAAAGCACAAAGCAAGCAATATTTGTGCAGTAGGGCTCCAATCCATAGAATAATCAAAGTGTTGAAGCATAAAAGTGACCCTCTTAAACCTGACAGATCCGAAGCCATCTCCAGATCCGTAGTCAGTATCTCAACCGCAATTAAGAACCGCATCCGCAGTCGACGTCATCAATTCTTAGTCTTAGTTTCTATCTGTTATCTTATGTCTTTACATTACTTTACCCAGTGTGCCTTGCATGGCCACCTAAGACAGATTAGACTTTGTAATATTCGAGACTCTATAAATAGAATTCTCTCATTCGGAATGAATATATCGATTATCTCTATTTTGAATATCATATATTACTTATTCTCTTCTTACTCTCTCATCTTCAAAGAACTTCAAAACTTATACTGATATATTAAGATCATAATCTCTCTTCTGAGCAAGTCAGTCTTAACTTAATCACTAAGTCTGATCTCACTTACTAACTTGGTTTGTTTGCAATCCTCGTTAAGAATCAACTTAAGTATCTTCTTGATATAATACTTGTTGTCATTTATATTTCCTTATATTTCCGCACCTAACTATCTAACTATCTAATTCTAACTTATTATTGTTGAGCTTTATGATCCTCTGAGTTAAACTTCATTCCACAATATTACTTGTACTAACGTTTGTTCAAGTGTGTTACTCAAGTTTTTCTCTCAACAATTGGTATGAGAGCCAAAGTGGTTGCTTTTTAGACAAGAACTCTGATTTTAAAAGGCTTTCTATACCACTGGAGCTCATTTCTTCAAAAAAAAAAACAAAAAAATCTTTTCAAAACAAGGAAATATGGCACAAGCATTATCTCTCAATGTTTCCAACAGTGTTGGAGGTTCGAATAGAGCTCCAATACTGGTGGCAAACGAATATCATCACTGGTCTCAAAGAATGGAGAGGTATCTAAGAAGACTTGGAAGAGATTTATGGATATCTGTAGAAGAAGGACCTCATGTCCCTGTTCTTACTCCAGTTCAAACCAACGTCACTCAAACCAGAATGGGAGGAGGTCAACCAGCCATGAATCGTCCCACCAAAGATGATCTTGATAAGATGGAAAATGATGCTGTTGCTTTTTATGAGATATCTTGTGGAGTTGCTCCCGACAACTTCGACATCATCATAAATTGCAAGTCAGCCAAAAAATCTAGGATGTTCTCAAGAACTTGTATGAAGGTACAGAACAAGCTTAAGATAAGAAGCTTACAACCGCACTCAACGAGTTCAACAACTTCAAAGCTCAGTCCGGTGAAAGTCTGGAAGACTCCTTCAAGAGGTTCAATTTAATTGTCACAAAGTTATCAAATGTTGGCAACATCCGAAGTAACCATGAGACAAATATTCAGTTTCTCAATGGTTTGGGTAGACATTAGACTACGGCTAAGATAGTCCACAGAGATAAAAAAATTCATTCTTTATCTCTTTACAAGCTTTATGGTGAACTACAAGCGCAAGAATCAACCGTACTCAAAGACTGTGCTGACTTCAGAGGACCACTCGCTCTCGTAGCACAAGCACCTCACACTCAGTCTTACTCTCCCTCGTATGACAACCCTCGACATTAATACGAAGTTGACTCATAATATGATGATGAAGAGGAATTCCAAAACGCTATTGCTCTAGTTAGCCAACAATTCAATAGGCTACCACCCTCATCTTTTCGCAAAAATCAGCAGTTTACTAAATCTCCCTTCAAGCGCAACTTCAATCCTCAGAATAATCACTCTTGATATTCCAAAAACCCTCCACCAATACCGCGACCACAAAACACTCAAACCAAAGAGGCACCACAGCCTGTCAAGCCAACTGAATCCGGTACCTCAGCAGAAGACAATGCTGTTGTTGTAATTTGTCACAAGTGCAACAAGGAAAACCACTTTGCAAAAGATTGCAAAGCCAATATAGTGAAAGACAGAGCATTCTACCTTAGAATGGCTCAAGAAATGGAAGAAAAAGAGAAAGCAAGGGCATACGTACCCCAAGTCAAGAGAGACCATCAAGTGTGGTCATCCGGAGATGAGGATGAAGATATCAACAACATCAAGGGTAAAGGAAAAATCTGCATGATGGCAACTGCGGATGAGGATGGGTCAACTAAGCTGGAAAAGAACTACTGCTACATGGCAAAGGATGGAACTCTGAGCATCGTTGAGCAGGTAAAACTCATGATCCAAACTAATAATTATAACATGCATGATTGTCAACCTTTCATAGACAACCTTAATGACACTTGTGTTTCCGTCCTTTCAGACTATAACAAAGCCCTAGATGAGAAGAATATATCGTCCCAAGAGATGTTTCATGCGAGAGGACGACTGGAGGATAAGAGACTCAAAGTAGCTTTGTTAGAAAAAGATCTAGTGTTAGAAAAGGATGCTAGAATGTTATGTGAAACACAGTTAGCAATAGCTTTGAATCAAAGAGATTTAGCTCAAAATGAAAATGTACGCTTAAATCTTCTAATAGAGAAGATTTTTTTAATGAAAGTGAAGCTATTGAGAATCTTGTGAATAATGGAACCGTAGATAACACACACAATTGGGGTTGGTCCAATGGGTACTCCACTGCAAAGGATTCATCACCCCGATTTAACAAAGACTGTCCCTATGTCCCTCCGTACCGAGGGTTCCATTTACCAGTCAATGATAAATCCTTTTCCGAGGACATCAGAGCTCATTTTGGTTAACTTCATAATCTGAGTAATAATTGTGTTATTGAGGAAATTCTTTCTGAATTTTCGGGTCACTCAAGTGATCAAATTCCTATCTCTGGCACAATTTATCCCGACTCTCGGACTTCATCAGTTGTTGATGAAGAAATTCTTATGGACGAACCCGAAGTTCTTGTGAACTTCCCGTCTCTTCCTTCGGACCGTAACATATCTCACTACAATCCTGAACCGCAGTCTGACCAACTGCCTCTCATCAAATGTCCCACAGAGAAATCAACTCAGACTTACTCTGTGGTAGTTCAATCATCCTTACCGCAGACCGCAGTTAAGAGTTTAGTGACCATACAGCCAATTCATCATGAGTTGCCTATAGAAAACTTCGAGTATGGTCAATGTTCCTAGAATCCTGAACTTTCTAGTTCTGATAAATCAAGTCCTCGTTTTCTAAAGCAATCTAAGGATTCTAAGACACCGCAGTTGAACCTCAACGACTGCGGTTCTCCAAAAACTCAGGCAAAAATGGCCTTTAAAGAGGAACTTCAATCTCGTGGTAAAAAGCAGGAAATCTTTTCGAAAAACATAAACATATCAAAATTTCAAAACCCAAGAGTCTAGAAAAACTTGTTTTCTCAAACTAGTTTTATAAAAACACGACAGTCAAGAAATCGAGCAAAAAGGAATGTACAGTTCCTAAAACCTTTTCAAGGTCTTCTGACAAAACCCAAAAGCAAGTAAAGTCTTTTCAAAGCAATGGTTTTCTGATCTATTCCTTAGACGATCCAAAATGGAAGGGGATTATACCAACTCCAACACATTTTAAGTCACCTCAACTTTTCAGAAAGACACAACCTAGGAGATTTTCACGTACTCACACTTTTTAAAACCGTACTTTTGCAAATCCCAAGGGTATCAATGTCAAGTCTCAGTCTCGGACTGGTCACAATACTAATCCCACACCCTCCAGACCGCTGACCAAGCATAATGTCCGGATAAATGATAAAAATCTATCATCTGGATTTCATCGTCAAAAGGGGTCATCTCGAGCCCCACCTCGCTCTTCTAAAAAAACTCACAATTTCCAATAACCTTGTACTTGTCAAAAACCTCGTGCTTTTCAAAAACATCGCACTGTTCAAAAATCTCATAACTTTTCAAAATCTCACAACACTCCAAAAGTTCACAAACTCCCAGGTTTAGGATTCAAAGCTTACACGAAACCTGTCCCTGCAACCTTGGTTCGTGCATCTATGAAAAACCCACCTGTAGCCCCGGGCTCCAAACTTGTTTCGGTGCGCAAACAAACCGTGTAATTTTCAGGCAATATGCATAGAGGATTAAGAAGAGGAGTGGTTAATAAATAGTGCCTGCTCCTTGCACATGACCGGAAGGTTAGAATACCTTCAGGATTTCATGCGTATATGCAACGGTGGATATTGTTACATTCGACAACAATGTGAATGGAATAATCCGAGGTTATGGTGTGCTCACTACAGGGAACTTCTCTATCCAAAAGGTTGCTTACGTAGAAGGTCTCAAACACAATCTCATCAGTGTAGGCCAACTATGTAAAGCAGGCCATTGGGTTGAATTTGACAACTACTACTGCTACATAATGACAAGTGATAGAAGCACCTGCTTGATCAAATCCAAATCCGAAGGTACCATGTATCCATTGGACGTTTCTCTGATCATTGGGAAACCGCAGCTGTGCTTTCTTTCCAAAGCAGTATCCGAAGTCAGTTGGTTATGGCATCGCAAACTTGCTCATCTGAACTTCCGATATATCAACAACTTTGTCACCGGAGAACTCGTCCGAGGTCTCCCCATTCTGAAGTACAACATCAACACTCTTTGGTCTGTCTGTGAGTGTGGCAAACAGTCCAAAGCAAGTCATCCTTTAGTGATTGATTCTTCAATTTCTGAACCACTGGAACTTTTACATATTGATCTCTGCGGTCCATCTACCGTAGCCAGTCCCCATCACAAGAAATACATATTGGTTATAGGTGATGACTTCACTCATTTCACATGGGTCTTTTTCTTGAGACTCAAGTCTGAAACACCGCAGATTATGATCAATTTCATCAAAGAAATCGAACTTCAAATCAAATTACCAGTACGCCGCATCCGAAGTGATAATAGAACCTAGTTCACTAATCATCTCCTGAACAGTTTCTAGGTTTCAAAAGGTATCAATCACAATTTCTCAGCTCCTTACACACCGCAACAGAATGGAGTAGTAGAGTGAAGAAACCGTACTCTGGTGGAAGCAGCCAAATCTACGCTCAACTTCGCAAATCTTCCTCTCTACTTCTGGGCCGAAGCAGTGGCAACAACATGCTTTGTCCAAAACCGAAGCATTGTCTGTAACCGTCTCAACAAAACTCCGTATGAGGGCCTTAAGAACCGCAAACGAAATGTCCGATTCTTTCACATCTTTGGGTGTAGATGTTTTGTGATCAACAACAAGGATCATCTTAACAAGGTTGCACCAAAGTCAGATGAAAGAATTTTCCTTGGCTACTCAACAAACAAAGTAGCATATAGGGTTCTCATCAGACGCACAAGACTAATAGTCGAAAGATTCGATGTCAAATTCAATGACTATTACGTACGCAACACTACTCCGTCAAATGAAACAAAAGCAATCCTGGAAAGTGATATCCCAGCCTCTTCGGGTCCCCTAAACATAGTTGAAATAAACTATGATGATCTTTTCGACCCGTAGAAACTGCTTAATTATCCGAAGTTCTTGTGTCTCCGGAAACTCAACAACAGCATGCCGAAGTTTCTGGTCCTACTCTACCCGATGAAGTGTCACTCAATACTTCCACCTTGCCGGTTGAGGGGGGAAGCTCCACTCCGGATCAGATGACAACCATCGAGGTTCCAGTGCCTGAGGAAGTAGCTCCGGTTCCTATCCGCAGAGTTACTCTTCCATCAAATGTCTTCTCAGACTCAGACGATGAAAATATAGAGAACATTGACAGAAGAACCGATCCAAGGATTATCACTCTCTCAAAAATCCAGGGGGAACCATCTCAGGTTTAAGGGGAACTCCCATCTTCAATCTAAGGGGAACCTCTATCAATTGCTCAAGTAAATGCTAATCCCACTCCCACTGTCCAACACAATTCTGTGGGCTGCTCACAAGTCCAGGGGGAACTGCTCTCTTCTGCCGCAGAGTCTTCAGATATTGAAGACATTCCCTACACCACAGCCGCTGATCATCTGCAACCTCGTCTTCATGTATGGACGAACGACCACCCACCAGGTCAAATCATCAAAAATCCATCCACATGTATTCAAACTCGATCCTCTAAAGATTTAACTGATCACTGTCACTATGCAACGTTTATGTCCTCAGTCGAGCCCCGAACCATCAAAGAAGCATTAATGGAGCCCAACTGGATATCCGCAATACAAGAGGAACTGGCAGAGTTTGAAAGAAACAAAGTGTGGCAACTCGTTCCGAAGCCAAAAGGTCACACTGTTGTTGGTACAGGATGGGTGTACAAGAATAAATTGGATGAATCCGGTGCGGTCGTTAGAAACAAAGCGAGACTAGTTGCTAAGGGGTATAGTCAACTTGAAGGTGTTAATTATGATGAAACATATGCCCCCGTAGCCAAGATGGAGGCCATACACATCTTCTTAGTGCATGTTGCTCACAAGAACATCAAAGTACATCAAATGGATGTAAAGAGTGCCTTCCTGAATGGTGAATTGAAAGAGGAGGTTTATCTTCAACAACCTCCGGGCTTCGAATGTCATGAATTTCCATATCACTGTTACAAGCTTGAGAAAGCAGTTTATGGTCTAAAGCAAGCACCAAGGGCGTGGTACGAGACTCTCTCAGAATTTCTTGTCTCGTCCGGATACAAAAGAGGAGTGATTGACCCCACTTTATTTAGAAAAGTGAACGGTAATGTCCTTATGCTTGTACATATATATGTGGATGATATCATCTTCGGATCAATTGATCAGGGGATGGTGGATGAATTTGCAAAGCTAATGACCAACAAGTTCCAAATAAGCATGAATAGAGAGATTGATTTCTTTCTAGGGCTTCAAGTGAAACAGGTCCCTCAAGGGATATTCATCCATTAGGAGAAATACACCTCTGAACTGCTGATGAAATACTCAATGGACAACTGCTCATCTGCCAAGGTCCCTATGGCCTTTGGATATAAGATTTCTGCTGATCCTTCAGGAGAATCAGTAGACCACAAAACTTGTAGAGGAATGATTGGCTCGTTGATGTACCTCACCGCAAGTAGACCAGACATTGTCTTTGTAACTGGATTATTCGCAAGATACCAGGCCGATCCGAAAGTATCAGATATGATCGCAGTTAAGCAAATTCTCAGATACTTGAAGGGAAGCAAATATCTAGGCGTTTGGTATCCCGCAGGGAACGAATTCAGTCTTCAAGCATTCACTGATGCGGATCATGCCGGATGCAGATTGGATAGAAAAAACACTTCTGGTGGCTGTCAATTTCTTGGTGGAAGACTCGTCAGCAGGTCATCAAGGAAACAAAATTGTGTCTCATTGTCTACCGCAGAAGGTGAATATATGGCCGCAGCCAGATGTTCTTCATAAGTCTTGTGGATGAAAACTCAACTTATGGACTACGTATACAGGATGTTGCGGATACCGATTTACTGTGACTCAGAGAGTGCTATAGCGATTTCCCACAATCCTATTCATTACTCTAAGACGAGGCATATTGAACTACTTTATCATTTTATCAAAGACCACATTCTGAAAGGTAACATTGAACTAATTTTTGTTAACACTCATGAAGAGATTGATGATGTGTTTACTAAAGCACTTGACTCAACAAAACTCAATAGTTTTCTACAAATGTTAGGAATGATGAATCCAGACCCGCAATTCTTTTTGAATTGATAGGTACCGCAGACCACTTCTGGTCTCCGTTGCGGTCCTAGTTGAATATATCTATCATACATGGTTTCAATATACTTTGTGTACTGCAGCACATTGTGTACCGCAACCATATATCATACCTATAATTCTAAAGTCCTTATTGTTTGTTATTTCTGATTTTGCTCAAGTGTTCCTCTCAGTTCCTTCTACCGCAATCTCTTTACCATCCACCGCAATGATGAATCTATCCGCAATGATGATCCAATCCGCAATGGCTGCTCAATCCGCAGTCGCATTGACCGCACCTTCAACTACTTCATAATTCCCCGGAACTTTGTGTGCTATTTAATGATCCTTCATTAAATAAGAAAACCATTCTCAAAAAACATTCGTTGTGTAGCACATCATGTTTCAATTCCTTTTCTTTTCAAATAATCTTTTTGTCAGACCTATTTTGGGTTTGATACCAAATAAATCAGTTTCCCATAAAAGAAATCTTTTTAGAAATCTTTTTCCTTAAACTGTCAATTCTCCTTGCCCTAAGATGTCTAATCCGTTCAAATTCCACCTTTATTCAACGGACTAACGCCCCTCACCACACGTTCTTCAAAAGTGGGATAATGGGCCTGACATTTCATTAAATGCTACATTTAAAAAAAAATCAAAAAATTTAAACTTCTTTTCATTTATTTGATTTGTGGCTGATAATGACTAAAACCCAAGGGTTTTTATCTTTAACCGCCACATATAGGGTAGGAACAATAAGCTTTTGAGATCCGGTACTGTATAAACCTTTTTACCCTCCCCAAGAAATCTTTATGCTTTCTGAACTTACTTCGATGATCTTCATCTTCTTCACCCTCTTGCAGTCAAATCCTTTTTTGGAAGTTCTTCAAACTTTTTTCAAAAATGGTGAATTCTGGCATTTCAAAGAAGCAATCCAAAGCTTCTGGTTCCGCTCATGTAACATCCCAAATTTCGAGTCCAAAAATTTCATTTTAATTAACTGATTATAAAAGCATTCATAAGAAAACCACATAAATATATTATGTCTGAAAACCCAAGTCATAAGATAGCATCATGTCAGAGTACAATCCAAGAATATCTCAAGTGCGGAAAATCAATGCGAGTGTGTATGATGTGCCGCTACCGCGCCAGCTCCTTCCCCTTCGCTGAAGAGGTACCTGAAACCAAAACTGTAAACTGTAAGCACGAAGCTTAGTGAGTTCCCCCATCGTAGCCCATACCATAGAATCACATAACATACATACTGCGGGGCAATTCTGGGGTGCCCGACCTACCCGATACGGCCATTCTGGGGTGCCGACCTACCCGTGTCGAGCCATTCTGGGGTGCTGACCTACCAGTGTCGAGCCATTCTGGGGTGCTGACCTACCCGTGTCAAGCCATTCTGGGGTGCTGACCTACCCGTGTCAAGCCATTCTGGGGTGCTGACCTACCCGTCGGTCCTAACAACTGACCCTCGGGGACTATTCCACACCTTACTGCTACTATCACATATATCGTAACATCAACATACTATCAGACATATCTGGGGTGTCCGAACTACCCTTCGGTCCTAACAACCGAACTTGGGGACTATTCCCCTCCTACTACCACTATCACATATAACATATCATGCCAACATATAAACATATCATCACATACTGTCAGACATATCTGGGGTGTCTGACCTACCCTTCGGTCCTAACAATCGAACTCTACTACTATCACATATAACACATCATGGCAGCATATAACATATCAGGTAGTAGCAAAACTAGATGATATCACAAAGACAATTATCTAACGTACAACTCCTACTGGTGGGCCGGCATTGTGGCCGTAGACCCACCGCTACTGGAAGGTAACTCACCTCGTACGAGTAGCTGCTGATAATCTGTGCGGGAAACCTCCGTCTGCTGCTGCTCCGGAAATCCTCCGGCTACAATCCCCACAAACACTCAGTTAGAACTGATATCTACTCTTAGGGTAAAATGACCATTTTACCCCCAACCAAGTCCAAGTCAAAAGTCAACTTCTAGTTGACCGGACTCGCCGAGTTCGGCCGTCAACTCGTCGAGTCCCTTCCCTTTACTCGTCCTTATCCACGACTCTACTCGTCGAGTTTAGCGACGACTCGACGAGTTCCTCTCTGGTATAAACATCGATTGATCCTTCATCCGACTCGCCGAGTCTGATGAACACTCGTCGAGTTCATCTTCAACAGATGAACAAGTCCTGACTTCGACTCGCCGAGTTGTATGAACAACTCGTCGAGTTCATCTTTATCCAAAAGAAGATTGCGTTGGACTCGCCGAGTTTGTTCTAGCACTCGTCGAGTCCCATGAACTCCAGGTCTAAAATTAAGTCCAATGCGTTGGGTCACTCTTTTTGTCTTGTTACAACCCCTCTAACACCCAACTGAGTCCTTTTGACCCTCAACAGATATGGGACTCAAAGCCTTGGACTCGTCGAGTCTCAAGAACGGACTCGCCGAGTCGATGACATCCACACACTAAATCCTCGATTTCTGAGGTACAACACTTGACCAAAAGGTAGATCTGGGCTCCTATAATCGTTCTAGCACGTAAAGTTACAAACTTTACGTGCATGCATGGGACTTTGAGTCCAAAAGGTCCTACAACAAGCTCTTGGGTTGCATGGAGTCTTTCTTGGGTGTAAAAGCACCCACTTTCTGCCTTGTGACTCCTTTAAGGACCTAGATCCGAAGCCTTGTCCCCAACCACGCTTGCATTCATGGTTGGCTACCTAAAGTGGCTTTAAAAGCCCTAAATCTCTACCAAATGGTGTCTAGCAAATGAACAAGCAAGTTAGCAACTTTATACCTTCTGATGGCTGAAGATGAAGCACAATCTCGAACCCTTCTGGTCTCCTCTTGTTTCCTCAAGCCTTTCTCCTTCCTTCTTAAGACTATCAACACAAAACTCCACCAAAATGGCTTAGATTACTTCAATAACGGCTAGGGTTTTCTATAGAGGGTGTTTGCGAGCATAAAGGGGCGATGAAGGCTGTATAAGGTTGTTTAAATTGGGTGCAAACCCTCATATTAGGGTTTAGTCCATACAGAGCCTACTCGTCGAGTCCGGGACCCGACTCGACGAGTCCATCACTTAAATACCGCGTCACGTCCTGCTTCTACTCGGCGAGTTGGTCCTTTGACTCGCCGAGTCCAAGGCCAAAAATGCAAAATACTTAAATAAAAATACATACCAAGAACCAGGTGCTACAAATCTCCCCCACTTATTTTAGAATTCGTCCTCGAAGTCTGCTGCTCGATCCTGGAACAGCTCTGGGTAATGCTCCATCATCTCATCCACTGGCTCCCAAGTCCATTCCGAGCCCTTCCGGTGCTGCCACTGCACCTTCACGAGCTCCACCCTCTTGTTCCTCAGATCCTTCGACTTCCGGTCGAGGATCGCTACAGGCCTCTCAATATAATTCAGGCTGTCATCAACCTGAATGTCCTCTAAGGGTACCACTGCTGAGTCGTCCACTAGGCACTTCCGCAGCTGAGAGACGTGGAAAGTGTTGTGGATCTCACTGAGTTCGGCGGGCAGATCCAACCTATAAGCCACCTTGCCCACCCGGGCTATAACCCTGAAGGGTCCAATATACCTGGGACCCAACTTGCCCCGTTTCCTGAATCAGATGACGCCCTTCCATGGCGACACCTTCAGGAGAACCATATCCCCGACCTGAAACTCCATGTCTGATCGGCGCTTGTCAGCATAGCTTTTCTGCCGACTCTGCGCAGTCTGAAGTCTGCTCCTGACCTGCTGAATTCGTTCGGTCGTCTTAAGCACTACATCGGTGCTCCCCATGACCCTCTAGCCAACCTCACCCCAGCATATCGGGGTCCTGCACTTCCTCCCGTACAACATCTCGAAGGGAGGTCGATCGATACTCGCATGATAGCTATTATTATACGAGAACTCCACCAGCAAAAGGTAGGTATCCCAGCTACCTCCAAAGTCTACAACACATGCCCGCATCATATCCTCTAGCGTCTGGATGGTCCGCTCGCTCTGACCATCCATCTGCGGGTGAAAGGCAGTGCTAAAATGCAGACGAGTACCCAGCTCATCATGAAACTTCTTCTAAAACCTGGAAGTAAACCGAACATCTCTGTTTGAAATCACCGACACTGGCACCCCGTGCCGCGCCACCACCTCTCTGATAAAAATGTCGGCCAGCTTCTCGGCCGAGATGCTCTCCTGAATCGGAATAAAATGAGCGCTCTTGGTCAATCGATCGATGATGACCCAAATCGAATCCACCCCTCGCGCGGTCCTGGGAAGCTTTGTGATAAATTCCATCGTAATATCTTCCTATTTCCACAGCGGGATATCCAACGGCTGCATCTTGCCGTCTGGCCTCTGGTGCTCGGCCTTGACCTTCCTGCAGGTCAAGCACCGCTCCACGTACCATGCTACGTCCCGCTTCATTTAGGGCCACCAATAATCAGGACGAAGATCTCTATGCATCTTCGTCGCTCTGGAATGGATAGAAAATCTGGATTTGTGTGCCTCCTCCATCAGGATTTGGCGCACGCCTCCATGATAAGGGACCCACACCCTATGGTGAAGAGTCAATAACCCTCGGCTATCGTAATCAAAGGAGGAAACCTGCCCCACAATTCGCTCGCTCTTCTGATGTTCCTCCTTCATGGCCTCCTGCTGGGCCTCCCGAATCTGCTCCAACATCGGAGTCACCACTGTCATCCTCAGACAGATATCCTTGATCGGCACTGCCTTGCGGCTAAGCGCGTTGGCCACCATATTGGCCTTCCCCGGGTGGTAAAGGATCTCACAATCGTAATCCTTCACCACGTCCAACCACCGACGCTGCCTCATGTTTAGATTCGGCTGATCCATGAGGTACCTCAAGCTCTTGTGGTCCGTATAAATCGTACAACGAACCCCATAGAGGTAATGACGCCAAATATTGAGGGTGAACACAACAGTCCCCAGCTCCAAATCATGCGTCGGGTAGTTCGCCTCGTGAAGCTTCAACTGCCTTGAAGCGTAAGCAATAACATGCTGTCTCTGCATCAATACTGCGCCCAAGACCGAGATGGACGCATCACAGTACACGACGAGATCCTCCATGCCCTCTGGCAGGGCTAAGATTGGAGCCTCGCACAATCTCTGTCTCAGTGTCTCGAATGCAGCCTGCTGCTCAGGCCCCCAACGAAAGACCACGACCTTCCTCGTTAGCCTGGTCAGGGGTAAGGCTATCTTGGAGAAATCCTGGCTGAATCTCCGATAGTAGTCGGCTAATCCCAGGAAACTCCGAATCTCAGATGGAGACCTCGGAACCTCCCATATCATCACGGCCTCCACTTTGGCAGAATCCACCGAAATCCCGTTCTGGTTGACAAGGTGCCCAAGAAACTACACCTTGCGCAACCAGAACTCGCACTTGGAGAACTTATCATAAAAGCTCTCCCTCCTCAAAGCCTCCAGAACCTCTCGCAGATGTTCCTCATGCTGCTCTCGCGTCTTGGAGTAAACCAAGATGTCATCGATAAACACTATCACAGACCGGTCTAACATCGGTCTACACACACAGATCATGAGGTCCATGAACGCTGCAGGAGTGTTGGTGAGCCCGAAAGGCATCACCACGAACTCATAGTGGCCATAACACGTCCGAAACGCCGTCTTCTGTACATCATCCTCTCTGACCCTCATCTGATGATACCATGAACGGAAATCAATCTTGGAAAACCAAGATGCTCTCTGTAGCTGGTCAAAGAGGTCATCAATCCTCGGGAGTGGGTAACGGTTCTTCACCGTTACCTTATTCAGCTCCTTATAGTCTATACACATCCGATGCGACCCGTCCTTTTTCTTCACGAACAGAATCGGGGCTCCCCAGGGAGAACTACTCGGTCTAATGAATCCCTTGTCTAACAGCTCCTGTAGCTGTGTAGACAACTCCTGCATCTCGGGAGGAGCCAACCGATACGGTGCCTTGGCTATCGGAGCCGCACCAGGAACTAGGTCGATCCTGAACTCCACCTATCGCTCCGGAGGTATCCCATGCAGCTCCTCGGGGAATACGTCCGCGAACTCTCGCACCACGGCCACATCGCCCACCGTCGCCCTACCCGCCTCCCGGGTATCCATAACATAAGCGACATAACCTGCGCAACCCTGCTGGAGGTAACGCCTAGCTCTCGCTGCTGAACATAAAGCTGGTCCTCGCTGTGGCCTCTCGCCCTGAATCACCAGCTCTCCCCCACTTGGGGTCCTGATCCGCACCAACTGCTGCGCACAGTCAATCACTGCCCCATTGGGGCTCAGCCAATCCATGCCTATAATCACCTTGTTCCCTCTCAATGGAATAGGAACCAGGTCTACCAGATAACGCTCCTCGAACAATCTCAAAACACAATCTCGGAAGACCTCAGATGCTCGCACTGACCGGTCGTCCGCAATCTCGACCTCTAGAGGGCAATCCAACATGCCCGAAGACTCAGGAAACTTATTGCTAAGTGCAAGAGAGACGAATGATCGGGTAGCACCCGAATCAAACAATACCTGAACTGGGACACCGTTCACATGGAACGATCCTAAACAGAGCACATACATAACATATCAAAAACACAACAGCATATCATAAAAGCATAACAAGAGATCATACCCGTCACCAGATCGAGTGCAACGCGTGCCTCCTCAGTAGTTAACTGGAAGGCCCGACTCCTCACCACTGGAGCCTCTGACTAGCCCTGCCGGCCATTAGTAATCCGCAAGGTCGCTGGAGCTGGCGCTATCACTGGCGCTGCTGCTACTATCAACTGGGGGCAGCTGGCCTTCTTGTGGCCCCTTTGGTTGCAATGGAAACACAGCAACTCAGATGTCTGAATAACCGGTGTAGGGGCGGTACAATGCCTGCTGAAGTGCCCCGTCTTGCCGCACTTGTAGCAGCCCGACGATCCCAATCTACACGCCCCCTCATGTGGCCTGCCGCATTTTCTGCAGCGACCTGGTCCTGACCGGCCTTTCGGCCTACCATCTGATCCCTTGGGCTTCTTCCCCGAAGCCCCAATCGTCTGCCCCTCCTCTACCTTCCTCTTCCGGACATGCTCCAGATCGATCTCCCTCTCCCTTGCCTTGGCAATCATGGACTCCAGGGTAGGGCAAGCTGAAAAACTAACATGCTCCCAAATGTCGGCTCGCAGCATGTCATGATAGCGGGTCCTCCTCATGTCCTCATCTCCCGCATACTGGGGCACTAGCAATGCCCTCTCCCGGAACTTGGCGGTGATCTCCGCCACAGTCTCCGTAGTCTATCTCATATCTAAGAACTCCCTCGCCAACTGCTGGAGCTCCACTGCAGGTACAAACTCCGCTCTGAACCGAGTCACAAAGTCCGGACACGTCATAGCCTCAACCACCGAGGCTCCCAGAGAGTCACCAACCGACTCCCACCAATCTCTGGCCCTGTCTCTCAAGCATCCTGCTGCATACCTTACCTTCGACCCCTCAGGGCAGAAGCTAGTCAACTGTGCAGACTCAATGTCTACAATCCACCGTCTGGCCACAATGGGGTCCTTCGCCCCATGGAAATCTGGTGCACCACTGCCCCTGAAGTCCTTAAAGGACAGTGTGCGCGATCCCGACTGGCTGGTCACCATGTCGCTCCTGAACGCCCGGAGACGATCCTCCATCAGCTCGACAATCCCTTCCTTGATCGACCCAAAGATGACCGGGCTCGCATCAAGGATGCCTCTAGTGATCTCGGACGCGATGAACTCGCGTAGCCTCTCATCCACTGGTTCGGAACCTGAGCCCGAACCCGATCCCTCTCCTGAGCTGCCAACTGCTGGCCTCGGACGTAGTACCACCATTCTGCAATACATAATGACAACCGCCAGTGATACTGGTACATCTAGAGGGATCACACCCATCACAAGTTCCCTGGTCTTGCCTCAGCATTTCTTGATTCAAGTACGGATCCTATGCTTTCAGTAGTACGGGCCCATACTACCTTCCACATCTATCCGTACTCTCCTCAAGAACCGCCTCGGCTCTACCAAGTCCCTTCTACTACTACTGATCTCTGCTACTCTCATCCTAGGCTTGCCCTAGGGAAATCTATGACTCTACCCAAACCAGTCCTCAGCTGCTGAAGGCCTCCTCGTAATGCCAATTAGTCATCACCTGAACACCATCACATGTGACGAGGCTCAGATAATCCTTCGAGTAAAAGACTCGTCCCTACAACGGTTAGACTCAGACAACAGCTGCGATTATTCAACCCTGATCACATGTGACGTGACGTATCCACCTAATGGCTAAGTCCCATCACTCAGAGTCCCACATAGCACAAATCGTGCAACATTCAGACAAAGGGAACGATCTCAAGCAATCCTATTCTCATAACAGGAAACTGTACTAGCATACAATGCTAAGCTCATACTATCAGGTATAACCTAAACAGGCTATCCTACTACTGTCTACTCAATACTAGCATGCGATTCTCATAAGCTGAAACACATAAAGCAGGCACATAAGGCATCATTCCTAGATCCTTAGTCCTATTCTAGCATGTTGTTCTACTAGAGCTGATAAACATAACATAAACTTGTATGGGTACTTTGGGGAACTCTTACTTGAGCTCGGCCGGTCGCGCACATCACACACTTCGTTCTTTCTCAAAACTTCTTTAACTTATCTTTTAGAAAACCATTTTCTTGTAAAAAGCTTTTAATCCCTCGATTTGAGTCCAGACACCCCCGAGGGTGTGTCCGAATCCCTCAAACCAGGGCTCTGATACCAACTTGTAACATCCGAAATTTTGAGTCCAAAAATTTCATTTTAATTAACTGATTATAAAAGCATTCATAAGAAAACAACATAAATATACTATGTCTGAAAACACAAGTCATAAGATAGCATCATGTCAGAGTACAATCCCAGAATATCTCAAGTGCGGAAAATCAATGCGAGTGTGTATGATGTGCCGCTACCGCGCCAACTCCTTCCCCTTCGCTGAAGAGGTACCTGAAACCAAAAATGTAAACTGTAAGCACGAAGCTTAGTGAGTTCCCCCATCGTAGCCCATACCATACAATCACATAGCATACATACTGCGGGGCAATTCTGGGGTGCCCGACCTACCCGATACGGCCATTCTGGGGTGCCGACCTACCCGTGTCGAGCCATTCTGGGGTGCTGACCTACCCGTGTCGAGCCATTCTGGGGTGCTGACCTACCCGTGTCAAGCCATTATGGGGTGCTGACCTACCCGTCGGTCCTAACAACCGACCCTCAGGGACTATTCCACCCCTACTGCTACTATCACATATATCATAACATAAACATACTATCAGACTGTTCTGGGGTGTCCGAAGTACCCTTCGGTCCTAACAACCGAACTTGGGGACTATTCCCCTCCTACTACCACTATCACATATAACATATCATGCCAGCATATAAACATATCATCACATACTGTCAGACATATCTGGGGTGTCTGACCTACCCTTCGGTCCTAACAACCGAACTCTACTACTATCACATATAACACATCATGCCAGCATATAACATATCAGGTAGTAGCAAAACTAGATGATATCACTAAGACAATCATCTAACATACAACTCCTACTGGTGGGCCGACATTGTGGCCGTAGACCCACCGCTACAAGAAGGTAACTCACCTCGTACGAGTAGCTGCTGATAATCTGTGCGGGAAACCTCCGTCCGCTGCTGCTCCGGAAATCCTCCGGCTACAATCCCCACAAACACTCAGCTAGAACTGATATCTACTCTTAGGGTAAAATGACCATTTTACCCCCAACCAAGTCCAAGTCAAAAGTCAACTTCTAGTTGACCGGACTCGCCGAGTTGGGCCGTCAACTCGTCGAGTCCTTTCCATTTACTCGTCCTTATCCACGACTCTACTCGTCGAGTTTAGCGACGACTCGACGAGTTCCTCTCTGATATGAACATCGATTGATCCTTCATCCGACTCGCCGAGTCTGATGAACACTCTTCGAGTTCATCTTCAACAGATGAACAAGTCCTGACTTCGACTCGCCGAGTTGTATGAACAACTCGTCGAGTTCATCTTTATCCATAAGAAGATTGCCTTGGACTCGCCGAGTCTGTTCTAGCACTCGTCGAGTCCCATGAACTCCAGGTCTAAAATTAAGTCCAATACGTTGGGTCACTCTTTCTGTCTTGTTACAACCCCTCTAACACCCAACTGAGTCCTTTTGACCCTCAACATATATGGGACTCAAAGCCTTGGACTCGTCGAGTCCCAAGAACGGACTCGCCGAGTCGATGACATCCACACACTAAATCCTCGATTTCTGAGGTACAACACTTGACCAAAAGGTAGATCTGGGCTCCTACAATCGTTCTAGCACGTAAAGTTACAAACTTTACGTGCATGCATGGGGCTTTGAGTCCAAAAGGTCCTACAACAAGCTCTTGGGTTGCATGGAGTCTTTTTTGGGTGGAAAAGCACCCACTTTCTGCCTTGTGACCCCTTTAAGGACCTAGATTCGAAGCCTTGTCCCCAACCACGCTTGCATTAATGGTTGGCTACCTAAAGTGGCTTTAAAAGCCCTAAATCTCTACCAAATGGGATCTAGCAAATGAACAAGCAAGTTAGCAACTTTATACCTTCTGATGGCTGAAGATGAAGCACAATCTCGAACCCTTCTGGTCTCCTCTTGTTTCCTCAAGCCTTTCTCCTTCCTTCTTAAGACTATCAACACAAAACTCTACCAAAATGGCTTAGATTACTTCAACAACGGCTAGGGTTTTCTATAGAGGGTGTTTGGGAGCATAAAGGGGCGATGGAGGCTGTATAAGGTTGTTTAATAGGGTGCAAACCCTCAGATTAGGGTTTAGTCCATACAGAGCCTACTCGTCGAGTCCGTGACCCGACTCGACGAGTCCATCACTTAAATACCGCGTCACGTCCTGCTTCTACTCGGCGAGTTGGTCCTTCGACTCGCCGAGTCCAAGGCCAAAAATGCAAAATACTTAAATAAAAATACATACCAAGAACCAGGTGCTACAGCTCAACCCGATGGTTCTGATTCTGCTACAAGAAACCAATCGCCATCAATTACTTCGAGCAATTTTAGGGCTATCTTTGAAGATCACTCAGCCTACAATGAATCCATTTATTTCATGATCAAGTTCATCTCAAATCACCCTCTGTTTGGACCCTTTGACTCATTCACCGATGTGGTTCGAATTTCAACCCTTTTCAAGTGTGCATTCTCGGCAGTTCGCCTCCTTAACAACCTGCAAGAAGTTCGTCTGAACTTAGTTGATGATTCTTTGGTCATCTTGACCAAAGATAAATTTTGGAATGCAATCAACCTTTTGGTGCATCCTTCTACAAAGTTCTTCTCTCCAAGAGTGACGAACATCATCACTTCACTCTACCAGATGGGGTACCAGAAAAAGCTGAAGAGGAGAGGTGAATTTAAGAAGAATCAATTGCATGCGGTCTGGCAGTTTGTTTGTCACTTTGTCATCAGCAGTTTGTCAGGAAGAACCGGAGGCACAGATAACATGGGCCTTAAGCTGCTCGAATTGATGTGGAGCATTTTCACTGGCCACAATGTCAACTATGGCCAGATCTTATGGGATGACTTTCTTCAATACATCCCTAAGGATAATCCAAGAGCAAAGCCCACAAAGGTCACTTTTGCAAGATTTTGGTCCTTATGCATTTCAAACCTCCACCGTGATGCAAAGATCAGCATGGGCAACGACATCAACTTCTTTGTCACACGTGATCTCAAAAGGTACGCACCCTCTAAAGATCTATCTATCTTTGGACCTCTAAGACGCTAACCTATAGACATCTTAAATACTATTGGACTTGAAGCTCAAGAAGTCATAGATCACATAGAGGCTACGAAAGGTATTGACCCATACCTTTCTACCCCGCCTCTGCCTAGTCAGTCTATATTAGCCTCGATAGAACCTCATGGACCAGAAAGTACCGCAGCCCCAACTACTACCACACAATCTACCATTCCACTCTCAAGAAGACTCAACAAGCTTTCTTCAAGAACAATCTCCCGTGGGAAGTCCAAGAAAGGTGCAACATCCAAGAACGAAGAACCATCCAAAAAACGCAAACTCAGGCATGTTGTATCTTCTAATGAAGATTCTGATTCAATTCAGACACCCGCAGTCAATATTGAAGATGAGTCCGATGATGACTTTGTCCTAATTCTTATCCTCAAAAAATGGAAAACAAACCCAAGTCCTAGCCATATGCGTGACCGGACAAATACCGCAGACTCTCAACAGGCTCTGGTAGTCCTTGGGGTCCCCGCATGCCCATTTGCAACAACCCTCTCTAGCCACTCGGGCACAACAAGTGCGCACGTTTCATCAAAACATGGAGAATCACCCCCAGCAAAATCCCAAGAGGATTTAATTGGTTCTCACCCTAAGGTCTCCAGGGCTTCCCGACTTCATTTCTTTGAGGAACAGGAGTTGCGCTCCATACTTGATTCTGTCATCCATACACTAAATACACCTTCCCAACCGTAGGAGAATTCTTCAGTCCTTGCCAGAACTGAGCCGAGGCCAAACTTGACTACGGTTCAAGGAGACCGAGGAAGCTCAGGAAATCCTACTCTTCTTACCTTACAACCAAGTGGTTTAGGCACGGTGAGCACAAATGTGCCAGGATCCGTGAACCCGGGGGAAGCCCCGGTGCGAACAGAAGGAATTGACGGTGATGATTCTAATGATACTTGGTCTCAGGATCGTCCCAATACCGAGTCCGGTATTAAAAAGTATGAAGCTCTCCGCAGGGCATTTCAAGCAAGAAAGGATCAGCAAACAAAACAGCTTCAACAAAAGGAGAAAGAAATACAAATCGTGGCTAAGTACTGGGCAGACGCAATCAATAATGCCAACACCGTAGCCACCATTCTCAAGGTTCATGTTTGGATGACCACAATGGTTGAGACCATCCGCAACACTCAGTCCATTCCCGATGGTGAAGTTCCATCCAAGCCCCCTCCAACAAAAATTGTTCAAGACTCCCAAGATTACGGAACCACAATCGAAGTCATTTCCGGACCTACATTTGGCTTTGATGACTTAGACATGAATAAAGTCAATCAACCGGAGCCATCAGATGATATGATAATGATCTTCGACGAAGAAGAAGAATCAAGCGGATCCCAGCACTCTACATCAAAACCCAAGGAGAAGAAAAAGAAGAAGAAACTGGCAGTTTCTAGAAAAGAATTTCTAAGCCTACAAAACAAGGTTGATCAGATTTTAGCTGCTGTGAAATCTAGTCAATCGCAACCTGAAGATGTGCCCGGACCGCAATCCCTTATCAAAATAATCGAACGCTTGGAAGCAAGGGAAAGAATCGTTGCTGAGGGAATCTCTCTCAAGGTCGAAATGGGTATCCGAGCCCTGGATACAAACAGAAAGGCTGATCATCAACAATTCATAGCCACTGCGGAGCGACTCATCACTGAAGTGTCTGCAATCAAAGCTGAACTTCAATCAGCCATTGCGGGTCAAGATGCTCATTCAAAGAAGCTTGTTGAGGAAACTCACAACGCTTATGAGTCCACTATCTCTATTTTACAAACAACCATTAACAACCTCAGACTTTCCTTATCTTCCAACTTCCATGGCCAGGAGATTCTGAAATTTACCAAGGAGATCCACAAACTACTCTTCAACACCGCATTCACCAACAATAACCAACTTGGTGATGCACTCAAAGCCCAGTTTAATGACGTCTTTGCCAAGATTGACGGTCTTAAACAATGGCTTGAGGAAGAACAAGGTGTTCTTTCCTCAAGAGGGGGAAGTGAAGACCGTGATTCGGACCGCATCTCACAACCGCATTCACATCCGCATCAACATTTACAAACTCCCATCCGAATCGGTCCCAGTCATACCGCAATCGATCTTTCAAGAACCCATCATTCAACAAAAGCTTCCTACTCCGCAACCTTCCCCACAACCATCTCCCAAAAAGAAGACTCATGTGCCTTCTCCTCAACAAAGTCAAATTCATTCCTCTCATCAGTCTCCACCGCAACAACAAGAAGTTCAACAAGTCCAAGATGTTCAACATCCTTCTTCCCCGCATCCGGAGACTCCCACTCACTTAAGAAATTTAGCCCCAACAATGTCATCTGAAAACTCCTACGACTCTCCCAAAACCAAGGAAAGGAAAGCTGACTGGAAAGAAGCCAATTTTGTAGAGTTGATATGGAAGGATCACAGATTTGACATTACTATGGATGAATCCCTCATCAATTCCTAGATTAATCCTACCAGAAGATTACTTGATGACGACTACAAGCCTTATCTCACCTATGCTGAACCCCCATCTGATGGTTATTGGGACATTCCCATCTCTCCCAACGCAAAATTCTTCACTGTTTTCGAGTCGTTTGACCACAACCTCCCCGATGATGAGAGGTTGCCACTGGAATTTGAAAGACTTAACAGATTTCATGCCAAGCATGGATCTGCAATTGAAAACATTTGTTCAAGTGACAAGCGCACCACAGTCAAAAACTACAAGCCCAAAAAGTTTATGAAAGCAGACTTCATTCAATACACTCTCACAAGAAGAAATTCAGAACCCAAGCTGAATTTTCTTGCATGAACCCAGAGGAAATCTTTCTGATTACTAAGGTATTTCAGAACAAGTGTGAGAAGCATCCAAAGATGAAGATTGCGTATGAAAGGGCTTGTACGTTTCTAAAAGAAACTGTTTGTGATGCGGATATCCACCCTGCTCTCGTAAAGAAGATGAACCTTCCTCCTCTTGAACCAGCTCCGGTGCAAACTGAAGGTTTTCAAAAGAGACCCCATGGAGCAACCAACTTCCCAGATCTTGGAGTCATTTTCAAACGCAAGAATGATGAAACAAAATATTTCATTCCAATGACTGCCATGAATCGCATGACCCGGAAGCAACTAGAGATCACTTAAACTGCAGTCAACAAGTCAAAACACACAACTGCTGAAGTAAAATTTGAAATCTCCAGGAGAATTGTTTTGCTCAGAGAAGTCAGGAAGTTCTAGTGGCGTCTCATCAAATTCCTGAAGCTTGACAAATGAAAGGAAAGTTGAACTGGTCACTTAGGGGGATATTGTTGAAGTATAAAAGTGACCCCCTTAAACTTGATAGATCTGAAGCCATCTCCAGATCCGCAGTCAGTATCTCAACCGCAATCAAGAACCACATCCGCAGTCGACGTCATCAATCCTTAGTCTTAGTTTTTATCTGTTATCTTATGTCTTTACATTACTTTACCCAATGTGCCTTGCATGGTCACCTTAGACAGTTTAGACTTTGTAATCTTTGAGACTCCATAAATAGAGTTCTCTCATTCTGAATGAATATATAGATTATCTCTATCATGAATATCATATCTTACTTATTCTCTTCTTACTCTCTCATCTTCAAAAATCTTCAAAACTTATACTGATATATTAAGATCATAATCTCTCTTTGGAGCTAGTCACTCTTGACTTAATCACTAAGTCTGATCTCACTTACTAACTTGGTTTGTTTGCAATCCTCGTTAAGAATCAACTTAAGTGTCTTCTTGATATAATACTTGTTGTCATTTATATTTCCATATATTTCCGCACCTAACTATCTAACTATCTAATTCTAACTTATTATTGTTGAGCTTTATGATCCTATGAGTTAAACTTCATTCCGCAATATTACTTGTACTAACGTTTTTTCAAGTGTGTTACTCAAGTTTTTCTCTCAACACAAAGAACATTCAAACACGCATACTACAGCTCATGCTGGAAACTTCCACTCTTACTTCCGATTGCATGCAAATTATACACAATACAAGATCAAATAGATTGTCGAATAAAAGACTCTACCCTACGACCACAACCAAATGAGGAACATGAAATAAGGCCAAATCAATCATTCTAGGGCTATAAGATCTTAACCGTATACAATACACTAATCAAGCCATTCTATCCACTGATATAAAAACCATTATAGCATGCAACTCTACAAGCTCATACAATCAGGCATATATGGGCATCTTTTCTATTATAAAATCCTGAGCAGATCCTTAGCCCTATTCTAGCATGCAATTCTCATTGCGTGCACTGCACCCTTTCTTGTCTTAGAAAACCTTTTGTTCTCAAAAATCTATTCCTTTTTGAAAAACTTTACCAAATCCTTAGTTTGAGTTCAGACACACCCGAGGGCATGCCCTAATCCCTCAAACTAAGGATCTGATACCAACTTGTCACATCCCAAAAATAAGGCCATAAAATTTCGTTTTTGATTTAATAAAACAGTGTTCCAAAAACAACATCCATAAAAATAACGAAATAAGTGTATTAGTATAATTTCAAATCAGAGTAATTTATAAAATGCAGAAACATGTGGTGTGTGCTCTGGAATCATCCAAAGCTCCCTTGTTTGAAAACCGAAGTACCTAAAACACAAACTGAAAACCGAAAGACAAAGCTTAGTGAGTTCCCCTAACATACGACATACATAACAAGCATACTGTCGAGAAAATTTGGGTGCTCGACCTACCCTGCCGAGCATATATGGGTGCTCGACCTACCTTGTCGAGCATATCTGGGTGCTCGACCGACCCTGCCAAGCATATCTGGGTGCTGGCCTCCCCTTCGGTCTATTTCAACTGGATACCGGGTCTATTTCACCCCTTACCACTACCCGATAATATCATAAGCAAATAATAATCGAAACCTCAACCAAAAATGGCATACCAGATAATTATCACAAACACAATCATCTTAACTATAACCATCAACTAGTGGGTCGGCATTGGTTCCTTTGAACCTTGGACACAGGGAAGGTAACTCACCTCAAAAGAACGAAAAACCGTATAACTGCTTCTGCTGCGAACCGTTTCCAAACACCGAACCAAAAACCCAAAACTAAACTCCATCAATACACATGTCTAAACCCAAGCACTATGTGACAACCCGAAATTTTCATTTGTATAAACTCCGCAATCAAGCACATCAAAAATTAGCCAAATTCATCTCAAAAAATTTTTCGCCGGTTTTAAGTCCGTTTGAGTATTTTATTTTATATTCGTTAAAGCGAACAAATAAAAGGAAGTATACTTTAGAGGTTGCCGTGTATCACGTAAGTGTCGAAACTCCAAAAGTTTGGAGTTTACGGTCGTAAACATGGAGTTTACAGCCGTAAACCCCAAAGAGTATAAATATGACACTTAGTCATTTTTAGCTCATTTTTCACTTCCCAACTCAAAAACACCAAGAATTCTATCTCAAGTATCATAAAATCATTCCTTCAAATCCGCCAAAATGTAAGCGTTTTCTTCCTAGATTCGTTCATATAACACTTTATCTAGTGTTTATACCCGATTTCATCCATGGAAATCTCCTCTTTTCTTAGATCTTCAAGTGTTCTTCAAAACACCAAGAACACCAAGAACACACACTAGTGTTCTTGGGCTCCAAACACTCTTTCGAGCTTCCTATAAGTAAGTACACTTCTACTATCAAGTTATTCACTTAGAATACATGTTAAACCCTTGAAGAACATCAAGATCCCCAAGAAAACATGTGTTTACGGTTTGGGGAGACCTCCCAAAACCGTAAACACCTTCAAAAGGTGTTTAAGTTCCCCTAACACCTTCCAATGCTTGTATAAGTGACTAGAACCTTGCATGCATAAGATAGAAACACCAAAACACGAAAGAAATGGACAAACATGAGTTTACGGCCGTAAACCCAAGTGTTTACGACCGTAAACTCCCAAGGAGTGGTCCAAGGACCGTAAACACCAAAGAAGGGTCATTTCGAGCCCTAGTCACTTCCTATGCCCTTGATTCGAGTCTAGCTTACTTCCTTGAGTGGTTTAGGACCTTTAAACACTCAATGACACCACTTCCATGAGTTTACGGCCATAAAATCATGGGGGAAGTGGTCCAGAAACCGTAAACACTCATAAAGGCCACCATTTGAGGAGTAAACTCCAATGTGAGGCCATACTCTCTTTATATGCAACCCTTAGTACTCCTAGCACTTGTAGCAAAGTGTTTTCATGTATTAGGATGCCTTAACTTGCATAATTAGTTATTAAATGACTAATTAGATGCTTAAATGTATCATTACTTGTTAAATAGGATCCGAGTGTGTGCTCAAGTCCTCACTTGACACATAGCAACCTATACCATCCGTTCATCCAAATCACCCACGTCAGGTGAGTTCATACCCCTGAATCAACCTTTTTAAATGATTTTAAATGCTTTTATGGGGGGGGGGGTTCAAGTTGAACTAGAAGGTTATTAGATCAATCACATGTGATTAATAACTGTCTAGCCAATAGATTTCTGCATGTTAAACTGTTTTATCCAGCTAAAGGTTTTCAAATCTTGTTTTATAAACTGACATCAAGTCATAAATTCTTATTTATAAGTTTTCCAAAGGTTTTACCGAAACTTCTTTTTATACTTTTATATTGTCAAATGCATGCCTATATATGTATAGTTATATAAGTAATGTTTAAAGGACTTAGGAAGGCTAACTCGCTTTAATTCCTTTTCCTTGTTTGGATGTGGCTTTAGAGTATCGGTTATCCGTCCGAAGGTCATTTAAATATTAGTTATATATCATGTATACATATATAGTCATAAAAGTTCCATCAGCCAATTCATCACCTTTGGGTAGCAAAGGCATCTAGATAACTTCTTAAGTAAACTATAATAGGTATAGTTTAGAAACCAACCATAACTTTCATAACGGAGAACTTAGTTATATCTATATTCTAAACACTGGAATTTTTAGTAAAAAGAAAGGTATATAGATTTCAAAACACGAGATACATCCTCAAATGCGGATTTCACCGTTGTCGAGTGGTAACCAGAGTCTCCTGGAGGGATATCGGGCATTGTGTGTATAGATCTATACGGGACATACACTCCCACATCCTGACTGCTAGCTACAGTCCCGGCCGACCAAGCCAAGGGGTGACAAATGTCACATTCATTCCGACGCCAGCAGGTCGTCAAGTATTCGATTGTCAATCAGTATGGTTACGAGTATCTTTACATTTACCTTATAGTTCATGGCTTTATGGTAATAAGTGTCATCATGGTATTTTCTATATATAAAATTATCATTATATATATATATATATATATATATATATATATATATATATATATATATATATATATATATATCTTCCTAGTTATACACTAGGCCACATTTTAAACCTTTAAACCAACCCACTTAGGATTAAAGGCTCTTTTAGACTCTCCGAGGCGTATTGTTCATTTAATACTTCCTGGAGTCTGTATTTGACTCTTTTAGACTCTCCGAGGCGTATTGTTCATTTAATACTTCCTGGAGTCTGTATTTCACTCTTTTAGACTCTCCGAGGCATATTGTTCACTTAATACCGCCTGGATTCTGTATTTCATTCTTTTAGACTTTGCAAGACGTATTGCTCATTTGATACCGTCTGGAGTCTGTACTTCACCCTTTTAGACTTTGCGAGACGTATTGCTCATTCGATACCGTCTGGAGTCCGTACGTCATTCTTTTTAACTTTTCGAGACATGCCGCCTGGAGTCTATGTTTTAATTACTTTTAACCAGCAGTGTTACTGCTGAGGAAAAATATTATTTTCCCTAATTACTTTTGCTTGTGATTTCCTCACATATTCTTTAAAGTAAAAGCTATATTTTGATAAAGATAGTTACCTTTGGGGGAAATTACTCCTTAAACATAAAACAATAGGGTCTTGGTAGAAGACTACTTTTAGTAGAAAATATAGGATTTTCTAAGAGGAATTCTAATACTCTGTAACTTCTAAACCACCATCTTTTATGAGATTATTTTGAAGAAAAACATGTATTTATATCAATGCCATTAAATACTTATGAACTCACCAAAATTAAAATGCTGATACTCGCTTTCAAAATAACTTGTATTCTCAGGTCATCAATAGACAGGTACACTCCGGGAGCTTTTGCGAAGTCAGCCTAGTATCAAGCTGCAGCGTATGTTATTTCCTATATCTACTTTGATTTTGTTGTAAAATTTAACCTATGTAAATTTATTACAATTAATGCAATGGTTGTTGTACTTTGATTACTATACTGCATATGTTGTGATACTTGACATGACGTCCTCCACCCCAGAACGTTTCCGCCGTTCCGGTTTTGGGGTGTGACAGATTGGTATCTGAGCATTGTTTATAGTTAGCACAATATATCAAATCATAAAAGATATACGACCTATAAATACATTGGGATAAAAATACTCTGACCAAGAATTATACTTTAAAATATAACCGTATTTTACAAAAGTATAAGAACATCCAAAATGTAAACACCCGAACAAAGTATCACAAGAGGAATAAGAATAAAAGTCTTTGGATGTTGACCATTACCGTCAAACCTGGGCAGTTATGTAATCGTAAGCTGGAATAAATATAACCTGATCAACTATATTTATTCGAGATGCGACTAACGTGTGCTTGGGAGTGATGGTGGTGTTGCAACAAATCTGAAACTTACCAAATAGGAATGCTAGAGCCAAACATAAAGTTTAAAATACTATAGGAGTATTTTATGATACTAAAAGATTCACAAGAAACCCAAAAGCATGTTCAGAAGATAAGAATCAAGCATGTAATTAAAATACTATAGGAGTATTTTAGGAACCGTAAATAACCATATGTGAAAAACTAAAAGAGATCCTTATTGATAGACCTATGATTACAAAGTGTATACTTCCAAAATTATATATAGTAAGGATATCATAGGCTAAGAATGTGTGGTTTCGCTCTACTTCCTTTTCCTTGTTTGGATGTGGATATAGAGTAGCATCACATATTCGAAGGCCTATCAGATCTAAGATATATATATGATTTGTGTACACTATGAAATTGTAGCAGGACTCGATATGGATCACCCAGTGAAATGTTTTAATAATCTCTCAGGATTCTTTAGACATTTCCATTCTCGCACGAATCCCTTCAGAAAACCTTATCCACTTCATTAATCGGCAGAAGAGTCGATACAGACCCAGAAGAGGTTCATTGAGAAGATTTCCAATTAGGAAATAAACGAACAAGGACGAGACTATTGAAAACACCATGTGCCTATACCTTTTAGGGACATCGGTGGGAAATTCGCCTGAACTTCCGAGATTCCAGTCATCCATTATGAGGTGATGACACTCAGTGTCAGAATCAGAAGTAAGGCAGAGCAAAAATTCAATATGTCTGCAAGAGAGGAAAACCCTAGGAAAATACTCGAAGAAAACTAACGCCTGTTCCAGTCAAGGATAAGAGGTGGACAGAGGGAGCCAATACATGGAACCCGAGAAGTGTCTTTTCCTCGTTATCGTTACGCTAATAAATCCATAAAATAATACAATTTAGTGAGTTAGTGATTACACTGCTCACACTATGTGTTAGGAAAATCGTCTTTCCCGTCGCAATTAATACGAATAGATCGGATCTTGAAACGTCGATTGAAAGTGTTTAGCCATAAGTTTCCATGAGCCTTTTCTTTTATGATCTTCGTTCCGAACTTCTCCCAAATCTTTTCAAGGCCGGAGAGTGAACCTCTCCAATATAAAGATAACTTAGTAGGAACGACACCCATTTTATGGCTTTCCGATACACTTACTCTTACCCTATTACCCGGACTGCATCATAGGGATGTAGGTCAACACTCATATAACCATAACTCAAGGCACGGGAAAATTCATGCCTATCATAGTAAGGAAAGATACGTCTAGGGTTAACCATCGTCTCTCATCAGCTTATGTTCCTTTTCATGTAGGAAAAACCATGCCTCCAAAGAAACGTAACCAACCCGCTGGTAAGACACCGATCCTTCAAATCGATGAAGCTACGTTCCAAGCTGCAGTTTCAGCAGCCGCAGCAGCTGTCATGGCTCACATGAATGCTAACAACGCCAATGTTAGCAAGAGCACTATCGGGAATCCCGATCAAAGCAATGGACAGCAGCAACCAGCACCGGTGTGTAAAGCCACCCAAGAACCCCAACCAAATCCACTGAAAAGAAAGTTTAAGAACGAGGAAGGAAGTACCTCGACTCAAGGACCTTCCAAAGGGCAACGAGCTAAGGTAGTCAATACCCCTGTCAACCCTTCCGTCTCGACTCCAAGAAGACCATACGTGGGAAACCTCCCTCGTTGCAGCAAGTGTAGCTACCATCATCATGGTATCTGTCGACAATTCCTTTGTGTTAGATGCAACAGGAAGGGGCATACCGCTCGTATCTGCAGAACCCCGGTTGAGTTCATTACATCATCCACCACTGTGGGGAGCAGTCCAGTATGCCACCTATGTGGTGAAATTGGGCACTTCAAAAGGGACTGTCCAACTGAAAGTAATGACAAAGGCGTAGGGGGAGTCTAACCCTAATGCATAGGGGAAACATCAAGGCACCCGGTAGAATTTTGGTACGTCTCTTAATTATGAGTAACTAACCGAACACTTTAAATAAATCAATTCTAATTGAAATTACTCACTCATTAAGGCGAAAGTCGCAGCACTGATGTAAAAATTCAAAAGCCCATCAGGTAAAGCTATGATGGCTTAGTATATATGTTAAGGCCATTTATAATTAGGATTGATAGACGTCGAGTGAGTGATGTTGCCTTATCTCCTGTTCCTCGTTTGGTTGTGGATTTAGGGCGGAGTCGCTCAGTCAACAGTCCTTGTAATCTTAATTATACATGACTAGTGTATACTAGGCGATTATAGAAAAGCCTCGTAAGAAATCCATTCATGAAAAGTACATTATTCCAAAACATCAGGACCCCCTAGAGTCCCGCGTCAATTCTATCGGTCCAAGTATCCGCGATAGTGATACCATGGACGAAACCCTAGACGCTAAGAACTTGTGTGCCCTGTTCAGCACATGGTCCTATCGATCTTCATTCCATATCGTGTCGATGATTGTAAATTTTGACACTACCGTCAGTCATGGCTTGACTTGGTTCAACCATGCGAGAATTCCTAGTGTTGCGTAAAGAGAACTTTCACCGTAGCCTATGCGTCAAATAAAGGTTCTTCCGAACCTAATGAGAAAACCTAATGCGAACGTCCGTCGTCTCTCTCATCCAACCTTCAGAAGTACCCAGGAGAGGGGTACCGCGCGCTGTCAACCAACCCCGTTAGACTTTAAAACCAAAAACGAAAGGCACTGCAGATATTCCGGAAGACAATAACCGCCTGAGGCCTACGCAGTAGATCCCCTCCAGAAGGACCATTTGCACCGCACAACCAGGTTCGTGAATCAATAAAAAGAACTCAAGGGATCAACTTACTACTGCTGAGTATATGCATTAGAGCGGTATATAATTTAGATCAATGAAATTTAAGATGTGTGCTTCCTCCCTACTCCATGTTCCTCGTTTGGTTGTTGGTTTGGGGTGAGCCACACATCTGAACATCCCGTCAATCTCAATTATATACGACCTGCATGCACCAAGTATTAGTGATTGAGCCATGTATGAGGTCTATCACGAACCTTATAATAAGACCCTTCATCCTATCCCATAGAAAAAGGAGCTGGAGTCAAGAGAACCACTGTGGGTTGAGCTACTAACATGACTACAAATTCGAAATTTGTTGTCATCCCGGTCAAGCCAACATAGTAGCTAACACCCTCAGTTAAGAAAAGTAACTCAAGTCGTAAGAGTCAAGATATTGACTACGACCATCCATTCGTGCCTAATCCCACAAATTAAGCATCTCAGTAGTGGGCTGTGAAACCTGGAAAGCTGTGACAGGTTAAACCCTGAGATGAATGGATGAGGAAATTAGAGGTTCTGAGAAGCAGAATCCTATGCTACCTAGATTAAATCTAGATAGAGAAAACTCAGTAACACCAGAAGAGTAGTTGCAAGGGATACTCACACTACTCAGGCGCTTCGTCCATTAAGATACAGACGAGTAGTGCCTAATACAACGCCTCCTCATCCGAGAAAGGTCACCGTCACCCTATAGACAATAGACTGCATTCTCCAAAGTTAATACTAGAATGCCAAGAACCACATGATTTCCTCCGCGACCAAGAATACTTGAATAAAGTATATGGTAAATTGCGTTAAGCTTTATAACCCAGATCATAAAGAGATTGTAGACTCGACACCAGTCTAGGTGTCAGTCGATGGGTTATACAAGAATACGCGTTTCCTACAAACCGGAGGAAGCCGACACATTAGAAAAGGGAGCATGTCTTAGAGATTTGTTAAACTATTAGGTGTTCCAAAGAATACTATCTCTAACGAGATAGTAGAATCACCTCCTGAATTAGTCAAACGCTTCAGAAAATCTCTAAGGGCTAAGTTAGCCCTGACCAGAGACTGTTATCCATGAAATAGCAAAGCGAGTGAGAGAATGATTCTGTCCGATTAGGAATCATACTGTAAAAGCATCTATTAAATGATGATGAAATTTGAAGTTTTCTAAACACCGTCTGGTTAAAACCTCTATCACACTGACTTTGAGAGTTTCCGTTAGAAACATCTCGAGAGTCAGAAGTGCAGGTCCATTTTACACTAGGTTGAGATAGATGCCACCTAGCCAATAGATACCAGCATGTAACCAATAACCCCAATGATCCAGAAAACCTCCGAAAGCCAATCAGTAGGAAATGCGAATCCGAAGACGACCCGAGCCTTCTAAGAACCAAACCGGAGAATACACCCCTGGTGTGAAAGAACTTTTGGAACTTCAGAATGGCGATCACGCCAAGTGATGATCTAACGATGGAAGTACATTATGTTCTAAGTACCGAAACATTCTATCTTCCCAAAGAAACTTAGGACCATCCGAAATTCTTGATAAGAATTGGTCCAACCCCTGTCAGACCTCAGCTACTTTAGGAATTCCATAAATTCCACCCAAATCTATCCACGTCTTAGATTTGAAAAAGTGCTTGTCCGACGTGACTCTCGAAATCCCACTCGTCAAGATCGAAATCAATGAGAACCCAACTGCGTGTAGGAACCTATAGAAGTCAAACGACCCAAGCAAAGCCATATCCCGGTAGTGAAGGTTCGCCGGATCACCAAGCGAAGACCTGAATTCACTTGGGAGCATGAGGATCTGATGAAACTAAAGCATCCTCATCTTTTGCTTCGCTCAATTGCATCTGCGTGTGTGCTTGAACTCTAATTTCGGGACGAAATTCCCTCTACCGGGGGGATGATGTGACAACCCGAAATTTTCATTTGTATAAACTCCGCAATCAAGCACATCAAAAATTAGCCAAATTCATCTCAAAAACATTTTTGGCCGGTTTTAAGTCCGTTTGAGTATTTTATTTTATATTCGTCAAAGCGAACAAATAAAAGGAAGTATACTTTAGAGGTTGCCGTGTATCACGTAAGTCTCGAAACTCCAAAAGTTTGGAGTTTATGGTCGTAAACATGGAGTTTACGGCCGTAAACCCCAAAGAGTATGAATATGACACTTAGTCATTTTTAGCTCATTTTTCACTTCCCAACTCAAGAACACCAAGAATTCTCTCTCAAGTATCATAAAATCATTCCTTCAAATCCGCCAAAATGTAAGCGTTTTCTTCCTAGATTCGTTCATATAACACTTTATCTAGTGTTTATACTCGATTTCATCCATGGAAATCTCCTCTTTTCTTAGATCTTCAAGTGTTCTTCAAAACACCAAGAACACACACTAGTGTTCTTGGGTCCAAACACTCTTTCGAGCTTCCTATAAGTAAGTACACTTCTCCTATCAAGTTATTCACTTAGAACACATGTTAAACCCTTGAAGAACATCAAGATCCCCAAGAAAACATGTGTTTACGGTTTGGGGAGACCTCCCAAAACCGTAAACACCTTCAAAAGGTGTTTAAGTGCCCCTAACACCTTCTAATGCTTGTATAAGTGACTAGAACCTTGCATGCATAAGATAGAAACACCAAAACACGAAAGAAATGGACAAACATGAGTTTACGGCCGTAAACCCAAGTGTTTACGACCGTAAACTCCCAAGGAGTGGTCCAAGGACCGTAAACACCAAAGAAGGGTCATTTCGAGCCCTAGTCACTTCCTATGCCCTTGATTCGAGTCTAGCTTACTTCCTTGAGTGGTTTAGGACCTTTAAACACTCAATGACACCACTTCCATGAGTTTACGGCCATAAAATCATGGGGGAAGTGGTCCAGAAACCGTAAACACTCATAAAGGCCACCATTTGAGGAGTAAACTCCAATGTGAGGCCATACTCTCTTTGTATGCAACCCTTAGTACTCCTAGCACTTGTAGCAAAGTGTTTTCATGTATTAGGATGCCTTAAATTGCATAATTAGTTATTAAATGACTAATTAGATGCTTAAATGTATCATTACATGTTAAATAGGATACGAGTGTGTGTTCAAGTCCTCACTTGACACATAGCAACCTATACCATCCGTTCATCCGAATCACCCACGTCAGGTGAGTTCATACCCCTGAATCAACCTTTTTAAATGATTTTAAATGCTTTTGTGGGGGGGGGGGATACAAGTTGAACTAGAAGGTTATTAGATCAATCACATGTGATTAATAACTGTCTAGCCAATAGATTTATGCGTGTTAAACTGTTTTATCCAGCTAAAGGTTTTAAAATCTTGTTTTATAAACTGACATCAAGTCATAAATTCTTAGTTATAAGTTTTCCAAAGGTTTTACCGAAACTTCTTTTTATACTTTTATATTGTCAAATGCATGCCTATATATGTATAGTTATATAAGTAATGTTTAAAGGACTTAGGAAGGCTAACTCGCTTTAATTCCTTTTCCTTGTTTGGATGTGGCTTTAGAGTATCGGTTATCCGTCTGAAGGTCGTTTAAATATTAGTTATATATCATGTATACATATATAGTCATAAAAGTTCCATCAGCCAATTCATCACCTTTGGGTAGCAAAGGCATCTAGATAACTTCTCAAGTAAACTATAATAGGTATAGTTTAGAAACCAACCATAACTTTCATAAAGGAGAACTTAGTTATATCTATATTCTAAACACTGGTACTTTTAGTAAAAAGAAAGTTATATAGATTTCAAAACACGAGATACATCCTCAAATGCGGATTTCACCGTTGTCGAGTGGTAACCAGAGTCTCCTGGAGGTAGAGCGGGCATTGTGTGTATAGATATATACGGGACAGACACTCCCACATCCTGACTGCTAGCTACAGTCCTGGCCGACCAAGCCAAGGGGTGACAAATGTCACATTCATTCAGACGCCAGCAGGTCGTCAAGTATTCGATTGTCAATCAGTATGGTTACGAGTATCTTTACATTTACCTTATAATTCATGGCTGTAAGGTAATAAGTGTCATCATGGTATTTTCTATATATAAAATTATCATTATATATATATATATATATATATATATATATATATATATATATATATATATATATATATATATATATATATATATATATATATATATATATATATATATATATATATATATATATATATATATATATATATATATATATATCTTCCTAGTTATACACTAGGCCACATTTTAAACCTTTAAACCAACCCCCACTTAGGATTAAAGGCTCTTTTAGACTCTCCGAGGCGTATTGTTCATTTAATACTTCCTGGAGTCTGTATTTCACTCTTTTAGACTCTCCGAGGCGTATTGTTCATTTAATACTTCCTGGAGTTTGTATTTCACTCTTTTAGACTCTCCGAGGCGTATTGTTCATTTAATACTTTCTAGAGTCTGTATTTCACTCTTTTAGACTCTCCGAGGCATATTGTTCACTTAATACCACTTGGATTTTGTATTTCATTCTTTTAGACTTTGCAAGATGTATTGGTCATTTGATACCGTCTGGAGTCTGTACTTCACCCTTTTAGACTTTGCGAGACGAATTGCTCATTCGATACCGTCTGGAGTCCGTACGTCATTCTTTTTAACTTTTCGAGACATCCCGCCTGGAGTCTATGTTTTAATTACTTGTAACCAACAGTGTTACTGCTGAGGAAAAATATTATTTTCCCTAATTACTTTTGCTTGTGATTTCCTCACATATTCTTTAAAGTAAAAACTATATTTTGATAAAGATAGTTACCTTTGGGGGAAATTACTCCTTAAACATAAAACAATAGGGTCTTGGTAGAAGACTACTTTTAGTAGAAAATATAGGATTTTCTAAGAGGAATTCTAATACTCTGTAACTTCTAAACCACCATCTTTTATGAGATTATTTTGAAGAAAAACATGTATTTATATCAATGCCATTAAATACTTATGAACTCACCAACATTAAAATGTTGATACTCGCTTTCAAAATAACTTGTATTCTCAGGTCATCAATAGACAGGTACAGTCCGGGAGCTTTTGCGAAGTCAGCCTAGTATCAAGCTGCAGCTTATGTTATTTCCTATATCTACTTTGATTTTGTTGTAAAATTTAACCTATGTAAATTTATTACTATTAATGCAATGGTTGTTGTACTTTGATTACTATACTGCATATGTTGTGATACTTGACATGCCGTCCTCTACCCCAGAATGTTTCTGCCGTTCCGGTTTTGGGGTGTGACACACTAGGCCCACTAATGGACCAACTAACCAAGCCCACAATTGGCCCATGCCATTGGGCCCACTAAGGCCCAATTCACCATCCAAGGTCCTTTAAGGCAAGCCCAACAAGGCAAGCCCAAACAAAAGTCCATTACTCTAAAATCCTTTATACATTATGAACCCAATCCAAAGGATAAGTTCAAGACCAAGTTAGCCAACAATCAAAGACCCCAAACATGCACAAGAGGTTCTCATGTCGTGACCACCTGATGCTCACGTGGTGAGGTCGTGTCTTTTGCCTAGAAACTTCCTCGAACATGCTCCCACGTTGTGTGGTCTTATTCTTCACGTCGTGAGTCCAGACTGACAAAAAATGAGCATTAAGCTTCTAATCCATTAAGCCTTAACATAAGACAGTCTAGATGGTCTTCATTGACCTGAAGGGCCATAAAAATCGAAGATTTTCAGTCACGTATGTCTTAGAGACTTAAGCTTGGAGTCCAAAACCATGACCAAAATCTAGATCTAAGACTTATAAGACTTAAGATACCGCCATGATCCATAAAGTTGCTAACTTTATGGATCCCATGCATGCTAACAAACACTACAAGCCATACTATGCACGAAAACTTAGATCTAGAAAGCAAAGAAACGAAATGCATGAGCTTGAGGACATAGAGAGGTCCAAAAGCTCCACAAATAGCTGATGATAAAGCCAAGATGCTAAACAATACACCACAAATGATCTTCTTCTCCCAAAAGCACTTTAATAACACCAAGAATGACCAAGAACATCAATGGGGGCTGAGATTGGGGTTTGCAGAGGTATTGGAAGTGAAGGAGGCTGAGGTGGAGCAACCCTAATCATCTCATACCTTTAAATACTCGAAAATAAGGGTTTTAGGGCATCAGGTGCATTTCACGTCGTGAGCACTTCATGCTCACATTGTGAGCCTTAAATGAGCTTGGTCAACAAGTCAACGATCACTCACCCGAACCACTCCAACATCAAACCGCCATAACTTCTTTGTTTCAACTCTTTTTTTGACGTTTGTTATATCCACAGAAAGGTCTCGAAGAGCTCTACCTTTCTATCAACCCCCCTTGCTGTAAAACTTTCTTAACAAAAATCTAATTCCATAAATGGCCAGAACCTCCACTTTATCGATATACCCTTAGTCTCCAAAAACACAAACCGAACTCTTAGATCATCTAAGCTACATTACCGACACTCAAATCGCTCTAAACCTTTCTGTGCACCTTCCAATTGAGTTAGTAATACTTATGAGTTCTATGTTTCTCATTTAACTACAAACTCAAAGCACGTTGGTCAGTGAAGGTACATTGATCAATATAGGTGAGCTTCTTAACAACACAGAAGCACTGGTAGGCCCTTGTGCTACTAGATGGAAAGAAATTTAGAATTAACAAAGTTCAGTCCATGAAAGGAAAGCTAAATTTGAGTTTGGTTTTGTACTAAACCTTATCTTATGATTGTAGGTTGGAAATGATAGATTTACATGGATGGGAACATGTACACCATAAAGTCCAGGTGGCAAAAGGTTTTACTATAATTCATGATAATGATTATAAGGAAACACTTTCGCTAGTATATTTTAAAGATCTGATAAATATCATTATGGTTAGTAGTTGTGATAATTGCATTCTCGAATTGGCAATATGATTACGACATCCGTTTTCATAGTTCGAATTGTGAGAAATGGAAAAGAATTGTTTGAACTTTCAGGACATATGGCCATAAATTTTGAAAGGGTTTGGATACACACATATGCTATCTAATGAAGGTGTATAAGATTAAGAAGTCTGGTTAGAGACTTATCAAAGCATCACGTATCAGAAATCTTCACTTTAGTAGGAAATTCAAGAGTATTTATTTCTAAAAGTCCTGTTAATTTATGGGTACATGTCAAAGCTAGTGGTTGCATAATTGTTATGTTAGTGGGAGCATAATTGTTATGCTAGTGGGAGCGTAAATGTTATTCTAAGTGTTGCAAGTTGGCATTACTATTTGTAGGAAACAAAGATTACAAATTTACAAGTTTCAAAGTTTGGGAATTGTTTCTGTATGATAGAATTAAGGTAGAGGACACTCATACCTTATTTCAAATCTAAAAGTTTAGATTAAAAAGGTTTTAATAGAACTTAGTCATGGACATATATAAATATCATGTAGAAATGATTCACCATAGGAAATTCGACATATGGAGATATTATAGAAAGAGATACAAGGTCCTCATGTGAGACATAATGAATCGAGTCACGTATGCTTTAGATATATGATTGATTACATGTGCTATAATATTCACTTGTTTTGGTTGCTTGTAGACAGTTGGAAGTATGATATTGATTGGAAGGATCATATTGACATGTTTATGGACTAAGATAATTCTTATTCAGAATTGATGGTCATATGGGAATATGCAAATGTTTCCATAGTGGGAGTTGATTATTGAAATCTACATGAGTGTTAGGAACTATAATGCATGGAAGGTGTTCAAGGAATGTATCTTGAATTTGAGACTTCGTTACCATGGAAATGTTTTTAGTATCGAATTTCTAATGAGATTAATTGCAATCCATGTATCGTGTCCATATGAACCAAAACAGTCTGTGGTAATGATCCTAATCCAAAATAGGCCCAAAAATAAAAAATCCTACCATCTGATGATCCAACTTGTCGAGTGCACTTATGAACTCGACGAGTTCATCTTCATAGGGAACCTACTCGTCGAGTTCATAGATGGACTCGTCGAGTAGGCCCTGGCAGAATCCAGAAATGTCATTTTTCAGCTTTTAAAAATCACACAATTGCATCAATATAATAGATAACACCCATGGCTCTGATACCACTGTTGGGTTTTATGTACTCTAACATACCTATGGTGCACATACAACCCTAATGCTTTGGATCTAAGTTTTCTCTAATTATACATGCAACATTGGTTTCCAAAGCATGAAGCTTATACTAGCATACAAAATTTGATATATGAATCATAAAACTAGTTAGAAGATTACCTTTTGATGTAGCTAGTAGAGCTTTGGCCTTAAGACAACTTAGCACCCCAAGTGTTGCGCCTCAAACAAGTCACAAACACTAATAAACAACTAGAACGATAAGAGAGAGGTTATGGAGACTCAAAAATCGGATTCTTCTTCTTCGAATGCAAATGGTAACCGATTTTAGTGCATAGGGTTACATATTTATAGTGTAGAATTCCAAGAGTCATGTGTAAACCTAATATTACACTTAATCTTATGATCCATGCATTTGATTTCGATTAACACTTCATGGATTAACTCATAAGCATAGCCCATCACAAATCAATCATGGATCATTAGCCCAATCCATATGTATTACTTGATTTACATAATCAGTCCCTATTAATTCAATTAGTCTCTTTTGATCACCAAATTAATTACAAATTAATTCTTGATCAATACTAATTAAATAATATGATTTCTCAATTAATATATTATACTTATAATATATTAATAAATCACTAATAACATCTTACTCAAATCTCTTTCTATCAAATTGTTCTGGTGAAGGCAACCCGAAATGCACCATGCTAGTATCGGGTCAAGTACATATCAGTTATAGTTATGAGCTTAGACACTTAGTCTAATAGTCTCCCACTTGGATAAGTCTAATAACTATAATTGCCAATGTAATTTAAATCCGATTAGCAATCGTAGCTCTCAAAAAGCCACTGTCATACTCTGATGCGTCCATTAGATAAGTGATCATATAATCCTATGTTCTTCAAGATATCGTGTGGACAATGACATGGAATAAAGTCATACTCATTATCCGACAGTGTGGTTCCCGATTTCTGATTTGTTTGACATAAAACTTAATTGAGCACATCAATTGAAACCTGACCGGGCCCGACACATAAGTCAAAACAAAATCATCGAGGGGCCCAAGATATCGCTTTTAATCCTCTTAGGATAAAAGGAACAAATAAACTTCGACTTATATGCTTGTACTAACTATTCGTTAAATCATACACAACAACACGTTTTATAACATCAAGTTACTGATGCGTTTGCGCACTGTCAATGTACAACCAACTCATAATCAACAACTCATATAGATTGGTCTGAAGACTATATGATATTATCATCTCACAATTAATCGTGATAAATTCCATGAAGTGATTCATGTGAGTGTGGGTTTAGTCCAATACTCAAATCTTATTTCAAGAGCACTCAGGAATGTTTGTACCATACTATGCTATGTCTAACACCTTAGACGATCTTACAAAAACCCATTCATGAGAATCTATTTTCATAACCTACTTCCAAAGTATGATCACCTGTGGATGGTTTGAATAATCTTATTATTCTGGAAGTCAAAACATGCAAAATGAAACAATAGTAAACAATTGGCACAAGATAATACCTTTAGTTATAAATAAAACTCCTTTTATTCAATCATCAAATGTCAATTACAATTTAAACTATTACAAGTTTCTAAATGTCTATCTAATCATTAAAACTAATATCGTCCTTCAGCCCGATACTACTAGTGTGCTGCAAGTGCTTAACGCTACTCAGTCCCTTCATAAGGGGATCTGCTGGGTTCTCCTCTGACGATACCCCCTTCATTACGAGGAGTCCTTCTTCTATCCGATGTCATATGAAGTGATATTTTCTGTCAATGTGCCTGGATCTGCCTTGATCCGTTGGTTCCTTGGCTAAGGCGACCGCACCCTCGTTGTCACAGAAAATCTCTATTGGCTGCTCTACAGCCGGTACAACTCCAAGATCTAGAAATGAAGTTCTTTAGCCATATCGCCTCCTTCGACACTTCACTTACTGCTATGTACTCTGATTCGCACGTTGAATCAGCTACAGTTTCCTGTTTGGAACTCTTCCAAGTTATTGCTCCTCCATTTAGGGTAAATACCCAGCCCGACTAAGAGAGGAAATTATCTCTGTCGGTCTGAAACCTGGCATCACCATACCCTCTCACTCTCAAGTCATCACTCCCACCGAGGGTAAGGATCCAATCCTTACACCTCCGCAGGTACTTAAGAATGTTCTTTACTACAGTCCAATGAGCTTTAACAGGGTTCCCCTAAAATCTACTAACCATGCTCAAAGCAAAGGCTACATCAGGTCGAGTACATGTGATAGCATACATGATCGAGCCAATGATGGAAGCATATGGTATTCAACTCATTTCTGCTATTTCAGCATCTGTACCCGGACTCTGAGTCTAACTCAGTTTGGTATTCCTCTGGATAGGTAATTCTCCTTTATTGGAAGCCTTAATGTTGAAACGTTTCAACACCTTGTCCAAGTAGGTACTTTGACTAAGTCCTATTAGCCTTTTACTCTTGTTTCTTAATATCCTTATCCCTAGAATATAAGCAGCTTCTCCAAGATCCTTCATAGCGACATAATTCCCAAGCCAGGACATAACCCCCTGCTAGGTTGGGATGACATTTCCTACAAGAAGTATGTCATCCACATACGACATGAGAAAGCAAACTATACTCCCACTAGATATGACATATACACATAACTCATCCTCGCTTCTTGAAAATCCAAACTCTTTGACTTTCTCATCGAAACAAAGATTCCATCTGCGAGATGCTTCTTTCAATCCATTAATGGATTTCTCACGCTTACACACTCTATTAGGGTGCTTTGCATTGACAAAACCCTATGGATGATTCATGTAAACGTCTTCAGCTAAATTCCCATTAAGGAAGGTGGTTTTGACATCTATTCGCCATATTTCATAATCATGAAATGCAGCAATGGCTAGTATAACCCTTATAGATTTAATCTTAGCCACCGGTGAGAAGGTCTCATCATAGTCAACTCCAGGAGTTTGAGTAAAGCACTTCGCAACTGTTTGGATGTTAATCCTTGAAAAGATCATTTAGATTCAAAACAAGTAAAAGCAAGAACACAACGATGACCCAAATAATGCCGAATGATTAAGTTTCACGCCTCAGAAGAACTCGACAAGAATTACTACTGTAGAGGTGTGATTAGGGTTACACAATAATTATCAGAGTTAACAAAAATACAATGCATGCATGCATCTTAAATACTCTAACCCTAGTGATTAGGGTTACAGAATAATTATCAGAAACAATTCCCAACCCGTTTACATAAAATACTAAACTAAAAGCCCAATGACGCAACATCTAATACCCAACAATCCCCACCTTTGAGTCAATTGAGGCACGAAACCATTAGCCTTGAATTCTCTTCTGTACTTCGTGAACTTTTGGAATGATGCCAAAGAGTGCCTAGCGAATTTCAATATACCACAAGACTATATCAGAGAAGCACTTGAGGTCATCCTTACTGTTGCCCTTGAATTTACTCACCAAATCCAATATATACTCTAGAAAGGATGTAGTGTACAAATGTTTGTCAGAAAGAAATAAGCAACCTTTGCGAAAGTCTGCACAAGTTCGTTCCCTAGCTTGATAGACCACGTACCATTCCACACTGTAAATATTCCCTAGCATCAGCTTTTCGAAGTCCTTTGGAGATTCCTTACGAACAGCAGAAGGCTTCTTTCGTAACACCGCGACTACCTCTACATCCATAACATAATCACTCGGACTCAACTGTAGCTCAAGCTTTTCACCAAATTGTGTTTTCACCGGAACAGGGAAAAGATGAATGTCACCTTGCTTCGGCTGGTTCTCCAAATTTACATTGTACAACTCATTAACCTCTGGCCGCGTGGCTTGTATCTCATCTGAAGTTGGGACTCCATTAACTTCCACCTTTGTTTCTTCCACAAGATTCAAGTTATCTTTAGAATGAACGTTCGATGAGACCGCTTGTTCAGTAGCATTCGTGGCGTTTTGTGCCCCTTTCTTGTTCCGCCCTCTGCTTGATATCTCGGCCATATCTACTTCCCAATCACCTGTATTTGAATTTTTGGATTAATGTCTAAGTCCATAACTATATTTGGTATGTACTTGACCCGACCCGGCATGGTCCATTTGGGTTGCACTTTACCGACACAATTGATATGGATAGTCTTTTGAGAATAGTATATTTATGATTTATATTAATATATTATAAGTTCTAATATATTAACATATAATCATATTATTTAATTAGTATTGATCAAGAATTAATTTATAATTAATTAAGTGATCAAAAGGAACTAATTAAATATGGACTCTTAGATATATATATATATATATATATATATATATATATATATATATATATATATATATATATATATATATATATATATATATATATGTGTAGTGGGCCAAGTTCATTTAGGTTGGGCTAAGTCTTCATGGATAGTCCATGGAGCTTTAACCCATGGATCCTAGGAAATGAAAGGTCATGGGTATTAGGGTTTAACCCTAATCCTCCACACTATATAAAGGGTCTTATGGTTCATGAAATTATGCTAGTGGCTAGTGTGGATACACTAAAGAGGGCAATAACCGATTTCATAGTGTGAGCCAAGTATCCATATTCTCTAAAGGTTTTCCAATGTGTTTTGGTGATTTGTTATTCCACTTGAGGCTTCCACACTATTGGGGCTAAGCTCTTAAAGCTTGAAGACATCAAGCTACATCAAAAGGTATGTCATCTAACTAGAACTTTGTAGTATAGGTGCTTCATAATATGCTAGTTAGGATGAAACCTTGGAATATTTAATATTTGCATGTATAATAGAGAAAACATAGATCCAAGGTTTATAGGGTTGCATGTACACCATAGGAGTGTTAGAATGCTCAAAACCCAACAGTGGTATCAGAGCCTAGGGTTGTTTTCAATTATACTTGATGCAAATTATTTTTCAAGGCTGAGAATCTGTCCAGACAGAAAACTCGACGAGTTCTGGCCATAAACTCAACGAGTTCATGTGTTAAGGCATGAACTCGACGAGTTTCCTATAAGAACTCGACGAGTTTGTGTCCCAGACAGCATATCTTCGACTGATTTGGATGGAATTGGACTAGGAACATTACCATAAGTTGTTTTTGAAATTATAAACTTGTTTTTGATGTGGTAATGTTCATGCTAATCCAATTTCAAAGATAATTGTCAATAGATTCATGTTTTGTATTAGTTTAAGTGTTATGCTAATTACATGAAAAAGTTTGATTCCAATTATCTTGTTCATATGAGTTGCTTAGATTAATAGAAAAGTTTGATTGATTATGTGTTGTTGATCCATTTTAATCTAAGAGTGGATTCTAAAATGTGTTTGTGTAACTTGTCCTCAAGTTACATGAAAAGTCACATTAAAGTTTCTTAAAACTCATAAAAGTTGGCAAAGGTTACAAAATGAAGAGTCTTGTCTTCATTGAATGGTTTTATGACTCCATAACTTGTCCTCAAGTTATGGAGGTTCAAGAGTCACTTCATTAAGTAATAAAATATGTAACCTTAATTAATTCCATAAGTTACAAAATAAAGAAAAGTTACATTCTTTTATTAGTTTAAAGTCTTCCATAACTTGTCCTCAAGTTATGGAACTTGAAGAGTCTTTTAATTAAAACTACTTTAAACACATAAGTTATGGAATTAATTAGTTTTGAATAGTTTCAAAACTTGCCCTCAAGTTTTGCAATTTGAAAAGTTTTCACTTATGAATACTTTAATTCCAAGTTAGCCCTTAGAATTTTAAAAGTTAAAATTCAAACCTTATACTTTATAATATTATAAGTTAATAATATTTATAAATATGTATAAGAGTAAAGTCAGTCTTACCATTAGTAGGCCTCATTCACGAAGCCGGTCTATAAGGGGGTATAAGGTTACTGCCTATAAAATGGCAGTTTAATGGGTGTCTACTCTCACCACCGCTTCCTTGACTGGTGGAGGGTCGTTAGCCGAACGGGTAGGACAAAGACTATAATTCTCCCTTCATTAAAAGTATTAATGATAAATACTAAGTAATAAACACTTATAAATTCCCAATCTTAGTTACTTAGGAAAATGTGAATAAGGTGCTAATCCATGAAATTACACTTTGCACTTTGTTTAAGCCATTAGTGGAGCATGTGTGGTTAACCGGCACACTAACCTGGACTTAACAAGGTAGGCATAGGGTAACTTAATGTTTATCATAGTATCGATGGAGCGTGTGTGGTTAACCGGCACATCGATTGAGGGGTAAACACTTAAGGGTACCAAGTAATTTGCATGGTTACTTCACACCTTGTTTTGTGATCCTCGGCATCCCAGTCACAAAACCTGAAGGGCACACTCGAGAGTGAAACATGCCATTGAAAAGTTCAATGAATCTCAAAAGATCTAGGAGTTTCAAATCCAATTAAAACCTAATAATACATTTCGTTTATCTTGGTGGAAATTGGTGAATCGTCATTCACCTACCTTCAAATATTTTATAGCTTGGATTACGGCATCCCTCTTCTAAGTTATAAAATAGTTTGTTGGGTCCTAGCCTTAATATTTCATATTGGGTGTCATATTAAGGACTTTAGATCAACTATCTTGAATATCTCCCAAAAGATGTCTAAGTTCAGACATCTATGATCTTCCCAAATCTCTTGGAACTTTACTTCCTCCACCTCCTCCAATTATTCTCCCTAACCCACAAGTTCAAAGGTCACTCAATCCCTATTGGCAATCAAGGTCTATGTGTGATCGCATCTTGGAGATGAAGTCACATATTGACAAGTTGGGAGAGTTGGGTGTCAAAGTCTGAAGAAGGTTGGATGTTCAATCACTTTCTAAGTCACATAGTAAGTTCCTTATGGACTACCATGTAAAGGACTATGACATGACCCTTAATGATCTTATCTATTTGCTTTGTGGTGCTTAATCAGCAATGATTTGGAGCACTGGCAGAGCAAATCTGATTAGTAGATCAACTCCCAAAACCTTCAATGGACTTTGACAATGGTAACATTGGATACCCAGAAAAAGCATTCTCTTCCGAATGGAAAGGGATTGGCCATAGTCAACCCGGTTGACCAAATGGTAAAGAGAAAGGCTAAGTATAAGATAGTCCCATTACCAAAGAGTCCATATGTTTACCTTGCCAAAGGAAGGGGCATTGATTTCGAAGCTGCCTATTTACCTGAAAGATCAAAAGGTTGATCAAGTCAAGAAGTTTGACTCTTCTTCAGGTAAAAGTCCACTATCTAACTCTGTTAAGTTTCTGTTATGAGATTCTCATTACATGATGTGACTGGGTCACATGTTGATGCTTTAAGAATCAAAGAAAAGTGAAGAAACTTAAAGGAAGTACATGCTGATTCTGATCACGAAGATGGATTTCGATCGCATCAGAATTTTTGAGTTGTTACTTAGGAGTTATGATATATTGCTTAGGAATAGATAACAACAAGTTTTTCATATGTATTTGCACTGTAAGGATAAGTTTTTTCTGCAAAGTTTTGAAATAAAATAAAAGATTTTAATTTTATATTTATTTTAAATATCCTTACAAGTGGCATTTGTGAAAAATGGTTGTTTATATGATTCCATTGATAGCAATATTTGAAAAAAATGGACTTGATTCTTTCGTTTGTGGTAGTGTCATAATTTACCAAATAAGGAAAGATTCTCATTCCCAAGGCTTCAGTTGGATAGAAACTTGGAATCATGCAAGCTGAATAGTATGATGAATGAGAACTTTCAAGCATTGGAAAATTAAGACTTGTTCACATGGATGTGTGAATCAAGTGAAGGACTAAAGGGATCGAGTACACATTCTTGTGCACTGGTCATGTCCACCACAAAGCTCGTTAAGACTATTCGTCATGATTTACTAAAGTTTAGTAAATATGGTTATACTTATAAGTTTAAGTATAATTCTGAAGCATTGGAAAAGTCTCGATGTATGGCAGAACGAATGAGAAGAATCAAATTAGGCAGAAAGATTAAAGTTTCTCAAATCTGAAAAGATGGGAGAGTACCTTAGTATAATGTTTTGTGATCATCTTAATGATTAAAGAACCACATCACAATTGGTCTTCTAAGGACATCTTAGTGCATTCTTATGACTAAGAAGGGGAGTCATGAATTGTTGAAATGGTTAAATCAAGAAGATGAGTCATACTTCGTTTCAAAACAAGTCTTAGAGTCATACTCCAAGACTGTAAGTTGAGTGACATATCTTAAAGAAAGGTTCAAAACACTTGTCAAATGTAAGAGTAAAAGTGTCCTACTCTTGTACATTTGAAATTGGTAAGTTGTGATGTTTTGGGTTAAACAAAGACCAACTTAGGCCAAATGTGTGAAGTGTTTGTCTTGATAAAGAATCCGAACTATCTCTTGTATATTTGGCAAGTGAGTCTTATATGTCAAGCGGACAGTGGGAGCCATAAAGCTCTTGAAAGTTTCAAGACCTAATCAAGAATAAAACCTGGAATTCTTCACTAGCACATGACTTGAGGTGTATAACCCATCGTATTGACATTTCTGTGCCTATTCAAGTTGACTTTGCATAGGAGTTCTGAAAGTTCTCAATTGGTTGCACAGCTACTTGGAAGCTATGGCAGGCCCTTGTACTGCCAGGTGGCAAGAACTTAAGATTGCACCAGTTCAATCCATATGAGTTTGGATTTGTCACTAACCTTGTCTTGTGATTATGGTTTTGACAAATTCATATGGATAGGAACTCATACACCATAAAAATCGAATTGTTATAAGGTTTCTCTCCGATTCATGAAAATGATGGTGAGGAAACACTTTCACTAAGTAGATTTTTAAGTAGATAGTGATCTTTGCATTCTCAAAGTCGTTAGTAGAGCACGCTAACTTGGACTTATGAGAAATAGCAATGGTCTAACCAATTGAGACTATGATTACGACATCCCTTTTCATAGTTCTTAAATTGTTTAGACACTCCAGTGAGCTATTTACAATAAGGTGTATGATTTTGATAAAGTCTTATCAAAGCAATCTAGTATCAGAAATTTGAACTTTGGTAAGAAAGTCAATAAAATATTGATTTCTAGAAGTCCACTAATTTTAAATACATGTCAAAGCTAGTGGGAGCATAAGTATTATGATGATAATCATCATGTTAGTGGGAGCATGATAATTATGATAAGTATTGCAAGTTAGCAATGTTAATTATAGAAAACAAAAGTTCAACTCGTGAGGTTGCAAGGGTTGCAAAAGTTGTTTTACTATAATTAAGGGAGAGGAAATTATACTTCATTTCAATTCTAAAAGGCTTAGATTGAGATTTTAATCATTTTAGTCAAGAATATATATATGAATTTCATGTTGGATTGGTTCAACTTAAGGAAATTCTATATATTGCGTTCTCAAAATTCGGTTATGATTACGACATTCCTCTTCATAGTCAAATTTTGAAAACATGGCAAACAAAAATTATTGTAGCAAAAGACTGGTCTAGAATCATGGCTTTATATGAGACATCATGAATCGTGTCCCATTTGCTTTGGGTACAGGATCGATTGCATGTGCTATAATATTTGTCCTTTCTAAAATTTTCCGAATGCCTGGGGCATTAAGAAGGGAAAATGTCTAGAATTGGATATGACTAAAAGGATTAAGCAATTGTCGAGGACAATCTAAGGTTTACCAAAGATTGGTTGCTCAAGGACAGTTGGAAGTATACTGTTAATATTGGAAGGACCATATTGACATATTCTAAAAAGAGGCATCTCTCGTTCAGAAGTGATAGTTAAAATGAGAAGATGGAGTTGTCTCCATAGGTGGAAGTTATATGTGTAAGATTAGAAGACTTAATGCAAGAAGGATATTCAAAGCAATGTGCTTTGAGACTTCGTCTCCATGGAATGGAGCTCCATTGGAATAACCTGTAATGACTGATGACAAGTCTTTGTGACTTTGTACATATTCATTACAAGAGGGTCTGTGCAAATAAGTTTAAAATCTAAACAGATTTTGGTAAATGTTAGGAATTTGGAATTCTTACATTTTTCGATAAGGATTTGGGAGTGTGAAATTAGAATCATTGAAAGTACGTTGAATCGATCTATTTCACAAAGTAAGGATCATAGACAAACATAGAGTGCATACTTGATGTATTGCAAAGCTATTGTTTAGAAAAAGATAGTGTACATGCTTGGATCATGGGACACCTAGTGTTTTAATTCAAGTATAAATTTGATAAAACCGAAACAATGAATAATGAGTAATCAGTATGGTGATAAATAAAAGTGGTCTATTTATATTCATAGGGTTTGATACCATATTTGATTCATTTATTCTTGTGTTTCACTTTGCATGTTTTGACTTCCAGAATAACTAATTCGCTCTTCCTGAATGATTAAGTTATTCAAACCATCCACAGTCGGTCATATGTTGGAAGTAGATATGAATCAAGACTGTCATGAGTTGGCTTGTAGAGGTCCAAGTTGGTGGACAAAGTGGTGCTACAACACTCATGAGTGCTCATAAGTTCTGAGTATTGGATTCAACCCGCGCTCATTTGAATCACTTCATGGATTTTATCACGAGTGATCATGAGACGATAATATCTTATATTCTTCAAACCTAGAGATATGAGTTGTTACTATGAGTTGGTTGTACATTGATGGCACGAAAACGCATTTGGTAACTCGATGTTATAAAACGTGCCTTTGTGTATGATTCAAAAAGTAGTAGAACAAGCCATATGAGTCGAAGTTTATCCATTCCTTTTACCTTCGGGATAAAAGCGATATCTGTGGGCCCCTCGATGATTTAGTGATGACACATGTGAGTGCTTGGCCAAGCCAGGACTGATTTGATTTGTTCAATCAGTCAGTCATCATAAATTGGAAATCGGGAAACAACAAATGGACAGAGAGAATGATTGATAATCCATGTCTCAGTCCATATGATATCTAGAATGGAGGAATATATGATCCCTTATCTAATGGACAAGTCATTGACAAAGGTCAGAGTTCATTGACAAGATCAGAGTTCGACAGCGGCTTTAAGAGCTACGATTGCCAGTTGGTTTTTGAAGTCGTACTCAATAATAGTTTTAGACTTATCCAAGTGGGAGACTGTTGGATTAATGTCTAAGTCCATAACTATATTTGGTATGTACTTGACCCGACCCGGCATGGTCCATTTGGGTTGCACTTCACCGACACAATTTATATGGATAGTCTTTTGAGAATAGTATATTTATGATTTATATTAATATATTATAAGTTCTAATATATTAATATATAATCATATTATTTAATTAGTATTGATCAATAATTAATTTATAATTAATTAAGTGATCAAAAGGAACTAATTAAATATGGACTCTTAGATATATATATGTGTAGTGGGCCAAGTTCATTTAGGTTGGGCTAAGTCTTCATGGATAGTCCATGGAGCTTTAACCCATGGATCCTAGGAAATGAAAGGTCATGGGTATTAGGGTTTAACCCTAATCCTCCACACTATATAAAGGGTCTTATGGTTCATGAAATTATGCTAGTGGCTAGTGTGGATACACTAAAGAGGGCAATAACCGATTTCATAGTGTGAGCCAAGTATCCATATTCTCTAAAGGTTTTCCAAGGTGTTTTGGTGATTTGTGATTCCACTTGAGGCTTCCACACTATTGGGGCTAAGCTCTTAAAGCTTGAAGACATCAAGCTACATCAAAAGGTATGTCATCTAACTAGAACTTTGTAGTATAGGTGCTTCATAATATGCTAGTTAGGATGAAACCTTGGAATATTTAATATTTGCATGTATAATAGAGAAAACATAGATCCAAGGTTTATAGGGTTGCATGTACACCATAGGAGTGTTAGAATGCTCAAAACCCAACATGAATATCACCAATTGCAATCAGCGGATAAAATACAGGGAATTAAGAGAAAGCTGTGTACGAATACCAGCAAATCAAGAAGGGAATGGAGAGATGGAGGTTGTAGTGGCCGAGGGCGAGCGTGTGGTTACTCTGTGAGACAGAAAGAGTTAGGGAGATGAAGGGTTTGCGAGTTTCACAAAAGACCAAAACAATAAGGGTTTGTGTTTTGAAGATCAAATGACACAACTGGCTCTAACCAATACTGGCTTGGTAAATCAACAACATCATGCTGGATTCGCTTCAAGGTCCACTTGGGAAATAAAAGCTTTTTGCTTTAAAGAGTGGCATGAGCCTCTTTCTTAGCTCTTTCGTTTTCTTCAGCCTCTCGGATGATTCGCTGGTGCTCATCCAGTTCGGCTTCACGAGCCTTTCGCTTTTTAAGATCGTTTTCATCCAGCCCTTCTTCGTCTTCACTATTATCGATGATGGGCGCTTCATTGAACAGTTTTTCCTTTCCCTTCTGTTCTTGTTTGATAACAGGCTTAACCGGAGCTTTTGAGGTCTTCTTTTCTTGACCTACCAAACACACCTTCTCTCCCTTGTTTCGGAATACTGCCAAATTCCGGAACACCCTCCAGCCTTTAAAGCATTGCAAAGACTGGCCTTAACTTCTCAGCAAGATGTTTTTGCATTGAAATTGTGATCATTGTGTCCCTGGTCTCAATGATGTCCGAGATCATGCCGGAAACATTTATAATACAGCTTCGCATGACATCTCTCTTAGATAACAAATCGTTGACCTATTTCTCTGAAGTTTCCAGTTTAACACTTAACACTTTAACTTCTTCCGTCTTGAGGGCAAGAGAGTCCATGAGTTTGCTCTCCATTGCCAGTTCGTCTTGAAGCTTGGTAATTTGAGAGCAGATGGACGTTTGAAATGCTTCATGGTCATTTTTCAGACCAGTACGAATTTCTTGCAATTTAGCCTTCTCAGATTTAAAGAGAGAACCCAGACTATTTAGAGATTCATTGGCCGCCATGGTATTTGAGTTAAAGGTGGTGTGGAAATTCTCCATGAATGCAGTAGTGTTAGATATTAGTTTATCAAATTTTTTGGTCGTTGTCTTGCAAATGTCAGCAGAAGCAGCAACTGCGGTATTCATCTTTTCAGCATTGGTAGAATGCTCATTCGTGATTCGTTCAAAGAGAGACTCGACTGCTTCTTTAGAGTTCGTGTCAGAAGATGAAGCGTGGGAAGCAAGAAGTAGTTGGTCAATATTTTCATGTAAGGACTGAAGTTGCCCTTTCGTAACAGACACAACATCTTCACTCTCAGTCCTTATTTGGAAAGGACTGTAAGTGAATCCCTTAAGATCTTCGTCATTACCAAAGATCATATCAGGGTCATCTTGGCGAATAGGGGAAATAGGAGGTGAAACATGGGTTGAGAAACCTGAAGTTTTAGCCCCCGTATCAGATACGTTGACCGAAACATGAGGTGCGGTAGAGGTAGTAGGTGGGATTGTAGAATCAATGAATAGTAGGGTAGAAAGAGGAATGCTTGTGTGTTGCTGCGAAGAGACTGCTGGAGGGCATGGTGCAATAGTAATTGGGGTAGAAGTGGTTTTAGGTGAAGGAGGAGGAGAAGGAACAGAATCATTATGAGTTTGAGTTGCCTCAGGATTTGATATCTCTTCTTCGTTGCAAGCGTTATTATCCTCGTTGAGAACGTCTGACTGAGTCTCAGAATCCAAACTTTCACTTTCACTTGGAGTGGGGGACTTTCGCTTGCGAGCCGGTTGCTTTCGCCTTTTGGGAACTGCTGTAGACGGAGCAGTTTTCGCCTTGCGCTTCTTTGGAGTGATCGCAGGCTCAGAGGGACCCTCTTTCTTTTGCTTTTGTTTGCCTCCCTTTTTCACCTTGTCAGATTCTTAAATTGTTGTGCGCATCTCAGGACTAAAGGTGCGAGCTCCTGAAGATGGAAGCTTTTTGTACTCCTCTATAATTTTACTTGTAGCTGGCACACATCGAAACATCGTCTCCGGAATAGAGCCAACAAAGGAAACTTTGAGTTGTCAGCAATGATGATCTTGGTTGTATGAAAAGCGACAATCGATGACATCAAGGTATCTTGCATCACGGGGATGTGGTGTTTTTCAATCGCCCGATGAACGACAATAGTCCAAAATCGAGCACAGGAAATCTCACTGTGTCGAGTCGTGGAAAGAGTACATTGCACCAGCTGAGCCCACAGAATAGTGCCATAATAAAGATTAATGTCATGGTAAATACCATACATAAGTGTCATAAACAGCTTACTGGCACAGTCAGAACCAGTAATTCTTTCATAGAAAGCTTTAAAAAGTAGAGTAAATAGACCATTCCACTGAGGAGGCAAGTTGGGTTTTCTGAAATTTGAGTTAGAAGGAATGAGATCTTTATACCCCATCTCATAGAACATCGCCACAATATTTGCGATGGAGAATGAGTCTGGATTCACCATAGAGTCATCATATGTAAGCCCTAACAGTAAACAGAACCTGGACTTGGTGATAAAACGTTTCTTGTAAAAGATTTCAAACATGATGCGTTCTTCTTCCTTGATGTATGATGCTGAGGAGTAAGCCTTCGAGAGTATAGACATTGGGATGCACTCAACCTTAGTTAAGGCATTGACCAGAGGAGAGTATTTCAAACATTCAATGATCGGTAACATGAAAGAATCATACTTGAATGGAGACAAATAAAGAATCAAAGTTTGATTTTGTTTAATGGCAAGTAGTGACGATTGAGCGGTCTGATCATGAACTGATGAAGAAACGGCCATTGTTGCAGGTTGATGAAGAAGAAGAACAACAAAGAGAAATCGATGTTAGGGTTCTTAAGAGATTTTGTGGTGGTAAAGAGTAATGTTGTAGATAAAAATTCCTTTTATACGATTACACAAGAGAGATAAATTTGAAGTGATGATTGATTAATTTCCACTGAAATGGCGCCTAAAAAAGCGGGATTTGAAAACTGTAACCCCGATAAAGGTGTCAGCCGGAGTGATAATTGGAAGCGTTTCAAATTCCACGCACCTAAATTTGGAAATTTTATCCGCCACAAGCCACATCATCATTATCTTATTCTCATCCTTTCAATCTCCAATCTTTTCATTAAACACTCATACATCCTTTCGCATTTGAGACACAAGGTAACTTATGTGTATAAAACTGAGCATTATTGAATCTGCGAAACTGAAAATGCCATAAGTACCTCGAACAAGACATTAGGAAAATCAGAGAGATGTTCATGCAAGAGTGTGCCAAAAAAAAAGAAATAAAGCAAGATATATTTGTAGGATATTAGTGATGTCTTAAAAGACATGAAACTATATATCCCTGGAAACGATTTCTTCCTTCAAAGTCAATAGAGACTAAGAAGTGTTTGTGTGGTGTACCGTTGAAGTACGATTAATAGTTTGTTAAGAAACAATGAAAGGCATCTTTTAATTAGGATTTATGGGTGGCTTGAACTTCAACCAAACTACGAAACTTGAGATAAGTATGAAAGTTTAGTTGAAGTACCCGTGTGACTAGTGTAGTCAGTTGAACAAGTAGCTTTGGAAATTATTGAGTAACTTGGATAAATTTAGAAATCTCAAAAAAAATAAAACTGGATCAATTGGGAAGAAATGTCTTAGGTCTAGAGTATTTCATTAAGATCTCGCATAAGAAAAAAGAGATTCCTTGGTACAAACCACGAAAGTGGACATTCGTTAATTCATTGGTGAAAGATCTAGAACATTTAATTGTTCACAGTCAATTCATGAGAGTGTGTTGGATATTGGGTGTCACTTAGCTCGTGGTAGAACGAAACTAAGATCATTAACACAGATTTGGTGCAACCATAAACCTCAGTGGTAGTATCCGAGAGTCTCAAGGGATGCAATCATGGATGCAAAAGTGATGGAGAAAAATAGAGATGGGTCAAGAAGAACAAATGTACCTCTGCTATGTGAAAATAACCAAGCAGACAAATCTTAACTCTAGATGAGAAGAGTAAGGTAGCTCATGAATTATGTGAATTGGCAGCCTAATTGGGAAGAAACGATTGGTGGAATCGATTCATTAAGGCTTCAACATAGAGTCGGTGAGGCTTAGGACTACATGCAACAACATGCTTCTAAAGACAATTAGCTAATTCATAGATAAAGAAATGTATACCTGCCCCATCACACGAATTGAGAGATATAACGAACATGATCCTTCGTGATCTTTGTACGTGTCCAAGATATTTTTGGTGTTTTTATGATTTATGAAAATAAAAGAAAGAAAAAGAAACACAAATAAAATAATTTTGCAGTTTTGAAATTTTCTGAAAGGGAAATAAAAAAAGTGGAAAAGTATTTTTGAATTTTGAATCATAAATAAAATAAAACTTAATGACATAATATACGAAATAATTTCAAACAAAACAAATTTTTTTTATGCCAACTCGGGCGAACGTTCGTGTCCTAGAAAAATCGGAAACAAATTAGAGTGAGTGCTCGTGCCAATTCGTGTGACAAGAATAAAAATGAAAGCGAGTATTTAGTTAAAAATGAAAGTGGTACTAGGAGAGAGAAAGAGGTTTTGGAACTGATTCAGCTTCCATCATTCCTAGGCCTTGGAGAATTCGGTTGAATGTAGGTTCAGGAAAGGCTTTTGTAAATATGTCAGCCAACTGATCAGAGGATCTCACGAAGTGAATTTAAACGTTGCCGTCTTCTACGTGATCCTTAATGAAATGATACCTCAGTGCTATGTGTTTCGTCTTTGAGTGTTGCACTGGGTTGTGACAAATACAAATGGCACTTTCGGAGTCATAATATAGTGGGATTTGTTTCATGGTTAAGCCATAATCGCGAAGTTGGCTTTGAATCCAAATGACTTGGGATGTACATGAGGCAACAACTATATATTCAGCTTCAGCTGTTGACAAGGACACACACTTTTGCTTCTTGGATTGCCAACTGACAAGTTTTCCATCGAGAAATTGGCATCCTTCAGTTGTGCTTTTTCTGTCTAATCCACCTCCCCCAAGGTTGGCATCCGAAAATGCTTGTACGAAGAAAACTGATTTTGTTTCAAGTACGAAACTTGAGATAAGTATGAAAGTTTAGTTGAAGTACCCGTGTGACTAGTGTAGTCAGTTGAACAAGTAGCTTTGGAAATTATTGAGTAACTTGGATAAATTTAGAAATCTCAAAAAAATAAAACTGGATCAATTGGGAAGAAATGTCTTAGGTCTAGAGTATTTCATTAAGATCTCGCATAAGAAAAAAGAGATTCCTTGGTACAAACCACGAAAGTGGACATTCGTTAATTCCTTGGTGAAAAATCTTGAACATTTAATTGTTCACAGTCAATTCATGAGAGTGTGTTGGATATTGGGTGTCACTTAGCTCGTGGTAGAACGAAACTAAGATCATTAACACAGATTTGGTGCAACCATAAACCTCAGTGGTAGTATCCGGGAGTCTCAAGGGATGCAATCATGGATGCAAAAGTGATGGAGAAAAATAGAGATGGGTCAAGAAGAACAAATGTACCTCTGCTATGTGAAAATGACCAAGCAGACAAATCTTAACTCCAGATGAGAAGAGTAAGGTAGCTCATGAATTATGTGAATTGGCAGCCTAATTGGGAAGAAACGATTGGTGGAATCGATTCATTAAGGCTTCAACATAGAGTCGGTGAGGCTTAGGACTACATGCAACAACATGCTTCTAGAGACAATTAGCTAATTCATAGATAAAAAAATGTATACCTGCCGCATCACACGAATTGAGAGATATAACGAACATGATCCTTCGTGATCTTTGTATGTGTCCAAGATATTTTTGGTGTTTTTATGATTTATGAAAATAAAAGAAAGAAAAAGAAACACAAATAAAATAATTTTGCAGTTTTGAAATTTTCTGAAAGGGAAATAAAAAGAGTGGAAAAGTATTTTTGAATTTTGAATCATAAATAAAATAAAACTTAATGACATAATATACGAAATAATTTCAAACAAAACAAATTTTTTTTATGCCAACTCGGGCGAACGTTCGTGTCCCAGAAAAATCGGAAACAAATTAGAGTGAGTGCTCGTGCCAATTCGTGTGACAAGAATAAAAATGAAAGCGAGTATTTAGTTAAAAATGAAAGTGGTACTAGGAGAGAGAAAGAGGTTTTGGAACTGATTCAGCTTCCATAATTCCTAGGCCTTGGAGAATTCGGTTGAATGTAGGTTCAGGAAAGGCTTTTGTAAATATGTCAGCCAACTGATCAGAGGATCTCACGAAGTGAATTTAAACGTTGCCGTCTTCTACGTGATCCTTAATGAAATGATACCTCAGTGCTATGTGTTTCGTCTTTGAGTGTTGCACTGGGTTGTGACAAATACAAATGGCACTTTCGGAGTCATAATATAGTGGGATTTGTTTCATGGTTAAGCCATAATCGCGAAGTTGGCTTTGAATCCAAATGACTTGGGATGTACATGAGGCAACAACTATATATTCAGCTTCAGCTGTTGACAAGGACACACACTTTTGCTTCTTGGATTGCCAACTGACAAGTTTTCCATCGAGAAATTGGCATCCTTTAGTTGTGCTTTTTTTGTCTAATCCACATCCCCCAAGGTCGGCATCCGAAAATGCTTGTACGAAGAAACCTGATTTCGTTTCAAGTATCTGAAGATATTCTTGACGGACACCATATGAGGTTCGCGAGGATTTGCTTGGAACCTAGCACAATAACAAACGGAAAACATAATATTTGGTCTACTAGCTGTTATATACATCAATGATCCTATCATTTCATGATAAAGGGTCATATCGCCAGCTGGTTTTTCCAGAGTTGGTGTCAGTTTCATTCTGAATGCCATTGAAACCTTCGCTTTAGAGTCTCCCACCATGCCAAACTTAGTGAGTAAAGTCTTCATATATGCTTGCTGATTTATGAAATACCTTTTGGTCCATGTCTTATATTCAATCCAAGGAAAAAGTTAATTGGACCCATGGAGCTCATCTCAAATTTAGTTTCCATCAACTTTCGGAATTCGGCTGTTAAGCTGGGATTCGTAGAGCCGAAAATTATGTCATCAACATAAATTGGGCCAATCATCAAGTGGTCACCCTCTTTCTTGCGAAAGAAGGTTGGGTCAACTGAACCTTGTTTAAATTTGGACATTTTAAGAAAGCGAGTGCGAGTTTCATACCAGGCTCTTGGAGCTTGCTTGAGATCATATACTGCCTTGTCTAAGATGTAGCAGTGATTGGGATACTTCTCGTTTATGAACCCAGGTGGTTGTTCCTCATATACAGTCTCTTCAATTCTCCATTCAAGAAAGCACATTTAATGTCCATCTAAAATACCTCGAATTTCTTGTGCGCTGCGTATGCCAAGAAGATGCGAACAGATTCCAACCTTCCAACAGGTGCGAAGGTTTCTTCATAGTCGATGCCTTCTTCCTGACAATAACCTTTAACAGCGAGTCTCACCTTGTTTCTTATAACGTTCCCTTCTTTATCCATTTTTTTATGAAACACCGACTTTGAACTTACAACCGATGCATCTGGTGGAGTTGGAATTAGCCTCCAAACTTTGTTTCGTCCAAACTCGTTAAGTTTGTCTTGTATCGCTTACACCTAATCATAATGATCAAGAGCAACATTAACCGTTTTGGGTTCTACTTTGGAAACGAATGAGTTAAGCATACAAAATTCCACTTTAGAGAATAATGCAGTTTGTTTCACTTTTTTCTAAGATCTCGTAAGGACTCCTGTAGAAGATTTGCCGATTACTTGGATTTTTGGGTGATCATTGGCCCATTTGGTTAGTGGAGGATAGTTTGGATCATAAGAGGGATCCAATTCAGCATTTACTTCTTTGAATTCTGATTGAACGTACGAATCATCATTCGCATCCTTATTCTCCCCCACGAATGACGAGAGGTCCTCTTCTTAAGGAATTGAAGTATCTCTTGTGATGGAGGTTCATAACTCATTGTGGGAGGTGAGTCATTTGTATTAGAGGGTGGGTCAGAAGAAAGAGACAAAGTGTAACCCTCCCTATGCGATGGAATGTTCGTATCTTATGGTGTAGGTTGCTCCCCTGAGGACTTGCATTGGAGTCAGAATTATCCCCCTGGAATGTAGTGCTCGTGTCTTCAGGTACTTTCGCAGTTGATGGCTGATTGTGTATGTCTTTCGCATCGTCATCAATTATCTTCTTCAATTCATCTTCTTTATTTTCAGCTACTTTCGCTTCAAATGTGATAGCATTCTCTGGCTCATCAAAGAGTAACATGAATTTCTCATACAGATTGGAGAGTGGAACAGTGGCTGGACTTGGCTTAGGAAAGATTTCCTTCGATTGACTCTCACTCGACTAAATCCTCTTCAAGTAGTTTTCATCAAACGTAACATAGTAGGTTTCTTCGATCTTCTTTGATTGTTTGTTTAGTACCCTATATGCCTTGGAGGTCAACGAATATCCCAAAAATATACCCTCGTCAGCTTTCGCATCGAATTTGTTTAATTGTTCCTTGGAATTGAAGATGAAACACCTGGAACCAAATACATGGAAAAACTTAACATTAGTTTTACGATTATTTATGATTTCATAAGGAGTAATATAGAATTGCTTATTCAGGATATATCTATTTTGGGTGAAACAAGCAGTCGCAATAGCATCCGCCCAGAAATACAGAGGCAGACATACGAAAGTGAGCATAGTTCGTGCAGCTTCTCACAAAGAGTGGTTTCGCCTTTCAACTACACCGTTATCTTGTGGAGTGTAAGGAGCAGAAAACTTGTGTGAGACTCCTTTTTCAGCAAGAAAATATTCAAATGCTTGGTTTTTTAATTCTAGCCCATTGTCGCTACGAACATTGCGAACCAGCTTTCGCAGTTGAAGCTCAATTTGCTTTATAAAATCCTTGAGTTTACGAGTAGCTTCATATTTGTATTTAAGAAAATACACCAAAGTGAAACGTAAAAAATCATCAACTTATACAAGAATGTACTTACTACCACCAGCACTTATACAAGAAAATACACCAAGGTCCACAAAGGTCGATATGTAGAAGCTCCAATGGTTCAATGACTTTCGTGTTTACTATTGTTGGATGACTCTTCCTGCTTTGCTTCCCCATCTCTCAGGCTGCACACAAATGATCCTTATCATACTTCAAGAGAGTAAGCCCTCGCACATGATCACCAAGAACAAGCTTGTTGATGTCTTTGAAGTTGAGGTGCGAAAGTCTTCTATGCTATAGCCAGCTATCATCTGAGTGAGCTTTCGTAAGCAGCCTATGGCAGGCTTCCCTCGTATCGGGTTCATATTCAAAGGATATATTTCTCCTTTTCGCTGCGACTTTTAGAGAACTGCTTTCGTCTTCTTTTCTATAATCTCAGATCCTTCATCGTCAAAGGATACTTTCAAGCCCGTCCCTACAACCAATTGTGAAACACTAATAAGATTGTGTTGTAAGCCTTCCACATATCCACCTTACGAATCGAAAAATCTCTGTTTGTTATCATCCCATATCCTTTAATCCTTCCAAACGAATTTTTTCCGTATTTCATATTTCCACCATCATTGAGAGCACAAAATTCTTTCAATTCTTCCTTCCTTCCAGTCATGTGATGCGAGCAGCCACTGTCGATATACCATTCAGATTCGAACTGCTCGTCAAGAATTACCTGCAAAAATCAAGCAAATTTAGGAACCCAAAGTTTCTTGGGTCCTTGTGAGCCTTTTACAGAAAGGGGAAAAGCAATTGCAAGATCAACCATAAAAGTACGTTTAATTAATGTGGTTTTATCTTTCTTTGTTATGGTTAAACTTTCATTTTATCTTTAACGCTCGTTTCTTTTGGAACGGATGGTTTTTGTTTATGTTTTATTTGTTTCTTTACGAAGTCTTTTCCAGCTTTCTTTGAGTTAGTTGCAGTTTTCTTGATTTGTACGTCAGAGTCCGAAACTAACTTTCCGTTTTCTTTATTATCCTTGGATGAGACTTTCATGGGTAGAGAATGATGAGGTTTTGGTTTTTCCACAGGTTTCTTTGGAAGATAACATTTTTGAACAAAGTTCCTTTTGGATTTATGTGGATTGCAAGAGTGATAGTGCGAACATTGACTGGGGTTAGCATGAGAACGAGCTCTCGCATTTTGATTGGAAGATTTTTCATTGCGAACATAGTTGGGATTTTGGGACTGCCGAAATTGCTTCCTTTCATTGAGATTTCTTTGATATCTCAAATTTCTTTGCCGATTTTGATCTGCAAGTTGCTCTGAGACTTGTGAATGTTCACATTGGGTTTCGCTTTCTTTGCATGAGATTCTTTTATCACTGCCTTAGGTTCGCTTTGAATATCTTTTGTTCCACTTGGACTTCCTTTTTCAAAGCTTGAGCGATTGTTTAGTGGTTCTGCCACATATCGTCCTTTCACTCTCCACGAAGTTCTATCTGATAGACCCTTCGTTTCGTCTGCATTGTCTATAGGAGCTGACCAAAAGTATTCATCGCAACCATCTTTGTTGTCATCGTTGACGATGTACGTTAATTCAACAGTTTGATTTTTATCCAGTCCTTTAGTAGTAAACACCTGATTAGGGACAGTTTGTACTTTGGGAAATACCGTTGCTTTCGCTTTTAAAATTTCTGGTTTATTTTGAGAAATACGAGCGAACTCAACAGAATTTTCAGAAATCAAAACTTTCGCAGGTTCAGTTTCGTTTTAAACAAACTTTGAGCACTCAATCTCATCCTCTACATATATTTCGCTCATATCACTATCCTCATCAAATTCAGATGTACTTTCAACATTAATTTTTTTTTCTGAACTTAATTTGGCCTTCAATGAATCGAACTTCTGCATAGTATCATATTTTATTTGCTTCTTATCATTTTCATCCAAAACCTGTTTTAACATATTTTTGTGGTCTTTGTACTTAATGTATGATTCAATTCTTTCCAGTCCTACCCTGTAATCATCAGAAGTCTCGTCAGATGAGACGATGGATTCACACTTATAACAATCGGCGTCAATTTCGTCTTCCTTTAATTCGAGAAATGGTAAAATCATCCTGTGAATTTTCTCACCAATCTCACAATCAAGGTGCAACTAAGTAATGTTTAAGTATAGCCTTTTAGAAATCAAACAAAAGATGTTACGTTGTTTTAAAAGCATCAAATTGTCTCGTTACAAGTAAATTAATTGATCCCTAGACTTAGACAAATACGACTCGATCTTCTCAATCCACATTCGCCTCATCGCTTTTCGACAAAACCCTGCTGATTTGATCAATTAGGTTAGAGTTTGTTAAACGGGTTCGTTTTAAACTATCATTAATGCTTGAAAAGCTAAATTTTAGGTCGTTTAATTCATTCTCATATCTAGACACAGGTATATTTAGAGATTCAAGAATTAGATTTACCTTGTTGATCAGCTGTTCGCACTTATTGATTTGTTCACCAATTGGTTTCGCTGTGAAGCAACTTTCATCCCTTCTTCCACTACCAGTAGCATACTCCTGTGTTTGTGACCCATCATTTGCCACCATCAAACACTTTCCTGCGAACCACGAACTCTCCTCTTTCGCAACGAACGCCCTGCCTTGTGTGGGCCTACGAACCTCATCATCTTCAGAGTCTGTTGACCATACCTCAACTCCTCCAAACTCGTTTTCAACCATATTTTCCTGCACAAGCAAAGCAGGCATAGAGTTATCAGCAACCTTTTTCTTCTTGATCTCCTCAAACTTTCGCATGTGGTAAATCTCATCATCTTCTCCTTCTATCTTCTCATTTAACCTTCTCAGCATGCACTCCTTGGCCAAATGATTTTTTCCATGACAATAGTTGTAGTCATAGCCATAGTCACCCATGAGCTTCTTTTCCTTCTTATCTTCCTCCTTTTGAGAAGCACTTTTATTCTCCTCTTTCACATTTTCTGAGCTGTGGCTGCCCTACCACTTTCGGTTCTTGTTTGATGGAAATTTCTTCCTTGCGAAACGCTTGGGATTTGAAACCATTAAAGCATACTCCTCGTTTGTAAGATCACACTTATAATGATCAAACTTAGACTCATCCTCTATAATTGTCTTGCCCTTCGCAACAAGAGCTAAAGACCCCATACCAGAAACAACTTTCACTTCTTTCGACACCTTACTTTCATGTGCCCTAAGAATCCCAACAAGCTTGGCTAAAGTGTAACTTTTGAACTGCTCGTGCGCTTTGATGGTAGAAACCACTGCCATCCACTCAGATCTAAGCCCATTCATGAGAGTAGCCTTTTGCTCGATCACCTCACGTACAATACCATGTTTCATCATCTTGATGAGAAGATGATTGTACCGATTGAATGTTGGCTCAGATTTTCTTCAGGATTTTGTGCGAAAGCACCAAACTCCGAAAGCAAGAGTGTTTGTGTAGAATGCTCAAGATCTGCGTCAGTGGAGTAATGTTCCTTGAGCCTATCTCAGATGGCTTTTCGCAATATCACACGAACTAACTGGACGAAAAGTATCGTCCTGCAAAGCGAATCTAATGATCCTCATTGCTTTGACGTTGCTGATTAGTTTCTCTTTCTCGTCCTGATGAACATCCTTTACATCAAGGAGCAGCTGGTTGTATTCCTTTTGAGTTTTGATAACTCTTTTGGTTTCTGTGTGAACAAACGGACCTAGAGTAATGGCTTCCCATATTAAATAACCATTAGCATCTGAACCGAGAACATAATCTTCAAAATGAAGCGCCCATACTTCATATTCATGAGGAAAGAGAATTGGGATCCTTGTTGTTGATCTAATACTGCTTGAAATATTTATGGAGTTGATGTGAGAATCATCGTGTTGCATGATGATATTTTCTTTGATACCTATAGAGAATCAGACGTTTAAACTAAGATAGTTTATAGGGTAATATCAAGATCACTTTATGTCGTCAAGATGACTATGAGGATGACTGAACCAGATCCTATATTAACGGAAACCTAAAGAAACCTTTGTAAACAGAAGAGATGCGAATAAATTACACAGTCTCCTACTCTGATACCAATTGTTAGGATGTTAATCCTTGAAAAGATCGCTTAGATTCAAAACAAGTAAAAGCAAGAACACAACGATGACCCAAATAATGTTGAACGAATAAGTGTCACTCCTCAGAAGAACTTGACAAAGAATTGCTACTGTAGAGGCGTGATTAGGGTTACAAAATAATTTTCAGAGTTAACAAAAATACGATGCATGCATGCATCTTAAATACTCTAACCCTAGTAGATAACTACGGGAGGACAGGCCCAATCCGTTTACATAAAAGAATAAACTAAAAGCCCAATGACGCAACATCTAATACCCAACAATCTCCCCCTTTGCGTCAATTGACGCACGAAATCATTAGCCTTGAATTCACTTTTGTACTTCGTAAACTTTTGGAGTGACGCCAAAGAGTGCTTGGCGATTTTCAGTATACCACAAGACCATATCAGAGAAGCACATGAGGTCATCCTTACCGTTGCCCTTGAATTTACTTACCAAATCCAATATATACTCAAGAAAGGATGTAGTGTACAAATGTTTGTCAGAAAGAAAGAAGCATCCTTTGTGAAAGTCTGCACCAGTTCGTTCCCTAGCTTGATAGACCATGTACCATTCCCCATTGTAAATCTTCCTTAGCTTTAGCTTTTCGAAGTCCTTTTGAGATTCCTTACGAACAACAGAAGGCTTCTTTCGTAACATCGCGGCTACCTCTACACCCATAACAGAATCACTCGGACTCAACTATAGCTCAAGATTTTCACCAAATTGTGTTTTCACCGGAACAGGGAAAAGATCAATGTCACCTTGCTTCGGTTGGTTCTCCAAATTCACATTGTCCGACTTATTGACCTCTGGCTGCGTGGCTTGTATCTCAGCTGAAGTCGGGCCTCCATTAGCTTGTTGGATATAGTGTCTAAGTCCATAACTATATTTGATATGAACTTGACCCGACCCGGCATGGTCCATTTAGGTTGCATGGCATTGCAATACTTGGATAGACCAAAATGAGAGAAAGGACACTTAAGGTTTATTAATGTATTATAAGTACTAATATATTAATAATATTATTTAATTAGTATTGATCAAAGAATTAATCTTTAATTAATTAAGTGATCAAAAAGAAACTAATTAAATATATGTGGTTGATTGTGTAAATAATCTATTCTTGTATAGAGGGCTAATGATCCATGGTTTGTATGGATTGGGTTAAAACCCATAAGGTGCTCCATGGATAGTCCATGGAGGTTACAAACCCATGGATCATGGAATATGGAAAGTCATGACATTTAGGGTTTACATGGTGTAACCCTACTTGTGTCACAACAATATAAAGAATCCCATGAAAGCAAAATCGGCATTTGTACAAGCAACAAAGAGGGCTAGCCGATTTTTGAGTATAGTGAACTTCTCTCAAGGTTATTCCAAGAATTGTTGTGTTGTGTGAAGCATTTAAGGCATCACATTTGGGGTGCTAGGCTCACAAAGTCATCAAGGAATTCAAGCTACTAAAAGGTATGTTATTCTACTTGAGTTTTGTATTACAAGTTCCCCATAACATGGTAGATAGGAAGTAAACCTTGGAAAATCAAATTTGCATGTATTTAGAGAAAACATAGATCCAAGGTTTCTAGGGTTGCATGTACACCATAGGAGCGTTAGAATGCTCAAAACCCAACAGTGGTATCAGAGCCTAGGCTTGTTTTCTTAATACTTGATGCAAACTTGTTCAAAAAGCTCAAAAATCTACACTCTGCAGCATGAACTCACCGAGTCCATGGGGGGACTCGACGAGTCCATGTGAAAATTCATCCTACTCGTCGAGTAGGTTCTTGCACTCGACGAGTAGGAGCCCCTGAATGCAGATTTTCGAGTTTTGCTGCTGGAAATGGACTAGAAACATTACCCTAAACTGTTTTGGTGTTTTAAAAGTTGTTTTAGATGGTGTAATGCTTATGCTAATCCATTTACAATGGCTAATATCAAAATTCCATGTTTTATATGTGTTAATATGATTCTTGAAATTTTTATATGAATGTTCATGTTCTTATGAGTTTTAGAAGATCATAGGAATTATGTGTAACTTGCTTGTAAGTATTATTCTTGATCTTAATGGCTAATGATGGAGTCCATAACTTGTCCTCAAGTTATGGATAACCAAATGTCACTTCTTTAAAAGTGTCATTAAATAATAAGAGGTTACATAAAATAAAGAGTCTTCATTTTAATGGACCATTAAACTCATAAGTTATGAAATGAAAGGTCTTGAATAGTTTCCAAATTGAACCTTAGAATTTTAAATGTTTAAAATTCAACCCTTATACTATTATTATATTAAAAGTTTAAATATATAGATATGTATAAGAATAAGTCAGTGTTACCGTTAGTAGGCCTCATTCACAAAGTCGTTCTATAAGAGGGGTATAAGGTTGTTGCCTATAAAATGGTAGCTTAATGGTTGTCCACTCTCACCCACCGCTTCCTTGACTGGTGGAGGGTCGTTAGCCGAATGGGTAGGACAAAGACTTTAAATCCTCATTAAAAGTATAATGAAATTATAAAGTAACTACACTTTAATAATTCTCAATCTTAGTTACTTTAGGAAAATGTGAAATAGGTGCTAACCCATGAAATTACACTTTCTACCTTACCAAGTCGTTAGTTGAGCGTGTGTGGTTAACCGGCACACTAACAAGGACTAGTAAGAGTGGCACAGGGTAACTTAATTTTATCATAGATCGGTGGAGCGCGTGTGGTTAACCGGCACATCGATTAGGTGATAAAAGTTAAGGGTACCAAGTCAATTTGCATGGTTATTCGCACCTTGTTTGTGATCCTCGGCATCCCAGTCACAAACTTGAGAGGGCACAATTGAGATTCAAACATGCCATTGAGAGTTCAATGTATCTCAAAAGATCTAGGAATTTCAAATCCAATAAAACTTAATAATCTATTTCATTTTCGTGGTGGAAATTGGTAAATCGCCATTTACCTACCATCAAATATTTTATAGCTTGGATTACGGCATCCCTCTTCCAACTATAAATAGTTTGTTGGGTCCTAGCCCTAATACTTCATTTGGGTGACTTATTAAGGACTCTTTATCTAATAAAACTTGTCTTTCTTTCTTTTCAGATGTCTTCCAACACTGCTACTGGCTCAAACCCTACAAGCTCCTTTTCCCTAGAGAACTTGTGTGGGAAAGTCACTTTTGATGGTTCCAATTTCAATGAATGGATTAGGAACATCAGAATGATTACTCGCTACGAGGGCAAAGAGTATGTCCTCGATAAGGAGCTTAAGGTTATCAATGAATCAACTGCTACTCCTGAGGAGATTGCTGAGTACACTACCCATGAAAAAGATGCCACTAGGGTGTCTTGTATCATGCTGGCCACAATGACAGCAGAACTCTAGAAATCCTATGAAGATTTCTACCCTTTTGAGATGCACCAGGATCTGATGGATAGGTACCATCAGAGTGCTCGTCAGGAGAGGTATGAAATCATTTCCTCCATGATAACAGCTAGGATGAAAGAGGGAGAACCCCTCACCGGTCACTTGCAGAAAATGCAAAGGTTCGTGGACCGATTATTGAAGCTTAATGTCGACTTTCCTGAGGACATGGCGATTGACATCATTCTCCATTCCTTACCTCCAAGTTATGATCAGTTTCATATGAATTATCATATGAACAAGGAGGAAGTCACACTAAGTAAGCTTCAAGGACTTTTAAGGACCACTGAAAGTAGCCTTAAAAGTAAATCAGTTGTTACTCCTACTCCTACTACAGCTCCTGTCTTGGCAATTGGGCAGGGAAAGGGGAAGAAGAGAAAGACCCCTTCAAAGGGTACCAAGGGAAAGTCTCTTGATGGCTCCTCTTCAAGTGGAACCAAGAAAGGTTCCATTCCTCCTTCTTCAAACCCAAAAGAAGCACAGTGCTTCTACTGCCAGGAAAAGGGGCACTGGAAGCGAAGCTGCCCCAAATACTTGTCGGATGTAAAGGATGGGAAAGTTAAACCCACCCATGCAGGTATTTACACTATATTGTCTAAAAACTCATTACAAACTAACTCTTGGGTGCTTGATATAGGTTGTGGTATTCATATTTGTACTGATTTGCAGGGCCTAAGAAGAACTAAGAAAGTGGAGCACAGGAAGATAAACTTAATCATGGGGAATAGGAAAGCATCACATGTTACCAAGATAGGAGTTTATTCTTTATTGCTTAATAATAGGTTAATGTTAGATTTGAATAAATGTTGTTACTCGTCTGAAATGGCAAGAAATATTATTTGCTTTCATGGCTTGTACAAACAAGGTTTTTCCTTTTCATTTGATAATGATAATGGTGCTATTAATGTTTATTACAATGATGTATTTTACTTTAAAGAATTACCTTGTGATGGTGTATATGAAGCTGTGAATGTTGTAGATAATCTAGGAAATAATGTGTTCTGTATTGATTCTTCAAATAGCTTAGACAAAGAATACTTGTGGCATTGTCGTCTTGGACATGTTAACAAGAAGCGCATGGGCCAACTCCAAAAGGCTAGAGTTTTGGAATCATTCGACCTAAAGTCGGATGATAGTTGCGAATCTTGTTTACTTGGAAAAATGACAAAGTCACCCTTCACTGGTTCTTGTGAGATGGGTGAGGGTTTGTTGGATCTCATACACACTGATGTGTGTGGACCCTTCAAAACTGCCATAATGGATGCAAATCGGTATTATGTGACTTTTACTGATGATTATAGTAGATATGGATATATTTATTTAATCAAGCATAAGTCAGAAACCTTTGAGAAATTCAAAGAGTTTAAGTAGGAAGTGGAGAATCAACTGGGCAGGAACATCAAGATGCTCCGATCCCATCGGGGAAGAGAGTATCTTAGTATCGAGTTCCTTGACTATCTTAAGGAATGTGGGATTGTCTCACAATTGACACTTCCTAGGACACCACAGCTGAATGGTATGGCTGAGAGGCGCAATCGAACCTCGTTGGACATGGTTCGCTCCATGATGAGTCGAGCTTCGTTACCAATCTCATTCTGGGGGTATGCCTTAGAGACTGCCGCCCATATCCAGAATATAGTCCCTACTAAAAAGGTTGCCAAAACACCTCATGAGATGTGGACTGGGAAAGTTCCCAATTTGGATCACATCAAGATTTTGGGGTTGCGAGGCTTTTGTGAGGCGTGAGTCTCATGATAAGCTCGAACCTCAAAGTGAGAGGTGTATTTTCATCGGCTACCCACAAATATCCTTTGGTTATCTCTTATATAGACCTAGTGATAATGTGGTCTTTGTAGCTAGAAGAGGAGTCTTTCGTGAGAGAGAGTTCTTAAGCCAAGGAGACAGTGGGAGGCAAATTGACCTTGAAGAAATTCAAGAGACAAGTGGTGAAGGAACCTCAAACCCTAGTAATCAACCTGAGGAGGAACCTCCTGTTGATCCGACTGATGAGCCCATACCTCTGAGGCGTTCCACAAGAGTTAGAAATGCACCTGAGTATTACTATGGTTTCCATATTACTGCGGAAGGTGATAGACTTATCAGTGATAGTACACTGGTAAGTCTGGATGAACCTAACAACTACACGGAAGCCATGGTCAGCCCTGAGGCTGCTAAATGGAAAGAGGCTATGGACAGCGAGATACAGTCCATGTATGACAATCAAGTTTGGAACTTGGTTGACAATGTACCAGGTCGTAAGACAGTCGGGTGCAAATGGATCTTCAAGAAGAAGACCGACATGGATGGTAATGTACACACTTATAAGGCGCGACTGGTTGCAAAGGGCTATTCTCAAACTCCGGGAGTTGATTATGATGAGACCTTTTCACCAGTAGCAAAGATTAAGTCTATTAGGGTTATGTTAGCCACTGCTGCATTTCATGACTATGAAATATGGCAAATGGATGTCAAAACCGCTTTCCTCAATGGAAAGTTGGCTGAGGATGTTTACATAAGTCAGCCAGAGGGTTTTTTCAATACAGAGAACCCTAATAAGGTGTGTAAGCTTGAGAAATCCATCAATGGATTGAAACAAGCACCTCGCAGATGGAATCTTTGCTTCGATGAGAAAGTCAAAGAGTTTGGCTTTTCGAGGAGTGAGTATGAGTCCTGTGTATATGTTAGGGCTAGTGGGAGTATAGTTAGGTTTTTGGTGTTGTATGTGGATGACATACTACTCATAGGAAATGACATCCCAACCTTGCAGGAGGTTAAGTCCTGGCTTGGGAAGTGTTTCGCTATGAAGGACCTTGGGGAAGCTGCCTATATCCTAGGGATAAGGATATTGAGAGACATGAGTAAGAGACTAATTGGACTTAGTCAGAGTACTTACTTGGAAAAGGTACTGAAGAGGTTCAGTATGCAGGATTCCAAGAAAGGGGAATTACCGATTCAGAGTAATGCCAAACTGAGTAAGACTCAGAGTTCGAGTACAAAGGCTGAGATAGCTGAGATGAGTCATGTACCATATGCTTCCGCTGTGCGCTCAATCATGTATGCTATGACTTGTTCTCACCCTGATGTGGCCTTTGCTTTGAGCATGGTCAGTAGATATCAAGGGAACCCTGCCAAGGCTCACTGGACTGCGGTAAAGAACATTCTCAAGTATCTGTGAAGGACTAAGGATTGGGTCCTTACCCTTGGTGGCAATGATGACTTGAGAATGGTAGGATATAGCGATGCTAGATTTCGGACTGATAGGTATAATTTCTGCTCTCAGTCAGGCTGGGTCTTTATCCTAAATGGAGGAGCAATTACTTGGAAAAGTTCCAAGCAGGAGACAGTAGCTGATTCAACTTGAGAATCAGAGTATATAGCAGCAAGCATGGCAGCAAAGGAGGCGGTATGGCTAAAGAACTTCATTGGAGACCTTGGAGTTGTACCAGCTATAAAAGAGGCAATGTAAATTTTCTGTGACAACGAAAGTGTGGTTGCCTTAGCTAAGGAACCAAGGGATCACGGGAGATCCAAACACATTGACAAAAAATACCATTGCATTAGACAACGAATAGAAGAAGGACTCCTCGTGGCAAAGAGGGTATCATCAGATGAGAACCCATCAGATCCCCTCATGAAGGGACTGAGTAGGATTAAGCATTTACAGCATGCGAGGCGCATCGGGCTGAAGGATGATATTAGTTTTAATAATTAGATAGTTTTGAAACTTGTAAAATGTAATTGACATTTGATGATTAAATAAAAGTTGTTGTTTATTTATGAGTAAAGTGTTACTATCTTATGTTAATCGTTTACTATTGTTTCAGTGTTGCATGTTTTGACTTCCAGGATAATTATATTATTCAAACTCTCCATAGTCAGTCATACTTTGGAAGTAGGTATTGAATTAATATCGTCATGAATTAGGTGTGTAGATTGTCTAAGGTGTATTAGACATAGCAATGGTTGCTGTAACATTCATGAGTGCTCATAAGTTCTCAGTATTGGACTCAACCCACGCTCACTTGTATCACTTCATGGAATTTATCTCGAGTGATCGTGAGACGGTAATATCATATAAATCTTCAAACCTAGATATATGAGTTGTTTACTATGAGTTGGTTATACATTGATTTTACGAAAACGCATTGGTAACTCGATTTTATAAAACGTGCTTGTGTGCATAATTCAATAAGTAGTCAGCACAAGCATATGAGTCGAAGTTTATCTGTTCCTTCTAAGATTAGAAGCGATATTTGGGCCCCTTGGTGATTTTGTTTTGACCTATGTATCGGGCCCGGTTAGAACCTAATTGATGTGTTCAATTTAGTTCTATGTCAAACAGATCAGAGATCGAGAAACAAATGTTGGACAATAAGTAAAGACCATGTTCCATGTATTTGTTCGGCTGATATCTTGAGAGCAGAGGATTATATGATCACTTATCTTAAATGGCGTATCATCATCATCATCTTAGTTCCAAGAGACTTTGAAAGAGCTACGATTGCTAGTCGGATTCTGAAGTCATATCTGCAACTATAGTTATTAGACTTATCCAAGTGGGAGACTGTTGGATATAGTGTCTAAGTCCATAACTATATTTGATATGAACTTGACCCGACCCGGCATGGTCCATTTGGGTTGCATGACATTGCAATACTTGGATAGACCAAAATGAGAGAAAGGACACTTAAGGTTTATTAATGTATTATAAGTACTAATATATTAATAATATTATTTAATTAGTATTGATCAAAGAATTAATCTTGAATTAATTAAGTGATCAAAAAGAGACTAATTAAATATATGGGGTTGATTGTGTAAATAATCTATTCTTTTATAGTGGGCTAATGATCCATGGTTTGTATGGATTGGGTTAAAACCCATAAGATGCTCCATGGATAGCCCATGGAGGTTACAAACCCATGGATCATGGAATATGGAAAGCCATGACAGTTAGGGTTTATATGGTGTAACCCTACTTGTGTCACAACTATATAAAGAATCCCATGCAAAGCAAAATCGACACTTGTATAAGCAACAAAGAAGGTGTAACACCGGGTTCATGGTATGATTTTATTTAAGTTTTTATCTTATTTTTGCCACGAACTCGGCGAGTCTGCGTCCCGACTCGCCGAGTAGCAGCAGGGTGGACACGGGATTTGAGCGGTGAACTCGGCGAGTCGATGCATGGACTCGGCGAGTCCACCTGTCTGGATGAAACTCTATTTTCAGACATTTCACCCTATTTTTACCCATTCTAAAACACCATTTTCGTCCCATTCTCTTCCAGAAGAACTGTAGAGCGAAACCCTAGCCCATTTTGATCCTTGTGAGTGATTTTGGCTTGGTGAAGGAAGTTTGAAGCTTAAGAGAAGAAAGAGGAAGTTGGAGGGTGCAAGGAAGTGTGGTAGATCCGAAATCTACCCTGGGGGAAGCTCTTAACCAGGTAAGAAAGCTCCTTCTTGATCTTTAGTATAATAGATTCCCTTTTTGTCCCTTATATGTGGATTGCAAGACCTTAAACCTCCCAAACTCCATGTGTTTATGCCCTAGGAGCTTAGATTTATGGTTTGGAACCATTGCATGTCTCAGATTTGGCCAGAATGGGTGAAGAGTCGAAGGGTACTCGGCGAGTGCCAAAGTGCACTCGGCGAGTTCCATGAAGATGGCCTTAGACTCGGCGAGTTGGATAAACAACTCGGCGAGTCCTATGAAGATTGTCTGGTACCCGGCGAGTCGTTCTTCAAACTCGGCGAGTCCCTTGAATATAGCCTTGAACTCGACGAGTTGTTCTTCCAACTCGGCGAGTCATATGATCAGTCACTAGGATAAGAAGGGTTTAAGTGTAGGGGGGTCCAACCCTCCGTAGTCGCACGTGGAATTAGCAATTTAACGTGTAGCTATAGTCCCAAAATCTCCAAATCTCCAAGGTTGATGTTCTGATGGAAGATTGGAGCGATTTGTGAGATCTGTTCGTCAGACTCGGCGAGTCACCCCCTTGGACTCGGCGAGTCCAGTCGCGAGTTTGTTAGTTGTCCCCGTCTAGTGAGTCAGGCTGACTCAGTGAGTGGGAACAGGGGCCCGATGAGTCAGAGTCGGGCTAGACATAGAAGGACTCGGCGAGTCGCCATATGGACTCGGCGAGTCCAGTCAATCAGAAGGTTGACTTTCACCAAGGAGTCGACTTTGACCAGTCATTTGACCTTAGGGGTATTTATGAGTACCTAATCCATGTTTACGGATTTATAGCCGGAGGGATTACCGGTGCGGCAGCCAGGCGTAGTCTGAGCAGGTTTTCGGCAGCTACTCTCGAGGTGAGTTTCCTTCCAGTAGGGACGGGTCTAAGGCACCACGGCCGGCCCGTATAGACGATATGTTAGTATCAGAGTGTGGGCGGAGCCCGTATCTCATAGCTGAGTTTGATTGTGTTATATGCCAGTATGATAGATTTGCTTATACTTGTTGTCTGTGTGATACTTGTATGTTATGGTTTAGTAGCGGAGTGTGGGCGAGGCCCGTATCTCCATGGATAGCAGAGTGTGGGCGAGGCCCGTATCTCTATGGGTGTGGGCGAGGCCCGTATCCCTTAGTTACTCATTATACGATTGCATGGTATGTGGCATTATGGGGGAACTCACTAAGCTTCGTGCTTACATTTTATAGTTTTGTTTTCAGGTATCTCTTCAGCTAGGGGAAAGGAGCTGGCGCAGTAGCGGCATATCACACACACTCTTGTTTCCGCACTATGGATTTTCTGGGATGTACTCTGAATATTTTACTATGATGTTACCGGTTTTCAGACATAAATTAATATTATGAATGTTTTGTAACGATGTTTTTATGTATTAACCTAATTTAAAAATGAAATTTTTAGCCGGTATTTTTCGGATGTTACAAGTTGGTATCAGAGCCCTGGTTTGAGGGATTCGGACACACCTTCGGGGGTGTCTGGACTCAAATCAAGGGATTAAAAGATTTTTATAAGAAATGATTTTCTAAAGACTAAGTAAAAGGGGTTTCTAAAAAGAAAAAGGTGTGTGATGTGCGCGACCGGCCGAGCTCAAGTAAGTTTTCCCCAAAGTACCCATACAAGTTTACGTTATGATTATCAATTTCAGTTTCAGTAGAACATCATGCTAGAATAGGACTAAGGATCTAGGAATGATGCCTTATGTGCCAGCTTTATGTGTTTCGGCTTTTTGAGAATTGCATGCTAGTACAGATCAGTCAGTATGATAGCCAGAGTAGTATATACTTGATTATGTGTACTCAATGCCCGAATGCTGCTTGCTTTGTGCTATTAGGAGTTCTAGTCGTCTTTCACTAACTAGTAAACGAATATGCTAAGTTACATATTGCAAGGATTAAATAATTTCATAAGGTTGGGTCTAGCCCTATTTCGCAGCTCTTGTTTGAGTCCAACCGTTGTAGGGTAGGACCTCTCATTCGAAGAATTATCTAGTCTGAGTAATATGTAATAGTATCCGAGAGCTAGTTAGGGAAAGAAAGCAGGGACTTCTTGTGCAGCTGATGGCAGAGAGTGGGATGGTGATTACTTAGGGCAAGCCTAGGGCACGAAAACCGCAGTATTAGTATAAAGGACTTGGTTGAGTTGAGGCAATTCTTGAGGAAAGTACGGATAGACGTGGAAGGTAGTATGGGCCCGTACTACTGAAAGCGGAGGATCCGTACTCGATTCAAAAGGGCCGAGACGAGACCGGGGACTTGTGATATGAATGTGAGCCTCGTTAGTGGAATATAGTATCATGGTGGTTATGCTATGTTTTGCAGTATGGTGACCACAGGACAGGGAGCGGGAGGCTCAGGATCAGGATCGGGTTCGGGTTTAGGGTCCGAACCAGTTGATGAGGGTCTACGCGAATTCATTGTGTCAGAGATTACCAGGGGCATCCTTGAGTCGACTCCCATCATCTTCGGGTCGATCAAGGAGGGTATTGTAGAGTTGATGGAGGATCGTCTCAGGGCGTTCAGGAGTGATATGGCGGCTAGCCAGTCAGGACCACGCACACTGTCCTTTAAGGACTTCAGGGGCAGTGGTGCATCAGATTTCCATGGGGCGAAGGACCCCATTGCTGCCAGACGATGGATTGCAGACCTTGAGTCTGCACAGCTGATCAGCTTCTGCTCCGAGGGGTCGAAGGTACGATTTGCAGCAGGGTGTCTACGTGACAGAGCTAGAGATTGGTGGGAGTCGGTTTGTGACTCTTTGGGAGCCGCGGCCATTGAGGCTATGACATGGCCGGACTTTGTGACAGGATTCAGGGCGGAGTTCGCGCCTGCGGTGGAGCTCCAGTAGTTGGCACGGGAGTTCTTGGATATGAGGCACACGACAGAGACAGTGGCGGAGATCACTGCCAAGTTCTGGGAGAGGGCGTTACTGGTGCCCCAGTATGCAGGTGATGAGGATATGAGGAGGACCCGCTACCATGACATGTTGCGAGCCGACATTCGGGAGCATGTCAGTTTTTCAGCTTGCCCTACCCTGGATTCTATGATTGCTAGGGCGAGGGAGAGGGAGATAGATCTGGAGCACATCCAGAAGAGGAAGGCAGAGGAGGGACAAATGATAGGGGCTTCGGGAAAGAAGCCCAAGGGATCAGATGGTAGGCCGAAAGGCCATTCAGGACCGGGCCGCTGCAGAAAGTGCGGCAGGTCGCACGAGGGAGCGTGTAGGTTAGGATTAACAGGCTGCTACAGGTGCGGCAAGACGGGACACTACAGCAGGGATTGTACTGCCCCTGCTCCGGTTATTCAGACATCTGAGTTGCTGTGTTTCCACTTCAACCAGAGGGGCCACAAGAGGGCCAACTGCCCCCAGTTGACAGCAGCAGCGCCAGTACAGGCGCCAGCTCCAGCGACCCTGCGGATTACAGATGGCCGGCAGGGCAAGGCAGAGGCTCCGGTGGTGAGGAGCCGGGCATTTCAGCTGACAGCCGAGGAGGCACGCGCTGCACCCGATGTGGTGACGAGTATGATTCTTTCCCTCAGACCTATTTATATGAGATTTATGATATTGATATGTGCTCTGTGTATATACGTTTAGGATCGTTCCATGTGAACGGTATTCCCGTCCAGGTGTTGTTTGATTCGGGGGCTACCCGATCCTTTATTTCTCTTGCACTTAGCAAGAAGTTTCCTGAGTCCTCGGGCATGTTGGATTGCCCTTTAGTGGTCGAGATCGCGGACGACCGGTCGGTGCAAGCATCAGAGGTCTTCCGAGATTGTGTGTTAAGGTTGTTCGAAGAGCGGTATTTGGTTGACCTAGTTCCCATTCCATTACGGGGAACAAGGTCATTATTGGTATGGATTGGTTGAGTCCCAATGGGGCAGTGATAGATTGCGCGCAACAGATAGTACGAGTCAGAGCCCCAAGTGGGGGAGAGTTAGTAATTCAGGGTGAGAGATCACAGCGAGGGCCAGCCTTCTGTTCGGCAGCGAGGGCAAGGCGTTACCTTCAGCAGGGTTGCGCAGGATATGTCGCATATGTCATGGACACCCGGGAGGCGGGTAAGGCGACGGTGGGCAATGTGCCCGTAGTACGAGAGTTCGTGGATGTATTCCCCGAGGAGCTGCCGGGGATACCTCCAGAGCGACAGGTGGAGTTCAGGATCGACCTAGTCCCTGGTGCAGCTCCGATAGCCAGGGCACCGTATCGTTTGGCTCCTCCTGAGATGCAGGAGTTGTCTACACAGCTTCAGGAGCTGTTAGACAAGGGTTTCATTAGACCGAGCAGTTCACCCTGGGGAGCCCCGATTCTGTTTGTGAAGAAGAAGGACGGGTCGCATCGGATGTGTATCGATTATAGGGAGCTGAATAAGGTAACGGTGAAGAACCGCTACCCACTCCCGAGGATTGACGATCTCTTTGACCAGCTTCAGGGAGCATCTTGGTTCTCCAAGATAGATTTGCGTTCAGGGTATCACCAGGTGAGGGTCAGAGAGGAGGATGTGCAGAAGACGGCATTTCGGACACGTTATTGCCACAATGAGTTCGTGGTGATGCCTTTCGGGCTCACCAATGCTCCTGCCGCGTTCATGGACCTCATGAACCGCGTGTGTAGACCGATGTTAGACCGGTCGGTGATAGTATTTATTGATGATATCTTGGTTTACTCCAAGACACGAGAGCAGCATGAGGAGCATTTGCGGGAGGTTTTGGAGACCTTGAGAAGGGAGAACTTGTATGCTAAGTTCTCCAAGTGTGAGTTCTGGTTGCGCGAGGTGCAGTTTCTTGGGCACCTTGTCAACCAGAACGGGATTTCGGTGGATTCGGCCAAGGTGGAGGCCGTGATGAGATGGGAGGTTCCGAAATCTACATCTGAGATTCAGAGTTTCCTGGGATTAGCTGGCTACTATCGGAGATTCATCCAGGATTTCTCCAAGATAGCATTACCCCTGACCAGGTTAACGAGGAAGGCTGTGGTCTTTCGTTGGGGGCCTGAGCAGCAGGCAGCATTCGAGACACTGAGACAGAGATTGTGCAAGGCGCCAATCTTAGCCTTGCTAGAGGGCATGGAGGATTTTGTTGTATACTGCGATGCGTCCATCTCAGGTTTGGGCGCGGTATTGATGCAGAGAGGGCATGTCATCGCCTACGCGTCGAGGCAGCTGAAGTTGGGGGCTGTTGTGTTCGCCCTAAAGATTTGGCGTCATTACCTCTATGGGGTTCGCTGTACGATTTACACGGACCACAAGAGTTTGAGGTACCTCATGGACCAGCCAAATCTGAATATGAGGCAGCGTCGGTGGCTTGATGTGGTAAAGGATTATGATTGTGAAATCCTTTATCACCCGGGGAAGGCCAACGTGGTGGTCGATGCGCTTAGCCACAAGGCGGCGCCAATCAGGGATATTTGCATGCGAATGACAGTGGTTACTCCGCTTTTGGAGCGAATCCGGGAGGCTCAGCAGGAGGCTATGAAGGAGGAACATCGGAAGAGTGAGCGGATTGTGGGACAGGTTTCCTCCTTCGACTATGACAGCAGAGGATTATTGACATTACACCGCAGGGTGTGGGTTCCATATCTCGGAGGTGTGCGCCAGGTTCTGATGGAGGAGGCGCACAAATCCCGATTCTCCATTCATCCAGGGGCAACGAAGATGTATAGGGATCTTCGTCTGGACTATTGGTGGCCCTGCATGAAGCGGGATGTAGCATCGTACGTTGAGCGGTGTCTGGCCTGCAGGAAGGTCAAGGCCGAACACCAGAGACCGCACGACAAGATGCAACTGTTGGATATCCCGCTGTGGAAATGGGAAGACATCACGATGGATTTCATCACCAAGCTTCCCAGGACCGCACGGGGAGTGGATTCGATATGGGTCATCGTCGATCGATTGACCAAGAGCGCCCACTTTATCCCGATTCAGGAGAGCATCTCGGCCGAGAAATTGGCCGATATCTACGTCAGAGAGGTGGTGGCACGGCACGGGGTGCCAGTTTCAGTGATTTCGGATAGGGATGTGCGGTTCACTTCCAGGTTCTGGAGGAAGTTTCATGACGAGCTGGGTACTCGTCTGCATTTTAGTACAGCCTTTCACCCGCAGACGGATGGCCAGAGCGAGCGGACCATCCAGACTCTGGAGGATATGCTGCGGGCGTGTGTTTTAGACTTCGATGGTAGCTGGGATACCTATCTTCCTTTAGCCGAGTTTTCATATAACAACAGCTATCACGCGAGTATTGACCGCTCTCCCTTCGAGATGTTGTACGGGAGGAAGTGCAGGACCCCGATATGTTGGGGCGAGGTTGGACAGAGAGTCATGGGGAGCATCGAAGTAGTGCTCAAGACGACAGAGAAGATTCAGCAGGTCCGGAGCAGGCTTCAGACTGCTCAGAGTCGGCAGAAGAGTTATGCCGATAAGCGCCGATCAGACCTGGAGTTCCAGGTTGGGGATATGGTTCTCCTGAAAGTGTCGCCGTGGAAGGGCGTCATCCGATTCAGGAAACGGGGCAAGTTGGGTCCCAGGTATATTGGACCGTTTAGGGTTGTAGCCCGAGTGGGCAAGGTGGCATATCGGCTGGACCTGCCAGCCGAACTCAGTCAGATCCACAACACTTTCCACGTCTCCCAGCTGCGGAAGTACCTGGTGGACGATTCAACAGTGATACCTTTGGAGGACATCCAGATTGATGACAGCCTGAATTATATCGAGCGGCCTGTGGCTATCCTAGACCGGAAGTCGAAGGAACTGAGGAACAAAAGGGTGGAGCTGGTGAAGGTGCAATGGCAGCGTCGGAAGGGCTCGGAATGGACTTGGGAGCCCGCGGATGAGATGTTGGAGCATTATCCAGAGCTGTTCTGAAAGGGAGCGGCAGACTTCGAGGACGAAGTCTAAAATAAGTGGGGGAGATTTGTAACACCGGGTTCATGGTATGATTTTATTTAAGTTTTTATCTTATTTTTGCCACGAACTCGGCGAGTCTGCGTCCCGACTCGCCGAGTAGCAGCAGGATGGACACGGGATTTGAGCGGTGAACTAGGCGAGTCGATGCATGGACTCGGCGAGTCCACCTATCTGGATGAAACTCTATTTTCAGACATTTCACCCTATTTTTACCCATTCTAAAACACCCTTTTCGTCCCATTCTCTTCCAGAAGAACTGTAGAGCGAAACCCTAGCCCATTTTGATCCTTGTGAGTGATTTTGGCTTGGTGAAGGAAGTTTGAAGCTTAAGAGAAGAAGGAGGAAGTTGGAGGGTGCAAGGAAGTGTGGTAGATCCGAAATCTACCCTGGGGGAAGCTCCTAACCAGGTAAGAAAGCTCCTTCTTGATCTTTAGTATAATAGATTCCATTTTTGTCCCTTATATGTGGATTGCAAGACCTTAAACCTCCCAAACTCCATGTGTTTATGCCCTAGGAGCTTAAATTTATGGTTTGGAACCATTGCATGTCTCAGAATTGGCCAGAATGGGTGAAGAGTCGAAGGGTACTCGGCGAGTGCCAAAGTGCACTCGGCGAGTTCCATGAAGATGGCCTTAGACTCGGCGAGTTGGATAAACAACTCGGCGAGTCCTATGAAGATTGTCTGGTACCCGACAAGTCGTTCTTCAAACTCGGTGAGTCCCTTGAATATAGCCTTGAACTCGACGAGTTGTTCTTCCAACTCGGCGAGTCATATGATCAGTCACTAGGATAAGAAGGGTTTAAGTGTAGGGGGGTCCAACCCTCCGTAGTCGCACGTGGAATTAGCAATTTAACGTGTAGCTATAGTCCCAGAATCTCCAAATCTCCAAGGTTGATGTTCTGATGGAAGATTGGAGCGATTTGTGAGATCTGTTCGTCGGACTCGGCGAGTCACCCCCTTGGACTCGGCGAGTCCAGTCGCGAGTTTGTTAGTTGTCCCCGTCTAGTAAGTCAGGCTGACTCAGTGAGTGGGAACAGGGGCCCGATGAGTCAGAGTCGGGCTAGACATAGAAGGACTCGGCGAGTCGCCATATGGACTCGGCGAGTCCAGTCAATCAGAAGGTTGACTTTGACCAAGGAGTCGACTTTGACCAGTCATTTGACCTTAGGGGTATTTATGAGTACCTAATCCATGTTTACGGATTTATAGCCGGAGGGATTACCGGTGCGGCAGCCAGGCGTAGTCTGAGCAGGTTTTCGGCAGCTACTCTCGAGGTGAGTTTCCTTCCAGTAGGGACGGGTCTAAGGCACCAAGGCCGGCCCGTATAGACGATATGTTAGTATCAGAGTGTGAGCGGAGCCCGTATCTCATAGCTGAGTTTGATTGTGTTATATGCCAGTATGATAGAATTGCTTATACTTGTTGTCTGTGTGATACTTGTATGTTATGGTTTAGTAGCGGAGTGTGGGCGAGGCCCGTATCTCCATGGATAGCAGAGTGTGGGCGAGGCCCGTATCTCTATGGGTGTGGGCGAGGCCCGTATCCCTTAGTTACTCATTATACGATTGCATGGTATGTGACATTATGGGGGAACTCACTAAGCTTCGTGCTTACATTTTATAGTTTTGTTTTCAGGTATCTCTTCATCTAGGGGAAAGGAGCTGGCGCGGTAGCGGCATATCACACACACTCTTATTTCCGCACTATGGATTTTCTGGGATGTACTCTGAATTTTTACTATGATGTTACCGGTTTTCAGACATGAATTAATATTATGAATGTTTTGTAACGATGTTTTTATGTATTAACCTAATTTAAAAATGAAATTTTTAGCCGGTATTTTTCGGATGTTACAGAAGGCTAGCCGAGTTTTGAGTATAGTGAACTTCTCTCAAGGTTATTCCAAGAATTGTGGTGTTGTGTGAAGCATTTGAGGCATCACATTTGGGGTGCTAGGCTCACAAAGTCATCAAGGAATTCAAGCTACTAAAAGGTATGTTATTCTACTTGAGTTTTGTATTACAAGTTCCCCATAACATGCTAGATAGGAACTAAACCTTGGAAAATCAAATTTGCATGTATGTAGAGAAAACATAGATCCAAGGTTTCTAGAGTGGCATGTACACCATAGGAGTGTTAGAATGCTCAAAACCTAACATAGCTTCCACTTTTGTTTCTTCCACATGATTCAAGTTATATTTATGATGACCGTTTGATGAGACCGCTTGTTCAGTAGCATTCGTGGCGTTTTGTGCCCTCTGCTTGATTTCCCAACGATATCTACTTCCCAATCACCTGTATTTGAATATAACCGATTGAAATCGGAGGATAAAATACAGGGAATTAAGACAAAGCTGTGTACGAATAGCAGCGAATTAAGAAGCGAATGGAGGGATGGAGGTTGTGGCGGCTGAGGGCGAGCGTGTGGTTACTCTGTGAGAGAGAAAGAGATTGGGAGAGGATGGGTTTGCGAGTTTCACAAAAGAACGAAACCTAAAGGCTTTTGGAGTGATTGGTAGATCCAGTTGCGAGTCTCGTGTGTTTTGAAGATCAAACGACACAACTGGCTCTAACCAATACTAGCTTGGTAAATCAACAGCGTCATGCTGGATTCGCTTCAAAAATAAAAGCTTTTTGCTTTGAAGAGTGGTATGAGCCTCTTTATCAGCTCTTTCTTTTTCTTCAGCCTCTTGGATGATTCGCTGGTGCTCATCCAATTCGGCTTCACGAGGCTTTCGCTTTTTAAGCTCGTTTTCATCCAGCCCTTCTTCGTCTTCACTATTATCGATGATGGGCGCTTCATTGAATAGTTTTTCCTTTCCCTTCGGTTCTTGTTTGATAACAGGCTTAACTGGAGCTTTGAGGTTCTCTTTTCTTGACCTACCAGACACACCTTCTCTCCCTTGTTTTGGAATACTGCCAGATTCTGGAACACCCTCCAGCCTGTGAATCATTGCAAAGACTGGCCTTAACTTCTCAGCAAGATGTTTTCGCATTGGAATTGTGATCATTGAGTCCCTGGTCTCAATGATGTCCGAGAGCATGCTAGTAACATATGTAATACAACTTCACATGACAGCTCTCTCAGATAACAAATCGTTGACCTGCTTCTCTGAAGTTTCCAGTTTAACACTTAACACTTTAACTTCTTCCGTCTTGAGGGCAAGAGAGTCCATGAGTTTGCTCTCCATTTCCAGTTCGTCTTGAAGCTTGGTAATTTGAGAGGAGAAGGAGGTTTGAGATGCTTCATGGTCAATTTTCAGACCAGTACGAAGTTCTTGCAATTTAGCCTTCTCAGATTTAAGGAGAGAACCCAGACTCTTTAGAGATTCATTGGCCGTCGTGGTATTTGAGTTAAAGGTGCTGTGGAAATTCTCCATGAATGCAATAGTGTCAAAAATTAGTTTATTGACTTTTTTGGCCGTTGTCTTGCAAACGTCAGCAGAATCAAGTCATACTCATTGTCCGACAGTGTGTTTCCCGATTTCTGATTTGTTTGACATAGAACTTAATTGAACACATCAATTGAGTCCTGACTGGGCGTGGCACATATGTCAAAACAAAATCATCGAAGGGCCCAATATATCGCTTTTAATCCTCTTAGGATAAAAGGAACAGATAAAGTTCGACTTATATGCTTATACTAACTATTCGTTAAATCATACACAACAACACGTTTTATAACATCAAGTTACTGATGCGTTTTCGCATTTTCAATGTACAACCAACTCATAATAAACAACTCATATATCTTTGTTTGAAGACTATATGAATTATCATCTCACAATCACTCGTGATAAATTCCATGAAGTGATTCATGTGAGTGTGGGTTTAGTCCAATACTCAAATAGTATTTCAAGAGAACTCATGAATGTTTGTAGCCTACTTTGCTATGTCTAACACCTTAGACAATCTTACAAAATCCTATTCATGACAGTCTACTTTCATAACCTACTTCCAAAGTATGATCGAATGTGGATGGTTTGAATAATCTTATTACTCTGGAAGTCAAAACATGCATAATGAAACAATAATAAAAAATTGACACAAGATAATAACTTTACTTATAAATAAAACTCCTTTTATTCAATCATCAAATGTCAATTACAATTTAAACTATTACAAGCTTCTAAATATCTATCTAATCATTAAAACTAATATCGTCCTTCAGCCCGATACTCCTAGTGTGCTGCAAGTGCTTAACCCTACTCAGTCCCTTCGTAAGGGGATCTGCTGGGTTCTACTCTGACGATACCCCCTTCATTACGAAGAGTCCTTCATCTATCCGATGTCTTATGAAGTGATATTTTCTGTCAATGTGCCTAGATCTGCCATGATCTCTTGGTTCCTTGGCTAAGGAGACCGCACCCTCGTTGTCACAGAAAATATTTATAGTCTCCTTTACAGCCGGTACAACTCCAAGGTCTCTGATGAAGTTCTTTAGCCATGTCGCCTCCTTCGACGCTTCACTTGCTGCTATGTACTCTGGTTCGCACGTTGAATCAGCTACGGTTTCCTGTTTGGAACTCTTCTAGGTTATTGCTTCTCTATTCAGGGTAAATACCCAGCTCGATTGAGAGCGGAAATTATCGATGTCGGTCTGAAAGCTAGCATCACCATACCCTGTCACTCTCAAGTCATCACTCCCACCAAGGGTAAGGATCCAATCCTTAGTCCTCCGCAGGTACCTAAGAATGTTCTTTACTACAGTCTAATGAGCTTTAGTAGGGTTCACATGAAATCTACTAACCATCCTCAAAGAAAAGGCTACATCAGGACGAGTACATGACATAGCATACATGATCGAGCCAACGGCGGAAGCATATGGTAGTCGACTCATTTCTGCTATTTCAACATCTGTACCCAGACTCTAAGTCTTACTCAGTTTGTTATTCCTCTGGATAGGTAATTCTCCTTTATTGGAAGCCTCCACGCTGAAACGTTTCAACACCTTGTCCAAGTAGGTACTTTGACTAAGTCCTATTAGCCTTTTACTCCTGTTTCTCAATATCCTTATCCCTAGAATATAAGCAGCTTCTCCGAGATCCTTCATAGCGAAACACTTCCCAATCCAGGACTTAACCTCCTGCAAGGTTGGGATGTCATTTCCTAGAAGCAGTATTTCATCCACATACAACACGAGAAAGCTAACTATACTCCGGCTAGCTTTGACATATACACATGACTCATCCTCGCTTCTCGAAAATCCAAACTCGTTGACTTTATCATCGAAACGAAGATTCCATCTGCAAGATGCTTGTTTCAATCCATAAATCGATTTCTCAAGCTTACACACTCTATTAGGGTACTTTGCATTGACAAAACCCTCTAGCTGATTCATGTAAACATCTTCAACCAACTTCCCATGAAGGAAGGCGGTTTTGTCATCCATTTGGCATATTTCATAATCATGAAATACAACAATGGCTAGAACAACCCTTATATATTTAATCTTAGCAACTGGTGAGAAGGTCTCATCATAGTCAACTCCAAGAGTCTGAGTAAAGCCCTTCGCAACCAATAGTTCCTTATAAGTGTGTACTTTCTCATCCATTTCGGACTTTTTCTTGAAGATCAATTTTCACCTGACTGTCTTACGGTCTGGTACTTTGTCAACTAAGTTCCAAACTTGATTGTCATACATGGACTGAATCTCGCTGTTCATAGCCTCTTTCTATTTTGCAGACTCATGGCCTGCCATGGCTTCCTTGTAGTTGTTAGGTTCATCCAAATTTACAAGTGTACTATCATTGATAAATGTATCACCTTCAGTAGTAATATGGAAACCATAAAACTCAGGTGTCTGTCTAACTCTTTTAGAACGCCTCAGAGGTAAGGACTCGTCAATCGGTTCAACAGGAGTTTCCTCCTCGGGTTGAGCGCTAGTGTTTGAGGTTCCTTAATTGCTTAACTCTTGAAGCTCTTCATGGTCAATTTTCATCCCACCGTCCCCTTGGCATATGAGTTCTCTCTCTCGAAAGACTCCTCTCCTCGCAACAAAGACAACATTGTCACTCGGTCTATAGAAGAGATATGTAAAGGATTTCTGTGGGTAGCCGATGAAAATACAACGCTCACTACGAGGTTCGAGCTTGTCGTGAGTCTTTCGTCTTACGAAAGCCTCGCAATCCAAACCTTGATATGTGCTAACGAGGGAACCTTCCCTGTCCACATTTCATGAGGTGTTTTGGAAACCTTTTTAGTTAGGACTAGATCAAGGATATGGGTGGCAGTCTCTAAGGCATACCCCCAGAATGAGATAGGTAACGAAGCTCGACTCACCATGGAATGAACCATGTCTAGCAAGGTTCGATTGTGCCTTTCAGCCACACCATTAAGCTGTGGTGTCCTAGGTTGCGTCAATTGTGAAACAATTCCATATTCCTTAAGATAGTCATGGAACTCGATACTAAGATACTCTCCCCCTCGATCGGATCGGAGCATCTTTATCTTCCTGCCCAGCTGATTCTCCACTTCTTGCTTAAACTCCTTGAACTTTTCAAAGGTTTCTGACTTATGCTTGATTAAGTAGACATACCCATATCTACTACAATAATTAGTAAAAGTCACATAGAAGCGGTTAGCATCCCTTGTGGCGGTTCTGAAGGGTTCACACACATCGGTATGTAGGAGATCCAACAAACCTTCACCCCTTGCACATGAACCAGTGAAGGGTGACTTGGTCATCTTTCCAAGCAAACAAGATTCACAAGTGTCATCCGAATTTAAGTAAAATGACTCCAAGACTCCATCCTTTTGGAGTTGGGCTATGCGCTTCTTGTTGATATGTCCAAGACGACAATGCCATAAGCATGCTTTATCCAAACCATTGGATGAATCGATGTGCAATACATTATTTCCTATGTTATCTACAACCATCACATTTTCATATATACCATTACAAGGTAATGCTTCAAAATAAAATGTACCATTATAATAAGCATTAATACTACCAATTTCATTATTAAAAGAAATGGTAAAACCTTGTTTATACAAACTGTGAAAAGAAATAATATTCCTCGCCATATCTGACGCGTAGCAACAATTATTCAAATCTAAATTGAAACCATTACTAAGCAATAAAGAATAAACTCCAATCTTGGTGAAGGGCGACTTTTTCCTATTCCCCATGATTAAGTTCATCTTCCTGTGCTCCACATCCCTACTTTCTTTTAGACCCTGCAAATCGCAACAAATGTGAAAACCACTTCCTGTATCAAGGACCCCAAGAATTAGCATGTGATGAATTATTAGATAGAACAGTATAAATACCTGCGAAGGAGGGTTTGATCTTCCCATCCTTTATGTCCTACAAGTATTCGGGGTAGCTTCGTTTCTAGTGCCCTTTTTCATGACAATGGAAGCACTCTGCTTCCTTTGGATTTGAGGAAGGGGTAGCAGGACCACCTTTGCACCCACTAAAAGAGGATCCAACATGGGACTTTCCCTTGTGGCTCTTAGAGGAGGCTTTCCTCTTCTTTCCCTTCCCATGTCCAATTGCCAAGATAGGGGTAGTAGTAGTAGTAGTAGGTACAACAGATTTACCTTTCAAACTGCTTTCAGCAGTTCTCAAAAGATCTTGAAGCTTGCTTAGTGTCACCTCCTCCTTGTTCATATGATAAGTCATACGAAACTGATCATAACAAGGAGGTAAGGAATGTAGGATAATGTAAATTGCCAATTCTTCATCGAAATTGACATTCAACTTTAGCAAGCGGTCCACAAACCTTTGCATCTTTTGCAAATGGGTCATGATAGACTCTCCATCCTTCATTTTGGTCGAGATCATGGAGGCTACGATTTCATACCTTTCCTGCCTTGCACTTTGATGGTACCTTTTCATCAAATCTTGGTGCATTTCACAAGGCCAAAAGTCCTCATTTTACTTTTGAAGCTCAGCAGTCATGGTAGCAATCATTATACACGACACTTTGGTCGCATCCCTCTTATGAGTCTTATACTCAACAATCTGTTCGGGAGTAGCAGTAGATTCATCAATCTCCTTAAGCTCTTTATCAAGGACATATTCTTTGTCCTCATAACGGATAGCCATTCGTATGTTTCGAGTCTAATCATTGAAATTCGTTCCATCAAAAATGACCCTCCCACATAAGTTCATGAGGGAGAAAGAGCCAGAAGTAGTTGAGTTTGAAGTAGTGTTCGAAGTCTATATCTGAAAAGAAGGACAAAGTTTAGATTACATAAGGATCCTTAATATAACACCCAAAGTGGAATATTAAGGCTAGGACCCAACACAATATTTTACAATTCGGAAGAGGGATGCAGTAATCCAATTGCAAAATATTTGAAGGTAGGTAAATGACGATTTACCAATTTCCACCATGAAAAACGAAAAGAATATTAGGTTTTTAATGAATTAAAATTCCTAGATTCTTTTGAGATTCATTGAACTTTTGAATGGCATGTTTAAATATCGATTATGCCCTTCAAGTTTGTGATTGGGATACCGAGGATCACATACAAGGTGTGAATAACCATGAAAATATGCTTGGTACTCTCAATGTTACAAATCACCTTATCAATGTGCCGGTTAACCACACACGCACCATTGATCCATGATTAACATCAAGCTACCCTTTTCCACCCTTGCTAGTCCCAAATTAGTGTGCCGGTTAACCACACACGCTCCACTAACGACTTAGCAAGGAGAAAATTGCAATTTCCATGGCATAGCACCATTTTCACATTTTTCCTAAACTAACTAATATTTGGGAATTTATAAACGTTTAGTTACTTTGTATATTTTCATTATACTTATTAATGAGGTTTAATGTCCTATCCTACCCGTTCGGCTAATAACCCTCCACCAGTCAAAGCAGTGGTGGGTGTGAGTAGACACCCATTAAACCACCATTTTATAGGCAGTATCTTATACCCCCCTTATAGACCGACTTCGTGAATGAGGCATACTAACGGTAAGACTGACTTGTCTAATATATATATATATATATATATATATATATATATATATATATATATATATATATATATATATATATATATATATATATATATATATATATATATATTAAACATTGTAAGTCCCAAATCTGCTTGTGTATCAATCAGATCTGTTTGATGGTGCGGAATCCCAATCAAACGGATCATGCCAGATCAATAGAAGAAGAAGGAGAAGAAGAAGAAGAAGAAGATGAATCTATGATGTATTCAAGATTAGAATGATGAACAATACACATAAGATTCTCTCACACACACTCTTCTTCTCTCTAGTTTCTCTCTCTACAATATGCTCTCCTTCTCTTATCCTTACACTCCTCTTGTTCATTAACTACTCCTCACCCCTTACACCTATATATAGTAGACATGGGCCGTGAATGGGTTTACGGCCGTAAACCTGTTCACAGCCGTAAACACCAAGCTGTTTATGGTCCTAGACCTAAAAACAAATTTTCCTAGAAAAGTAAAGTATAAACCATATTTTTGACCCAACAATCTCCCCCTTGGTTTATAGCTTTCTTTTCTAATTGACCCAACAAACTCCCCCTAAAAAGTAGCTGGCTTTTCTTGTCAATCTTCACTTGGAGCTTGGCTTCAGCGTTTATCTTCGATTTCTTCATAGCTTCAAGATGAACTTAATGAATCTTTAATAAATGACTTCATCTTGAGCAGTTGGGCTTTTCTTTAGAATTTGACATTGAACGCACATTGGGTGAGGAGGCTTCTTGAAAAGATTCTTGAAAATTTCGCTTTCAGGTTGAGAATCTTTAGAGAGAATAGAGAACGAAGCTTCTGGATCACTTCAGCAGGTACATGACTAGCAACAAATTGATTGAGGAGGTTTCAATGCAATCTATTACATATTCTTCAAGTCAGCTTCACCTTGCTTCTGGGGTTGAAAGATTGAATATCGGAAGAATAATCTTCATTTCTTGCTACTTCGAATGAGAATTCTTCGATGATCACGGATGAAGCCTTGGCTTGGAAATTTTCGATTCAGTCTCCATGAGTCTCATCTACATCTGAATTCACTTTTCAAGATAAAAGAAAACTTAGCACACAATATTTTTGTATTTTTCATATTTTCTAAAACAGAAAAAAAAATTTGATTTTTTCTGAACAAGAAATAAAATAGAAATAACACTATTTTTGGATTTTTAATTTTCTGATTTTTGTTTGATTTTTGAATTTTCTGATTTTTTTCATTTTTTTTTAATTCTCACCCTAAATTTGTGCATAGAGGAAAACTATGAACAAATTTAACAAAAACAAAAAATATTTGGGATCAAAGTTACCAAGCAATCCAATATCGTTTATCAGCACACGCCTGCATGTCTAGATCTGGTCAATCACCGGTATTGTGGTCCACTTAAACACAAAGGATGTTGACAATTTGGACAGATTATAAGTGACAAGTCATTGTTATATATATTCCTAAATGGACATTTAGCTGACGACGACCAAGTATATTGTTGTCCACTTAAATTAAGCAGCGAGATCTACATACAACCTCTAAATGGTTCAATTTTAGTTGAAATAGAACGTGTTCCCCACTTCCCGATATACCCTGTTTATCAAGAACTTCCAAAGAAATCCTTACTTTAGGTGAGTCAACAATTATTAAGGAGGAATTCAGATTTAGAAATAGGTGCATATGTTCTGTCCCAGGTCGGATCTCTTTCAATCACGCAGAGGGGACAACATATGGCTAACTAGGATAGAGGGATTGAGAGGTAGAATGTTGCATATGCTGTGTTCCAGGTCGGATCATTTCAATCACGCAGAGGAGACAACATATGACTAACAGATAGAAAGAATTTCATAGATAAGGAGGTGCGTAGAAATAGAGCTACGTATGTTGCATTCCAGGTCGGATCTCTTCCAATCACGCAGAGGAGATAACATATGACTTACAGATAGAAAGCAAGAAAATAATTTCCTAAAGACCTACTTTATCAGAACCCCCCAGTCGCCCTATCAGAACCAGAATTAAGGACATAAGTCCGTACATCAAGGAAATGTTGAGCCACAGTTCTAGATAATTAACTTTTAGTGTATCTAGCAGGCTCCCATGTTTATCTCACTACTCAATCTACCCGAGCATCGTATGGTCGGTCCAAATGAAACTATCTAAGTTGATATTAGTCAAGCCCTTTCAATTTTCAAACAGAGTCTAGTCCTTTTGAATACTTTGTGCCTACCAGCACATTGAATATAGAGTCTAGACAATTCGGCTTTAGTGCATTACACACATCATGAACTTCCCTTTAGCACTATACTTCATATCACTTCCCAAAACAATCTACTATAGAAACACATATAAGGAAATAAAACATTTTCTTCAAAATGAATCAGTTTATGATAAGCTCAGGAGTATAGAGAAGAAAACTCAAACCGTAAGTCACCGATTGAATTTGCATCCAGAAGGTCTGAGAACAGCACGCATAATCTCAGAACAGATCTGAAAATTCTTCACATCATTAAGCACAAACCCCATGAGTGATCCCTTCCTTTCTTCCTTTCCCGCAAAGGACACATACTCTCAAACAAAGTTATGAGTCTTGTACAGTTGAGAGATGTCCCTATCATGTGCCTGGAACAACCACTACCAACAAACCGAAGTCTGATGATATGCCTCCATAGCTGCTCCGACACAGAGCGGGATTAGTTGGTCTTTGGAACCCAGTCCATTTTGAAACTGGGCTGACCTTTGTCATCAACGCAAGGAACTCTGTCCCACGACATATCCTGCTTATCACAAACAGAAGATGTAGAAATATTAGAAGCATTAGGAGACTTGGGAGAGTGAACCTTCGGAACCCATCTGTAGTTGGGTTTAACCCATTTCTTTTTTGATCCGATGGGTGCCCCCGGCACTTGTTTCAGAACTTGAAGCGGATCGCCGAGATGAATTTGACCTAACCGGTCTTGGCTTCACAGGAGCATCTCTTGAACTTGACTTCTAGGCCGGCATTCCCTTCTTGCCCTTAGTAGTTGATTTCTTGGCCTTGGGAGTTGAATTCTTTCCCTTCATGGCATTCCAGTCGCCATTGTCTGATCAAGACCTTGAAGGGTTTCTATTGGAAAATCTCCCTCCTGGCGCGTTCTGCCAGCCTTGTGCGTAGTAGGGAATGTATGCACGATTAAGACAATTTCTGGCAATATGTCCAGGTGTTCCACAGTGAAAGCAAGTCTTCTTCTTCATGTAGGAGTTGTTTCTTCCTGCCCCTAGTGGCGTATCCATGCATTGTCTCTTATTATTCCCACAAGCACACTTACAACAGGCACTCTGTTTCGCTTGTTTTGGTGGCCTGTATTTTTCAACAGTAGGTTGATCAGAAGCAACTGAGTTCGAAGCAACAGATTCAGAGTTTAAGGAGACATTGGTTTTTTCAATAGTTTTCTCCTTGTTCTCATCTTCCGTTACTCTACCTGCACAAGAAGTAGAAGCATTAGAATCGTTCAGCTCAACACTTTCTGGCATAACCACAGAAGAATTATCAAAGATATCATCAAATATATCGAAAAAATTTAAGTCATCAGACTTTGATACAATTTCATTATCAGACACACTCTCTTCGGCTGCTTGCTTGCAATGAATTAGTGGTTGATCTGCAGAAGAAGTAGAAACATTAGTACTCTCAACCTGAGGACCACATCCCGGCACAAATACAGCAGGTTTGCCATATTTGAGATGTGGCTCTCTGTCCATTTCCTCTTTTGTCAAAGGGTTATACTGATAGGTGTGATTAAAAGGAGGAGGCACTTTATCATACCCTAAACCCTTTTGCTGGTTATGTTTGAATTGCAAATTATGTTCTATCATGGACGCTACTACTTCACTTGATACATCAAATTTTCTAAAATTAAAATCTGCATTTTGAAATTTGTTTTTTCAATGTGTCAAGCTCAGCAGTTAACTCAGCAAGTTGTTCAGTCACAAATCTATAATTGGCACACTTATAACTATACTCTTCCTAAAGTTTCCTAAAATCTTTTGTTTTGGCTTCTAGTTGAGCTTTTAGAGGTTTCTGTCCTTTCCTGAGTTGATATCCTTCGTATTTTAGGTCCTCGTTTTCCCTTTTTAGTAACTCAATTTGTTCACGAAGAAATTTAATAGTAGTTTCACAAGATTGAGAACATGAAACTTCAGTGACCGGGATGTTTGAGGAACTCATTTTTTTTAAATATGCCCTTTGACTAAAAACTCAAAAGTCAACCTCAAAAGTCAAATTTAAAAAGTCAAACCGAAAAGCTAAATTTGAAAATTTTAAGGTTAAACGAAAAAGTCAAAGTTTAAAGTCAAAGGTCGAACTTGAAGGTCAAAGTCAAAATTTAAGTAAAAAGTCAAAATTAAAAGTCAATGATGAGAATATTGCGCTATTAGATCGACAGATTCCAAACAGATAAACAAATGTAAAGCAATAAAAGAACACGAGAATGAATCAAACGAATGTCAAATGATTAGATTATGCTCCACCTCAGAAGAGCTCGATAAAGAACTTCGACTCTAGAGGTGTGCTAGGGTTACAGTGCAATAATAGCAAAACAATCAATGAGAAGCGTAATAATAACTAAGCATGCATGCACTATATATTAACCCTAAAGACAAAACACGGTTGGACAGGCCCAAACCGTGAATACATGATGGACTATAACACGAGCCCAAAGACACAACACCCTAGACTCAATAATCTCCCCCTTTGAGTTAATAGAGGCGAGAGATCACATGGGTTGAGAAACCGAAACCTTCTTCACAGTTTTGAAGATCTTCGGTATGATGCCAAGAAGAGTATGACAGAAATCTATGTACCACCGAATCATATTTGTGAAGTTCTTCTTATCTGCTTCTTCGTTCTGTTTACACCTGTGGAGTATATCCAAAATATGCTCCAAGCAAGACGTGGAAAACAAGTATTTGTCATCAAGGTAGAACACGAATTTCTGGTTGTCTTGTCTAGTGAACATAACAGCACGATACTTAGAATCAATCTTGCCCACGTTCATCTTGGTAGCATAACATGATGTTCCAATGGGTTTTATTGTAGGCCTTTTCCTCATAACAAGAGCAATCTCCTGATCCATCTTAGCAACCTCATGAATGTAAGAAGCTATCATTCTCTTGATATGATCAATAATTGGCTCGTACAGCTGTGGACTGGAGAGCAGAATGTTGTTTAGAAGAATCCAGTCGTGGGGATTCAGGTTCGATAGATCAACCAGTGAAAACATATGAACCGAATCATCTGACCCTCGGGTCACCCTGAAACTAACATTGACGAATGGCTCTGCCGAAGTAGGCTTCAATACTTTGACGGATGTAATCTTCTGTGCACTCCACGTCAAGTACTGGGGTTGAGAATATTGAATATAAAAATCAATAAGATCCCGATCAACCTTCGGGTCTGGAGAAGGAATATTTACTGTCGCATCAAAACAGTGAAACACAAAAGCCTTTCGGGTGATAGGCATATCAAACTGTGAGTCCTTGGTGTTTACACAATCAAAAGAAGTAACCGGCTCCAGCCAATGAGTACTTGGAAACTCAATTGCTTCTTTTATCAGCTTCTCCATAGTCTACAAAGGAAATAGAGCTTTCCTGCACTCCAACGTATCATGTGCCTCTTTTTCCCTTCTCTCTCTCTCTCTCTCTCTCTCTCTCTCTCTCTCTCTTCTTCTTCTCTTTCTACTTTTAGAGTTTCATCAATCTCTTCATCACGTTTCTTTCTTTTTAGAGCTTCTTCCTCAGTTTCCTCTTCGTCATCACTCTGATCCATAATACCCTTCTTTTTGTCCAACACACTAGAACCCGAAGCTTCATTACCCTTCGGTTTAGTGGTGACCTTCGACTGATTTGGAGGTTGCTTGGGAGGATGAGAATCTTCTCCCGCTTGTTGCGGAGTAGCAATCGGCTCCGTAACACCTTTAATTCTCCTTAAATTTTCCAGAGCATGAAGAAGTTTCTCCTTTAAATGTTGTTGGACAGTGATTGTTAGAACCGAATCGTGAGCATCCAAAAGATTTGAAAGAAGTAGATGCACATCACTCACACAGCTTTTAATCACTGTGCGTTCGATTTTGAGGGCTTCAATATCCTTATGCGCTTGACTAAGTCCTAAAGAAAGAGTGGCAATCTGAGTTTGGGAGTTTGTATGATCTTCCCTCACTTGGTTATCCAGGGCAAGATCTGCTTGAAATTGGGCAAGACCTAAATCAACAGAAGAAAGAAGAGTAGCACTATCAGCTTGAAGACCTTGGCGAACTGCTTCAAATTTTTCTCTTTCAGCCTTAAGAGATTTTGACAGAGAGACAATGGCTTCATTTGCTTTACCGGTATTGACCTCTGCAGTGCTTTGAAGAGATTCCATGAATAACTTTGAATCAGAAAGGAGAGTTTTAACCATATCAATAGCATTGTTGGAAGAGAGAGTGGCAGCATCAACAGCTTGAGTAGCTTTGTCAATCGATTGATCATGCAGTTTGAACACAGATGCGGAGGAGGACTTGGGATGATATAGAGTGCTTGTGAGCTAGGATCCTAGGAGGAGGACTTGGGATGAACACAGATGCGGTGTGGAAGGTAGTATTGGGCCTGTACTATTGGAAACACCGGATCAGTGAGCAGCTCAAGTAAGAATCCTTAGGGTGCTAGAGGATGACTAGGAGCGAGTGATCGAGTGTGATTAATCTCGGTCGAGTCTCTGATTATTTATGTTGTGTTTCAGAGACATCATGGTGGGTACGCGCCACAACCCAGTAGGCAGTGGTACCAGTGGTACTAGTGACAAGGAGATTCGCAGGATGATCCACGAGGAGGTGGCCGCAGCCATTCGAGTAGAGATATCGAAGATATTTGGGTCTATCAAGACCACATTGATTGAGACATTGGACGAGCGGTATGCTGCTCTTACCGAGGCTGCTGTTGCTGCAGCCACCGCAGCCCTCGCCACTACCAGGCCATAGGGGGGTGACTCGTTGCTGTAGCGGGAGTTCAGCAACACGAAGCCACCAGAGTTTGACGGGACTCTGGATCCGATAGCCACGATGAGATGGATCTCTGACATTGAGGGATGATTCTACACATGTTCTTGCCCGGAGCATCTGAGGGTACGGTTCGCGCTGAACCAGCTTCGCTTGGGGGCGAAGGACTGGTGGAAGTTTGTGACTGCCAGTTTCACTCCTGCAGAGCACACTGTAGTGACATGGGAGAGATTTACCACGATGTTTCAAGAGGAGTATATTCCCCCAGTGGAGAGGGAACGGTTGGCCTAGGAGTTTATGTCCCTGAAGCAGAAGACAGAGTCAGTGACGGTGATTACGAGGATGTTCCACGAGAGGGCGTTGTTCTGCTCGGAGCACGTGTCTACCGAGCAGGCACGTATAAGCCGATATTTGAGCATATTGAGGAGGGATATCCATGAGTTCGTGTCGAACTTGACTTATCGGTCATTTGCTGAGCTCGAGGAAAATGCCTGAAAGAAGGAGATTGAGCTGGAGACTCAGGCCAGGGAGGAGGCGGAGTCTCAGGGGAGGGATCGGCGGCCGGTACAGTCGCAACCGGCAGCCAAGCGGGCAAAGCCCACTGATTCGAGATCTGGAGGCCAGAAGGGCCGCAGTTGTGGGAAGTGCGGCAAGGGACATGAGGGGATCTGTCGAGCAGGCGCTTGCTAAAAATGTGGCAAGGAGGGGCATATAGCCAAGGATTGCCCCAAGGGGTTCATGGTCTGTTTTCCCTACAACAAGAATGGCCATCAGAAGGCCGAGTGCCCACAGCTACTTTAGGGATCAGCACAGGGATCTGCACCTGCTGCTAGAGCTACCGAGGCCTGGCCAGCGAAGGCCGAGGCACCGAAGGCTCGCGGGAGAGCCTTTTAGTTGACAACGGAGGAGGTCCACGCAGCGCCCGATGTCGTGGCTATTATGTATTCTTTCATTTACTTATACTGACTTTGAGATTTTGTGATTATATGGTGGTATGCATAGGTACTTTTCTTGTGAGTTATGTACCTACTTTGGTGTTATTTGACTCGGGTGCGAGTCGATATTTCATGTCATTAGCGTTTAGTCAGCACATTAGTATCCAACGAGAGGCGTTGAGTCGACCTCTACGAGTTTCTATAGCTGACGAGCGAGCGGTGTATGCTACTGATGTGATTCGAGGATGTGTAATCGAGATTTTCGGTGTTGAGTTCCCGATAGACCTGGTACCGATTGCGATGGGGGATGTCTGTGTCGTCGTAGGCATGGACTGGTTGAGCTGATTCAGAGCTGTTATCGACTGCGAGCGTCAGTGGGTGACCATACGAGACCCTAGAGGGAGAGTACTTACGGTGTATGGCGAGGGTACCCGATCTGAGTCAGTATTTTGTTTGGCTGCCAGAGCGAGACAGAGTCTACAACAAGGTTGTAGAGTGTTTGTAGCCTATGCGATGGATACGATTTGCCGCAGAGAGGCCGAGTTCTGTCGGTGAGGTACCGATAGTGCGAGAGTTTCCGAATGTTTTCCTCGAGGAGTTGCCGGGTGTGCATCCCGAGTGGCAGGTGGAGTTCCGCATTGATTTGGTTCTGGGGGCAGCGCCTATTGCGAAGGAACCCTATCGCCTTGCGCCACCGGAGATGCAGGAGTTATCCTCACAGCTTCAGGAGCTGTTGGGGAAGGGTTTCATCCGACCGAGTAGCTCGTCGTGGGGAGCGCCGATGCTTTTCGTCAAGAAAACGGATGGTTCACACCGGATGTGCATCGCTTACCGGGAGTTGAACAAGTTGACGGTCAAGAACCGTTATCCACTACCGAGGATCGACGATCTGTTCGATCAGTTGCAGGGAGCGTCTTGGTTTTCCAAGATAGATTTGAGGTCTGGATATCACCAGATGAGGGTGCGTGATGAGGATATCCAGAAGACGGCGTTCAGGACTCGTTATGGGCATTACGAGTTCGTGGTGATGCCTTTTGGGCTCACCAATGCACCAGCATCATTCATGGATCTGATGAACCGACTATGCAGACCGATGTTGGATCGATTGGTGATCGTGTTCATTGACGAAATTCTAGTGTATTCGAGATCCAGAGAGCAGCATGAGGAGCATCTGAGGGAGATCCTTGGAGTGTTGAGATCAGAGAGGCTTTATGCCAAATTCTCCAAGTGTGATTTTTGGTTATGAGAGGTCCAGTTCATGGGACATCTCGTTAATCAGAATGGGATATTGGTCAATCCGGCCAAGATTGAGGCTGTCATGAGTTGGGAGGTGCCGAGATCCCCCACTGAGATCAGGAGTTTTCTGGGGTTGGCCGGCTACTATCGGAGATTTATCAAAGATTTCTCCAAGATTTCTGTTCCCCTCACCAGATTGACCCGGAAGGGTGTTGATTTTATTTGGGGTCCCGAGCAGCAGACCTCGTTTGAGACTCTTCGCCAGAGATTATGCGAAGCCCCAGTGTTAGCCCTTCCGGAGGGAATGGAGGATTGGGTGGTGTATTGTAATGCATCTATATCGGGGTTGGGTGCGGTGCTTATGCAGAGAGGGCACATGATAGCATACGCATCGAGGCAGCTGAAGCCTCATGAGACGAGGTATCCCACCCACAATTTGGAGTTGGGGGAAGTGGTGTTCGCCCTCAAGATATGGCGCCATTATTTGTCTGGGGTTCGGTGTACCATATACACGGACAACAAGAGTTTGAAGTATCTGATGGATCAGCCCAACCTGAATATGCGCCAGAGGAGATAGTTGGATGTGGTAAAGGATTACGACTGTGAGATCCTATACCACCCGGGCAAGGATAAGGTGGTAGCCTATGCTCTGAACCGCAGGACGGAGAGTGCCCCGATTCGAGATATATGTATGAGGAGGACGGTGATGACTCCGGTGTTGGATACCATTCGAGAGGCCCAGACAGAGGCTATGAGACCAAAGAACCGCAAGAGGGAGCGGATGATTGGACAGGTATCCGAGTTTGTGACGGATAGCCGAGGGCTTATGACCTTTCATGGTAGGATTTGGGTGCCGTATACGGGCGGGGCACGTAGCACTCTGATGGAGGAGGCGCATAGATCAAGATTCTGGATCCATCCCGGGGCCACTAAGATGTATTTGGACCTGAAGAGAGACTACTGGTGGCCCTGTATGAAGAGGAATGTTGCATGGATAGTAGAGAGGTGCTTGACTTGTAGTCGGGTTAAGGCCGAGCACCAGCGTCCGCATGGAAAATTGCAGCCATTAGAGGTTGCACAGTGGAAGTGGGAATAGATTTCTATGGATTTTATCACCAAAGTGCCGAGGACAGCGAGAGGTGTTGATGCAATTTGGGTGATTGTGGACCGGCTGACGAAGAGCGCTCACTTCCTTGCTATCAGTGAGAGCTCTTGTGCGGAGAGGCTGGCAGAGACATATGTGAGAGAGGTGGTGTCGCGGCAAGGAGTGCCGATCTCGATTGTGTCAGACCGAGATGTACGTTTCACTTCCAGGTTCTGGAAGAAGTTCCATGAGGAGTTGGGTACGAGATTGCACTTCAGTACTGCTACCTCCCAGAGACGGATGGCCAGAGTGAGCGAACGATTCAGACGCTCGAGGACATGCTTCGAGCATGTGCTATGGACTTCGGGGGAAGTTGGGACACATACCTACCTCTGGCTGAGTTTTCTTACAACAACAGCCACCATTCGAGTATTGGTATGCCTCCCTTTGAGCTTTTATATGGGAGGAGGTGTCGGACTCCCATCTGTTAGGGAGAGGTAGGGCAGCGAGTGATGGGTAGCACAGAGATAGTGCTTAAGACAACCGAGTAGATACAGCATGTCAGATAAAGGTTACTGACCGCCCAGAGCCGCCAGAAGAGTTATGCGGATAGGCGGCGATCCGAGCTCGAGTTCCAGGTTGGAGATTTCGTGCTCCTGAAGGTATCTCCTTGGAAAGGAGTGATCCGATTCAGGAAGAGGGGCAAGCTGGGGGTCTGATACATTGGTCCGTTCAGGGTGACCGCGAGAGTGGGTAAGGTAGCATACCGTTTGGAGCTACCTGCGGAGTTGAGCCAGATTCACGATACCTTCCATGTATCCCAGTTGAGGAAGTGTGTGGCCGATGAGACGGCAGTTGTTCCATTAGAGGATATTCAGGTGGACGCGAGCCTGAACTACATCGAGAGACCGATCGCAATCCTGGATCGGAAGATTAAGGTTCTTAGGAACAAGGAGGTGCCTCTGGTTCAGGTCCAGTGGCAACATCGGAAAGGGTCCGATTTGACTTGGGAGCCGGAGTCAGAGATGCGGGAGCAGCATCCAGAGTTGTTTGGAGAGCATGACTTCGAGGGCGAAGTCTCATTCTAGTGGGGGAGAATTGTAACATCCGGATTCCCAGGTATATTATTTTAAGTATTTATTTTTGAGGATCATTGACCTACTCGACGATTTGGTGCTATAACTCGCCGAGTAGAGACGGGATGGCCACGTGGATTTAATGATCTACTCGGCGAGTCCGGGAGTAGACTCGCCGAGTAGGCGATGTAAGTTGAAACCCTAAATCCTCGGGTTTGGGGCCTATATAAGGATAAGTATAGCCTCATTTGCGGCTCCCCATCTGTTTCCTTTCACTGAGAGAAACCCTAATCGCCCCTTGAGCTTTACTTGAGATTTGTGAGTGCATTTTGGTGAAGGAAAGGAAGATTTCAAGATAGAATTGAGAAGAGGCTGATAGATCTCCTGCTTATACGTCCAAGAGCTTCTATTAGAGGTATCAAGTTCGAACCTTTCCCTTTTATTTCAGTAGATCTCTCATTTTGAAGATTAGGGCTTCTTTTCCTTTCATTTTGGGACATTGAGGATTTCGGGTTCACGAGGAGGCTTGAACTCCAGATCTGGACCTTAGGAGGTCTCTAGCATCCAAAGGTTCCTGCTTTATTCAGCCTTGATGGTATTTATGAGTGAAAACCCCATTTAGATCATGTTCATAGCATTTCATGCCCAAAATGACATGCATGGACGTAAAGTTTACGACTTTACGTGGTAAATGAACCCTTAGAGTATGGATCTGGAGTTTGAGGAAGTATTCTGCCTTAAAATCGTCTGAATGCAGGTTGAGTCTTAATAGACTCGCCGAGTTGATGAGGCGACTCGGCGAGTAGCTTAGGGTTTTTCCCGATGAGTTGAATCATGCGATTGCTCGACGAGTTAAGGGTTAACTCGACAAGCAGGGTCTTCCTGAGTTCACTGAGAATCGATGGGACTCGACGAGTCGCACGAGTGCACTCGGCGAGTCTGGTCAATTTTGGACTGTTGACTAGAGTTTTACTTTTGTTGACTTCAAGGTATGGTCAATTGAGTAGTAAAAGTCAGGGAGGGGTAAAATGGTCTTTTTCCCATTTAAGGGACTAAAAGTGTAAGAAAGATCAATGAATAGCGTAATTGCATGTGAAGGGAGTATTAATTAGAAATATTATCCATGTGATAGGCGGAGGCTAGATGAGGGATTTCGAGCACAAGATTTTACTAGCTAGCTTACGAGGTGAGTCTTCTCACTATACCTTACCCCGAGTGGTAATTATGTGTAACTGGAAGGTCTTATGTGTTTATTAGTGTTATGAGATATATATTCTATGTGATATGTATATGTTTGCATGGTTTGGACTGGAAGGTTAACAGGGTTTGGACCGGAAGGTCAACAGGGATTGGACCGGAAGGTCAACGAGGTTTGGACCGGAAGGTCATCATTGGTAGGACCGGAAGGTCTACCAGAGTTGTGGGGCTGGAAGGTCCCACTAAGACACATTGACCGGAAGGTCTCATAGAGTTATAGCCTCGAGTGGCTAATTATATGTGCGTGGTATTTTGGGGAACTCACTAAGCATTCGTGCTTACCGTGTTATGTGTTATGTGTTTCAGGTACCTCAGAGGATCGCGGGAAGGCACCGGCATGATTGTACACACACACACAATTGAGATGGAGTTATGTCATGGATCATGGATTTGATTCAATGTTTTGAAAACTTTGTTAAACTTATATTTGGTGTTTTAATAATATGACATGTGTTTTATGAGGTTTTAAAAATGAAAATTTTGGTTGAGAACTTTACAGTGTTACACTTCATATATTCCTCGTTGCAGATCTTTTTATTGCTAGATGCTTGTTTTGGAAGTTAAAGTATTGTCATCCACTCCATACTTTGAGGGGGAGATTGTAGGGTTTCAAAGCACTCCATGGATGATGGCAATGGGCCCCTTTGATGAAGTGTAGGTTAAAAGCCCAAGACTTGTCTTTTCCCTATAAATACTCATGTATTATTCATTATTAGGGTTAAGAGTGAGGCAAAATGTAGTTGCCACGTTGTGAGGTTTCTTATGTAGTGTTAGATTCTTTAGTCTATGCTGAAAGTGTAATTTATTCCTCATGTTTTGAATAAATCGAGTGATCATTCGACATAATCTTCATATTTGTGTTTGTTCTTATTTTCCGCATCTTGTTCATCAAATCTCAATTAGGGTTTTAAACCTAACAAAAACCATAAATATCATCATTATCTAAAAATCATAAACCATGTATGTCAAAATGTCATAACAATGTCTGTATAATAATCTCATATCAAATATCAGAGTAAATATCCCAGGCTAAGAGTTGTGGTGTGTGTCATGCGATCACCCTTCCCTTTTCTAGCAGAAGTACCTGAAACCAAAACTGAAAACTGTAAGCACGAAGCTTAGTGACCTCCCCAAAACTACCACACACCATACACATAACATATAACATATAACATAACTTTGGGAATCCGCCCAGCTACATCGGGACGAACCCGACATCGGCTTACCCGACATCAGCTTCCTGCCCGGCATCAGGCTCACCCCGGCATCAGACCACGTCTGGCATTGGGCCTCGCCCGACTACGGGCTTACCCCGGCATCGGGCTTTCCCCAGCATACACACTGCATATCATATATCATAAACACATAACATAAACATATAACATACATCGGGCTTGCACTGGCATCCGACCGCAGCCCGGAACACATAACATATAACATGCATGAATCACAAAGACATGAAGCACACATAAATACTTCTCGAGACCGCCCCGGCATCGGACCAAAGTCCAGAACAGATACTCTACATGGGACTAGCCCCGACATCGGACCGGATTCCGGCACATTCTAACATACATAAACAGGCCGACATTGGTGCCTTCGACCCGTTCCTACTGGAGGAAAACTCATCTCTCAAACTGGATGTTGAACTCGTGCATGACGAATCTCTGTTGGCTGCTCCCACGACTCCCCGGCTAACTCTATACGATAATACTTAGTTAGAAATCTGAAAATCCATCTAAGGGTAAAATGACCATTTTACCCTTAGTCAAAGTCAATTCTCTGGTCAAAGTTAACATTCCGAGTCAACCTTTTAACCCGTCGAGCTCTTTTAACTTATAAATCATGAAATCACGACTCAACTCGCCGAGTCGTTCCTCCGACTCGTCGAGTTCTATCGAGCTGCTCATAGTCGCGACTTGGCGAATCAACTCGTCGAGTCCCTCTACAGACTCGTCGAGTTCTACCATAAACTGAAACGGGACAACACGACCCGACTCGTCGAGTTCTCTCATGGACTCGACGAGTCCTTCTTTCTGTTTGGCCATCTTAACAGATTAAGCCCTTGTTCTCTAGATTTAAAGCCCATACTTCGCTTGTTCACTGGAAATGACCTTTCTAAGGGTAAAGTTTCCAATTTTACCCGTTGATAGCCCTTCTTGAAGGGTTTAGCTAAAACCCTAATTCCTTTAGGACATGGATCTTGTCCAAAAATCCTTTGTATCCCAAACCAAAGCAGGAAAACCTAGATCTAGGTCCTACATACCAGTTAACCACGTAAAGTCTCGAGCTTGCTTCCTTGCATGGCCCCCTTTGGGGATTAAAAGGTCATAACAACATCCTTAGGGTGCATGAGACTCAAATGGAATAAAGTTTGCAGCTTCTTTCCTTTATAGCCCTTAATGACTCCAAATCTAAAAGTATAATCAACTTGGGACATCATGACTCGTAAATCATGCTACTTGGACAAAACACCCATAAAAGTGACCATAAAGGAATCTAAGGAACTATAAGGCAAGTTAAGAGCTTGATTACCAGAAAGTGATGAGAATGGAACGAAATCCCTGGATCTATAACCTTCTCCTTGAACCTTCAAGCTCCTTTTTCTTCTTCTAGGATTCAAGAACACACAAAACACTCAAAGATGGCTCACACACTCCCAAAATGCTCTAGGGTTTCGTGGATTAGGATTTAGGACAAGGAGGTTGTCAATGAGGCCAAGGGGTGGGGATTAGGATGCTTAAATAGGGTACAAAACTCTGAAATTAGGGTTTCACCCTGGCCGAGCTACTCGCCGAGTCAGGGACCTCGACTCACCGAGTAGATAGCTCAAACCCCGCACGTACTCTGCCCTCCACTCGGCGAGTTAGGGCCACCAACTCGTTGAGTCCTTCTTTTAAAATAAATAAATAGTTAACTTAAATGCATACTAGGGAACCAAGCGTTACATCGTATATCCAGGCCATGCCAATTGTCTGGAGGATCCTATATTGAGTCGACCAGATAAATCAATCAATAGGTCTTGACATAGGCCTTTTTGAGTTGTCCTGTATATACAATCTCACAACCTTTGGGAATTCTCGTTTCCTTCTTAAGGTTAAAACCCTCAGATCTTCTCTAATCTTGAAAACCAAACACAATGATGGAGCTTGGAAAGGGAGATACCTCTTTGTGAGGCGTGACTCTGTTCGTAGTTGGGATCTCTTTCCCATAGATTGGGTTAAGAAGGATAGGATTTCAATGTTTTACCTTGTGATCCTGGAATCTTAATCTTATTTTGTTTGTGCCTTTGCAGCCTTCAAGTTCGAGGAACTTGATCCCATTGCTGAGGATTCAGAAGAGAAGATTGAGAAGTTCTTCGCCTTATCTGAAGTCGAGAGATCCTTCTGATTCAATCAATTCGTCCCGCAGGAAAGTTCCTCCGCTACTGACCTCATGTCGACGGGTAAGGATCCTTAATTTTTTCTTGTTTGTAATGAGGATCTTTAATAATCTTTTGTTATATACAGGATCCAAGGTCACTCGCTCCAGTGCTTGCTTCACTCTTGCTGATCTTGATACGGCTATGTTAGGAGATCAGCTAGTAGTGAAGAAGGAGAAGAGTTCGTCCTCTCTTCCACCTAAAAGGTCGACCGTAGATTTGACAGTGAAAACTCCGGGATCCCGGAAGAGGGAAACTGTTGAATCAAACAGTTTATCTTTGGAGAGCCTTGGAGCTGAGGAAGCGCTCTAGAATTTGGTGTCTTTCTCTCAGGCTGTAAGTGTTGATTTCATTTTCGCTCCATTTTTCATTTTGTTTTTCGCTGACTTGCCATATTTTCATCACAGGTCTCTAATCATGTTTCCGTTGATCTAAGTATTCGGGCGGAGAGGGATGAACAAGCCCTTCAGGGACATGAGAAGATGTGGAAGACAACCAACACGGATCTTCTGAGGAGGGTGGAGCTGCATATCAGGGAAAAGACTAAAAGAGAGGAGGAGCTCGTACGCGAGATGGAGGAGGTGATCTCCGACACAAAGGTGAATGCTGCAGTGACAGTTTGGGAGGCCAAGATCTGTCTGGCTGAGGATCTTCAAAACGCAGGATCCTGGGACGTGGTTAGTTGGCGCGAGGCATTGGCCAACTTAACTGGCAAGACTGATACCGCTAGTCAGGATCCTGTACTGCGGTTCACCAGGGGGGGGAGGGGAGAAGAAGGCCGATGATGACCAGGATAAAGTCTAGGCCTTTTAGGTGATTAGAGTAGCATAATATTATGACGCATGACTCTTGTAAGGATGTAGGCCTTTTTGTTTTGAATATAATGGTTGATCTTTCTTTCGTCTTTCTACGTTTCCTGCATAATACAATACTAAGGTATTTGCATGGCTAAGATCCTGCAAAAAGTGAATGATTCTTAAAATCCAATGGACTGATAATGACTAGTTAAAAAATAACAATAACCGGCTTTGTTAAGTGATCTTAAAGTTTCTTTTATAAGTTTAGTGATTAACTTGCAACTCATAAGAGTTTTCTATACGCTTTTAAAACTTCTGTGAAATATCAAAATAGCGAATGACTCCGCAGTGACGGAAGGTCATATGTCAGTGATTGGTTTAGGATCCTTGATTTTAAAACTTCAAAGTTAAGGAAAGATGGAACCTGATTGTCTTCAAGTTTCTCTTTAAGCTTCATGAGTCTTTGAATTTTAGATTTTACTGTGGCTAAATTCCAACTTAGCAGAGAATTTCGGTTTCAATATTCGGAATGAGGTCCCTTACCAACGAAGGTCGATGAGGATCCTTAAGGGCAAAGATCCTTACTTTCATAGATCCTAAAAAATAAGGATCTTGGATCTCGTAAGGGAAATTTCTCCTTAGGATAACCTGTTTAGATTATAGACATAGACAAAATAGATAAGATGTTAATGTTATATTCTGGGGAGGATCCAAACTTATGATATAATTCATTGGATAGGTAACATGAAAATGTTACAACTTGACCGTATTCTCTGGGGAACATTTCCAACATGTGACAACATGAAGATGTTATAGACCTTATGTAATTTCTGCGGCAAAATCCCAATCTTTGATAACATGAAAATGTTATAAGCCTTAAGTAGTTACTGGGGTAAAATCCCGATAATATGAAAATGTTATAAACCTGGAGTAATCACTTGGGTAGGATCCCGATTTCTGGATAACATGAAAATGTTATAAACCTTAAGGATCTGAAATTGTGTTCAAAGATAAAAGGGTTGCAAAGCCACTAATTCGTGAAATGATCCCTTTACCCGTATCCCACAGTTAGATATCATGCGTCCAAGCGAGGTGTATAAACCTTAGTTCTTGTGAAAGAGGTAATTAGCTCTTTAAACCTTAGAGGGGATTAAGTACCCTTAGGCGTGGGAGAGATGATCAGTCTCTAGCTTGTGTACATGATAGTTTAGAGATTACATTGTTAAATATAATGGAGTTTACCAAGTATTGAGATCTTTATGTGTCAAGATCCTTGTGCTTCACGGTGTTCAAACGTGAGGATCCAGACGTTCCAGGATCTTCGATTGTGAGGATCCCGATGTTTCAGGATCTTCACTCTTGATGATCCTTAACTGTACGTTGCTCTGCATAGCAAACATTAGCTAAGGGTGGGCGGTATTCTAGCTAACGCCCCTCCGATGCTTAAGTTAGTAATGTATTCGCGGAGAAAATCAGTAATAAATGTTTTAAGGTAAAGAACATGTGTACCTTGGTTTTGTTGTGGATCATTCCATCCTACTTACATGTAGTATGATTTGAGGTGTATGGCATTCCAGGATCTTGGTAGAAGGTCTCCTTCGAGTGTTGCTAGCCAGTATGCTCCTTTTCCTGCTTCAACATCGACAAGATATGGTCCTTCCCATTTGGGAGCCAATTTTCCTACACTAGGATCCTTGGTGTTTTGTAAATTTTCTTAATACCAAGTCTCCTATTTGAAACCTTCAGACCCTTATATTCCTATTTTAAGCCTTGGTGATTCTTTGTTGATGAGCAGCAATGCGTATTTTGGCAAGATCCCTAAGCTCGTCAATAGTGTCAAGATCATGTGCTAGGATCCTGTCATTATTCTCTTGGTCTTGCAGAAACTATCTTGCCGTCGGTATCACTACTTCAGAAGGGATTACTTCTTATGTCTCAAACACTAAGTAATAGGGTTTCTGACATGTGGCCACCTTAGAAGTGGTTATATCTGCCTATAAAACGAAAGGAAGTTCTTCTACCCATCTTCCCTTCTTTTTGTCCATCCTTTCTTCAAATTGTTAACTATGATTTTGTTGTTGGACTCCTCTTGACCATTGGCTTGTGATGAACAGGAGTGGACATTATCATTTTGATCCCCCCAGCTTGTGCAAAAGTCTCTTGTCCTTTTTCTAATAAATTGGGATCCATTGCCGCATATGATTTCAGTCGGGATCCCGAACTTGGTCAAGATATTACGTTTAATAAATGATACTACCTCTTTGTCTCTTATCTGGACGAAATCTTTAACTTCGATCCATTTGAAGAAGTAATCAGTCATCACCAACATGAAGACTTTCCTCCTGGGGCTACTGGCAATTTTCCTACAATATTCATCCCCCGTTTCATGAATGGCCATGGGGAGATAATAGGATGTAGAGGTTCTGCTGGTTGATGCATAATGTTGTTGTGTCTTTGGCAAGCATCACACTTTTGAGCATGTAGAAAGGAGTCTTTCTTCATGGTTGGCCAGTAGTATCTTGTTCTTAGTATTTTGGAGCATAAGGATCTAACCCCGTTGTGATTGCCACAATCTCCTTCGTATATACCCTTTAAGACTTCTGCAACTTAAGGATCTTCCAAGCATCTTAGGTATGGACCTGCAAAAGATTTTTTGTAAAGTTTACCTTGGATTAGCATGCATCTCGAGACTCTCGTCCTGAATGCTCTTTCACTTTTTTCTCCTGTCGGGATTGTGCCATTTTTGAGATACTCCATAACGGGTTGGGTCCATGATCGCGGACTTCTTTTAAGGATCCTGTTCGTTGGGATCTCTTTGAGGAATGATCCTAGGGTCAGGATCTTCAATACCTGCTATGCTTGTCGGATGCTTAGGATCTTCTGATTTGTCGGAGAGGGTTTCTATGGCTATGGTTATTATGTGAGTTATAGGAATCTTCGTCTCTGGTGGGATCTTAAGGGAGGATCCTAAATTGGCTAATGCATCTGCTTCTGTGTTTTCCTCTCTGGGAACTTGGGTTAGGCTAATGTTTTCAAAATCATAAGCTAATTTTTTGAGGATCTCTAGGTATAATGCTAATTTTTCACCTTTCACTGCATAAGATCCATTTTAGTGATTGGTTAGTAATAAAGAATAAAAAAATACCTGAAGATCCTTGATTTGAAGGTCCTTAGCTAATTGTAGTCCCATGATGAGTGCTTCTTATTCTGCTTCGTTGTTGGTAGTGTTGAATTTACAACTAACTGCCTGGGGTATGATGTCCCCCCTGTGGCGACTTTAATATGATCCCTAGGCATGTTCCTTTATGATTTGAAGCTCCATCTGTGAACAACGTCCATCTTCCCAGGTGTTCATCTTCTAGGAGTTGTTTGGCTTCCATGTCTACTTCGTTTTGTAGATCATCACTAAAGTCAGCCACAAAGTCTGCTAATGCTTGTGATTTTCTGGCGGATCTTGGTTCGTATCTGATGTCAAGTGTGCTTAACTTCACCGACCATTTTGCCATCCTTCCTGACATTTCTGGTTTTCTCGTGACATTCTTGATAGGATAATTAGTTTTTACATGTATAGTGTATGTTTCAAAGTAGTGTCTTAATTTGGTAGAAGCAGTTACTAAGGCAAGAATTAATTTTTCGTGGTGAGAGTACCTGGTTTCAGGATCCAAGAGACTTTAACTTACATAGTAGATAGGATGTTGATCCATGTTAAGATCCTTGACTAGAGCGGAACTTACCGCATTTAAGGATACTAAGAGGTAGATAATAAGTGGTTCTCCATCTATAGGTTTCACTATTAGTGGAGCAGAGCTTAGATATTTTTTGAGTTCCTGGAAGGCTTTCTTGTGTTCCTTCTTCCACTCAAATTTCTTGTTCTTTTTCAAGATATTGTAAAAGGTCTTGCACCTTTCTGAGGATCTTGAAATGAACCTGTTGATTGTTGCTACTCTTCCGGTTAGCCTTTGGTTGTCCTTTGTTAAAGATGAGGATCTTAGTTCCATGATTTTTTTTATTTGTTCTGGGCTTGCTTCTATCCTCTTTTGGTTACCATGTATCCAAGGAACTTGCCTGACTTCATTACAAAATGACATTTCAGTGGGTTCAGCTTCATATTGTACTCGTCCATGATGTCAAACGCTTCATTAAGGTCTCTAAGGTGATCTATGGCTTTCATTTACTTTACTACCATGTCGTCAATATAAACTTCCATGGTGTCCCCCAGCTTGTCTTTGAACATCCGATTCACCAATCTTTGATATGTTGCACCTGCATTTTTAAGACCAAAAGGCATTACGGTGTCATAATATATACTTGTTGGTGTTATGAATTCAGTATCTTCTTGGTCTTATGGTTCCATTTAGATTTGTTGGAATCCTGCTGAAGCATCCATGAAGGTCAGGAGTTCATGGCCATCCATCACATCTATCATAGAGTCAATATGTGGTAGAGGGAAAGGATCCTTAGGAAAAGCCTTGTTAAGATCCGTGTAATCTACACACACTCTCAATTTGCTATTTTTCTTTTGTACGACAACCACATTAGCTATCCATCTTGGGAACTTTACTTCCTTGATTATCCATGTTTTGAGGAGCTTCTCTACTTCCTCTTGGATGATTTGATTCCTTTCGGGTGCAACCTTCGTCCTCTTTTGGTGTATTGGTCTGAAAGAAGAATCAATATTAAGTTTATGAGTAATAATACTCTTGTCTATACCTGTCATATCTTCGTGTTTCCATGTGAATGTCTTGCTTCTGGTTCTTAAGAAATTCAATAGATCCTGCTAGATCTGCTCAGGCATTGAGGATCCTATGAGGACTTTAGCTTCAAGATCCTCGATGCGCAGGGGAACTTCCTTTACATCTTGTTCCTTTGTCTCTAGAACATGTCGTGCCCCTGCCTTAATTCTTATTCTTATTGGGGTTTGGTCGTAGATTTCATAGAGGTTTTATAGCTTTCTTTTGATTCTTGTTGATCTCCCATGATCTTCACTGTCCCCCATGGAGTAGGCAACTTCACACACTGATGGTATGTTGATGGAACCGCTTTCATCTCGTGGATCCATGGTCTACCTAGTATCACATTATAAGAAGACAGGGTGTCAATAACACAGAAATTTTGTATGGAGTTTACCCCTTCTATGTATATTGGTAGCTTTATTTCTCCAACTGTGTGTTTTGTTTCCCCGCTAAATCCTATGAGGTTGAGGATCTTCTGACTATATCTGATTCTGGGATGTTCATTCTTTTCAGAGCGTCTAGGAGTACGATATTGACCGAGGATCCTTCGTCAACAAAGATCCTTCTGACGAAATAATTGGCCATGTACAGTGTTATCACGAGTCCGTCATGGTGAGGATCCTGAATTCCTTCCCTGTCAGTCTTGTCAAATGTGATTTCTTTTTCACTACTAACCATGGTATTCTTTCTTGGCCTATCCTCATTTTTTGTTTTAAAGACCTTGGCGTGTCTTTTAGCCTGAGAATAAGAGGTACCACAAATGTTAGATCCGCCTGAGACAAGGTTAATTATCTTAGTGTCAGAGGGTGGAGATCATGGTTTCTCCGGCATATATGATCATTTTGGCTGTTCTCCTTGGATTTTTCTCTTTTTCTCCTAAGAATCTCTTTGAGGTGTCCTTTGCTAAGGAGGTAGCCTATTTCTTTTCGTAGGGCTATGCAGTCCTCCGTCATGTGGCCAAAGTCTTCGTTCTAAGCACACCATTTGGACTTGTCTTTCCAAGCGGTGGACCTGCTGTCCCTCTTTGGCCATCTTGCTTTATCTCCAAGATCCTGCATAGCATGAATTACACCTGAAACATCCGCAGAAAAACAATAGTCAGTGATTTTAGGAAGCTCTTCTTCTTCTCCTCCATCTTCAACGGCATTAACCATGTGATGATCCAGTTTGGAATAGGGCTTCGATTTGTAGGATCTTTGAGTTGAGGATTTGGCCTTCCTGTTGGGGTTCTCATATTGATCCGAAGGGTTGCTTCTCTTCTGGATCTCTCTATCATCTTCGATCCTTATGAATCCTAACGCCAGGCACCTGACTTCATCCAGTCTTTTGCATGGGGTCATCACAAGGTCTTCATAGATGGTTGAATCCTTTCTTAATCCCATTTAAAGGTTTCCACAGTGGTGGCCATGTTGATGTTGGGGATGCTCAGAGCTTCCCTGCCAAACCTGTTAACAAAGTCCCTAAGTTTTTCCTTAGGATCCTAAACCACCCAGTAGAGATCACTACTAATCTTCTCGAAGGTTCTGCTGCAAGAAAAATGGTTATGAAAGATATTGACTATGTTTTCAAATGAAGTAATAGAGTATGGGGGAACATTTAGCAGCCATTTGAGGGTTGATCCTGTAAGGGTCAAACCAAATCCTTTGCATAGGCAAGCTTCCTTCAAGTGCCCTGGGATGGGAATGATCTCCATCCTTTCTTTGTATTAGTCTATATGCTCTTCAGGATCTGTAGTTCCATCGTATAGCTTCATGTGGGAGTTTGGAAGTGCTTAGGAACTTCGGTATCGACTATCGCAGGAGAAAATCTCGAGATCATGTGGCTTGTAGGAGATGCTTCTGGTATTGGTTGGACCACTCCGGGTACCTTGGAGATCATTTGTCTTAATTGTTGAAGTTCCCTGGCCATATTTGGGTTTATTCCTGCAACAACGTTAGCATAGTTAGTATTAATAGTATTGATGTTTAAGAAGTTACTAGAATCAAGGTTTCCAGGACTGTTGAAAGGCTCATTCAGATCATTGATCATGGATGCTCGGTTTTCCATAGTTGCCGCCCAGGGTGACGCCACAGTGGTAGGAATCGTGTCCTTCTGGCGAATTTTTGAGGATCCTGCATTATTGAAGTCCAGGATCCTTGTTTGCACAACTGTGGGCGTAGTTTCCTGGGATTTCCAAAATTCCGCCTTCATCCTCTCCACTTCTTTGAGTAGTGCTCTATTCTCCTCCTACTTTTGGGTCACCTGTTGCGTCATTTTCCTCATCACAGCGAAAAGTTCTGCAGTAGTGACTGAGGCAGTTGGATCCTAGAGCCCTGAGGATCCCAAACTTCTAGGATTAGTGATTGAGGGGGTGCTTTTTTTGGAAGTGTCGGGCATTTTCCTCTGAGTGGGGGGTCCACTCGGAGGAGGTGGTTGGTTTTTGATTGGAATGGAAGAAGCTGAGGACGAAGAGAGGATCGGTTGGGTAGAGATGATTTTTTTCGAGGATTTTGAACACCACGGCCCCATTATGGGCGCCAAATTGTTTTGGTCAAAAATTACACAAGTACTAATCAACCAAATTGAATAACAGGTTGTGATGTTCAGATTTTGTAATGATCACCTACCTTGATGATTTTATTGATATAAAATGAAGATTATAGTGAGTTCTTAGTAAGAATAAGTAGAGAATTTCGTAGAGTAAGCTTAGGCTCAAGAAGAGTGTGTTGTGTGCAGATTACAAGTGTCAATTTATAGTCGATTCTAGCCAACAAGATGTCTGATATTTCCGAGATCCTCTATGACCAGCTTCATGAACCTTATTTGACCAAGTATTCCCAGTCTTTAGCATAGTTGAGATGATTCTTTATTGAGAATTGGTCTTCCCTTGACTACTTATGCACACGTGTTAGTTATAGACAAAATATGACCGTTATAAATATTAATAAAAATAATAACAATAATTAGCCGAGATCCTGATGTAGCTGAGGATCCTGGATATTTGAGGATCCTGAATATCGTAAGGATCCTGGCCCTAACAAGAAGAAGGAATTTCAATGTCCAAAGCTCGAAACAAGGTTTATTCGCCAAGTAAAAAGTCTTTTAAGAAACCAAAGAAATTTGTTCAAAAAGTGTCTGATCAAAAAACAACTGAACAAGTTAAGACTTCTTCACAAAATATGTCATTTGTTTAGAACAAACCCGTTAAAAAAATGAGTTATCAAAAAATCATTTAAAAGTTCATAAACTAATTCAAAAATCGAATGCTCAAAAAGCAAGAAATGATAATTTTGTTCAAAACCAAAAACACATGAATTTTGTTCCTAATCGTCAAAATACATGGTTTTCACAAAACAATTTTCATCAAAATAGTTCTAATCAAAATGAACAAAGAAATTTTCATCAATTTCAACATCAAAGATGTTTGTCAAATGGACAACAATTTTATGATCGGACATCTGTTGGTTATAACAAACTTTTTCAAAACTGTTTTCAAACTCGTGTCAAACCATCATTTCCAAAAAGAGATTTTGAAAAATTTAACGACAAAAGTACTAGAAAATAACCTTTTACACCAAATCAACCTTCATTTCCCGATCCATTTTCGAAGCAGCCAGTAAAATCTTCATTCGTAAAAGGGAAGTATGACACAAAGAACATCAATCATTGCTCGAAGGAAAAGGAAAACCTTATCAATCTGGAAAGTTTTCTCAAGAAGAAATCAAGTTTGTTTACGAAAGTTACTTGAATGAGTCCCAGACTGAAAGTTCGTCGTCATTGGAATCCAATCCTTCAATTCGAAAATGGAAAGAAATTCCCAAAGAAAAAGTTGAGGCAAAACAGATTACTGATGAAAAAGGGAAAGTCTGTGTTGAACCTAAACCAAAGAATGATTTCAATTCGATATCTAAGTCTATCGAAGCTGACTTAATATATAGTTTGAAATCCAAGGTTCAGAATTGGGTGTTAGAATCATCGTTTCATAATGCATTTCATTCTAATCACCAATGACCCAAAAATCCTTGGGGACCTAAATTCTTTAATTGATCGCAGGTGTAACATCCTAAAACATGGTCCCAAAAATTTGTTTTTTAATTATAGATAAAATAGTAATTCCAACAACAACCAATCATCTCAAGTAAAAAGCAATGTATTAATTGTCACAAAATCATAGTAAAACATCATATGCGGAAACCGATGGTGTGTGCAATTCATTAACCCCGAGCTCTTCCCTCTGGAACCAGAAGTACGACATACCAAACATATAGTAGGGCCTCGCCCAGTAATCGGGCCCCGCCCTATCATCGGGCCCCGCTCGGAAATCATATAAACACATACACATGTAATATATGCAGCATACAGATAGTCATCGGGCTTCGCCCGGCATTGGACCTTAGTCCAATAACATATAAAGATAGGTACATGTAAGAGTCATAAAGACAACTACCATTATATCAGCATAACATAAACATGGGCCAACATTGGTACCTTCGACCCGGTAAGGAAACTCACCTCGAATAATGAAAGATAACTGGATAAATCCCCGGCCCCGAAAACAGCTATACTCAACCCCTAAACACAAACAATCCCTTAGATATCGATCAATATTTCAAAACCCCTTAAAGGTAAAACTTGGCCAAAGTCAAAGTCAAATACAAAGTCAACGCTCTGAGTTGACTCAACTCGTCGAGTTATCCCACAACTCGCCGAGTTTCCATTAAGCATAGAATCGCGATATTTCGATCCAACTTGCCGAGATTCCCTTTAACTCGTCGATTTCCTCCTTTTTCAATAGATCGGGACAGTCCCAATCCAACTCGCCGAGTTCCCTTAAGAACTCGTCGAGTTATTCGATCAGCCAACCCACTTAATGCATTTAGCCACTATTCTTCAAACCGAAGCGCTATCTTCCAGATCTAGACTGATAATACGTCTAGAAGGGTAAAGTTTCCAACTTTACCCATTAAGTACCACCCCAAAGGCATTAAGCTCAAACCTTAATCTTAAAAGGCTTATGTCTTAATCCAAAAACCACCATATCTTCAAGATAGAGCTTATGAACACAAATTTGGACGTTAATGGCTAAAACGTCACGTAAATTCTTCAACTTTGCTCAAATGCATGGCGAAATGAAGCTCAAAAGGACAAAGAAAAGGCTTAAAGGATGCATGGAGCTCTTGGGGCCATAAAGTTGGCACCTTTATGCCATAACAGCTCAAAAGGACCATAGATCTGGAGAGATTTCACTTGGGACAACCTTCAACCCCACCACTCACCCAAACATGGCTAAAGGCCTCAAAACTAACCCAAAAAGAGATTCAATCAAATATTGAGCATGGTTAGAACTTTATACCAAAAAAGTGTGGAAAATAAAGGAAGGATTCGAGATCTAGCAGCTCCTTCTTGTATCACCAAGCTTCCCTTTCTTCCAATGGCTTCAAACACACACAAAAACACTCAAAATAAGACATCACAACTCTTGTATGGAAGGGATAGAAGTGCTGGATTATTAGGGTTACAACTACAATGCTCTAAGCGGAAAAACATTTAAATAATGAAATGATTAGGGCACATGCAACCTAATACGGATCTATGTCTTTCACATATAGGCAACATACTATAAATTGTCATCCTAGAAAACTTTCCTATGAAAAACGAACTAATAAGAACAAGAAACATACCTTGAAGATTTTTTTCACATATAGGCAATAATCTTAAATTCCTTCTTCTAAACTTTTGGCAGCAAGAACCACAAGTGTCATGCCTCTAATGATTCACACCCGAACCTTAGCAACACGGGAACTTGAAGAGAGAGAGAGAGGAGAAGAGTATGATTTCCGACCAGATCTATTGGATTACGTGTCTAAGCGTATAACTATAATTGATATGTACTTGACCCGATAATGGCTTGGTCCATTTCGGGTTGCCTTCACCAGAAGAATTTGATAGATGGATATTTGAGTAAGAGGTTATTAGTGATTTATTAATATACTATAAGTATAATATATTAATTGAGAAATCATATTATTTAATTAGTATTGACCAAGAATTAATTTGGTGATCAAAAGAGACTAATTGAATTAATAGGGACTGATTATGTAAATCAAGTAATGCATATGGATTGGGCTAATGATCCATGATTGATTTGAGATGGGCTACGGTTATAGGTTAATCCATGAAGTGTTAATCCAAATCAAATGCATGGATCATAAGCTTAAGTGTAAGATTAGGGTTACACATGACTCTTCGAATTCTACACTATAAATATGTAACCCTATGCACTAATATTGGTTACCACTTGCATTCCAAGAAGAAGAATAAGATTTTGAGTCTCCATAACCTCTCTCATATCCATCTTGATGTTTATTGGTGTTTGTTACTTGTTTGAGGCACAACACTTGGGGTGCTAAGTTCTCTTAAGGCCAAAGTTCTAACTAGTTTTATGATTCATATATCAAATTTTATATGCTAGTATAGGCTTCATGCTTTGGAAACCAATGTTGCATGCATAATTAGAGAAAACTTAGCTCCAAAGCATTAGTGTTTTATGTGCACCATAGGGATGTAAGAGTACATAAAACCCAACAGTGGTATCAGAGCCATGGGTGTTTTCTATTATCTTGATGGAATTGTGTGATTTTCAAAAGCTAAAAAATGACATTTCTGGATTCTGCCAGGGCCTACTTGACAAGTCCATCTATGAAATCGTCGAGTAGGTGCCGTATGAAGATGAACTCGTTGATTTCATAAGTTCACTCGACGAATTGGATCATCAGATGGCAGGATTTTCGAGTTTTTGGCCTGTTTTGGATCAGGATCATTACCACACACTGTTTTGGTTCATAAAATCTGATTTTACTAATATGGTAATGTTTATCCCCATCCAAAAACATGAAGTTTGTCAAATTTAAGATAATTACTTGATTTTGTGAAAAACAGATTATTTGTAAAATTTGAAGTTTTCATGTAATATGAATCAAATAGGTCAAGTTGGTAAATGATGAATTATATGATAATTGGATTAGTTTGGTTTGATCTATGTGTTTCTTGAAAAGTTCCATAACTTGTCCTCAAGTTATGGAATGTGAAAAGTCCTTATTTATGAAACATATAACTCTTGTAAGTTATAGAATTCAAGAGATCTTGAAAGTTTTCATAACTTTTCATCAAGTTTGGAATTTGAAAGGTCTCATTCATGGAACTTTAAAATTCATAAGTTATGGAAATCAAACGTTTTGACAAGTAACAACACTTGCCCTCAAGTTTTGGAACTTGAAGAGTATCATTTATGAAACTTTAATTCCAAACCCTAGAATTTTAAAAGAATAAAATTCAACCCTTATACTATTATAATATTAAAGTTTGTTGGGTCAAAAATATGGTTTATACTTTACTTTTCTAGGAAAATGTATTTTTAGGTCTAGGACCGTAAAGAGCTTGGTGTTTACGGCCGTATACGTGTTTACGGTTGTGTTTACGGCCGTGAACAGGTTTACGGCCGTAAACCCATTCACGGCCCATGTCTACTATATATAGGTTTAAGGGGTGAGGAGTAGTTAATGAACAAGAGGAGTGTAAGGCTAAGAGAAGGAGAGCATATTGTAGAGAGAGAAACTAGAGAAAAGAAGAGTGTGTGTGAGAGAATCTTATGTGTATTGTTCATCATTCTAATCTTGAATACATCATAGATTCATCTTCTTCTTCTTCTCCTTCTTCTTCTATTGATCTGGCATCATCCGTTTGATTGGGATTCCACACCGTCAAACGGATCTGATTGATACACAAGAAGATTTGGGACTTACAAGTGGTATCAGAGCTTGGATTATATCAATCATTTTTGTCAGATCTGGAGCTTATTTGATCTTATTTTTGAAGGGTTTCTGCGTTTTTGGATAGATCTTGGCAAAATAAGGGGGGTTTGTTCTTCGCGTTTTTGATAAAAACGAGTTTTTGATCGAGTTTTGGAGCAAAAAGAGGTGAAAAACGTTGTTTTTCACGTAATCTGCGAAGTGTTTACGATCTTTGAAGATCATCGGAGTTTACGGCCTCAGAGTTTACGGTCCGAGGTTTATGGTCAGCCTCGCACGTGTACGGCTCGGTGTATGGCCAACAGCTCCAACACGTGTCTGGCCATCTTCGCACACGTGCTCGTCCTCGCTTCGCTTCGTTCTCGTCCTCGCATCTCAGCATCCTCGCAACATCTTATCAAAAAAAAGGGGAAGCGAAATTGAGGGTGTCGGGGATCAAACCCGGGTCCCCTGATAGCTCAAACACGCATCTTACCAGTTGGACTAGCAAGTTCTTTGTTCCACTCCTTCCGAATTTAACTCATAGGGTGTCCCTGTGTCGATCCAAGTTTTGCAATATTGTCACTTTTAACCCCAAAATCAATTTTCTCTTATTTTTAAATTTCATTTTCAACCCAAAAATTTTAGTTTTTAATTTTTGACTGTTAGGAATAAAACCCTAATTGAGAATTGATGAACAAGATGCGGAAAATAAGAACAAACACAAATATGAAGATTATGTCGAATGATCACTCGATTTATTCAATTATGAGGAACAGATTACACTTTAAGAAATAAGAATCTAACTCTACAAGAAACCTCACAACGTGGCGGCCACAATTTGCCTCACTCTTAACCCTAATTATGAATAATACATGACTATTATAGTGAAAATACAAGTCTTGGTCTTTTAACCTACACTTCATCAAGGGGGCCCATTACCATCATCCATAGAGTACTTTGAAACCCTACAATCTCCCCCGATATATAATCAAAATGTGATTATAAAGCCTTCAAATGGTCATGATAATGATCTTGAATGGATAAAAAATTACTATACTCCCCCTTGACAAAATGATATACACAATGAAGTATAAAATCCGAAAAAGTCGTGAAAATTTGTCGTTATCACGAAAGACAACTTTCCGAACCGCCAAGACTTGATGGAATCTTTATTTTTCTGTTCACGGAAAAAATATGTGCGTTAAAAAATCCAAAACTGTTCACCGGCCCTCAAATTTGTAAACTTTTCTGAATATTGGGCAGAAACTGTCACTTGCTGAAAGACAGGGGCTGGAATGGTAATTCAGCATCAATATACCCCTTTATTTGTAACAAAATCTGGAAATGGTCCAAAACTGCTAAGGCATGAAAAGTATAGGGACCAGATCGTCAAATTCTTGAAGTTGTAGGGACCAAGTGGGAAACTTTGAGTTATCTTCTTCCCCACAACGACTGATAAAAAAAGAAACGATACCACCATGATTTGTTCATTCGGTCCGAGCACAAGCAACCGAAACCAAGTTCGGTCCAAGATTGTTGATACAAAAACCATGTTCGGTCTGAAATCCAACTTCATGACAAGCGAACCCTTAGCCAAACCGAATTACAGGTTTTCTTTCCCCTCTTTCGTTCCAAGGCCAATAAACGAACCCAAGTTTGTTCCAGGTTCATTGTTGAGCAATAACGAGTGCGAGTCCAAGATCCAATACCAAATCCTTGATCGTTCGCTCCGACTCAATTCCAAAATCGGAACAACCGAATCAACAAGCACAGGTTCGCATTTAACAATTGTAGAAGTTACGAATCTGAGATTAGATAAGTATCCAACAACGAACCCATTTGTCCAAATCGATCAAACACAGCGCCAATTCCGAGCCATGTTTCACATTCGAGTCACAGTCGATTTTGTCTTTTCTGTTTGACTAGTAATAGCGAATAAGCACATAACCACCCCAATATCGATCGTTCACGTGCCTCTACCGATTTCAATTTCAATACGAACGCAAAGAGTCCTTTTGCCCCAATTTTGACCTTTTGCTTGACTCACAAGAACAACGGCTTAATCATTCCGATTAAAATCCAATCCCGATACCATTCTTTCTTAACATTACATCCCTGATTGTAGTTACGATTCTGATTTAGATTGCAGTCCCAAATTTGACTTTTTCAATTTTAACCATCGACTCGAGATACGGTGTTGTTCATCCGTTCATCATCAGTTCATCATAAGAATTCGAAATTTCCATTGGATAAACACCCAATCAAGATGTGGAACAGATTAAGCAAATTGATTCAAACACCATAATCAAATAAAATCAAAATCGATTTTGAGAATGAAACTGTTTAGAAACTTTGACTTAAGAACAGAAATCGATAACAAATGACTAAATAGAGTCATGAATCATGAATTCACTCAGAATATGAGAACGAATTGCGAAATCGAGATACGATATTCACAGTTTTGAGATGTGCCGATGCGTGAATCAGAACGTGCGGCGTTAAAGAACGACATATGGGTTTAATTCAATGAACAAAAATCAATATAAGTGGGCTCAAAACACATGAACAGTAATCGGAAGAAACTAGGCTTAAGAACAGTTCAAAGAACAAATCAATGGGCTAAAACAAGGAAATAGAATTGTCAACATCAAACGAATGACTAGATCCAAAAAAATTATATGAACAGAAAAACGAATCGGATTGATATAATACCAGATGAACAGCAAAAAAATATATAAGTCTCCATGAACAGTTGATTGAACAGAATTTTGATTCCAAGACGCCAAAAACACCAATAATCTTCAAAATCTTGTGCAGAAAATCATCAAATCAAGAACTGATACTTCAAAAATCAATAGATCTTCAAAGACCCGCTCTGATACCACTTGTTAGGTTTAAAACCATAATTGAGATTTGATGAACAAGATGCGGAAAATAAGAACAAACACAAATATGAAGATTATGTCGAATGATCACTCGGTTTATTCAAAACATGAGGAATAAATTACACTTTCAGCCTAGACTAAAGAATCTATCACTACATAAGAAACCTCACAATGTGGCGGCTACATTTTGCCTCACTCTTAACCCTAATAATGAATAATACATGACTATTTATAGGGAAAAGACAAGTCTTGGGCTTTTAACCTACACTTCATCAAAGGGGCCCATTGTCATCATCCATGGAGCGCTTTGAAACCCTACAGTTTTATTAATAATTTAAAAACGAAATTTTTGGACCGTATTTTTGGGATGTTTCAAGTTGGTATCAGAGCCTTGGTTTGAGGGATTCGGGCACACTTTCGGGTATGTCTGAACTGAAACTAAGGAATTGGTATAAAAATTTGCAAAAGAAAACCATGTTTATAAAAGTATTTTGAGAAAAGAAAAGAGTTTAAAAAAAAGAATTTTGAAAAAGAGAAAAGGGTGTGGTGCATGTAATCAGCTGAGCTCAAGTAAGTACTCCCAAATTACCCATACAAGTTATGTTTTGATAGGCTTATCAGCTTTATGAGAAATGCACGCTAGATTAGGACTAAGGATCTAGGAACGATGCCTTGTGTGCCTTTTATATATGTATCAGCTTTATGAATTGCATGGTAGTACAGATTAGTCAGTAAGATGGCATGATTACTATATGCTTGATTACGTGTGCTCAATGCTTGAATGCTGCTTGCTTTGTGCTTTTAGGAGTTCTAGTTATCTTTTACTAGCTAGCAAACGAATATGTAAGTTACATATTGCGAGGACTAAATAATTTCAGAAGGTTAGGTTTATCCATATTTCGCAGCTCTCGTTTGAGTCTAACCGTTGTAGGGTAGAACCTTTCATTCCAAGAATTACCTAGTCTTAGTGATGTGTAATGGTATTTGCGAGCTAGTTAGGGGGGATAGCAGGGACTTCTTATGCAGCTGATAGCAGAGAGTGGGTTGGTGATTACCCTAGGGCAAGCCTAGGATGAGTTTAGCATGAGATCAACAGTAGTAGTAGAAGGGACTTCGTGGAGTCAAGGCAGTTCTTGAGGAAAGTACGGATAGATGTGGAAGGTAGTATGGGCCCATACTACTGAAAGCAGAGGATTCGTACTCGAATCAAGGAAGGATGAGATGAATCCATAAAACTTGTAGTATGTTTGATTCATCGAGATATGATGAGTATACTGATGTTTGTTATGGTGTATTTTCAGTATGGTGATGCTACGCACTAGGCCGATTGGCACTTCAGGCACTGGTGAGGGATCAGGCTTGGGCTCTGGAGCCGAGCAGATGGATGGGAAGACGAGGGAGTTTATTTCGTCTGAGATGATGCACAACATTTTAGAGCAGACTCTTGTGATCTTTGGATTGGTCAAGGAGGATATATTGTAGCTTCTGGATGAGAGGCTGAGTGCTTTCCGCTCGGAAGTGGCAGCCATGATAGGGTCACGCACACTCACTTTTAGGGAGTTCAGGGCATGTGGAGCTCCCAACTACCATGGGTCTCGGGACCCCATTGCAAGTACCAGATGGTTGGCGGATGTCGCCAATGAATTCCGCACCAGCAGATGTCCCGAGGCGGACAAGGTTCGACTCGCGTCCTGTCTTCTGAAGGACAGGGCACGTGATTGGTGGGAGGAGGTCGGACATGCCATTGGTGATGATGCTGCTCTTGATGCTATGACTTGGAGTGACTTTACGAACCAGTTAAGGGACGAGTATGCACCCGTGATAGAGGTGCATCAGCTTGCCAGAGAGTTTCAGGATCTTGAGCTGACGACAGAGACAGTGGCGGAGATCACCACCAAATTTAGGGAGAGGGCCCTTCTCGCTCTGCAGTCCGTGGCGGACAAGGAGATGAAAAAGGCTCGATATCATGAGATGTTGCGGAATGATATCCGCCAGTTTGTGAGCCGCTCCAGCTGCAAGACGCTGTAGGACATGATTGCTTGGGCAAGAGAGAGAGAGAGAGAGAGAGAGTTGGATTTAGAGATGGAGAGGAAGAGGAAAACAGAGGGAGGTCAGTCAGGGAGTTCGGGAAAGAAGCCCAAGGTATCAGATCATAGATCTCGGAGCCAGCAGAGCCACGGCCGTTGTGGCCAATGCGGCAGGATGCACGATGGAATGTCCAAGGCAGGGAGTTCGGGCTGCTACAAGTGTGGCCGAACTGGTCATGTGAGCCGAGATTGCACAGCCACTACCACCACCACGACAGTCTCAGATCTGATTTGCTTTCAGTGCAATCAGAGGGGACACAATCAGTCCCAGTGCCCGAGTTTAGCAGCCGCAGGGAAGGTGGTAGCACCTTCTCCTTCCACATTGAGGATTACAGATGACCGTCAGGGCCGGGCTGAGGCGCCTACGGCGCGGAGCAGGGCTTTTCAAGTTATTGTAGAGGAGGCATGAGCAGCTCCTGACGTGGTGACAGGTATGCATCTATCTCTAATCTCTTTATTGATATTGTTTATTACTTATGTTTATATTTTTTGTTATAGGATCATTTTTAGTGAACGGTATATCAGCTTGGGTACTGTTTGATTCAGGTGCCACCCAATCTTTTGTGTCGCTCGCTGGATTGCCCAGGGGAGTTGGATTGCCCACTGGATGTGGAGATAGCAGATGACAGGACTGTCAGGGTTACGAGGGTTCACAGAGGATGTACGTTACAGTTATTCGATCAGCAGTTCTCAGTAGACCTAGTTCCTATTCCCATGTGTGGGAAGAAGGTTATAGTGGGTATGGATTGGTTGAGCCCCAATGGGGCAGTGATTGACTGTGAGCAGCAGCTAGTGAGGGTTCGCACTCCTAGTGGGGGAGGACTAGTGATCCAGGGCGAGAGGCCACATCGTGGACCAGTGTTTTGCTCAGCAGCGAGAGCGAGGCGCCACCTTCATCAGGGTTGCGCATGATACGTCGCCTATGTCATGGATACCCGGGATAAGGGTAAGGCGACAGTTAAGGATGTACCGGTAGTACGAGAATACCCGGGCGTATTCCCAGAGGATTTATCTGGGATACCTCTGGAGAGAAAGGTCGAGTTTAGGATTGACCTGGTTCCTGGTGCGGCTCCGATAGCCAAGGCACCATATCGGTTGGATCCTCCCCAGATGAAGGAATTCTCTACGTAGTTGCAAGAGCTGCTAGACAAGGGTTTTATCAGGCCGAGAAGTTCACCATGGGGAGCCCCGATCCTGTTTGTGAAGAAGAAGGACGGGTCACATCGCATGTGTATAGACTACCGGGAGCTGAACAAGGTAACGGTGAAGAACCATTACCCACTTCCGAGGATAGATGATTTGTTTGACAAGCTTCAGGGAGCATCTTGGTTCTCCAAGATCCATCTACAGTCAGGGTATCACCAGATTAGGGTCATGGATGATGATGTGCAGAAGACAGCTTTTAGGACTCTCTATGGTCATTATGAGTTTGTGGTGATGTCGTTTGGGCTCACCAATGCTGCAGCCGCATTCATGGACCTCGTGAACCGTGTTTGCAGATCGATGCTGGATCGGTCTGTAATAGTCTTCATTGATGACATCTTGGTTTACTCCAAGACTCAGGAGCAGCATGAGGAGCACCTGAGGGAGGTACTGGAGACACTGAGGAGGGAGAGACTTTTTGCGAAGTTCTCCAAGTGTGAGTTCTGGTTGCGCGAGGTGCAGTTCCTTGGGCATCTCGTCAACCAGATGGGTATTCTGGTCGATCCGGCCAAGATAGACGACGTGATGCAGTGGGAGATTCCGAGGTCTCCAACTGAGATTCGGAGTTTCCTAGGTCTAGCGGGTTATTACCGGAAATTTATTCAAAACTTCTCCAAGATTGCAGTTCCTTTGACCCGACTGACCAAGAAGTCGTTGGTTTGCCGATGGGCCTGAGCAGCAGGAGGCCTTCAAGACCCTCAGGCAGAGGTTATGTGGGGCACCGATTCTGACCTTGCTGGAGGGAGTTGATGACTTCGTAGTTTACTGTGATAGCTTATGCTTCGACGCAGCTGAAGCCTCACGAGGCTAACTATCCGACGCACAATTTAGAGCTGGGGGATGTGGTGTTGGACCTCAAGATTTGGCGGAAATACCTCTACGGGGTCCGTTGTACCATTTACATAGACCACAAGAGTTTTAGGTACCACATGTTATAGCCGAATCTTAACATGAGGCAGCGTCGGTGGTTAGATGTGATGAAGGATTACGATTGTGAGATCATTTACCACTCGGGCAAGGCCAACGTAGCGGCCCCGATCCGAGACATCTGTATGAGGATGACAATGATTACTCCACTGCTGGAGCAGATCTGAGAGGCGCAAGTTGATGGCTTGAAGGAGGAGTGTCGTAAGTGCGAGCGGATCATAGGCCAGGTCGCCTCCTTTGACTACGACAACTTCGGATTTTGACCCTGCATGTGAGGGGTTGGGTACTGTACTGGGGTGGAGTACGACAGATTTTAATGGATGAGGCCCAAAAGTCCAGGTTCTCCATCCATCCCGGGGCGACGAAGATGTACAGAGATCGTCGACCCGATTACTGGTGGCCTTGCATGAAGCGGGATGTAGCCTGGTACGTAGAGAGATCCCTGACCTGCAGGAAGGTCAAGGCAGAGCACAAGAGGCCTCATGGCAAGATGCAACCGTTAGACATTCCCGTGTGAAAGTGGGAGGACATTACTATGGATTTTATCACTAAGCTTCCCAGGACCGCACGTGGGGTTGATTCGATATGGGTCATCATGGATCGGTTGACCAAGAGCGCTCACTTTATCCCGATCTAGGAGAGAATATTGGCCGAGAAGCTGGCCGAGATTTATGTGCAAGTGGTGGTGGCATGTCATGGAATGCCTGTCTCGGTGGTGTCAGATCGAGATGTCTGTTTTACTTCCAGATTTTGGAAGCGGTTTCATGACGAGATGGGTACTCGTCTCCACATCAGCACCGCTTTCCACCCCCAGACTGACGGACAGAGCGAGAGGACGATTCAGACTCTCGAGGACATGGCTCGTGCAGGTGTTTTGGATTTCGGTGGCAGTTGGGATACTTATCTTCCGTTCCCGGAATTTTTGTATAACAACAGCTACCATGCCAGCATAGACCAACCTCCTTTCGAGATGCATTATGGGAGGAAGTGTAGAACCGCAATCTATTGGGGTGAGGTTAGTCAGAGGGTCATAGGGAGTACTGAGGTAGTACTCAAGACCACAGAGCAGATCCAACAAGTCGGGAGCAGGCTCCAGACTGCTCAGAGTCGGAAAAAGAGCTACGCCGACAAGCGGCGTTCGGAATTGGAGTTTCGGGAGGGCAACATGGTCCTCCTAAAGGTGTCACCCTGGAAGGGTGTCATCCGGTTCCGGAGGCGGCGCAAGCTGGGCCCCATGTATATCAGCCCCTTCAGAGTCATTGCCTGGGTGGGGAAGGTAGCGTACCGATTGGATCTTCCCGCAGAGCTCAGCCAGATCCACAACACTTTTCATGTTTCCCAACTACGGAAGTGCTTGGTGGATGGCACGGCAATTGTGCCCTTAGAGGATATTCGGGTTAACTACAGCCTAAATTACATTGAGAGACCGGTGGCGATTTTAGACTGGAAGACGAAGGAGTTGATGAACAAGAGGGTTGAGCTAGTGAAGGTGCAGTGGCAGCACTACATGGGAGCCCGAGGAGGAGATGAGGGAGCACTACACGGGGTTGTTTTTGTTGGGATATGAGCAAAACATCAATCCTATGGTGCACATGCAAACCCTGAAGCTTTGGATCTAGTTTTTCTATTTGTACATGTAATAATCATCCAAAGCTTGTGATCCCTAATCTAGCATACAACAAAGTTGAAATCAACATAAATAACTAGTAAGAATGTTACCTTTCAATTGAAGCTTGTGGATCTTGAGCTTTTGAGAACCTAGCACCTCAAATGTGATGCCTCTAGGAGATCACAAACACCAAAGCAATTGTAGAATCCTAGAGAGAGAGAGGGAAGAGGTAATTTTCGGCTCAATGAATCCTTCTAGGGTTGTGGTAGCTGAAAATTGGATGCCAAGGGTGTCCTTATATAGCTGAAGAATTAGGGTTTCAGTCAAAGAACTAATATGGTTGCTTAGGCTCTAAGCAGCCCACTAGATCCTTCCAGAACCTAGCCCTTGGACGAAATCCTTATGGGCTTCCATAAGATTTCGTCCACCCAATCTTTAGGGTTCCACAGCCCAGTCTGCAATTATCCAGTAATTACAATAACAATCCCATTAATTCAATTAATTTTTTTGACCACAAACTTAATTCTAAATTAATTCTTGACCAAAGTTAATTAAATAATATGATTTCTCTTTTAATATATTATTCATATAATATATTAATAAACCATAATAACCTCTTTCTCTATTATTTAGCCAGTCAAGTTGCTTTGGTGAAGGCAACCCAAAAGGATCATGCTACAACTGGGTCAAGTACATACCAAATATAGTTATGGCTTAGACACCTAATCCAACAGTCTCCACTTAGATAATTCTAATAACTATAAATTCAAGTACGACTTCAAAATCCGATTAGCAATCTTAGCTCTCAAAATCTGTTGTCGAACTCTGACACGTCGTATAGATAAGGGATCGTATAGTCCTCCGTTTTCAAGATATCGTGTAGACAGTCACATGGGACATAGTCATACTTATTGTCCAGCAGTTTGTTTCTCGATATCTGATTTGTCTGACATAGAACTTAATTGAACAAATCAATTCAGTCCTGACCGGGCCCGGCACATAAGTCAAAACAAAATTATTGAGGGGCCCAAGATATCGCTTTTAGCCTTGTAGGATAAAAGGAACAGATAAACTTCGACTTATATGTTTGTATTATTTACTCATCAAATCGTACACAACAATGTGTTTTATAACATCAAGTTACCGATGCGTTTACGCATTATGAATGCACAACCGACTCGTAAACAAGAACTCATATGTGTAGGTTTAAAGTCTATATGATATTATCGTCTCACAATCACTCGTGATTAATTCCATGGAGTGATTCATGTGAGTGCGAGTTTAATCCAATACTCAAATCATATTTCATAAGCACTCATGAACGTTGCAGCAAACCTTTGCTATGTCTAAACGCTTAGACAATCTACAAACCTATTCATGACAATCTTCTTTCATACTTACTTCCAACGTATGATCGATTGTGGATAGTTTAAATAATATTATTATTTAGGAAGTCAAAACATGAAAAGTGAAACAATAGTAAATAATTAACATAAGACAGTAACATTACTTATAAATAATACTCTTTTATTTAATCATCAAATGTTAATTACAATTTATCTATTACAAGTTTCTAAAATCTATCTAATCACTAAAACTAATATCGTCCTTCAGACCAATGCTCCTAGCGTGCTGCAAGTGCTTAACCCTACTCAGTCCCTTCGTAAGGGGATCTTTTGGGTTCTCCAATGACGATACCCCCTTCATTACGAGGAGTCCTTCTTCTATCCGATGTCTTATGAAGTGATATTTTCTATCAATGTACCTGGATCTGCCGTGATCCCTCGGTTCCTTAGCTAAGGAGACCGCACCCTCGTTGTCACAGAAAATCTCTATAGGCTCCTTTACAGCCGTTACAACTCCAAGGTGTCCGATGAAGTTCTTTAGCCATATTGCCTCCCTTGACGCTTCGCTCGCTGCTATATACTCTAATCCACACGTTGAATCAGTTACGGTCTCCTGCTTGGAACTTTCTCATGTCACTGCTCCTCCATTTAGGGTAAAGACCCAGCACGACTAAGAGCGGAAATTATCTCGATCGGTCTGAAAACTGGCATCACTATACCCTCGCACCCTCAAGTCATCACTCCCACCGAGGATAAGGAAGCAGTCCTTAGTCCTCCGCAGGTACTTAATAATGTTCTTTACCACAGTCCAATATGCTCTACCAGGGTTCCCTTGGTATCTGATGACCTTGCTCAAAGCGAAGGCCACATCAGGGCGAGTACATGTCATAGCATACATTATTGAGCCAACTGCGGAAGCATAAGGTACTCTGCTCATCTCTGCTATCTCGACATCGGTACTCAGGCTTTGAGTCTTACTCAACTTGGTATTGCTTTGGATTGGTAACTCCCCTTTCTTGGATTTTTCCATGCTAAAACGTTTCAACACTTTATCCAAGTAAGTACTTTGACTATGTCCTATTAGCCTCTTACTCCTATTTCTTAATATCCTTATCCCTAGAATATAAACAGCTTCTCCAAGGTCCTTCATAACGAAGCACTTCCCAAGCCAGGACTTAACCTCCTGCATGGTTGGGACGTCGTTTCTTATGAGCAGTATGTCATCCACATACAAAACGAGAAAACTAACTATACTCCCACTAGCTTTGACATATACACAGGACTCATCCTTGCTTCTTGAGAAACCAAACTCTTTGACTTTCTCATCGAAACAAAGATTCCATCTGCGAGACGCTTGTTTCAATCCATATACGGATTTCTCAAGCTTACACACTCTATTAGGGTGCTTCGCATCGACAAAACCCTCTGGCTGACTCATGTAACATCTTCAGCCAACTTCCCATTAAGGAAAGCAGTTTTGACATCCATCTGCCATATTTCATCATCATGAAACGCAACTATGGCTAGAATGACCCTATAGACTTAATCTTCGCTACGGGTGAGAAGGTCTCATCATAGTCAACTCCGGGAGTTTGAGAAAAGCCCTTCGCAACCAATCGCGCCTTATACGTGTGTACTTTCCCATCCATGTAGGTCTTCTTCTTTAAGATCCATTTGCACCCGACCGTCTTACGACCTTGCACATTGTCAACCAAGTTCCAAACTTGATTGTCATACATGGACTGAATTTCGCTGTCCATAGCCTTTACATTTTGCAGACTTTGGGCCTACCATGGCTTCCTTGTAGTTGTTAGGTTCATCAAAATTTATCAATGTGCTATCACTAATAAACGTATCACCTTCACTTGTTATATGGAAACCATACAACTCAGATGGAACACTAACTCTACTGGAACGTCTAAGAGGTAAGGACTCGTCAATCAGTTCAACATGAGTTTCCTCCTTGGGTTGAGCTCCAGTGTTAGAGGTTCCTTCATTGCTTGTTTCTTGAAGCTCCTAAAGATCAATTTTCCTCCCAGTATCCTCTTGGCATATAAGTTCTCTTTCTCAGAAAACCTCTCTCCTCGTAACGAAGACAACATTGTCACTCGGTCTATTGAAGAGATACCCAAAATACTTCTTTGGGTAGCCGATGAAAATATACCGCTCACTTCGAGGTTCGAGCTTGTCGTGGGTCTCTCGTCTTACGAAATCCTCACAACCCCAAACCTTGATATTTTCCAATGAGGGAACTTTCCCTGTCCACATCTCGTGAGGTGTTTTGGCAACCTTCTTAGTTGGGACTAGATTAAGGATATGGGCGGCAGTCTCTAAGGCATACCCCCAGAATGAGATAGGTAACGAAGCTTGACTCATCATGGAACGAACCATATCCAACAAGGTTCAATTGCACCTCTTATCCACACCATTCAACTGTGGTGTCCTAGGTGGCGTCAATTGTGAAACGATTCCGCATTCCTTGAGATAGTCGTGGAATTCAATAGTAAGGTACTCACCTCCTCGATCGGATCAGAGCATCTTAATTTTCCTGCCTAGCTGATTCGCCCCTTCTTGCTTAAACTCTTTGAACTTTTCAAAGGTTTCTGACTTGAGCTTGATTAAGTAGATATACCCATATCTGCTATAATCATCGGTAAAAGTCACATAGAAATGGTTTGCATCCCCTGTGGTGGATCTAAAGGGTCCACATACATCCGTATGTATGAGATCCAATAAACCCTCACCCTTTTCACAAGTACCAGTGAAGGGTGACTTGGTCATCTTTCCAAGTAAACAAGATTCGCACGTGCCATCCGACTTGAGGTCGAATGACTCCAACACTCAATCCTTTTGGAGTTGGGCTATACGCTTCTTGTTGACATGTCCAAGACGACAATGCCACAAGCATGATTTGTCCAAACCATTGGACGAATCAAAATGCAAAACATTATTTCCTAAGTTATCTACAACATTCACAGTTTCATATACTCCATTACAAGGCAATGCTTCAAAATAGAAAGTACCATTCAAGAAAGCATTAATAGAACCAATTTCATTATTAAACGAAAATCTAAAACCTTGTCTGTACAAACCATAAAAAGAAATAATGTTTCTCGCCATTTCTGAGGAGTAGCAACAATCATTTAAATCTAAACCTAACGCACTACTAAGTACTAAAGAGTAAACTCCAATCTTGGTGATAGGCAACACTTTCCTATTCCCCATGATCAGGTTTATCTTCCCATGCTCCACATCCCTACTTCTTCTTAGACCCTGAAAATCAGAACAAATGTGAAAACCACATCATGTATCAAGGACCCAAGAAATAGAATGTGATGAGTTGTTAGATTGAATAGTGTAAATACCTTCGAAGGATGGCTTTATTTTCCCATCCTTGATGTCCTGCAGATACTTCGGGCAGCTTCGTTTCCAATTCCCTTTGTCGTGATAGTAGAAGCACTCTGCTTGTTTTGGGTTTGAAGAGGGGGTGGCAGAACCAGCTTTGGTCCCACTTGAAGAGGATCCAACATGGGGTTTACCATTGTGGCTCTTAGAAGGAGCCTTTCTCTTCTTTCTTTTCCCTTTCCCAATGGCCAAGACAGGGGAAGCAGTATTAGGAGTAGATGTAGTAGATTTGCCTTTCAGACTACTCTCAGCAGTCCTTAGCAGACCTTGAAGCTTGCTCAGAATGTCCTCCTCCTTGTTCATATGATAGGTCATACGGAACTGGTCGTAACAAGGAGGCAACGAGTGAAGAATGATATCTATGGCTAGCTCCTCGTCGAAGTTCGCGTTCAACTTTAGCAAACGATCCACCAACCTTTTCATTTTCTGCAAGTGGGACGTGATGGACTCTCCATCCTTCATCTTGGTAGTGATCATCGAGGCGATGATCTCAGACCTCTCCTGCCTAGCACATTGGTGGTACATTTCCATCAAATCTTGGTGCATCTCGTATGGATAGTAGTCCTCATAGGATTTTTGGAGTTCAGCAGTCATTGTTGCGAGCATGATGCAATGACCCTTCGTAGCATCTCGCTCATGAGTTTTATACGCAACAATTTCTTCAGGAGTAGCAGTGTTCACGTTGACCTTCTTCAGCTCATTGTCGAGAACCTACTCTTTATCCTCGTAGCGGGTGACCATGCGAATGTTACGGATCCAATCATTGAAATTGGTCCCATCGAATATCACCCTCCCACAGAAGTTCATGAGTGAGAATGAGCTAGAAGGGGTCGAGCCAGAAGCGTTGTTGTTTTGAGTAGACATCTGAAATAGAAAAGGAACAAAGTTCATATTATATAATAATCCCGAATTAAACACCCAAATGAGAAATTAGGGCTAGGACCCGACATGATTATTTACAATTCAGAAGAGGGATGCTGTAATCTAATTGCAAATAATATGAAGGTAGGTAAATGACGATTTACCAATTTCCACCATGAAAAAACGAAAAGGATTTAAGTTATAAATGAATTGAAATTCCTAGATTCTTTTGAGATTCATTGAACTTTTCAATGGCATGTTTAAATCTCGATTATGCCCTTCAAGTTTGTGACTGGGATACCGCGGATCACAAATAAGGTGTGAATAACCATGCAAATTTACTTGGCACTCTCGAAGTCATTTACCACCTAATCAATGTGCCGGTTAAGGACACACGCTACCCTTTGCCACCTTTGCTACTCCCAAATTAGTGTGTCGGTTGACCACACACGCTCTACTAATGACTTGGCAAGTTGCAAAGTGTAATTTCATGGAATAACATACATCTTCACATTTTTTTCTAAAGTAACTAAGATTGGGAATTTATAAAAACATTTAGTTAATTTATACAATCATTATACTTATTAATGAGGAGTTTGTTTCCCTATCCTAGCCGTTCGGCTAACGACCCTCCACCAATCAAGGAAGCGGTGGGTGAGAGTGGACATCCATTAAACTGCCATTTTATAGGCAGCAACCTTATACCCCCCCCCCCTTATAGATCGGCTTCATGAATGAGGCCTACTAACGGTAAGACTAGCTTTATCTTATACATATATATAATAATTAATCTTATAATCTTATAATAGTATAAGGGTTGAATTTTAACTTTTAAAACTCTAGGGTTTAGAATTTAAATATTTCAAAATTAAAACTATTAATCAAAAAATTTAAATTCCAAAACTTGAGGGCATGTTTTGAAACTTTTCAAAAATTATCTTTTAAATCAAATTTGAAAAATAATTAATTAATCATATTATTAATCTTTATCACGTAATTTGACCTAATCTATTTTCTTGACAAGATAATTCAAATCAAAATACAAATAATAAATCTTTATCATATAAAACAAGTAATTATCATATTTATGATATTTATCTTTGAATTGCATTAGGGTAATCAATACCATATTGAAAAAATCGAATTTTATCAATCAAAAACGTTTTTGGTAATTATCCTAATTCAATTTCAGTCAAAATCCTGAAAAATCAGCCACCAGACGACTCGACTCGCCGAGTTACTGTTTGGACTTGTCGAGTTGCCCTGACTCGTCGAGTTCATCAGGTGACTCAACGAGTTCATCAGTCAGAGGCAAGATTTTTCGATTTTTCAGCTTTGAACAATTTGGCTATGCATCAAATACAAAAGAAAAACGACCTACGCTTTGATACCACTGTTGGGTTATGAGCAAAACATCAATCCTATGGTGCACACGCAAACCCTAAAGCTTTGGATCTAGTTTTTCTATTTGTACATGCAATAATCATCCAAAGCATGTAAACCATAATCTAGCATACAACAAAATCAAAATCAACATAAATAACTAGTAAGAGTGTTACCTTTCAATTGAAGCTTGTAGATCTTGAGCTTTTGAGAACCTAGCACCTCAAATGTGATGCCACTAGTACATCACAAACACCAAAGCAACTCGAGAATCTTAGAGATAGAGGGGAGAGGTAATTTTCAGCTCAATAAATCCTTCTAGGGTTGTGGTAGCCGAAAATTGGATGCCAAGGGTGTCCTTATATAGCTGATGAATTAGGGTTTCAGTCAAAGACCAATCCGGTTGCTTAGGCTCTAAGCAGCCCACTAGATCCTTCCAGAACCTAGCCCTTGGACGAAATCCTTATGAGCTTCCATAAGATTTCGTCCACCCTATCTTTAGGGTTCCTCAGCCCACTCTGCAATTATCCAATAATTACAATAACAGTCTCCTTAATTCAATAAATATTTTTTGACCACAAAATTAATTCTAAATTATTCTTGACCAATGTTAATTAAATAATATGATTTCTCTTTTAATATATTATTCATATAATATATTAATAAACCATTATAACCTCTTTCTCCATTATTCATCCATTCAAGTTGCTTTGTTGAAGGCAACCCAAAAGGACCATGCTACAACCGGGTCAAGTACATACCAAGTATAGTTATGGCTTAGACACCTAATCCAACAGTTTTCAGATGCAGCTGACTTCGAGGACAAATTCTAAGAGTGTAACGCCTAGTTCCCTTGTACGCATTTAAGCTAACTATTTATTTATTTTAAATGAAGGAATCGACGAGTTGGTAGCCCTAACTCGTCGACTGGAGGGCAGAGTATGCACGGTGTTTGAGCTATCTACTCGGCGAGTCGAGGTCCCTGACTCAACGAGTATCTCGGCCAAGGTGAAACCCTAATTTCGGGGTTTTGCACCCTATTTAAGCATCCTAATCCCCACCCATTGGCCTCATTTACAGCCTCCTTGTCCTAAACCCTATTCCACGAAACCCTAAAGCATTTTGGGAGTGTACGAGCCATCTTTGAGTGTTTTGTGTGTTCTTGAATCCTAGAAGAAGAAGAAGGAGCTTGAAGGTTCAAGGATAAGGTTATAGATCCAGGGATTTCGTTCCATTCTCATCACTTTCTGGTAATCAAGCTCTTAACTTGCCTTATAGTTCCTAGATCCATTTATGGTCAATTTTATGGGGTTTTTGTCCAAGTAGCATGATTTATGAGTCATGATGTCCCAAGTTGATTATACTTTCAGATCTGGAGTCATTAAGGGTTGTAGAGGCATAAAGGTGCAAACTTTATGTCATTTGAGTCTCATAAAAACCCTAAGGATGTTGTTATGGCCTTTTAAGCCCCAAAGGGGGCCATGCATGAAAGTAAGCTCGAGAATTTACGTGGTTAACTGGTATCTAGGCCCTAGATCTAGGTTTTCCTACTTTGGTTTGGGATACTAAGGGTTTTTGGACAAGATCGGTGTCCTAAAGGAATTAGGGTTTTAGCTAAACCCTTCAAGAAGGGCAATCAACGGGTAAAGTTGGAAACTTTACCCTTAGAAAGGTCATTTCCAGTGAAGAAGCGAAGTATGGCCTTTAGATATAGAGAACAAGGGCCTAATCTGATAAGACGGCCAAACAGACAGAAGGACTCATCGATTCCATGAGAGAACTCAACGAGTCGGGTCGAGTTGTCCCGTTTTAGTTTATGGTAGAACTCGACGAGTCTGTAGAGGGACTCGACGAGTTGATTCACCAAGTCGCGACTATGAGCAGCTCGATAGAACTCGACGAGTCAGAGGAACGACTCGGCGAGTTGAGTCGCGATTTCAATATTTATGAGTTAAAAGAGCTCAACGGGTTGAAAGGTTGACTCGGCGAGTTGGTCAACTCAGAATGTTGACTTTGACCAGAGCATTGACTTTGACCAGGGGTAAAATGGTTGTTTTACCCTTAGATGGATTTTCAGATTTCTGACTAAGTATTATCGTATAGAGCTAGCCGGGGAGTCGTGGGAGAAGCCAGCAGAGATTCCTCACGCACAAGTTCAACATCCAGTTTGAGAGGTGAGTTTTCTCCCAGTAGGAACGGGTAGAAGGCACCAATTCCAGCCCATTTATGTATGTTAGCATGCACCGGACTCCGGTCTGATGTCGGGGCTAGCCCAATGTGGAGTATGTGTTCCGGACTTCGGTCTGATGTCTGGGCGGTCCCGAGAAGTATTTACGTATGCTTGATGTCTTTGTAATTCATGCATGTTATATGTTATGTGTTCCGGGCTTCGGTAGGATGTCGGGGCAAACCCGACGTATGTTATATGTTTATGTGATGTGTTTATGATATATGATACGCAGTGTGTATGCTGGGGCAAGCCTGATGCCGGGGTAAGTCCAATGTCGGGCGAGGCTCGATGCCAGACGTGGTCTGATGCCGGGGTGAGCCCGATGCCGGGCAGGAGTCCGATGCCGGGTAAGCCGATGCCGGGTTCATCCCGATGCAGCTGGGCGGAGTTCCAAAGTTTTGTTATATGTTATATGTTATATGTTACGTGTATGGTATGTGGTAGTCTGGGGGAGCTCACTAAGCTTCGTTCTTACAGTTTTCAGTTTTGGTTTCAGGTACTTACGCTAGCGAAGAGAAGGGCTCAGGATGATCGCATGGCACACACCACAGCTCTTAGACTGGGATATTTACTCTGATATTTGATATGAGATTATTATACTGACATTGTTATGACATTTTGAGATACATCGTTTATGAGTTTTAGATAATGATGATATTTATTGTTTTATTAATAATTTAAAAACGAAATTTTTGGACCGTATTTTTGGGATGTTTCATACGAAATCCCAAAGCCCTAAAAAATTTGGAGACGATCCCGCGGAAAGGATATCTCAAGCCTAAGGAGAAAGGATACTCAGGAAAGCACACCCAAGTGGGAGAGACGAAATTGGGCTGAATCAGAGGATCGAAGGGCCTAAAAATAGTACTGGGAAGAAAGGCCCCATTGATTTTTAGAGACTCGATGTCGTCATCGCCAAAAGAGCATGTCTCCTCATAAGAGAGGATCCCCTGGTCGATAAAATCATCGTCGGGAAGGGCCAAGATGCTTTTACGAGAGAAAACCATTTTTCGACCCACGGTAGAAAGAATAAAAGCCTGGAAGAAAAATTACCTTCTAATCGCAAGATGGCACAAGAAAAGCAAAGAAGAACAGACAGGAGAATATGAAACTGATCCCTCATATTTATACTGGGCCAGTGAATATGATTTGACTGCTAACGGCTAGTAAACCATCCGTTGGAATTTAAATCCCCTAGCAGTTATGGGTTAAAACTGAAAATTACTATTCTCTCTCCATTTACCTATTTACCTTAAGTTATTCCTTTAAAATTTACAAAACTAACCCCAATATTTTCAGGAATAACTTGGGGGCAATTGTTAGGGCTAGGATCCTTACGATATTCAGGATCCTCAAATATCCAGGATCCTTAGCTACATCAGGATCCCAACTAATTACCGTTATTATTTTTATTAATATTTATAACGGTCATATTTTATTTATAACTAACACGTATGCAAAAGTAGTCAAGGGAAGACCAATTCTCAACGAATAATCATCTCAACTATGCTAAAGACCCGGAATACTTGGTCAAATAAGGTTCATGAAGCTGGTCGTAGAGGATCCCGGAAATATCGGACATCTTGTTGGCTAGATTAGACTATAAATTGACACTTCTAATCTGCACACAACACACTGTTCTTGAGCCTAAGCTTACTCTACGAAATTCTCTACTTATTCTTACTAAGAACTCACTATAATCTTCATTTTATATCAATAAAATCGTCAAGGGAGGCGATCATTATCACCTCCCAAGGTTTTATGTCGAATATCCTAGTAAGGATCAAGGGTTTTCCTTGTAAACCATTGTGTCATTTTCTTTTACCACTTGCTATTACACAATCTGAACATCACAGCCTCTCATTCAATTTGGTTGATTAGTTCTTGTGTAATTTTTTACAAAAACACTTCTTTTGAAATCTCTTGAATTTGTTCATAGAAAATTTGAGCTTTTGTGTTTTGTTTTTGAGAAACCGGTTTATTTGATGTTTCAACATCTTTTTCTTTGTCTTTCTTAACTTCCCAATTTTGTTTTGGTTTTGCCTTTGAAAAGTGGATGAGTTCCTGTTAATAGTATTTTCAACCGTGCTTTGGTTTGAGAAAAACCCTTCTTTCAAAGCTCCTTTGTTATCTTCAACAACATTTTTTTGATTTCAGGATTCACTTTGTCTCCATTGCATGTGCTGACAAACACCTGATTGGGAAAAACTACATCATCGATGCATTTGAAATTTTGATAAACAACTGAGTTCGATTCGAGATAATGAGGACCTTTTTCCTTCATCACTTTTTCGAAAAAGAATTTGTTTCCTCATAAACTTGATCAATAACAACTCTGGGAATAGTTGTTTCGATTGGAATGTCTTCATCATCATTTTCACTATCAGTTTGGCTATCTTCGACAACCACACGGTCATAGTCACAAACTTTCGAAGTTGAGGGTTGGTAAGTGTTAACCTTTTCAAATGAATCATTACAAATTTCTTTACCCTTAGCCATTGAAGTGACATTAATGACAGATAACTGAGAACAATCAACAACTTCTTCCTCCCCAATTTCACTGATATTTTCAGAATCATCTTCGATATCAGCAAAATTGTGTTGCGAGTCAGATGTCGAATTATTAGTCTTTTTCAAAATTTGTATTTGTTCAGTATTGGTCAAGATCTCATTCACAATATGAACCAAATACTTAGCATCCAAGCATTCATCTATTTTAACAATACCATATGCATATGAATCATTTGGGACCTTGTCAAATTCAGAAATCTTCTTCTCACAATCATAGGATGTTGAATCTATTTTTTCCCTTTCGAAAGTCAAAAAGGGAAAAAGTTTCATATATGGTTCCTTGCTTATGTCAGAGGAATGGTGTAAATCAGTCATGTAGAACCTGGTTCCTGGTATGTATTTTATTTAAGTAATTTTGCATTTTTGGCCTGGGACTCGGCGAGTTGAAGGCCCAACTCGTCGATTAGAAGCGGGATGAGACGCGGGATTTAAGTGATGGACTCGTCGAGTCGGGTCCCGGACTCGACGAGTAGGCTCTGACTGGACAAAACCCTAATATGAGGGTTTGCACCCTATTTAAACAACCTTATACAGCCTCAATCGCCCCTTTATGCTCCCAGAAACCCTCCATAGCAAACCCTAAGTGTTTTGGTGCAAGATCTAAGGCTTTTGAGTGATTTTTGTGGGTTTTGACCTCAAGGAAGGAGGAAGAACATAGAAGGATCAAGAGGAGACTGAAGGATTCGAGTTTGGTTCATCATTTGCAGTCTTTGAAAGGTATAAAGTCTGTACATTGCTTGCTTGTTTGTTAGATCGCTTTTTGGGGAAGATTTAGGGCTTTTTAAGCCATATGAGGTAGCCAACCATGATTGCAAACATGGTTGGGGGTCAGGACTTCGGATCTAGCACTTGGGGAGAGTCACAAGGCAGATTTGGGTTGCTTTTGCACCCAAGGAAGGCCCCATGCAACAAAAGAGCCATTTTAGAGCCTTTTTGGCTCAAAAGTCCCATGCATGCACGTAAAGTTCGTAACTTTATGTGCTAGATCGAGCTTAGGGGCTTGGATCTATCATTTGGACAAGTGTTGTACATCAGAAATCGAGGATTTAGGGTGTGGACGTTATCGACTCGGCGAGTCCGTTCTTGGGACTCGACGAGTCCAAGGATTTGAGTCCCATATCTGTTGAGGGTCAAAGAACTCAGTTGGGTGTTAGAAGGGTTGTAGCAGGACAGAAAGAGTGACCCAACGCATTGGACTTAGTTTTAGACCTGGAGTTCATAGGACTCGACGAGTGCTAGAATAGACTCGGCGAGTCCAAGGCAATCTTCTTATGATTGAAGATGAACTCGACGAGTTGTTCATACAACTCGGCGAGTCAAGGTCAGAACTTGTTCATCAGATGAAGGTGAACTCGACGAGTAGTTCATACAACTCGGCGATTCAGATGAAGGTTCATTCGATGTTCATATCGAAGAGGAACTCGTCGAGTCGTCGCTAAACTCGACGAGTAGGGTCGTGGATGAGGACAGTTGAAGAAATAGGGACTCGACGAGTTGGCGGCCCAACTCGGCGAGTCGGGTCAACTGGAAGTTGACTTTGACTTTAACTTGGACTTGGTCAGGGGTTAAATGGTCATTTTACCCTAAGAATAGATATCAGACTCTGATTGAGTGTTTTGTGGGGATTATAGTCGAAGGATTTCCGGAGCAGCAGCGGACAGAGGTTTCCCGCACAGAGTATCAGCAGCTACTCGTACGAGGTGAGTTACCTTCCAGTAGGGGTGGGTCTAAGGCCACAATGTCGGCCCACCAAAGAGGGGTGTTTAGAAGATGATTGTCTTTGTGATAATTATCTTGGTCTGGTTATATGCTTTGGTTATGAGTTTTATCTGTATGATATGTTACGTGTATAATAGGGATTAGTTTCCCTGACAGCGGTCCTTAGGACCGAAGGGTAGGTCAGTACCCGGATATGCCTGACTGTATGTTTATATCTTGTTGTTGTATGCTAGTGGTAGGGGGTGGAATAGTCGACAGTTACTGGTTGAAAGATACCGATGACAGTTACCGGTTGAAAGATACCGATGATGATTATCGGTTGAAAGATACCGATGATGATTACCGATTGAAAGATACTGATGATGATTACCGGTTGAAAGATACCGACGACGATTACCGGTTGAAAGATACCGATGATATTGTATGGTATGTGGTATGATGGGGGAACTCACTAAGGTTTGTGCTTACATTTTTAGTTTTGGGTTTCAGGTACCTCTTCGTCTAAGGGGAAGGAGCCGGCAGTGTAGCAGCGCATCACACACACACATGATTTCTGCATGGAGTTTTCTGGGATTGTACTCTGATATGTTATTATTTTATGACTTGGGTTTTCAGACATGATACATTGTTTTATGAGATGACGTGTTTTCACAGTATTTTCTTATGAATGTTTTTTATGAGACAGTTAATTAAAAAGAAATTTTTGGACTTGAAAATTGGGATGTTACAAGTTGGTATCAGAGCCCTGGTTTGAGGGATTCGGACACACCCTCGGGAGTGTCTGGACTCAAACCGAGGGATTTAAAAGATTTTTACAAAGAAAATGGTTTTCTAAAATCTGAGTCAAAGGGTTTTGAGAAAGAACAAGGTGCGTGATGTGTGCGACATGGAGCAAGAGGTTCCGGATCAGGATCAGGATCAGGCTCGGGTGCAGGATCCGAGCAGGTTGATGACGGGCTGCACGAGTTCATCGCGTCTGAGATCACGAGAGGCATTCTTGAGTCGACCCCGGTCATTTTCGGGTCGATCAAGGAAGGGATCATTGAGCTGATGGAGGATCGCCTCAGGGAATTCAGGAGTGACATGGCGGTCATCCAGTCAGGATCACGCACACTGTCCTTTAAGGACTTCAGAGGGAGTGGTGCGTAGGATTTCCAGGGGGTGAAAGACCCCATTGCTGCTAGGAGATGGATCGCAGACATCGAGTCTGCACAGCTGACGAGCTTCTGCCCGGAAAGGTCGAAGGTCTGTTTCGCTGCAGGGTGTTTGAGAGACAGGGCCAGCGATTGGTGGGAGTCGGTTGGCGACTCTCTGGGAGCCTCGGCTGTTGAGGCTATGACCTGGTCAGACTTTGTGACCAAATTCAGGGCGGAGTTTGCACCAGCTGTGGAGCTTCAGCAGCTGGCCAGGGAGTTCTTGGACATGAGACAGACTACGGAGACTGTGGCGGAGATCACCGCCAAGTTCCGGGAGAGGGCATTGCTGGTGCCCCAGTATGCGGGTGATGAGGACATGAAGAGGACAGGCTACCATGACATGCTACGAGCTAACATCCGGGAGCATGTCAGTTTCTCAAGTTGCCCTACCCTGGATTCCATGATTTCCAGGGCTAGGGAGAGGGAGATTAATCTGGAGCACATCCGGAAGAGGAAGGCAGCGGAGGAGCTGACGACGGGGGCTTGGGGAAGAAGCCCAAGGGATCCGATGGTAGGCCGAAAGGCCAGTCAGGGCGGGACCACTGTGGGAAATGCGGTCGGTCACACGAGGGAGCTTGTCGCACTGGGCCGGGTTCAGGCTGCTATAAGTGTGGCAAGGTTGGGCATTTTGGCAGAGATTGTACTGCCCCTACTCCTGCGATTCAGATATCAGACCTGATTTTCTTTCATTGCAATCAGAAGGGAAATAAAAAGACCAATTGCCCTCGATTGACAGCAGCAGCAGCGACGCCGGCAGTGGCGCCGACCCCAGCGACAGCACGGGTTATGGATGGCCGGAAGGCCAAGTTGGAGGCTCTAGTGGTTCGGAGCCGAGCATTTCAGCTGACAGCCGAAGAGGCACGCGCTGCACCCGATGTGGTGACGGGTATGACTTCTTGTTTATGCTTTTATGATATGCTGCTGTGATTTTGGTATGTTATGTATGTGCTCTGTTTAGGATCGTTCCATGTGAACGGTATCCCAGTTCAGGTATTGTTTGATTCGGGTGCTACCCGATCGTTTGTCTCTCTTGCGCTTAGCAAGAAGTTTCTGGAGTCGTCAGGCACGGTGGATTGCCCTCTGGAGGTCGAGATTGCGGACGACCGGTCAGTGCGAGCATCAGAGGTCTACCGAGATTGCGTCCTGCGACTGTTTGAGGAGCGTTATCTGGTAGATCTGGTTCCCATACCTTTGCGGGGGAACAAGGTTATTATCGGTATGGACTGGCTAAGCCCCAATGGGGCAGTGATTGTATGTGTGCAGCAGTTGGTGCGGATCAGGACCCCAAGTGGGGGAGAGCTGGTGATTTAGGGCGAGAGGCCACAGCAAGGACCAGCTTTCTGTTCAGCAGCGAGAGCTAGGCGTTACCTTCAGCAGGGTTGCGCAGGATTTGTTGCCTATGTGATGGATACCCGGGAGATGGGTAAGGCAACGGTGAGAGATGTCCCGTGGTACGAGAGTTTACGGACGTATTCCCCGAGAACCCCTCACCGGTCACTTGCAGAAAATGCAAAGGTTCGTGGACCGATTATTGAAGCTTAATGTCGACTTTCCTGAGGACATGGCGATTGACATCATTCTCCATTCCTTACCTCCAAGTTATGATCAGTTTCATATGAATTATCATATGAACAAGGAGGAAGTCACACTAAGTAAGCTTCAAGGACTTTTAAGGACCACTGAAAGTAGCCTTAAAAGTAAATCAGTTGTTACTCCTACTCCTACTACAGCTCCTGTCTTGGCAATTGGGCAGGGAAAGGGGAAGAAGAGAAAGACCCCTTCAAAGGGTACCAAGGGAAAGTCTCTTGATGGCTCCTCTTCAAGTGGAACCAAGAAAGGTTCCATTCCTCCTTCTTCAAACCCAAAAGAAGCACAGTGCTTCTACTGCCAGGAAAAGGGGCACTGGAAGCGAAGCTGCCCCAAATACTTGTCGGATGTAAAGGATGGGAAAGTTAAACCCACCCATGCAGGTATTTACACTATATTGTCTAAAAACTCATTACATACTAACTCTTGGGTGCTTGATATAGGTTGTGGTATTCATATTTGTACTGATTTGCAGGGCCTAAGAAGAACTAAGAAAGTGGAGCACAGGAAGATAAACTTAATCATGGGGAATAGGAAAGCATCACATGTTACCAAGATAGGAGTTTATTCTTTATTGCTTAATAATGGGTTAATGTTAGATTTGAATAAATGTTGTTACTCATCTGAAATGGCAAGAAATATTATTTGCTTTCATGGCTTGTACAAACAAGGTTTTTCCTTTTCATTTGATAATGATAATGGTGCTATTAATGTTTATTACAATGATGTATTTTACTTTAAAGAATTACCTTGTGATGGTGTATATGAAGCTGTGAATGTTGTAGATAATCTAGGAAATAATGTGTTCTGTATTGATTCTTCAAATAGCTTAGACAAAGAATACTTGTGGCATTGTCGTCTTCGACATGTTAACAAGAAGCGCATGGGCCAACTCCAAAAGGCTGGAGTTTTGGAATCATTCGACCTAAAGTCGGATGATAGTTGCGAATCTTGTTTACTTGGAAAAATGACAAAGTCACCCTTCACTGGTTCTTGTGAGATGGGTGAGGGTTTGTTGGATCTCATACACACTGATGTGTGTGGACCCTTCAAAACTGCCATAATGGATGCAAATCGGTATTATGTGACTTTTACTGATGATTATAGTAGATATGGATATATTTATTTAATCAAGCATAAGTCAGAAACCTTTGAGAAATTCAAAGAGTTTAAGTAGGAATTGGAGAATCAACTGGGCAGGAACATCAAGATGCTCTGATCCCATCGGGGAAGAGAGTATCTTAGTATCGAGTTCCTTGACTATCTTAAGGAATGTGGGATTGTCTCACAATTGACACTTCCTAGGACACCACAGCTGAATGGTATGGCTGAGAGGCGCAATCGAACCTCGTTGGACATGGTTCGCTCCATGATGAGTCGAGCTTCGTTACCAATCTCATTCTGGGGGTATGCCTTAGAGACTGCCGCCCATATCCAGAATATAGTCCCTACTAAAAAGGTTGCCAAAACACCTCATGAGATGTGGACTGGGAAAGTTCCCAATTTGGATCACATCAAGATTTTGGGGTTGCGAGGCTTTTGTGAGGCGTGAGTCTCATGATAAGCTCGAACCTCAAAGTGAGAGGTGTATTTTCATCGGCTACCCACAAATATCCTTTGGTTATCTCTTATATAGACCTAGTGATAATGTGGTCTTTGTAGCTAGAAGAGGAGTCTTTCGTGAGAGAGAGTTCTTAAGCCAAGGAGACAGTGGGAGGCAAATTGACCTTGAAGAAATTCAAGAGACAAGTGGTGAAGGAACCTCAAACCCTAGTAATCAACCTGAGGAGGAACCTCCTGTTGATCCGACTGATGAGCCCATACCTCTGAGGCGTTCCACAAGAGTTAGAAATGCACCTGAGTATTACTATGGTTTCCATATTACTGCGGAAGGTGATAGACTTATCAGTGATAGTACACTGGTAAGTCTGGATGAACCTAACAACTACACGGAAGCCATGGTCGGCCCTGAGGCTGCTAAATGGAAAGAGGCTATGGACAGCGAGATACAGTCCATGTATGACAATCAAGTTTGGAACTTGGTTGACAATGTACCAGGTCGTAAGACAGTCGGGTGCAAATGGATCTTCAAGAAGAAGACCGACATGGATGGTAATGTACACACTTATAAGGCGCGACTGGTTGCAAAGGGCTATTCTCAAACTCCGGGAGTTGATTATGATGAGACCTTTTCACCAGTAGCAAAGATTAAGTCTATTAGGGTTATGTTAGCCACTGCTGCATTTCATGACTATGAAATATGGCAAATGGATGTCAAAACCGCTTTCCTCAATGGAAAGTTGGCTGAGGATGTTTACATAAGTCAGCCAGAGGGTTTTTTCAATACAGAGAACCCTAATAAGGTGTGTAAGCTTGAGAAATCCATCAATGGATTGAAACAAGCACCTCGCAGATGGAATCTTTGCTTCGATGAGAAAGTCAAAGAGTTTGGCTTTTCGAGGAGTGAGTATGAGTCCTGTGTATATGTTAGGGCTAGTGGGAGTATAGTTAGGTTTTTGGTGTTGTATGTGGATGACATACTACTCATAGGAAATGACATCCCAACCTTGCAGGAGGTTAAGTCCTGGCTTGGGAAGTGTTTCGCTATGAAGGACCTTGGGGAAGCTGCCTATATCCTAGGGATAAGGATATTGAGAGACATGAGTAAGAGACTAATTGGACTTAGTCAGAGTACTTACTTGGAAAAGGTTCTGAAGAGGTTCAGTATGCAGGATTCCAAGAAAGGGGAATTACCGATTCAGAGTAATGCCAAACTGAGTAAGACTCAGAGTTCGAGTACAAAGGCTGAGATAGCTGAGATGAGTCATGTACCATATGCTTCCGCTGTGCGCTCAATCATGTATGCTATGACTTGTTCTCACCCTGATGTGGCCTTTGCTTTGAGCATGGTCAGTAGATATCAAGGGAACCCTGGCAAGGCTCACTGGACTGCGGTAAAGAACATTCTCAAGTATCTGTGAAGGACTAAGGATTGGGTCCTTACCCTTGGTGGCAGTGATGACTTGAGAATGGTAGGATATAGCGATGCTAGATTTCGGACTGATAGGTATAATTTCTGCTCTCAGTCAGGCTGGGTCTTTATCCTAAATGGAGGAGCAATTACTTGGAAAAGTTCCAAGCAGGAGACAGTAGCTGATTCAACTTGAGAATCAGAGTATATAGCAGCAAGCATGGCAGCAAAGGAGGCGGTATGGCTAAAGAACTTCATTGGAGACCTTGGAGTTGTACCAGCTATAAAAGAGGCAATGTAAATTTTCTGTGACAACGAAAGTGTGGTTGCCTTAGCTAAGGAACCAAGGGATCACGGGAGATCCAAACACATTGACAAAAAATACCATTGCATTAGACAACGAATAGAAGAAGGACTCCTCGTGGCAAAGAGGGTATCATCAGATGAGAACCCATCAGATCCCCTCATGAAGGGACTGAGTAGGATTAAGCATTTACAGCATGCGAGGCGCATCGGGCTGAAGGATGATATTAGTTTTAATAATTAGATAGTTTTGAAACTTGTAAAATGTAATTGACATTTGATGATTAAATAAAAGTTGTTGTTTATTTATGAGTAAAGTGTTACTATCTTATGTTAATCGTTTACTATTGTTTCAGTGTTGCATGTTTTGACTTCCAGGATAATTATATTATTCAAACTCTCCATAGTCAGTCATACTTTGGAAGTAGGTATTGAATTAATATCGTCATGAATTAGGTGTGTAGATTGTCTAAGGTGTATTAGACATAGCAATGGTTGCTGTAACATTCATGAGTGCTCATAAGTTCTCAGTATTGGACTCAACCCACGCTCACTTGTATCACTTCATGGAATTTATCTCGAGTGATCGTGAGACGGTAATATCATATAAATCTTCAAACCTAGATATATGAGTTGTTTACTATGAGTTGGTTATACATTGATTTTACGAAAACGCATTGGTAACTCGATTTTATAAAACGTGCTTGTGTGCATAATTCAATAAGTAGTCAGCACAAGCATATGAGTCGAAGTTTATCTGTTCCTTCTAAGATTAGAAGCGATATTTGGGCCCCTTGGTGATTTTGTTTTGACCTATGTACCGGGCCCGGTTAGAACCTAATTGATGTGTTCAATTTAGTTCTATGTCAAACAGATCAGAGATCGAGAAACAAATGTTGGACAATAAGTAAAGACCATGTTCCATGTATTTGTTCGGCTGATATCTTGAGAGCAGAGGATTATATGATCACTTATCTTAAATGGCGTATCATCATCATCATCTTAGTTCCAAGAGACTTTGAAAGAGCTACGATTGCTAGTCGGATTCTGAAGTCATATCTGCAACTATAGTTATTAGACTTATCCAAGTGGGAGACTGTTGGATATAGTGTCTAAGTCCATAACTATATTTGATATGAACTTGACCCGACCCGGCATGGTCCATTTGGGTTGCATGACATTGCAATACTTGGATAGACCAAAATGAGAGAAAGGACACTTAAGGTTTATTAATGTATTATAAGTACTAATATATTAATAATATTATTTAATTAGTATTGATCAAAGAATTAATCTTGAATTAATTAAGTGATCAAAAAGAGACTAATTAAATATATGGGGTTGATTGTGTAAATAATCTATTCTTTTATAGTGGGCTAATGATCCATGGTTTGTATGGATTGGGTTAAAACCCATAAGATGCTCCATGGATAGCCCATGGAGGTTACAAACCCATGGATCATGGAATATGGAAAGCCATGACAGTTAGGGTTTATATGGTGTAACCCTACTTGTGTCACAACTATATAAAGAATCCCATGCAAAGCAAAATCGGCACTTGTATAAGCAACAAAGAAGGTGTAACACCGGGTTCATGGTATGATTTTATTTAAGTTTTTATCTTATTTTTGCCACGAACTCGGCGAGTCTGCGTCCCGACTCGCCGAGTAGCAGCAGGGTGGACACGGGATTTGAGCGGTGAACTCGGCGAGTCGATGCATGGACTCGGCGAGTCCACCTGTCTGGATGAAACTCTATTTTCAGACATTTCACCCTATTTTTACCCATTCTAAAACACCATTTTCGTCCCATTCTCTTCCAGAAGAACTGTAGAGCGAAACCCTAGCCCATTTTGATCCTTGTGAGTGATTTTGGCTTGGTGAAGGAAGTTTGAAGCTTAAGAGAAGAAGGAGGAAGTTGGAGGGTGCAAGGAAGTGTGGTAGATCCGAAATCTACCCTGGGGGAAGCTCTTAACCAGGTAAGAAAGCTCCTTCTTGATCTTTAGTATAATAGATTCCCTTTTTGTCCCTTATATGTGGATTGCAAGACCTTAAACCTCCCAAACTCCATGTGTTTATGCCCTAGGAGCTTAGATTTATGGTTTGGAACCATTGCATGTCTCAGAATTGGCCAGAATGGGTGAAGAGTCGAAGGGTACTCGGCGAGTGCCAAAGTGCACTCGGCGAGTTCCATGAAGATGGCCTTAGACTCGGCGAGTTGGATAAACAACTCGGCGAGTCCTATGAAGATTGTCTGGTACCCGGCGAGTCGTTCTTCAAACTCGGCGAGTCCCTTGAATATAGCCTTGAACTCGACGAGTTGTTCTTCCAACTCGGCGAGTCATATGATCAGTCACTAGGATAAGAAGGGTTTAAGTGTAGGGGGGTCCAACCCTCCGTAGTCGCACGTGGAATTAGCAATTTAACGTGTAGCTATAGTCCCAGAATCTCCAAATCTCCAAGGTTGATGTTCTGATGGAAGATTGGAGCGATTTGTGAGATCTGTTCGTCAGACTCGGCGAGTCACCCCCTTGGACTCGGCGAGTCCAGTCGCGAGTTTGTTAGTTGTCCCCGTCTAGTGAGTCAGGCTGACTCAGTGAGTGGGAACAGGGGCCCGATGAGTCAGAGTCGGGCTAGACATAGAAGGACTCGGCGAGTCACCATATGGACTCGGCGAGTCCAGTCAATCAGAAGGTTGACTTTGACCAAGGAGTCGACTTTGACCAGTCATTTGACCTTAGGGGTATTTATGAGTACCTAATCCATGTTTACGGATTTATAGCCGGAGGGATTACCGGTGCGGCAGCCAGGCGTAGTCTGAGCAGGTTTTCGGCAGCTACTCTCGAGGTGAGTTTCCTTCCAGTAGGGACGGGTCTAAGGCACCAAGGCCGGCCCGTATAGACGATATGTTAGTATCAGAGTGTGGGCGGAGCCCGTATCTCATAGCTGAGTTTGATTGTGTTATATGCCAGTATGATAGATTTGCTTATACTTGTTGTCTGTGTGATACTTGTATGTTATGGTTTAGTAGCGGAGTGTGGGCGAGGCCCGTATCTCCATGGATAGCAGAGTGTGGGCGAGGCCCGTATCTCTATGGGTGTGGGCGAGGCCCGTATCCCTTAGTTACTCATTATACGATTGCATGGTATGTGGCATTATGGGGGAACTCACTAAGCTTCGTGCTTACGTTTTATAGTTTTGTTTTCAGGTATCTCTTCAGCTAGGGGAAAGGAGCTGGCGCAGTAGCGGCATATCACACACACTCTTGTTTCCGCACTATGGATTTTCTGGGATGTACTCTGAATATTTTACTATGATGTTACCGGTTTTCAGACATAAATTAATATTATGAATGTTTTGTAACGATGTTTTTATGTATTAACCTAATTTAAAAATGAAATTTTTAGCCGGTATTTTTCGGATGTTACAAGTTGGTATCAGAGCCCTGGTTTGAGGGATTCGGACACACCTTCGGGGGTGTCTGGACTCAAATCAAGGGATTAAAAGATTTTTATAAGAATTGATTTTCTAAAGACTAAGTAAAAGGGGTTTCTAAAAAGAAAAAGGTGTGTGATGTGCGCGACCGGCCGAGCTCAAGTAAGTTTTCCCCAAAGTACCCATACAAGTTTACGTTATGATTATCAATTTCAGTTTCAGTAGAACATCATGCTAGAATAGGACTAAGGATCTAGGAATGATGCCTTATGTGCCAGCTTTATGTGTTTCGGCTTTTTGAAAATTGCATGCTAGTACAGATCAGTCAGTATGATAGCCAGAGTAGTATATACTTGATTATGTGTACTCAATGCCCGAATGCTGCTTACTTTGTGCTATTAGGAGTTCTAGTCGTCTTTCACTAACTAGTAAACGAATATGCTAAGTTACATATTGCAAGGATTAAATAATTTCATAAGGTTGGGTCTAGCCCTATTTCGCAGCTCTTGTTTGAGTCCAACCGTTGTAGGGTAGGACCTCTCATTCGAAGAATTATCTAGTCTGAGTAATATGTAATAGTATCCGAGAGCTAGTTAGGGAAAGAAAGCAGGGACTTCTTGTGCAGCTGATGGCAGAGAGTGGGATGGTGATTACTTAGGGCAAGCCTAGGGCGAGAGTAGCACGAAAACCGCAGTATTAGTATAAAGGACTTGGTTGAGTTGAGGCAATTCTTGAGGAAAGTACGGATAGACGTGGAAGGTAGTATGGGCCCGTACTACTGAAAGCGGAGGATCCGTACTCGATTCAAAAGGGCCGAGACGAGACCGGGGACTTGTGATATGAATGTGAGCCTCGTTAGTGGAATATAGTATCATGGTGGTTATGCTATGTTTTGCAGTACGGTGACCACAGGACAGGGAGCGGGAGGCTCAGGATCAGGATCGGGTTCGGGTTCAGGGTCCGAACCAGTTGATGAGGGTCTACGCGAATTCATTGTGTCAGAGATTACCAGGGGCATCCTTGAGTCGACTCCCATCATCTTCGGGTCGATCAAGGAGGGTATTGTAGAGTTGATGGAGGATCGTCTCAGGGCGTTCAGGAGTGATATGGCGGCTAGCCAGTCAGGACCACGCACACTGTCCTTTAAGGACTTCAGGGGCAGTGGTGCATCAGATTTCCATGGGGCGAAGGACCCCATTGCTGCCAGACGATGGATTGCAGACCTTGAGTCTGCACAGCTGATCAGCTTCTGCTCCGAGGGGTCGAAGGTACGATTTGCAGCAGGGTGTCTACGTGACAGAGCTAGAGATTGGTGGGAGTCGGTTTGTGACTCTTTGGGAGCCGCGGCCATTGAGGCTATGACATGGCCGGACTTTGTGACACGATTCAGGGCGGAGTTCGCGCCTGCGGTGGAGCTCCAGTAGTTGGCACGGGAGTTCTTGGATATGAGGCACACGACAGAGACAGTGGCGGAGATCACTGCCAAGTTCTGGGAGAGGGCGTTACTGGTGCCCCAGTATGCAGGTGATGAGGATATGAGGAGGACCCGCTACCATGACATGTTGCGAGCCGACATTCGGGAGCATGTCAGTTTTTCAGCTTGCCCTACCCTGGATTCTATGATTGCTAGGGCGAGGGAGAGGGAGATAGATCTGGAGCACATCCAGAAGAGGAAGGCAGAGGAGAGACAAATGATAGGGGCTTCGGGAAAGAAGCCCAAGGGATCAGATGGTAGGCCGAAAGGCCATTCAGGACCGGGCCGCTGCAGAAAGTGCGGCAGGTCGCACGTGGGAGCGTGTAGGTTAGGATTGACAGGCTGCTACAGGTGCGGCAAGACGGGACACTACAGCAGGGATTGTACTGCCCCTGCTCCGGTTATTCAGACATCTGAGTTGCTGTGTTTCCACTTCAACCAGAGGGGCCACAAGAGGGCCAACTGCCCCCAGTTGACAGCAGCAGCGCCAGTACAGGCGCCAGCTCCAGCGACCCTGCGGATTACAGATGGCCGGCAGGGCAAGGCAGAGGCTCCGGTGGTGAGGAGCCGGGCATTTCAGCTGACAGCCGAGGAGGCACGCGCTGCACCCGATGTGGTGACGAGTATGATTCTTTCCCTCGGACCTATTTATATGAGATTTATGATATTGATATGTGCTCTGTGTATATACGTTTAGGATCGTTCCATGTGAACGGTATTCCCGTCCAGGTGTTGTTTGATTCGGGGGCTACCCGATCCTTTGTTTCTCTTGCACTTAGCAAGAAGTTTCCTGAGTCCTCGGGCATGTTGGATTGCCCTTTAGTGGTCGAGATCGCGGACGACCGGTCGGTGCAAGCATCAGAGGTCTTCCGAGATTGTGTGTTAAGGTTGTTCGAAGAGCGGTATTTGGTTGACCTAGTTCCCATTCCATTACGGGGAACAAGGTCATTATTGGTATGGATTGGTTGAGTCCCAATGGGGCAGTGATAGATTGCGCGCAACAGATAGTACGAGTCAGAGCCCCAAGTGGGGGAGAGTTAGTAATTCAGGGTGAGAGATCACAGCGAGGGCCAGCCTTCTGTTCGGCAGCGAGGGCAAGGCGTTACCTTCAGCAGGGTTGCGCAGGATATGTCGCATATGTCATGGACACCCGGGAGGCGGGTAAGGCGACGGTGGGCGATGTGCCCGTAGTACGAGAGTTCGTGGATGTATTCCCCGAGGAGCTGCCGGGGATACCTCCAGAGCGACAGGTGGAGTTCAGGATCGACCTAGTCCCTGGTGCAGCTCCGATAGCCAGGGCACCGTATCGGTTGGCTCCTCCTGAGATGCAGGAGTTGTCTACACAGCTTCAGGAGCTGTTAGACAAGGGTTTCATTAGACCGAGCAGTTCACCCTGGGGAGCCCCGATTCTGTTTGTGAAGAAGAAGGACGGGTCGCATCGGATGTGTATCGATTATAGGGAGCTGAATAAGGTAACGGTGAAGAACCGCTACCCACTCCCGAGGATTGACGATCTCTTTGACCAGCTTCAGGGAGCATCTTGGTTCTCCAAGATAGATTTGCGTTCAGGGTATCACCAGGTGAGGGTCAGAGAGGAGGATGTGCAGAAGACGGCATTTCGGACACGTTATTGCCACAATGAGTTCGTGGTGATGCCTTTCGGGCTCACCAATGCTCCTGCCGCGTTCATGGACCTCATGAACCGCGTGTGTAGACCGATGTTAGACCGGTCGGTGATAGTATTTATTGATGATATCTTGGTTTACTCCAAGACACGAGAGCAGCATGAGGAGCATTTGCGGGAGGTTTTGGAGACCTTGAGAAGGGAGAACTTGTATGCTAAGTTCTCCAAGTGTGAGTTCTGGTTGCGCGAGGTGCAGTTTCTTGGGCACCTTGTCAACCAGAACGGGATTTCGGTGGATTCGGCCAAGGTGGAGGCCGTGATGAGATGGGAGGTTCCGAAATCTACATCTGAGATTCAGAGTTTCCTGGGATTAGCTGGCTACTATCGGAGATTCATCCAGGATTTCTCCAAGATAGCATTACCCCTTACCAGGTTAACGAGGAAGGCTGTGGTCTTTCGTTGGGGGCCTGAGCAGCAGGCAGCATTCGAGACACTGAGACAGAGATTGTGCAAGGCGCCAATCTTAGCCTTGCTAGAGGGCATGGAGGATTTTGTTGTATACTGCGATGCGTCCATCTCAGGTTTGGGCGCGGTATTGATGCAGAGAGGGCATGTCATCGCCTACGCGTCGAGGCAGCTGAAGTTGGGGGCTGTTGTGTTCGCCCTAAAGATTTGGCGTCATTACCTCTATGGGGTTCGCTGTACGATTTACACGGACCACAAGAGTTTGAGGTACCTCATGGACCAGCCAAATCTGAATATGAGGCAGCGTCGGTGGCTTGATGTGGTAAAGGATTATGATTGTGAAATCCTTTATCACCCGGGGAAGGCCAACGTGGTGGTCGATGCGCTTAGCCACAAGGCGGCGCCAATCAGGGATATTTGCATGCGAATGACAGTGGTGACTCCTCTTTTGGAGCGAATCCGGGAGGCTCAGCAGGAGGCTATGAAGGAGGAACATCGGAAGAGTGAGCGGATTGTGGGACAGGTTTCCTCCTTCGACTATGACAGCAGAGGATTATTGACATTACACCGCAGGGTGTGGGTTCCATATCTCGGAGGTGTGCGCCAGGTTCTGATGGAGGAGGCGCACAAATCCCGATTCTCCATTCATCCAGGGGCAACGAAGATGTATAGGGATCTTCGTCTGGACTATTGGTGGCCCTGCATGAAGCGGGATGTAGCATCGTACGTTGAGCGGTGTCTGGCCTGCAGGAAGGTCAAGGCCGAACACCAGAGACCGCACGGCAAGATGCAACTGTTGGATATCCCGCTGTGGAAATGGGAAGACATCACGATGGATTTCATCACCAAGCTTCCCAGGACCGCACGGGGAGTGGATTCGATATGGGTCATCGTCGATCGATTGACCAAGAGCGCCCACTTTATCCCGATTCAGGAGAGCATCTCGGCCGAGAAATTGGCCGATATCTACGTCAGAGAGGTGGTGGCACGGCACGGGGTGCCAGTTTCAGTGATTTCGGATAGGGATGTGCGGTTCACTTCCAGGTTCTGGAGGAAGTTTCATGACGAGCTGGGTACTCGTCTGCATTTTAGTACAGCCTTTCACCCGCAGACAGATGGCCAGAGCGAGCGGACCATCCAGACTCTGGAGGATATGCTGCGGGCGTGTGTTTTAGACTTCGGTGGTAGCTGGGATACCTATCTTCCTTTAGCCGAGTTTTCATATAACAACAGCTATCACGCGAGTATTGACCGCTCTCCCTTCGAGATGTTGTACGGGAGGAAGTGCAGGACCCCGATATGTTGGGGCGAGGTTGGACAGAGAGTCATGGGGAGCACCGAAGTAGTGCTCAAGACGACAGAGAAGATTCAGCAGGTCCGGAGCAGGCTTCAGACTGCTCAGAGTCGGCAGAAGAGTTATGCCGATAAGCGCCGATCAGACCTGGAGTTCCAGGTTGGGGATATGGTTCTCCTGAAAGTGTCGCCGTGGAAGGGCGTCATCCGATTCAGGAAACGGGGCAAGTTGGGTCCCAGGTATATTGGACCGTTTAGGGTTGTAGCCCGAGTGGGCAAGGTGGCATATCGGCTGGACCTGCCAGCCGAACTCAGTCAGATCCACAACACTTTCCACGTCTCCCAGCTGCGGAAGTACCTGGTGGACGATTTAGCAGTGATACCTTTGGAGGACATCCAGATTGATGACAGCCTGAATTATATCGAGCGGCCTGTGGCTATCCTAGACCGGAAGTCGAAGGAACTGAGGAACAAAAGGGTGGAGCTGGTGAAGGTGCAATGGCAGCGTCGGAAGGGCTCGGAATGGACTTGGGAGCCCGCGGATGAGATGTTGGAGCATTATCCAGAGCTGTTCTGAAAGGGAGCGGCAGACTTCGAGGACGAAGTCTAAAATAAGTGGGGGAGATTTGTAACACCGGGTTCATGGTATGATTTTATTTAAGTTTTTATCTTATTTTTGCCACGAACTCGGCGAGTCTGCGTCCCGACTCGCCGAGTAGCAGCAGGATGGACACGGGATTTGAGCGGTGAACTCGGCGAGTCGATGCATGGACTCGGCGAGTCCACCTATCTGGATGAAACTCTATTTTCAGACATTTCACCCTATTTTTACCCATTCTAAAACACCCTTTTCGTCCCATTCTCTTCCAGAAGAACTGTAGAGCGAAACCCTAGCCCATTTTGATCCTTGTGAGTGATTTTGGCTTGGTGAAGGAAGTTTGAAGCTTAAGAGAAGAAGGAGGAAGTTGGAGGGTGCAAGGAAGTGTGGTAGATCCGAAATCTACCCTGGGGGAAGCTCCTAACCAGGTAAGAAAGCTCCTTCTTGATCTTTAGTATAATAGATTCCATTTTTGTCCCTTATATGTGGATTGCAAGACCTTAAACCTCCCAAACTCCGTGTGTTTATGCCCTAGGAGCTTAAATTTATGGTTTGGAACCATTGCATGTCTCAGAATTGGCCAGAATGGGTGAAGAGTCGAAGGGTACTCGGCGAGTGCCAAAGTGCACTCGGCGAGTTCCATGAAGATGGCCTTAGACTCGGCGAGTTGGATAAACAACTCGGCGAGTCCTATGAAGATTGTCTGGTACCCGACAAGTCGTTCTTCAAACTCGGTGAGTCCCTTGAATATAGCCTTGAACTCGACGAGTTGTTCTTCCAACTCGGCGAGTCATATGATCAGTCACTAGGATAAGAAGGGTTTAAGTGTAGGGGGGTCCAACCCTCCGTAGTCGCACATGGAATTAGCAATTTAACGTGTAGCTATAGTCCCAGAATCTCAAAATCTCCAAGGTTGATGTTCTGATGGAAGATTGGAGCGATTTGTGAGATCTGTTCGTCGGACTCGGCGAGTCACCCCCTTGGACTCGGCGAGTCCAGTCGCGAGTTTGTTAGTTGTCCCCGTCTAGTAAGTCAGGCTGACTCAGTGAGTGGGAACAGGGGCCCGATGAGTCAGAGTCGGGCTAGACATAGAAGGACTCGGCGAGTCGCCATATGGACTCGGCGAGTCCAGTCAATCAGAAGGTTGACTTTGACCAAGGAGTCGACTTTGACCAGTCATTTGACCTTAGGGGTATTTATGAGTACCTAATCCATGTTTACGGATTTATAGCCGGAGGGATTACCGGTGCGGCAGCCAGGCGTAGTCTGAGCAGGTTTTCGGCAGCTACTCTCGAGGTGAGTTTCCTTCCAGTAGGGACGGGTCTAAGGCACCAAGGCCGGCCCGTATAGACGATATGTTAGTATCAGAGTGTGAGCGGAGCCCGTATCTCATAGCTGAGTTTGATTGTGTTATATGCCAGTATGATAGAATTGCTTATACTTGTTGTCTGTGTGATACTTGTATGTTATGGTTTAGTAGCGGAGTGTGGGCGAGGCCCGTATCTCCATGGATAGCAGAGTGTGGGCGAGGCCCGTATCTCTATGGGTGTGGGCGAGGCCCGTATCCCTTAGTTACTCATTATACGATTGCATGGTATGTGACATTATGGGGGAACTCACTAAGCTTCGTGCTTACATTTTATAGTTTTGTTTTTCAGGTATCTCTTCATCTAGGGGAAAGGAGCTGGCGCGGTAGCGGCATATCACACACACTCTTATTTCCGCACTATGGATTTTCTGGGATGTACTCTGAATATTTTACTATGATGTTACCGGTTTTCAGACATAAATTAATATTATGAATGTTTTGTAACGATGTTTTTATGTATTAACCTAATTTAAAAATGAAATTTTTAGCCGGTATTTTTCGGATGTTACAGAAGGCTAGCCGAGTTTTGTGTATAGTGAACTTCTCTCAAGGTTATTCCAAGAATTGTGGTGTTGTGTGAAGCATTTGAGGCATCACATTTGGGGTGCTAGGCTCACAAAGTCATCAAGGAATTCAAGCTACTAAAAGGTATGTTATTCTACTTGAGTTTTGTATTACAAGTTCCCCATAACATGCTAGATAGGAACTAAACCTTGGAAAATCAAATTTGCATGTATGTAGAGAAAACATAGATCCAAGGTTTCTAGAGTGGCATGTACACCATAGGAGTGTTAGAATGCTCAAAACCTAACATAGCTTCCACTTTTGTTTCTTCCACATGATTCAAGTTATATTTATGATGACCGTTTGATGAGACCGCTTGTTCAGTAGCATTCGTGGCGTTTTGTGCCCTCTGCTTGATTTCCCAACGATATCTACTTCCCAATCACCTGTATTTGAATATAACCGATTGAAATCGGAGGATAAAATACAGGGAATTAAGACAAAGCTGTGTACGAATAGCAGCGAATTAAGAAGGGAATGGAGGGATGGAGGTTGTGGCGGCTGAGGGCGAGCGTGTGGTTACTCTGTGAGAGAGAAAGAGATTGGGAGAGGATGGGTTTGCGAGTTTCACAAAAGAACGAAACCTAAAGGCTTTTGGAGTGATTGGTAGATCCAGTTGCGAGTCTCGTGTGTTTTGAAGATCAAACGACACAACTGGCTCTAACCAATACTAGCTTGGTAAATCAACAGCATCATGCTGGATTCGCTTCAGAAATAAAAGCTTTTTGCTTTGAAGAGTGGTATGAGCCTCTTTATCAGCTCTTTCTTTTTCTTCAGCCTCTTGGATGATTCGCTGGTGCTCATCCAATTCGGCTTCACGAGGCTTTCGCTTTTTAAGCTCGTTTTCATCCAGCCCTTCTTCGTCTTCACTATTATCGATGATGGGCGCTTCATTGAATAGTTTTTCCTTTCCCTTCGGTTCTTGTTTGATAACAGGCTTAACTGGAGCTTTGAGGTTCTCTTTTCTTGACCTACCAGACACACCTTCTCTCCCTTGTTTTGGAATACTGCCAGATTCTGGAACACCCTCCAGCCTGTGAATCATTGCAAAGACTGGCCTTAACTTCTCAGCAAGATGTTTTCGCATTGAAATTGTGATCATTGAGTCCCTGGTCTCAATGATGTCCGAGAGCATGCTAGTAACATATGTAATACAGCTTCACATGACAGCTCTCTCAGATAACAAATCGTTGACCTGCTTCTCTGAAGTTTCCAGTTTAACACTTAACACTTTAACTTCTTCCGTCTTGAGGGCAAGAGAGTCCATGAGTTTGCTCTCCATTTCCAGTTCGTCTTGAAGCTTGGTAATTTGAGAGGAGAAGGAGGTTTGAGATGCTTCATGGTCAATTTTCAGACCAGTACGAAGTTCTTGCAATTTAGCCTTCTCAGATTTAAGGAGAGAACCCAGACTCTTTAGAGATTCATTGGCCGTCGTGGTATTTGAGTTAAAGGTGCTGTGGAAATTCTCCATGAATGCAATAGTGTCAAAAATTAGTTTATTGACTTTTTTGGCCGTTGTCTTGCAAACGTCAGCAGAATCAAGTCATACTCATTGTCCGACAGTGTGTTTCCCGATTTCTGATTTGTTTGACATAGAACTTAATTGAACACATCAATTGAGTCCTGACTGGGCGTGGCACATATGTCAAAACAAAATCATCGAAGGGCCCAATATATCGCTTTTAATCCTCTTAGGATAAAAGGAACAGATAAAGTTCGACTTATATGCTTATACTAACTATTCGTTAAATCATACACAACAACACGTTTTATAACATCAAGTTACTGATGCGTTTTCGCATTTTCAATGTACAACCAACTCATAATAAACAACTCATATATCTTTGTTTGAAGACTATATGAATTATCATCTCACAATCACTCGTGATAAATTCCATGAAGTGATTCATGTGAGTGTGGGTTTAGTCCAATACTCAAATAGTATTTCAAGAGAACTCATGAATGTTTGTAGCCTACTTTGCTATGTCTAACACCTTAGACAATCTTACAAAATCCTATTCATGACAGTCTACTTTCATAACCTACTTCCAAAGTATGATCGAATGTAGATGGTTTGAATAATCTTATTACTCTGGAAGTCAAAACATGCATAATGAAACAATAATAAAAAATTGACACAAGATAATAACTTTACTTATAAATAAAACTCCTTTTATTCAATCATCAAATGTCAATTACAATTTAAACTATTACAAGCTTCTAAATATCTATCTAATCATTAAAACTAATATCGTCCTTCAGCCCGATACTCCTAGTGTGCTGCAAGTGCTTAACCCTACTCAGTCCCTTCGTAAGGGGATCTGCTGGGTTCTACTCTGACGATACCCCCTTCATTACGAGGAGTCCTTCATCTATCCGATGTCTTATGAAGTGATATTTTCTGTCAATGTGCCTAGATCTGCCATGATCTCTTGGTTCCTTGGCTAAGGAGACCGCACCCTCGTTGTCACAGAAAATCTTTATAGTCTCCTTTACAGCCGGTACAACTCCAAGGTCTCTGATGAAGTTCTTTAGCCATGTCGCCTCCTTTGACGCTTCACTTGCTGCTATGTACTCTGGTTCGCACGTTGAATCAGCTACGGTTTCCTGTTTGGAACTCTTCTAGGTTATTGCTTCTCTATTCAGGGTAAATACCCAGCTCGATTGAGAGCGGAAATTATCAATGTCGGTCTGAAAGCTAGCATCACCATACCCTGTCACTCTCAAGTCATCACTCCCACCAAGGGTAAGGATCCAATCCTTAGTCCTCTGCAGGTACCTAAGAATGTTCTTTACTACAGTCTAATGAGCTTTAGTAGGGTTCACATGAAATCTACTAACCATCCTCAAAGAAAAGGGTACATCAGGACGAGTACATGACATAGCATACATGATCGAGCCAACGGCGGAAGCATATGGTAGTCGACTCATTTCTGCTATTTCAACATCTGTACCCAGACTCTAAGTCTTACTCAGTTTGTTATTCCTCTGGATAGGTAATTCTCCTTTATTGGAAGCCTCCACGCTGAAACGTTTCAACACCTTGTCCAAGTAGGTACTTTGACTAAGTCCTATTAGCCTTTTACTCCTGTTTCTCAATATCCTTATCCCTAGAATATAAGCAGCTTCTCCGAGATCCTTCATAGCGAAACACTTCCCAATCCAGGACTTAACCTCCTGCAAGGTTGGGATGTCATTTCCTAGAAGCAGTATTTCATCCACATACAACACGAGAAAGCTAACTATACTCCGGCTAGCTTTGACATATACACATGACTCATCCTCGCTTCTCGAAAATCCAAACTCGTTGACTTTATCATCGAAACGAAGATTCCATCTGCAAGATGCTTGTTTCAATCCATAAATCGATTTCACAAGCTTACACACTCTATTAGGGTACTTTGCATTGACAAAACTCTCTAGCTGATTCATGTAAACATCTTCAACCAACTTCCCATGAAGGAAGGCGGTTTTGTCATCCATTTGGCATATTTCATAATCATGAAATACAACAATGGCTAGAACAACCCTTATATATTTAATCTTAGCAACTGGTGAGAAGGTCTCATCATAGTCAACTCCAAGAGTCTGAGTAAAGCCCTTCGCAACCAATAGTTCCTTATAAGTGTGTACTTTCTCATCCATTTAGGACTTTTTCTTGAAGATCAATTTTCACCTGACTGTCTTACGGTCTGGTACTTTGTCAACTAAGTTCCAAACTTGATTGTCATACATGGACTGAATCTCGCTGTTCATAGCCTCTTTCTATTTTGCAGACTCATGGCCTGCCATGGCTTCCTTGTAGTTGTTAGGTTCATCCAAATTTACAAGTGTACTATCATTGATAAATGTATCACCTTCAGTAGTAATATGGAAACCATAAAACTCAGGTGTCTGTCTAACTCTTTTAGAACGCCTCAGAGGTAAGGACTCGTCAATCGGTTCAACAGGAGTTTCCTCCTCGGGTTGAGCGCTAGTGTTTGAGGTTCCTTAATTGCTTAACTCTTGAAGCTCTTCATGGTCAATTTTCATCCCACTGTCCCCTTGGCATATGAGTTCTCTCTCTCGAAAGACTCCTCTCCTCGCAACAAAGACAACATTGTCACTCGGTCTATAGAAGAGATATCTAAAGGATTTATGTGGGTAGCCGATGAAAATACAACGCTCACTACGAGGTTCGAGCTTGTCGTGAGTCTTTCGTCTTACGAAAGCCTCGCAATCCAAACCTTGATATGTGCTAACGAGGGAACCTTCCCTGTCCACATTTCATGAGGTGTTTTGGAAACCTTTTTAGTTAGGACTAGATCAAGGATATGGGTGGCAGTCTCTAAGGCATACCCCCAGAATGAGATAGGTAACGAAGCTCGACTCACCATGGAATGAACCATGTCTAGCAAGGTTCGATTGTGCCTTTCAGCCACACCATTAAGCTGTGGTGTCCTAGGTTGCGTCAATTGTGAAACAATTCCATATTCCTTAAGATAGTCATGGAACTCGATACTAAGATACTCTCCCCCTCGATCGGATCGGAGCATCTTTATCTTCCTGCCCAGCTGATTCTCCACTTCTTGCTTAAACTCCTTGAACTTTTCAAAGGTTTCTGACTTATGCTTGATTAAGTAGACATACCCATATCTACTACAATAGAAGCGGTTAGCATCCCTTGTGGCGGTTCTGAAGGGTTCACACACATCGGTATGTAGGAGATCCAACAAACCTTCACCCCTTGCACATGAACCAGTGAAGGGTGACTTGGTCATCTTTCCAAGCAAACAAGATTCACAAGTGTCATCCGAATTTAAGTAAAATGACTCCAAGACTCCATCCTTTTGGAGTTGGGCTATGCGCTTCTTGTTGATATGTCCAAGACGACAATGCCATAAGCATGCTTTATCCAAACCATTGGATGAATCGATGTGCAATACATTATTTCCTATGTTATCTACAACCATCACATTTTCATATATACCATTACAAGGTAATGCTTCAAAATAAAATGTACCATTATAATAAGCATTAATACTACCAATTTCATTATTAAAAGAAATGGTAAAACCTTGTTTATACAAACTGTGAAAAGAAATAATATTCCTCGCCATATCTGACGCGTAGCAACAATTATTCAAATCTAAATTGAAACCATTACTAAGCAATAAAGAATAAACTCCATTCTTGGTGAAGGGCGACTTTTTCCTATTCCCCATGATTAAGTTCATCTTCCTGTGCTCCACATCCCTACTTTCTTTTAGACCCTGCAAATCGCAACAAATGTGAAAACCACTTCCTATATCAAGGACCCCAAGAATTAGCATGTGATGAATTATTAGATAGAACAGTATAAATACCTGCGAAGGAGGGTTTGATCTTCCCATCCTTTATGTCCTACAAGTATTCGGGGTAGCTTCGTTTCTAGTGCCCTTTTTCATGACAATGGAAGCACTCTGCTTCCTTTGGATTTGAGGAAGGGGTAGCAGGACCACCTTTGCACCCACTAAAAGAGGATCCAACATGGGACTTTCCCTTGTGGCTCTTAGAGGAGGCTTTCCTCTTCTTTCCCTTCCCATGTCCAATTGCCAAGATAGGGGTAGTAGTAGTAGTAGTAGGTACAACAGATTTACCTTTCAAACTGCTTTCAGCAGTTCTCAAAAGATCTTGAAGCTTGCTTAGTGTCACCTCCTCCTTGTTCATATGATAAGTCATACGAAACTGATCATAACAAGGAGGTAAGGAATGTAGGATAATGTAAATTGCCAATTCTTCATCGAAATTGACATTCAACTTTAGCAAGCGGTCCACAAACCTTTGCATCTTTTGCAAATGGGTCATGATAGACTCTCCATCCTTCATTTTGGTCGAGATCATGGAGGCTACGATTTCATACCTTTCCTGCCTTGCACTTTGATGGTACCTTTTCATCAAATCTTGGTGCATTTCACAAGGCCAAAAGTCCTCATTTTACTTTTGAAGCTCAGCAGTCATGGTAGCAATCATTATACACGACACTTTGGTCGCATCCCTCTTATGAGTCTTATACTCAACAATCTGTTCGGGAGTAGCAGTAGATTCATCAATCTCCTTAAGCTCTTTATCAAGGACATATTCTTTGTCCTCATAACGGATAGCCATTCGTATGTTTCGAGTCTAATCATTGAAATTCGTTCCATCAAAAATGACCCTCCCACATAAGTTCATGAGGGAGAAAGAGCCAGAAGTAGTTGAGTTTGAAGTAGTGTTCGAAGTCTACATCTGAAAAGAAGGACAAAGTTTAGATTACATAAGGATCCTTAATATAACACCCAAAGTGGAATATTAAGGCTAGGACCCAACACAATATTTTACAATTCGGAAGAGGGATGCCGTAATCCAATTGCAAAATATTTGAAGGTAGGTAAATGACGATTTACCAATTTCCACCATGAAAAACGAAAAGAATATTAGGTTTTTAATGAATTAAAATTCCTAGATTCTTTTGAGATTCATTGAACTTTTGAATGGCATGTTTAAATATCGATTATGCCCTTCAAGTTTGTGATTGGGATACCGAGGATCACATACAAGGTGTGAATAACCATGAAAATATGCTTGGTACTCTCAATGTTACAAATCACCTTATCAATGTGCCGGTTAACCACACACGCACCATTGATCCATGATTAACATCAAGCTACCCTTTTCCACCCTTGCTAGTCCCAAATTAGTGTGCCGGTTAACCACACACGCTCCACTAACGACTTAGCAAGGAGAAAATTGCAATTTCCATGGCATAGCACCATTTTCACATTTTTCCTAAACTAACTAATATTTGGGAATTTATAAACGTTTAGTTACTTTGTATATTTTCATTATACTTATTAATGAGGTTTAATGTCCTATCCTACCCGTTCGGCTAATAACCCTCCACCAGTCAAAGCAGTGGTGGGTGTGAGTAGACACCCATTAAACCACCATTTTATAGGCAGTATCTTATACCCCCCTTATAGACCGACTTCGTGAATGAGGCATACTAACGGTAAGACTGACTTGTCTAATATATATATATATATATATATATATATATATATATATATATATATATATATATATATATATATATATATATATATATATATATATATATATATATATATATATATTAAACTTTGTAAGTCCCAAATCTGCTTGTGTATCAATCAGATCTGTTTGATGGTGCGGAATCCCAATCAAACGGATCATGCCAGATCAATAGAAGAAGAAGGAGAAGAAGAAGAAGAAGAAGATGAATCTATGATGTATTCAAGATTAGAATGATGAACAATACACATAAGATTCTCTCACACACACTCTTCTTCTCTCTAGTTTCTCTCTCTACAATATGCTCTCCTTCTCTTATCCTTACACTCCTCTTGTTCATTAACTACTCCTCACCCCTTACACCTATATATAGTAGACATGGGCCGTGAATGGGTTTACGGCCGTAAACCTGTTCACGGCCGTAAACACCAAGCTGTTTATGGTCCTAGACCTAAAAACAAATTTTCCTAGAAAAGTAAAGTATAAACCATATTTTTGACCCAACAATCTCCCCCTTGGTTTATAGCTTTCTTTTCTAATTGACCCAACAAACTCCCCCTAAAAAGTAGCTGGCTTTTCTTGTCAATCTTCACTTGGAGCTTGGCTTCAGCGTTTATCTTCGATTTCTTCATAGCTTCAAGATGAACTTAATGAATCTTTAATAAATGACTTCATCTTGAGCAGTTGGGCTTTTCTTTAGAATTTGACATTGAACGCACATTGGGTGAGGAGGCTTCTTGAAAAGATTCTTGAAAATTTCGCTTTCAGGTTGAGAATCTTTAGAGAGAATAGAGAACGAAGCTTCTGGATCGCTTCAGCAGGTACATGACTAGCAACAAATTGATTGAGGAGGTTTCAATGCAGTCTATTACATATTCTTCAAGTCAGCTTCACCTTGCTTCTGGGGTTGAAAGATTGAATATCGGAAGAATAATCTTCATTTCTTGCTACTTCGAATGAGAATTCTTCGATGATCACGGATGAAGCCTTGGCTTGGAAATTTTCGATTCAGTCTCCATGAGTCTCATCTACATCTGAATTCACTTTTCAAGATAAAAGAAAACTTAGCACACAATATTTTTGTATTTTTCATATTTTCTAAAACAGAAAAAAAAATTTGATTTTTTCTGAACAAGAAATAAAATAGAAATAACACTATTTTTGGATTTTTAATTTTCTGATTTTTGTTTGATTTTTGAATTTTCTGATTTTTTTCATTTTTTTTTAATTCTCACCCTAAATTTGTGCATAGAGGAAAACTATGAACAAATTTAACAAAAACAAAAAATATTTGGGATCAAAGTTACCAAGCAATCCAATATCGTTTATCAGCACACGCCTGCATGTCTAGATCTGGTCAATCACCGGTATTGTGGTCCACTTAAACACAAAGGATGTTGACAATTTGGACAGATTATAAGTGACAAGTCATTGTTATATATATTCCTAAATGGACATTTAGCTGACGACGACCAAGTATATTGTTGTCCACTTAAATTAAGCAGCGAGATCTACAGACAACCTCTAAATGGTTCAATTTTAGTTGAAATAGAACGTGTTCCCCACTTCCCGATATACCCTGTTTATCAAGAACTTCCAAAGAAATCCTTACTTTAGGTGAGTCAACAATTATTAAGGAGGAATTCAGATTTAGAAATAGGTGCATATGTTCTGTCCCAGGTCGGATCTCTTTCAATCACGCAGAGGGGACAACATATGGCTAACTAGGATAGAGGGATTGAGAGGTAGAATGTTGCATATGCTGTGTTCCAGGTCGGATCATTTCAATCACGCAGAGGAGACAACATATGACTAACAGATAGAAAGAATTTCATAGATAAGGAGGTGCGTAGAAATAGAGCTACGTATGTTGCATTCCAGGTCGGATCTCTTCCAATCACGCAGAGGAGATAACATATGACTTACAGATAGAAAGCAAGAAAATAATTTCCTAAAGACCTACTTTATCAGAACCCCCCAGTCGCCCTATCAGAACCAGAATTAAGGACATAAGTCCGTACATCAAGGAAATGTTGAGCCACAGTTCTAGATAATTAACTTTTAGTGTATCTAGCAGGCTCCCATGTTTATCTCACTACTCAATCTACCCGAGCATCGTATGGTCGGTCCAAATGAAACTATCTAAGTTGATATTAGTCAAGCCCTTTCAATTTTCAAACAGAGTCTAGTCCTTTTGAATACTTTGTGCCTACCAGCACATTGAATATAGAGTCTAGACAATTCGGCTTTAGTGCATTACACACATCATGAACTTCCCTTTAGCACTATACTTCATATCACTTCCCAAAACAATCTACTATAGAAACACATATAAGGAAATAAAACATTTTCTTCAAAATGAATCAGTTTATGATAAGCTTAGGAGTATAGAGAAGAAAACTCAAACCGTAAGTCACCGATTGAATTTGCATCCAGAAGGTCTGAGAACAACACGCATAATCTCAGAACAGATCTGAAAATTCTTCACATCATTAAGCACAAACCCCATGAGTGATCCCTTCCTTTCTTCCTTTCCCGCAAAGGACACATACTCTCAAACAAAGTTATGAGTCTTGTACAGTTGAGAGATGTCCCTATCATGTGCCTGGAACAACCACTACCAATAAACCGAAGTCTGATGATATGCCTCCATAGCTGCTCCGACACAGAGCGGGATTAGTTGGTCTTTGGAACCCAGTCCATTTTGAAACTGGGCTGACCTTTGTCATCAACGCAAGGAACTCTGTCCCACGACATATCCTGCTTATCACAAACAGAAGATGTAGAAATATTAGAAGCATTAGGAGACTTGGGAGAGTGAACCTTCGGAACCCATCTGTAGTTGGGTTTAACCCATTTCTTTTTTGATCCGATGGGTGCCCCCGGCACTTGTTTCAGAACTTGAAGCGGATCGCCGAGATGAATTTGACCTAACCGGTCTTGGCTTCACAGGAGCATCTCTTGAACTTGACTTCTAGGCCGGCATTCCCTTCTTGCCCTTAGTAGTTGATTTCTTGGCCTTGGGAGTTGAATTCTTTCCCTTCATGGCATTCCAGTCGCCATTGTCTGATCAAGACCTTGAAGGGTTTCTATTGGAAAATCTCCCTCCTGGCGCGTTCTGCCAGCCTTGTGCGTAGTAGGGAATGTATGCACGATTAAGACAATTTCTGGCAATATGTCCAGGTGTTGCACAGTGAAAGCAAGTCTTCTTCTTCATGTAGGAGTTGTTTCTTCCTGCCCCTAGTGGCATATCCATGCATTGTCTCTTATTATTCCCACAAGCACACTTACAACAGGCACTCTGTTTCGCTTGTTTTGGTGGCCTGTATTTCTCAACAGTAGGTTGATCAGAAGCAACTGAGTTCGAAGCAACAGATTCAGAGTTTAAGGAGACATTGGTTTTTTCAATAGTTTTCTCCTTGTTCTCATCTTCCGTTACTTTACCTGCACAAGAATTAGAAGCATTAGAATCGTTCAGCTCAACACTTTCTGGCATAACCACGGAAGAATTATCAAAGATATCATCAAATATATCGAAAAAATTTAAGTCATCAGACTTTGATACAATTTCATTATCAGACACACTCTCTTCGGCTGCTTGCTTGCAATGAATTAGTGGTTGATCTGCAGAAGAAGTAGAAACATTAGTACTCTCAACCTGAGGACCACATCCCGGCACAAATACAGCAGGTTTGCCATATTTGAGATGTGGCTATCTGTCCATTTCCTCTTTTGTCAAAGGGTTATACTGATAGGTGTGATTAAAAGGAGGAGGCACTTTATCATACCCTAAACCCTTTTGCTGGTTATGTTTGAATTGCAAATTATGTTCTATCATGGACGCTACTACTTCACTTGATACATCAAATTTTCTAAAATTAAAATCTGCATTTTGAAATTTGTTTTTTCAATGTGTCAAGCTCAGCAGTTAACTCAGCAAGTTGTTCAGTCACAAATCTATAATTGGCACACTTATAACTATACTCTTCCTAAAGTTTCCTAAAATCTTTTGTTTTGGCTTCTAGTTGAGCTTTTAGAGGTTTCTGTCCTTTCCTGAGTTGATATCCTTCGTATTTTAGGTCCTCGTTTTCCCTTTTTAGTAACTCAATTTGTTCACGAAGAAATTTAATAGTAGTTTCACAAGATTGAGAACATGAAACTTCAGTGACCGGGATGTTTGAGGAACTCATTTTTTTTAAATATGCCCTTTGACTAAAAACTCAAAAGTCAACCTCAAAAGTCAAATTTAAAAAGTCAAACCGAAAAGCTAAATTTGAAAATTTTAAGGTTAAACGAAAAAGTCAAAGTTTAAAGTCAAAGGTCGAACTTGAAGGTCAAAGTCAAAATTTAAGTAAAAAGTCAAAATTAAAAGTCAATGATGAGAATATTGCGCTATTAGATCGACAGATTCCAAACAGATAAACAAATGTAAAGCAATAAAAGAACACGAGAATGAATCAAACAAATGTCGAATGATTAGATTATGCTCCACCTCAGAAGAGCTCGATAAAGAACTTCGACTGTAGAGGTGTGCTAGGGTTACAGTGCAATAATAGCAAAACAATCAATGAGAAGCGTAATAATAACTAAGCATGCATGCACTATATATTAACCCTAAAGACAGAACACGGTTGGACAGGCCCAAACCGTGAATACATGATGGACTATAACACGAGCCCAAAGACACAACACCCTAGACTCAATAATCTCCCCCTTTGAGTTAATAGAGGCGAGAGATCACATCGGTTGAGAAACCGAAACCTTCTTCACAGTTTTGAAGATCTTCGGTATGATGCCAAGAAGAGTATGACGGAAATCTATGTACCACCGAATCATATTTGTGAAGTTCTTCTTATCTGCTTCTTCGTTCTGTTTACACCTGTGGAGTATATCCAAAATATGCTCCAAGCAAGACGTGGAAAACAGGTATTTGTCATCAAGGTAGAACACGAACTTCTGGTTGTCTTGTCTAGTGAACATAACAGCACGATACTTAGAATCAATCTTGCCCACGTTCATCTTGGTAGCATAACATGATGTTCCAATGGGTTTTATTGTAGGCCTTTTCCTCATAACAAGAGCAATCTCCTGATCCATCTTAGCAACCTCATGAATGTAAGAAGCTATCATTCTCTTGATATGATCAATAATTGGCTCGTACAGCTGTGGACTGGAGAGCAGAATGTTGTTTAGAAGAATCCAGTCGTGGGGATTCAGGTTCGATAGATCAGCCAGTGAAAACATATGAACCGAATCATCTGACCCTCGGGTCACCCTGAAACTAACATTGACGAATGGCTCTGCCGAAGTAGGCTTCAATACTTTGACGGATGTAATCTTCTGTGCACTCCACGTCAAGTACTGGGGTTGAGAATATTGAATATAAAAATCAATAAGATCCCGATCAACCTTCGGGTCTGGAGAAGGAATATTTACTGTCGCATCAAAACAGTGAAACACAAAAGCCTTTCGGGTGATAGGCATATCAAACTGTGAGTCCTTGGTGTTTACACAATCAAAAGAAGTAACCGGCTCCAGCCAATGAGTACTTGGAAACTCAATTGCTTCTTTTATCAGCTTCTCCATAGTCTACAAAGGAAATAGAGCTTTCCTGCACTCCAACGTATCATGTGCCTCTTTTTCCCTTCTCTCTCTCTCTCTCTCTCTCTCTCTCTCTCTTCTTCTTCTCTTTCCACTTTTAGAGTTTCATCAATCTCTTCATCACGTTTCTTTCTTTTTAGAGCTTCTTCCTCAGTTTCCTCTTCGTCATCACTCTGATCCATAATACCCTTCTTTTTGTCCAACACACTAGAACCCGAAGCTTCATTACCCTTCGGTTTAGTGGTGACCTTCGACTGATTTGGAGGTTGCTTGGGAGGATGAGAATCTTCTCCCGCTTGTTGCGGAGTAGCAATCGGCTCCGTAACACCTTTAATTCTCCTTAAATTTTCCAGAGCATGAAGAAGTTTCTCCTTTAAATGTTGTTGGACAGTGATTGTTAGAACCGAATCGTGAGCATCCAAAAGATTTGAAAGAAGTAGATGCACATCACTCACACAGCTTTTAATCACTGTGCGTTCGATTTTGAGGGCTTCAATATCCTTATGCGCTTGACTAAGTCCTAAAGAGAGAGTGGCAATCTGAGTTTGGGAGTTTGTATGATCTTCCCTCACTTGGTTATCCAGGGCAAGATCTGCTTGAAATTGGGCAAGACCTAAATCAACAGAAGAAAGAAGAGTAGCACTATCAGCTTGAAGACCTTGGCGAACTGCTTCAAATTTTTCTCTTTCAGCCTTAAGAGATTTTGACAGAGAGACAATGGCTTCATTTGCTTTACCGGTATTGACCTCTGCAGTGCTTTGAAGAGATTCCATGAATAACTTTGAATCAGAAAGGAGAGTTTTAACCATATCAATAGCATTGTTGGAAGAGAGAGTGGCAGCATCAACAGCTTGAGTAGCTTTGTCAATCGATTGATCATGCAGTTTGAACACAGATGCGGAGGAGGACTTGGGATGATATAGAGTGCTTGTGAGCTAGGATCCTAGGAGGAGGACTTGGGATGAACACAGATGCGGTGTGGAAGGTAGTATTGGGCCCGTACTATTGGAAACACCGGATCAGTGAGCAGCTCAAGTAAGAATCCTTAGGGTGCTAGAGGATGACTAGGAGCGAGTGATCGAGTGTGATTAATCTCGGTCGAGTCTCTGATTATTTATGTTGTGTTTCAGAGACATCATGGTGGGTACGCGCCACAACCCAGTAGGCAGTGGTACCAGTGGTACTAGTGACAAGGAGATTCGCAGGATGATCCACGAGGAGGTGGCCGCAGCCATTCGAGCAGAGATATCGAAGATATTTGGGTCTATCAAGACCACATTGATTGAGACATTGGACGAGCGGTATGCTGCTCTTACCGAGGCTGCTGTTGCTGCAGCCACCGCAGCCCTCGCCACTACCAGGCCACAGGGGGGTGACTCGTTGCTGTAGCGGGAGTTCAGCAACACAAAGCCACCAGAGTTTGACGGGACTCTGGATCTGATAGCCACGATGAGATGGATCTCTGACATTGAGGGATGATTCTACACATGTTCTTGCCCGGAGCATCTGAGGGTACGGTTCGCGCTGAACCAGCTTCGCTTGGGGGCGAAGGACTGGTGGAAGTTTGTGACTGCCAGTTTCACTCCTGCAGAGCACACTGTAGTGACATGGGAGAGATTTACCATGATGTTTCAAGAGGAGTATATTCCCCCAGTGGAGAGGGAACGGTTGGCCCAGGAGTTTATGTCCCTGAAGCAGAAGACAGAGTCAGTGACGGTGATTACGAGGATGTTCCACGAGAGGGCGTTGTTCTGCTCGGAGCACGTGTCTACCGAGCAGGCACGTATAAGCCGATATTTGAGCATATTGAGGAGGGATATCCATGAGTTCGTGTCGAACTTGACTTATCGGTCATTTGCTGAGCTCGAGGAAAATGCCTGAAAGAAGGAGATTGAGCTGGAGACTCAGGCCAGGGAGGAGGCGGAGTCTCAGGGGAGGGATCGGCGGCCGGTACAGTCGCAACCGGCAGCCAAGCGGGCAAAGCCCACTGATTCGAGATCTGGAGGCCAGAAGGGCCGCAGTTGTGGGAAGTGCGGCAAGGGACATGAGGGGATCTGTCGAGCAGGCGCTTGCTAAAAATGTGGCAAGGAGGGGCATATAGCCAAGGATTGCCCCAAGGGGTTCATGGTCTGTTTTCCCTACAACAAGAATGGCCATCAGAAGGCCGAGTGCCCACAGCTACTTTAGGGATCAGCACAGGGATCTGCACCTGCTGCTAGAGCTACCGAGGCCTGGCCAGCGAAGGCCGAGGCACCGAAGGCTCGCGGGAGAGCCTTTTAGTTGACAACGGAGGAGGTCCACGCAGCGCCCGATGTCGTGGCTATTATGTATTCTTTCATTTACTTATACTGACTTTGAGATTTTGTGATTATATGGTGGTATGCATAGGTACTTTTCTTGTGAGTTATGTACCTGCTTTGGTGTTATTTGACTCGGGTGCGAGTCGATATTTCATGTCATTAGCGTTTAGTCAGCACATTAGTATCCAACGAGAGGCGTTGAGTCGACCTCTACGAGTTTCTATAGCTGACGAGCGAGCGGTGTATGCTACTGATGTGATTCGAGGATGTGTAATCGAGATTTTCGGTGTTGAGTTCCCGATAGACCTGGTACCGATTGCGATGGGGGATGTCTGTGTCGTCGTAGGCATGGACTGGTTGAGCTGATTTAGAGCTGTTATCGACTGCGAGCGTCAGTGGGTGACCATACGAGACCCTAGAGGGAGAGTACTTACGGTGTATGGCGAGGGTACCCGATCTGAGTCAGTATTTTGTTTGGCTGCCAGAGCGAGACAGAGTCTACAACAAGGTTGTAGAGTGTTTGTAGCCTATGCGATGGATACGATTTGCCGCAGAGAGGCCGAGTTCTGTCGGTGAGGTACCGATAGTGCGAGAGTTTCCGAATGTTTTCCTCGAGGAGTTGCCGGGTGTGCATCCCGAGTGGCAGGTGGAGTTCCGCATTGATTTGGTTCTGGGGGCAGCGCCTATTGCGAAGGAACCCTATCGCCTTGCGCCACCGGAGATGCAGGAGTTATCCTCACAGCTTCAGGAGCTGTTGGGGAAGGGTTTCATCCGACCGAGTAGCTCGCCGTGGGGAGCGCCGATGCTTTTCGTCAAGAAAACGGATGGTTCACACCGGATGTGCATCGCTTACCGGGAGTTGAACAAGTTGACGGTCAAGAACCGTTATCCACTACCGAGGATCGACGATCTGTTCGATCAGTTGCAGGGAGCGTCTTGGTTTTCCAAGATAGATTTGAGGTCTGGATATCACCAGATGAGGGTGCGTGATGAGGATATCCAGAAGACGGCGTTCAGGACTCGTTATGGGCATTACGAGTTCGTGGTGATGCCTTTTGGGCTCACCAATGCACCAGCATCATTCATGGATCTGATGAACCGACTATGCAGACCGATGTTGGATCGATTGGTGATCGTGTTCATTGACGAAATTCTAGTGTATTCAAGATCCAGAGAGCAGCATGAGGAGCATCTGAGGGAGATCCTTGGAGTGTTGAGATCAGAGAGGCTTTATGCCAAATTCTCCAAGTGTGATTTTTGGTTATGAGAGGTCCAGTTCTTGGGACATCTCGTTAATCAGAATGGGATATTGGTCAATCCGGCCAAGATTGAGGCTGTCATGAGTTGGGAGGTGCCGAGATCCCCCACTGAGATCAGGAGTTTTCTGGGGTTGGCCGGCTACTATCGGAGATTTATCAAAGATTTCTCCAAGATTTCTGTTCCCCTCACCAGATTGACCCGGATGGGTGTTGATTTTATTTGGGGTCCCGAGCAGCAGACCTCGTTTGAGACTCTTCGCCAGAGATTATGCGAAGCCCCAGTGTTAGCCCTTCCGGAGGGAATGGAGGATTGGGTGGTGTATTGTGATGCATCTATATCGGGGTTGGGTGCGGTGCTTATGCAGAGAGGGCACATGATAGCATACGCATCGAGGCAGCTGAAGCCTCATGAGACGAGGTATCCCACCCACAATTTGGAGTTGGGGGAAGTGGTGTTCGCCCTCAAGATATGGCGCCATTATTTGTCTGGGGTTCGGTGTACCATATACACGGACAACAAGAGTTTGAAGTATCTGATGGATCAGCCCAAACTGAATATGCGCCAGAGGAGATAGTTGGATGTGGTAAAGCATTACGACTGTGAGATCCTATACCACCCGGGCAAGGATAAGGTGGTAGCCTATGCTCTGAACCGCAGGACGGAGAGTGCCCCGATTCGAGATATATGTATGAGGAGGACGGTGATGACTCCGGTGTTGGATACCATTCGAGAGGCCCAGACAGAGGCTATGAGACCAAAGAACCGCAAGAGGGAGCGGATGATTGGACAGGTATCCGAGTTTGTGACGGATAGCCGAGGGCTTATGACCTTTCATGGTAGGATTTGGGTGCCGTATACGGGCGGGGCACGTAGCACTCTGATGGAGGAGGCGCATAGATCAAGATTCTGGATCCATCCCGGGGCCACTAAGATGTATTTGGACCTGAAGAGAGACTACTGGTGGCCCTGTATGAAGAGGAATGTTGCATGGATAGTAGAGAGGTGCTTGACTTGTAGTCGGGTTAAGGCCGAGCACCAGCGTCCGCATGGAAAATTGCAGCCATTAGAGGTTGCACAGTGGAAGTGGGAATAGATTTCTATGGATTTTATCACCAAAGTGCCGAGGACATCGAGAGGTGTTGATGCAATTTGGGTGATTGTGGACCGGCTGACGAAGAGCGCTCACTTCCTTGCTATCAGTGAGAGCTCTTGTGCGGAGAGGCTGGCAGAGACATATGTGAGAGAGGTGGTGTCGCGGCAAGGAGTGCCGATCTCAATTGTGTCAGACCGAGATGTACGTTTCACTTCCAGGTTCTGGAAGAAGTTCCATGAGGAGTTGGGTACGAGATTGCACTTCAGTACTGCTACCTCCCAGAGACGGATGGCCAGAGTGAGCGAACGTATCAGACGCTCGAGGACATGCTTCGAGCATGTGCTATGGACTTCGGGGGAAGTTGGGACACATACCTACCTCTGGCTGAGTTTTCTTACAACAACAGCCACCATTCGAGTATTGGTATGCCTCCCTTTGAGCTTTTATATGGGAGGAGGTGTCGGACTCCCATCTGTTAGGGAGAGGTAGGGCAGCGAGTGATGGGTAGCACAGAGATAGTGCTTAAGACAACCGAGTAGATACAGCATGTCAGATAGAGGTTACTGACCGCCCAGAGCCGCCAGAAGAGTTATGCGGATAGGCGGCGATCCGAGCTCGAGTTCCAGGTTGGAGATTTCGTGCTCCTGAAGGTATCTCCTTGGAAAGGAGTGATCCGATTCAGGAAGAGGGGCAAGCTGGGGGTCTGATACATTGGTCCGTTCAGGGTGACCGCGAGAGTGGGTAAGGTAGCATACCGTTTGGAGCTACCTGCGGAGTTGAGCCAGATTCACGATACCTTCCATGTATCCCAGTTGAGGAAGTGTGTGGCCGATGAGACGGCAGTTGTTCCATTAGAGGATATTCAGGTGGACGCGAGCCTGAACTACATCGAGAGACCGATCGCAATCCTGGATCGGAAGATTAAGGTTCTTAGGAACAAGGAGGTGCCTCTGGTTCAGGTCCAGTGGCAACATCGGAAAGGGTCCGATTTGACTTGGGAGCCGGAGTCAGAGATGCGGGAGCAGCATCCAGAGTTGTTTGGAGAGCATGACTTCGAGGGCGAAGTCTCATTCTAGTGGGGGAGAATTGTAACATCCGGATTCCCAGGTATATTATTTTAAGTATTTATTTTTGAGGATCATTGACCTACTCGACGATTTGGTGCTATAACTCGCCGAGTAGAGACGGGATGGCCACGTGGATTTAATGATCTACTCGGCGAGTCCGGGAGTAGACTCGCCGAGTAGGCGATGTAAGTTGAAACCCTAATTCCTCGGGTTTGGGGCCTATATAAGGATAAGTATAGCCTCATTTGCGGCTCCCCATCTGTTTCCTTTCACTGAGAGAAACCCTAATCGCCCCTTGAGCTTTACTTGAGATTTGTGAGTGCATTTTGGTGAAGGAAAGGAAGATTTCAAGATAGAATTGAGAAGAAGCTGATAGATCTCCTGCTTATACGTCCAAGAGCTTCTATTAGAGGTATCAAGTTCGAACCTTTCCCTTTTATTTCAGTAGATCTCTCATTTTGAAGATTAGGGCTTCTTTTCCTTTCATTTTGGGACATTGAGGATTTCGGGTTCACGAGGAGGCTTGAACTCCAGATCTGGACCTTAGGAGGTCTCTAGCATCCAAAGGTTCCTGCTTTATTCAGCCTTGATGGTATTTATGAGTGAAAACCCCATTTAGATCATGTTCATAGCATTTCATGCCCAAAATGACATGCATGGACGTAAAGTTTACGACTTTAAGTGGTAAATGAACCCTTAGAGTATGGATCTGGAGTTTGAGGAAGTATTCTGCCTTAAAATCGTCTGAATGCAGGTTGAGTCTTAATAGACTCGCCGAGTTGATGAGGCGACTCGGCGAGTAGCTTAGGGTTTTTCCCGATGAGTTGAATCATGCGATTGCTCGACGAGTTAAGGGTTAACTCGACAAGCAGGGTCTTCCTGAGTTCACTGAGAATCGATGGGACTCGACGAGTCGCACGAGTGCACTCGGCGAGTCTGGTCAATTTTGGACTGTTGACTAGAGTTTTACTTTTGTTGACTTCAAGGTATGGTCAATTGAGTAGTAAAAGTCAGGGAGGGGTAAAATGGTCTTTTTCCCATTTAAGGGACTAAAAGTGTAAGAAAGATCAATGAATAGCGTAATTGCATGTGAAGGGAGTATTAATTAGAAATATTATCCATGTGATAGGCGGAGGCTAGATGAGGGATTTCGAGCACAAGATTTTACTAGCTAGCTTACGAGGTGAGTCTTCTCACTATACCTTACCCCGAGTGGTAATTATGTGTAACTGGAAGGTCTTATGTGTTTATTAGTGTTATGAGATATATATTCTATGTGATATGTATATGTTTGCATGGTTTGGACTGGAAGGTTAACAGGGTTTGGACCGGAAGGTCAACAGGGATTGGACCGGAAGGTCAACGAGGTTTGGACCGGAAGGTCATCATTGGTAGGACCGGAAGGTCTACCAGAGTTGTGGGGCTGGAAGGTCCCACTAAGACACATTGACCGGAAGGTCTCATAGAGTTATAGCCTCGAGTGGCTAATTATATGTGCGTGGTATTTTGGGGAACTCACTAAGCATTCGTGCTTACCGTGTTATGTGTTATGTGTTTCAGGTACCTCAGAGGATCGCGGGAAGGCACCGGCATGATTGTACACACACACACAATTGAGATGGAGTTATGTCATGGATCATGGATTTGATTCAATGTTTTGAAAACTTTGTTAAACTTATATTTGGTGTTTTAATAATATGACATGTGTTTTATGAGGTTTTAAAAATGAAAATTTTGGTTGAGAACTTTACAGTGTTACACTTCATATATTCCTCGTTGCAGATCTTTTTATTTGCTAGATGCTTGTTTTGGAAGTTAAAGCATTGTCATCCACTCCATACTTTGAGGGGGAGATTGTAGGGTTTCAAAGCACTCCATGGATGATGGCAATGGGCCCCTTTGATGAAGTGTAGGTTAAAAGCCCAAGACTTGTCTTTTCCCTATAAATAGTCATGTATTATTCATTATTAGGGTTAAGAGTGAGGCAAAATGTAGTTGCCACGTTGTGAGGTTTCTTATGTAGTGTTAGATTCTTTAGTCTATGCTGAAAGTGTAATTTATTCCTCATGTTTTGAATAAATCGAGTGATCATTCGACATAATCTTCATATTTGTGTTTGTTCTTATTTTCCGCATCTTGTTCATCAAATCTCAATTAGGGTTTTAAAACTAACAAAAACCATAAATATCATCATTATCTAAAAATCATAAACCATGTATGTCAAAATGTCATAACAATGTCTGTATAATAATCTCATATCAAATATCAGAGTAAATATCCCAGGCTAAGAGTTGTGGTGTGTGTCATGCGATCACCCTTCCCTTTTCTAGCAGAAGTACCTGAAACCAAAACTGAAAACTGTAAGCACGAAGCTTAGTGACCTCCCCAAAACTACCACACACCATACACATAACATATAACATATAACATAACTTTGGGAATCCGCCCAGCTACATCGGGACGAACCCGACATCGGCTTACCCGACATCAGCTTCCTGCCCGGCATCAGGCTCACCCCGGCATCAGACCACGTCTGGCATTGGGCCTCGCCCGACTACGGGCTTACCCCGGCATCGGGCTTTCCCCAGTATACACACTGCATATCATATATCATAAACACATAACATAAACATATAACATACATCGGGCTTGCACTGGCATCCGACCGCAGCCCGGAACACATAACATATAACATGCATGAATCACAAAGACATGAAGCACACATAAATACTTCTCGAGACCGCCCCGACATCGGACCAAAGTCCAGAACAGATACTCTACATGGGACTAGCCCCGACATCGGACCGGATTCCGGCACATTCTAACATACATAAACAGGCCGACATTGGTGCCTTCGACCCGTTCCTACTGGAGGAAAACTCACCTCTCAAACTGGATGTTGAACTCGTGCATGACGAATCTCTGTTGGCTGCTCCCACGACTCCCCGGCTAACTCTATACGATAATACTTAGTTAGAAATCTGAAAATCCATCTAAGGGTAAAATGACCATTTTACCCTTAGTCAAAGTCAATTCTCTGGTCAAAGTTAACATTCCGAGTCAACCTTTTAACCCGTCGAGCTCTTTTAACTTATAAATCATGAAATCACGACTCAACTCGCCGAGTCGTTCCTCCGACTCGTCGAGTTCTATCGAGCTGCTCATAGTCGCGACTTGGCGAATCAACTCGTCGAGTCCCTCTACAGACTCGTCGAGTTCTACCATAAACTGAAACGGGACAACACGACCCGACTCGTCGAGTTCTCTCATGGACTCGACGAGTCCTTCTTTCTGTTTGGCCATCTTAACAGATTAAGCCCTTGTTCTCTAGATTTAAAGCCCATACTTCGCTTGTTCACTGGAAATGACCTTTCTAAGGGTAAAGTTTCCAATTTGACCCATTGATAGCCCTTCTTGAAGGGTTTAGCTAAAACCCTAATTCCTTTAGGACATGGATCTTGTCCAAAAATCCTTTGTATCCCAAACCAAAGCAGGAAAACCTAGATCTAGGTCCTACATACCAGTTAACCACGTAAAGTCTCGAGCTTGCTTCCTTGCATGGCCCCCTTTGGGGATTAAAAGGTCATAACAACATCCTTAGGGTGCATGAGACTCAAATGGAATAAAGTTTGCAGCTTCTTTCCTTTATAGCCCTTAATGACTCCAAATCTAAAAGTATAATCAACTTGGAACATCATGACTCGTAAATCATGCTACTTGGACAAAACACCCATAAAAGTGACCATAAAGGGATCTAAGGAACTATAAGGCAAGTTAAGAGCTTGATTACCAGAAAGTGATGAGAATGGAACGAAATCCCTGGATCTATAACCTTCTCCTTGAACCTTCAAGCTCCTTTTTCTTCTTCTAGGATTCAAGAACACACAAAACACTCAAAGATGGCTCACACACTCCCAAAATGCTCTAGGGTTTCGTGGATTAGGATTTAGGACAAGGAGGTTGTCAATGAGGCCAAGGGGTGGGGATTAGGATGCTTAAATAGGGTACAAAACTCTGAAATTAGGGTTTCACCCTGGCCGAGCTACTCGCCGAGTCAGGGACCTCGACTCACCGAGTAGATAGCTCAAACCCCGCACGTACTCTGCCCTCCACTCGGCGAGTTAGGGCCACCAACTCGTTGAGTCCTTCTTTTAAAATAAATAAATAGTTAACTTAAATGCATACTAGGGAACCAAGCGTTACATCGTATATCCAGGCCATGCCAATTGTCTGGAGGATCCTATATTGAGTCGACCAGATAAATCAATCAATAGGTCTTGACATAGGCCTTTTTGAGTTGTCCTGTATATACAATCTCACAACCTTTGGGAATTCTCGTTTCCTTCTTAAGGTTAAAACCCTCAGATCTTCTCTAATCTTGAAAACCAAACACAATGATGGAGCTTGGAAAGGGAGATACCTCTTTGTGAGGCGTGACTCTGTTCGTAGTTGGGATCTCTTTCCCATAGATTGGGTTAAGAAGGATAGGATTTCAATGTTTTACCTTGTGATCCTGGAATCTTAATCTTATTTTGTTTGTGCCTTTGCAGCCTTCAAGTTCGAGGAACTTGATCCCATTGCTGAGGATTCAGAAGAGAAGATTGAGAAGTTCTTCGCCTTATCTGAAGTCGAGAGATCCTTCTGATTCAATCAATTCGTCCCGCAGGAAAGTTCCTCCGCTACTGACCTCATGTCGACGGGTAAGGATCCTTAATTTTTTCTTGTTTGTAATGAGGATCTTTAATAATCTTTTGTTATATATAGGATCCAAGGTCACTCGCTCCAGTGCTTGCTTCACTCTTGCTGATCTTGATACGGCTATGTTAGGAGATCAGCTAGTAGTGAAGAAGGAGAAGAGTTCGTCCTCTCTTCCACCTAAAAGGTCGACCGTAGATTTGACAGTGAAAACTCCGGGATCCCGGAAGAGGGAAACTGTTGAATCAAACAGTTTATCTTTGGAGAGCCTTGGAGCTGAGGAAGCGCTCTAGAATTTGGTGTCTTTCTCTCAGGCTGTAAGTGTTGATTTCATTTTCGCTCCATTTTTCATTTTGTTTTTCGCTGACTTGCCATATTTTCATCACAGGTCTCTAATCATGTTTCCGTTGATCTAAGTATTCGGGCGGAGAGGGATGAACAAGCCCTTCAGGGACATGAGAAGATGTGGAAGACAACCAACAAGGATCTTCTGAGGAGGGTGGAGCTGCATATCAGGGAAAAGACTAAAAGAGAGGAGGAGCTCGTACGCGAGATGGAGGAGGTGATCTCCGACACAAAGGTGAATGCTGCAGTGACAGTTTGGGAGGCCAAGATCTGTCTGGCTGAGGATCTTCAAAACGCAGGATCCTGGGACGTGGTTGGTTGGCGCGAGGCATTGGCCAACTTAACTGGCAAGACTGATACCGCTAGTCAGGATCCTGTACTGCGGTTCACCAGGGGGGGGGAGGGGAGAAGAAGGCCGATGATGACCAGGATAAAGTCTAGGCCTTTTAGGTGATTAGAGTAGCATAATATTATGACGCATGACTCTTGTAAGGATGTAGGCCTTTTTGTTTTGAATATAATGGTTGATCTTTCTTTCGTCTTTCTACGTTTCCTGCATAATACAATACTAAGGTATTTGCATGGTTAAGATCCTGCAAAAAGTGAATGATTCTTAAAATCCAATGGACTGATAATGACTAGTTAAAAAATAACAATAACCGGCTTTGTTAAGTGATCTTAAAGTTTCTTTTATAAGTTTAGTGATTAACTTGCAACTCATAAGAGTTTTCTATACGCTTTTAAAACTTCTGTGAAATATCAAAATAGCGAATGACTCCGCAGTGACGAAAGGTCATATGTCAGTGATTGGTTTAGGATCCTTGATTTTAAAACTTCAAAGTTAAGGAAAGATGGAACCTGATTGTCTTCAAGTTTCTCTTTAAGCTTCATGAGTCTTTGAATTTTAGATTTTACTGTGGCTAAATTCCAACTTAGCAGAGAATTTCGGTTTCAATATTCGGAATGAGGTCCCTTACCAACGAAGGTCGATGAGGATCCTTAAGGGCAAGGATCCTTACTTTCATAGATCCTAAAAAATAAGGATCTTGGATCTCGTAAGGGAAATTTCTCCTTAGGATAACCTGTTTAGATTATAGACATAGACAAAATAGATAAGATGTTAATGTTATATTCTGGGGAGGATCCAAACTTATGATATAATTCATTGGATAGGTAACATGAAAATGTTACAACTTGACCGTATTCTCTGGGGAACATTTCCAACATGTGACAACATGAAGATGTTATAGACCTTATGTAATTTCTGCGGCAAAATCCCAATCTTTGATAACATGAAAATGTTATAAGCCTTAAGTAGTTACTGGGGTAAAATCCCGATAATATGAAAATGTTATAAACCTGGAGTAATCACTTGGGTAGGATCCCGATTTCTGGATAACATGAAAATGTTATAAACCTTAAGGATCTGAAATTGTGTTCAAAGATAAAAGGGTTGCAAAGCCACTAATTCGTGAAATGATCCCTTTACCCGTATCCCACAGTTAGATATCATGCGTCCAAGCGAGGTGTATAAACCTTAGTTCTTGTGAAAGAGGTAATTAGCTCTTTAAACCTTAGAGGGGATTAAGTACCCTTAGGCGTGGGAGAGATGATCAGTCTCTAGCTTGTGTACATGATAGTTTAGAGATTACATTGTTAAATATAATGGAGTTTACCAAGTATTGAGATCTTTATGTGTCAAGATCCTTGTACTTCACGGTGTTCAAACGTGAGGATCCAGACGTTCCAGGATCTTCGATTGTGAGGATCCCGATGTTTCAGGGTCTTCACTCTTGATGATCCTTAACTGTACGTTGCTCTGCATAGCAAACATTAGCTAAGGGTGTGCGGTATTCTAGCTAACGCCCCTCCGATGCTTAAGTTAGTAATGTATTCGCGGAGAAAATCAGTAATAAATGTTTTAAGGTAAAGAACATGTGTACCTTGGTTTTGTTGTGGATCATTCCATCCTACTTACATGTAGTATGATTTGAGGTGTATGGCATTCCAGGATCTTGGTAGAAGGTCTCCTTCGAGTGTTGCTAGCCAGTATGCTCCTTTTCCTGCTTCAACATCGACAAGATATGGTCCTTCCCATTTGGGAGCCAATTTTCCTACACTAGGATCCTTGGTGTTTTGTAAATTTTCTTAATACCAAGTCTCCTATTTGAAACCTTCAGACCCTTATATTCCTATTTTAAGCCTTGGTGATTCTTTGTTGATGAGCAGCAATGCGTATTTTGGCAAGATCCCTAAGCTCGTCAATAGTGTCAAGATCATGTGCTAGGATCCTGTCATTATTCTCTTGGTCTTGCAGAAACTATCTTGCCGTCGGTATCACTACTTCAGAAGGGATTACTTCTTATGTCTCAAACACTAAGGAATAGGGTTTCTGACATGTGGCCACCTTAGAAGTGGTTATATCTGCCTATAAAACGAAAGGAAGTTCTTCTACCCATCTTCCCTTCTTTTTGTCCATCCTTTCTTCAAATTGTTAACTATGATTTTGTTGTTGGACTCCTCTTGACCATTGGCTTGTGATGAACAGGAGTGGACATTATCATTTTGATCCCCCCAGCTTGTGCAAAAGTCTCTTGTCCTTTTTCTAATAAATTGGGATCCATTGCCGCATATGATTTCAGTCGGGATCCCGAACTTGGTCAAGATATTACGTTTAATAAATGATACTACCTCTTTGTCTCTTATCTGGACGAAATCTTTAACTTCGATCCATTTGAAGAAGTAATCAGTCATCACCAACATGAAGACTTTCCTCCTGGGGCTACTGGCAATTTTCCTACAATATTCATCCCCCGTTTCATGAATGGCCATGGGGAGATAATAGGATGTAGAGGTTCTGCTGGTTGATGCATAATGTTGTTGTGTCTTTGGCAAGCATCACACTTTTGAGCATGTAGAAAGGAGTCTTTCTTCATGGTTGGCCAGTAGTATCTTGTTCTTAGTATTTTGGAGCATAAGGATCTAACCCCGTTGTGATTGCCACAATCTCCTTCGTATATACCCTTTAAGACTTCTGCAACTTAAGGATCTTCCAAGCATCTTAGGTATGGACCTGCAAAAGATTTTTTGTAAAGTTTACCTTGGATTAGCATGCATCTCGAGACTCTCGTCCTGAATGCTCTTTCACTTTTTTCTCCTGTCGGGATTGTGCCATTTTTGAGATACTCCATAACGGGTTGGGTCCATGATCGCGGACTTCTTTTAAGGATCCTGTTCGTTGGGATCTCTTTGAGGAATGATCCTAGGGTCAGGATCTTCAATACCTGCTATGCTTGTCGGATGCTTAGGATCTTCTGATTTGTCGGAGAGGGTTTCTATGGCTATGGTTATTATGTGAGTTATAGGAATCTTCGTCTCTGGTGGGATCTTAAGGGAGGATCCTAAATTGGCTAATGCATCTGCTTCTGTGTTTTCCTCTCTGGGAACTTGGGTTAGGCTAATGTTTTCAAAATCATAAGCTAATTTTTTGAGGATCTCTAGGTATAATGCGAATTTTTCACCTTTCACTGCATAAGATCCATTTTAGTGATTGGTTAGTAATAAAGAATAAAAAAATACCTGAAGATCCTTGATTTGAAGGTCCTTAGCTAATTGTAGTCCCATGATGAGTGCTTCTTATTCTGCTTCGTTGTTGGTAGTGTTGAATTTACAACTAACTGCCTGGGGTATGATGTCCCCCCTGTGGCGACTTTAATATGATCCCTAGGCATGTTCCTTTATGATTTGAAGCTCCATCTGTGAACAACGTCCATCTTCCCAGGTGTTCATCTTCTAGGAGTTGTTTGGCTTCCATGTCTACTTCGTTTTGTAGATCATCACTAAAGTCAGCCACAAAGTCTGCTAATGCTTGTGATTTTCTAGCGGATCTTGGTTCGTATCTGATGTCAAGTGTGCTTAACTTCACCGACCATTTTGCCATCCTTCCTGACATTTCTGGTTTTCTCGTGACATTCTTGATAGGATAATTAGTTTTTACATGTATAGTGTATGTTTCAAAGTAGTGTCTTAATTTGGTAGAAGCAGTTACTAAGGCAAGAATTAATTTTTCGTGGTGAGAGTACCTGGTTTCAGGATCCAAGAGACTTTAACTTACATAGTAGATAGGATGTTGATCCATGTTAAGATCCTTGACCAGAGCGGAACTTACCGCATTTAAGGATACTAAGAGGTAGATAATAAGTGGTTCTCCATCTATAGGTTTCACTATTAGTGGAGCAGAGCTTAGATATTTTTTGAGTTCCTGGAAGGCTTTCTTGTGTTCCTTCTTCCACTCAAATTTCTTGTTCTTTTTCAAGATATTGTAAAAGGTCTTGCACCTTTCTGAGGATCTTGAAATGAACCTGTTGATTGTTGCTACTCTTCCGGTTAGCCTTTGGTTGTCCTTTGTTAAAGATGAGGATCTTAGTTCCATGATTTTTTTTATTTGTTCTGGGCTTGCTTCTATCCTCTTTTGGTTACCATGTATCCAAGGAACTTGCCTGACTTCATTACAAAATGACATTTCAGTGGGTTCAGCTTCATATTGTACTCGTCCATGATGTCAAACGCTTCATTAAGGTCTCTAAGGTGATCTATGGCTTTCATTTACTTTACTACCATGTCGTCAATATAAACTTCCATGGTGTCCCCCAGCTTGTCTTTGAACATCCGATTCACCAATCTTTGATATGTTGCACCTGCATTTTTAAGACCAAAAGGCATTACGGTGTCATAATATATACTTGTTGGTGTTATGAATTCAGTATCTTCTTGGTCTTATGGTTCCATTTAGATTTGTTGGAATCCTGCTGAAGCATCCATGAAGGTCAGGAGTTCATGGCCATCCATCACATCTATCATAGAGTCAATATGTGGTAGAGGGAAAGGATCCTTAGGAAAAGCCTTGTTAAGATCCGTGTAATCTACACACACTCTCAATTTGCTATTTTTCTTTTGTACGACAACCACATTAGCTATCCATCTTGGGAACTTTACTTCCTTGATTATCCATGTTTTGAGGAGCTTCTCTACTTCCTCTTGGATGATTTGATTCCTTTCGGGTGCAAACTTCGTCCTCTTTTGGTGTATTGGTCTGAAAGAAGAATCAATATTAAGTTTATGAGTAATAATACTCTTGTCTATACCTGTCATATCTTCGTGTTTCCATGTGAATGTCTTGCTTCTGGTTCTTAAGAAATTCAATAGATCCTGCTAGATCTGCTCAGGCATTGAGGATCCTATGAGGACTTTAGCTTCAAGATCCTCGATGCGCAGGGGAACTTCCTTTACATCTTGTTCCTTTGTCTCTAGAACATGTCGTGCCCCTGCCTTAATTCTTATTCTTGTTGGGGTTTGGTCGTAGATTTCATAGAGGTTTTATAGCTTTCTTTTGATTCTTTTTGATCTCCCATGATCTTCACTGTCCCCCATGGAGTAGGCAACTTCACACACTGATGGTATGTTGATGGAACCGCTTTCATCTCGTGGATCCATGGTCTACCTAGTATCACATTATAAGAAGACAGGGTGTCAATAACACAGAAATTTTGTATGGAGTTTACCCCTTCTATGTATATTGGTAGCTTTATTTCTCCAACTGTGTGTTTTGTTTCCCCGCTAAATCCTATGAGGTTGAGGATCTTCTGACTATATCTGATTCTGGGATGTTCATTCTTTTCAGAGCGTCTAGGAGTACGATATTGACCGAGGATCCTTCGTCAACAAAGATCCTTCTGACGAAATAATTGGCCATGTACAGTGTTATCACGAGTCCGTCATGGTGAGGATCCTGAATTCCTTCCCTGTCAGTCTTGTCAAATGTGATTTCTTTTTCACTACTAACCATGGTATTCTTTCTTGGCCTATCCTCATTTTCTGTTTTAAAGACCTTGGCATGTCTTTTAGCCTGAGAATAAGAGGTACCACAAATGTTAGATCCGCCTGAGACAAGGTTAATTATCTTAGTGTCAGAGGGTGGAGATCATGGTTTCTCCGGCATATATGATCATTTTGGCTGTTCTCCTTGGATTTTTCTCTTTTTCTCCTAAGAATCTCTTTGAGGTGTCCTTTGCTAAGGAGGTAGCCTATTTCTTTTCGTAGGGCTATGCAGTCCTCCGTCATGTGGCCAAAGTCTTCGTTCTAAGCACACCATTTGGACTTGTCTTTCCAAGCGGTGGACCTGCTGTCCCTCTTTGGCCATCTTGCTTTATCTCCAAGATCCTGCATAGCATGAATTACACCTGAAACATCCGTAGAAAAACAATAGTCAGTGATTTTAGGAAGCTCTTCTTCTTCTCCTCCATCTTCAACGGCATTAACCATGTGATGATCCAGTTTGGAATAGGGCTTCGATTTGTAGGATCTTTGAGTTGAGGATTTGGCCTTCCTGTTGGGGTTCTCATATTGATCCGAAGGGTTGCTTCTCTTCTGGATCTCTCTATCATCTTCGATCCTTATGAATCCTAACGCCAGGCACCTGACTTCATCCAGTCTTTTGCATGGGGTCATCACAAGGTCTTCATAGATGGCTGAATCCTTTCTTAATCCCATTTAAAGGTTTCCACAGTGGTGGCCATGTTGATGTTGGGGATGCTCAGAGCTTCCCTGCCAAACCTGTTAACAAAGTCCCTAAGTTTTTCCTTAGGATCCTAAACCACCCAGTAGAGATCACTACTAATCTTCTCGAAGGTTCTGCTGCAAGAAAAATGGTTATGAAAGATATTGACTATGTTTTCAAATGAAGTAATAGAGTATGGGGGAACATTTAGCAGCCATTTGAGGGTTGATCCTGTAAGGGTCAAACCAAATCCTTTGCATAGGCAAGCTTCCTTCAAGTGCCCTGGGATGGGAATGATCTCCATCCTTTCTTTGTATTAGGCTATATGCTCTTCAGGATCTGTAGTTCCATCGTATAGCTTCATGTGGGAGTTTGGAAGTGCTTAGGAACTTCGGTATCGACTATCGCAGGAGAAAATCTCGAGATCATGTGGCTTGTAGGAGATGCTTCTGGTATTGGTTGGACCACTCCGGGTACCTTGGAGATCATTTGTCTTAATTGCTGAAGTTCCCTGGCCATATTTGGGTTTATTCCTGCAACAACGTTAGCATAGTTAGTATTAATAGTATTGATGTTTAAGAAGTTACTAGAATCAAGGTTTCCAGGACTGTTGAAAGGCTCATTCAGATCATTGATCATGGATGCTCGGTTTTCCATAGTTGCCGCCCAGGGTGACGCCACAGTGGTAGGAATCGTGTCCTTCTGGCGAATTTTTGAGGATCCTGCATTATTGAAGTCCAGGATCCTTGGTTGCACAACTGTGGGCGTAGTTTCCTGGGATTTCCAAAATTCCGCCTTCATCCTCTCCACTTCTTTGAGTAGTGCTCTATTCTCCTCCTACTTTTGGGTCACCTGTTGCGTCATTTTCCTCATCACAGCGAAAAGTTCTGCAGTAGTGACTGAGGCAGTTGGATCCTAGAGCCCTGAGGATCCCAAACTTCCAGGATTAGTGATTGAGGGGGTGCTTTTTTTGGAAGTGTCGGGCATTTTCCTCTGAGTGGGGGGTCCACTCGGAGGAGGTGGTTGGTTTTTGATTGGAATGGAAGAAGCTGAGGACGAAGAGAGGATCGGTTGGGTAGAGATGATTTTTTTCGAGGATTTTGAACACCACGGCCCCATTATGGGCGCCAAATTGTTTTGGTCAAAAATTACACAAGTACTAATCAACCAAATTGAATAACAGGTTGTGATGTTCAGATTTTGTAATAACAAGTGGTAAAAGAAAGTGACACAACGGTTTACAAGGAAAGTTCTTGATCCTTAGTAGGATCTCCGGCATAAAACATTGGGAGGAGATAATGATCACCTACCTTGATGATTTTATTGATATAAAATGAAGATTATAGTGAGTTCTTAGTAAGAATAAGTAGAGAATTTCGTAGAGTAAGCTTAGGCTCAAGAAGAGTGTGTTGTGTGCAGATTACAAGTGTCAATTTATAGTCGATTCTAGCCAACAAGATGTCCGATATTTCCGAGATCCTCTATGACCAGCTTCATGAACCTTATTTGACCAAGTATTCCCAGTCTTTAGCATAGTTGAGATGATTCTTTATTGAGAATTGGTCTTCCCTTGACTACTTATGCACACGTGTTAGTTATAGACAAAATATGACCGTTATAAATATTAATAAAAATAATAACAATAATTAGCCGAGATCCTGATGTAGCTGAGGATCCTGGATATTTGAGGATCCTGAATATCGTAAGGATCCTGGCCCTAACAAGAAGAAGGAATTTCAATGTCCAAAGCTCGAAACAAGGTTTATTCGCCAAGTAAAAAGTCTTTTAAGAAACCAAAGAAATTTGTTCAAAAAGTGTCTGATCAAAAAACAACTGAACAAGTTAAGACTTCTTCACAAAATATGTCATTTGTTTAGAACAAACCCGTTAAAAAAAATGAGTTATCAAAAAATCATTCAAAAGTTCATAAACTAATTCAAAAATCGAATGCTCAAAAAGCAAGAAATGATAATTTTGTTCAAAACCAAAAACACATGAATTTTGTTCCTAATCGTCAAAATACATGGTTTTCACAAAACAATTTTCATCAAAATAGTTCTAATCAAAATGAACAAAGAAATTTTCATCAATTTCAACATCAAAGATGTTTGTCAAATGGACAACAATTTTATGATCGAACATCTGTTGGTTATAACAAACTTTTTCAAAACTGTTTTCAAACTCGTGTCAAACCATCATTTCCAAAAAGAGATTTTGAAAAATTTAACGACAAAAGTACTAGAAAATAACCTTTTACACCAAATCAACCTTCATTTCCCAATCCATTTTCGAAGCAGCCAGTAAAATCTTCATTCGTAAAAGGGAAGTATGACACAAAGAACATCAATCATTGCTCGAAGGAAAAGGAAAACCTTATCAATCTGGAAAGTTTTCTCAAGAAGAAATCAAGTTTGTTTACGAAAGTTACTTGAATGAGTCCCAGACTGAAAGTTCGTCGTCATTGGAATCCAATCCTTCAATTCGAAAATGGAAAGAAATTCCCAAAGAAAAAGTTGAGGCAAAACAGATTACTGATGAAAAAGGGAAAGTCTGTGTTGAACCTAAACCAAAGAATGATTTCAATTCGATATCTAAGTCTATCGAAGCTGACTTAATAGATAGTTTGAAATCCAAGGTTCAGAATTGGGTGTTAGAATCATCGTTTCATAATGCATTTCATTCTAATCACCAATGACCCAAAAAGCCTTGGGGACCTAAATTCTTTAATTGATCGCAGGTGTAACATCCTAAAACATGGTCCCAAAAATTTGTTTTTTAATTATAGATAAAATAGTAATTCCAACAACAACCAATCATCTCAAGTAAAAAGCAATGTATTAATTGTCACAAAATCATAGTAAAACATCATATGCGGAAACCGATGGTGTGTGCAATTCATTAACCCCGAGCTCTTCCCTCTGGAACCAGAAGTACGACATACCAAACATATAGTAGGGCCTCGCCCAGTAATCGGGCCCCGCCCTATCATCGGGCCCCGCTCGGAAATCATATAAACACATACACATGTAATATATGCAGCATACAGATACTCATCGGGCTTCGCCCGGCATTGGACCTTAGTCCAATAACATATAAAGATAGGTACATGTAAGAGTCACAAAGACAACTACCATTATATCAGCATAACATAAACATGGGCCAACATTGGTGCCTTCGACCCAGTAAGGAAACTCACCTCGAATAATGAAAGATAACTGGATAAATCCCCGGCCCCGAAAACAGCTATACTCAACCCCTAAACACAAACAATCCCTTAGATATCGATCAATATTTCAAAACCCCTTAAAGGTAAAACTTGGCCAAAGTCAAAGTCAAATACAAAGTCAACGCTCTGAGTTGACTCAACTCATCGAGTTATCCCACAACTCGCCGAGTTTCCATTAAGCATAGAATCGCGATATTTCGATCCAACTTGCCGAGATTCCCTTTAACTCGTCGATTTCCTCCTTTTTCAATAGATCGGGACAGTCCCAATCCAACTCGCCGAGTTCCCTTAAGAACTCGTCGAGTTATTCGATCAGCCAACCCACTTAATGCATTTAGCCACTATTCTTCAAACCGAAGCGCTATCTTCCAGATCTAGACTGATAATACGTCTAGAAGGGTAAAGTTTCCAACTTTACCCATTAAGTACCACCCCAAAGGCATTAAGCTCAAACCTTAATCTTAAAAGGCTTATGTCTTAATCCAAAAACCACCATATCTTCAAGATAGAGCTTATGAACACAAATTTGGACGTTAATGGCTAAAACGTCACGTAAATTCTTCAACTTTGCTCAAATGCATGGCGAAATGAAGCTCAAAAGGACAAAGAAAAGGCTTAAAGGATGCATGGAGCTCTTGGGGCCATAAAGTTGGCACCTTTATGCCATAACAGCTCAAAAGGACCATAGATCTGGAGAGATTTCACTTGGGACAACCTTCAACCCCACCACTCACCCAAACATGGCTAAAGGCCTCAAAACTAACCCAAAAAGAGATTCAATCAAATATTGAGCATGGTTAGAACTTTATACCAAAAAAGTGTGGAAAATAAAGGAAGGATTCGAGATCTAGCAGCTCCTTCTTGTATCACCAAGCTTCCCTTTCTTCCAATGGCTTCAAACACACACAAAAACACTCAAAATAAGACATCACAACTCTTGTATGGAAGGGATAGAAGTGCTGGATTATTAGGGTTACAACTACAATGCTCTAAGCGGAAAAACATTTAAATAATGAAATGATTAGGGCACATGCAACCTAATACGGATCTATGTCTTTCACATATAGGCAACATACTATAAATTGTCATCCTAGAAAACTTTCCTATGAAAAACGAACTAATAAGAACAAGAAACATACCTTGAAGATTTTTTTCACATATAGGCAATAATCTTAAATTCCTTCTTCTAAACTTTTGGCAGCAAGAACCACAAGTGTCATGCCTCTAATGATTCACACCCGAACCTTAGCAACACGGGAACTTGAAGAGAGAGAGAGGAGAAGAGTATGATTTCCGACCAGATCTATTGGATTACGTGTCTAAGCGTATAACTATAATTGATATGTACTTGACCCGATAATGGCTTGGTCCATTTCGGGTTGCCTTCACCAGAAGAATTTGATAGATGGATATTTGAGTAAGAGGTTATTAGTGATTTATTAATATACTATAAGTATAATATATTAATTGAGAAATCATATTATTTAATTAGTATTGACCAAGAATTAATTTGGTGATCAAAAGAGACTAATTGAATTAATAGGGACTGATTATGTAAATCAAGTAATGCATATGGATTGGGCTAATGATCCATGATTGATTTGACATGGGCTACGGTTATAGGTTAATCCATGAAGTGTTAATCCAAATCAAATGCATGGATCATAAGCTTAAGTGTAAGATTAGGGTTACACATGACTCTTCGAATTCTACACTATAAATATGTAACCCTATGCACTAATATTGGTTACCACTTGCATTCCAAGAAGAAGAATAAGATTTTGAGTCTCCATAACCTCTCTCATATCCATCTTGATGTTTATTGGTGTTTGTTACTTGTTTGAGGCACAACACTTGGGGTGCTAAGTTCTCTTAAGGCCAAAGTTCTAACTAGTTTTATGATTCATATATCAAATTTTATATGCTAGTATAGGCTTCATGCTTTGGAAACCAATGTTGCATGCATAATTAGAGAAAACTTAGCTCCAAAGCATTAGTGTTTTATGTGCACCATAGGGATGTAAGAGTACATAAAACCCAACAGTGGTATCAGAGCCATGGGTGTTTTCTATTATCTTGATGGAATTGTGTGATTTTCAAAAGCTAAAAAATGACATTTCTGGATTCTGCCAGGGCCTACTTGACAAGTCCATCTATGAAATCGTCGAGTAGGTGCCGTATGAAGATGAACTCGTTGATTTCATAAGTTCACTCGACGAATTGGATCATCAGATGGCAGGATTTTCGAGTTTTTGGCCTGTTTTGGATCAGGATCATTACCACACACTGTTTTGGTTCATAAAATCTGATTTTACTAATATGGTAATGTTTATCCCCATCCAAAAACATGAAGTTTGTCAAATTTAAGATAATTACTTGATTTTGTGAAAAACAGATTATTTGTAAAATTTGAAGTTTTCATGTAATATGAATCAAATAGGTCAAGTTGGTAAATGATGAATTATATGATAATTGGATTAGTTTGATTTGATCTATGTGTTTCTTGAAAAGTTCCATAACTTGTCCTCAAGTTATGGAATGTGAAAAGTCCTTATTTATGAAACATATAACTCTTGTAAGTTATAGAATTCAAGAGATCTTGAAAGTTTTCATAACTTTTCATCAAGTTTGGAATTTGAAAGGTCTCATTCATGGAACTTTAAAATTCATAAGTTATGGAAATCAAACGTTTTGACAAGTAACAACACTTGCCCTCAAGTTTTGGAACTTGAAGAGTATCATTTATGAAACTTTAATTCTAAACCCTAGAATTTTAAAAGAATAAAATTCAACCCTTATACTATTATAATATTAAAGTTTGTTGGGTCAAAAATATGGTTTATACTTTACTTTTCTAGGAAAATGTATTTTTAGGTCTAGGACCGTAAAGAGCTTGGTGTTTACGGCCGTATACGTGTTTACGGTTGTGTTTACGGCCGTGAACAGGTTTACGGCCGTAAACCCATTCACGGCCCATGTCTACTATATATAGGTTTAAGGGGTGAGGAGTAGTTAATGAACAAGAGGAGTGTAAGGCTAAGAGAAGGAGAGCATATTGTAGAGAGAGAAACTAGAGAAAAGAAGAGTGTGTGTGAGAGAATCTTATGTGTATTGTTCATCATTCTAATCTTGAATACATCATAGATTCATCTTCTTCTTCTTCTCCTTCTTCTTCTATTGATCTGGCATCATCCGTTTGATTGGGATTCCACACCGTCAAACGGATCTGATTGATACACAAGAAGATTTGGGACTTACAAGTGGTATCAGAGCTTGGATTATATCAATCATTTTTGTCAGATCTGGAGCTTATTTGATCTTATTTTTGAAGGGTTTCTGCGTTTTTGGATAGATCTTGGCAAAATAAGGGGGGTTTGTTCTTCGCGTTTTTGATAAAAACGAGTTTTTGATCGAGTTTTGGAGCAAAAAGAGGTGAAAAACGTTGTTTTTCATGTAATCTGCGAAGTGTTTACGATCTTTGAAGATCATCGGAGTTTACGGCCTCAGAGTTTACGGTCCGAGGTTTATGGTCAGCCTCGCACGTGTACGGCTCGGTGTACGGCCAACAGCTCCAACACGTGTCTGGCCATCTTCGCACACGTGCTCGTCCTCGCTTCGCTTCGTTCTCGTCCTCGCATCTCAGCATCCTCGCAGCATCTTATCAAAAAAAAGGGGAAGCGAAATTGAGGGTGTCGGGGATCAAACCCGGGTCCCCTGATAGCTCAAACACGCATCTTACCAGTTGGACTAGCAAGTTCTTTGTTCCACTCCTTCCGAATTTAACTCATAGGGTGTCCCTGTGTCGATCCAAGTTTTGCAATATTGTCACTTTTAACCCCAAAATCAATTTTCTCTTATTTTTAAATTTCATTTTCAACCCAAAAATTTTAGTTTTTAATTTTTGACTGTTAGGAATAAAACCCTAATTGAGAATTGATGAACAAGATGCGGAAAATAAGAACAAACACAAATATGAAGATTATGTCGAATGATCACTCGATTTATTCAATTATGAGGAACAGATTACACTTTAAGAAATAAGAATCTAACTCTACAAGAAACCTCACAACGTGGCGGCCACATTTTGCCTCACTCTTAACCCTAATTATGAATAATACATGACTATTATAGTGAAAATACAAGTCTTGGTCTTTTAACCTACACTTCATCAAGGGGGCCCATTACCATCATCCATAGAGTACTTTGAAACCCTACAATCTCCCCCGATATATAATCAAAATGTGATTATAAAGCCTTCAAATGGTCATGATAATGATCTTGAATGGATAAAAAATTACTATACTCCCCCTTGACAAAATGATATACACAATGAAGTATAAAATCCGAAAAAGTCGTGAAAATTTGTCGTTATCACGAAAGACAACTTTCCGAACCGCCAAGACTTGATGGAATCTTTATTTTTCTGTTCACGGAAAAAATATGTGCGTTAAAAAATCCAAAACTGTTCACCGGCCCTCAAATTTGTAAACTTTTCTGAATATTGGGCAGAAACTGTCACTTGCTGAAAGACAGGGGCTGGAATGGTAATTCAGCATCAATATACCCCTTTATTTGTAACAAAATCTGGAAATGGTCCAAAACTGCCAAGGCATGAAAAGTATAGGGACCAGATCGTCAAATTCTTGAAGTTGTAGGGACCAAGTGGGAAACTTTGAGTTATCTTCTTCCCCACAACGACTGATAAAAAAAGAAACGATACCACCATGATTTGTTCATTCGGTCCGAGCACAAGCAACCGAAACCAAGTTCGGTCCAAGATTGTTGATACAAAAACCATGTTCGGTCCGAAATCCAACTTCATGACAAGCGAACCCTTAGCCAAACCGAATCACAGGTTTTCTTTCCCCTCTTTCGTTCCAAGGCCAATAAACGAACCCAAGTTTGTTCCAGGTTCATTGTTGAGCAATAACGAGTGCGAGTCCAAGATCCAATACCAAATCCTTGATCGTTCGCTCCGACTCAATTCCAAAATCGGAACAACCGAATCAACAAGCACAGGTTCGCATTTAACAATTGTAGAAGTTACGAATCTGAGATTAGATAAGTATCCAACAACGAACCCATTTGTCCAAATCGATCAAACACAGCGCCAATTCCGAGCCATGTTTCACATTCGAGTCACAGTCGATTTTGTCTTTTCTGTTTGACTAGTAATAGCGAATAAGCACATAACCACCCCAATATCGATCGTTCACGTGCCTCTACCAATTTCAATTTCAATACGAACGCAAAGAGTCCTTTTGCCCCAATTTTGACCTTTTGCTTGACTCACAAGAACAACGGCTTAATCATTCCGATTAAAATCCAATCCCGATACCATTCTTTCTTAACATTACATCCCTGATTGTAGTTACGATTCTGATTTAGATTGCAGTCCCAAATTTGACTTTTTCAATTTTGACCATCGACTCGAGATACGGTGTTGTTCATCCGTTCATCATCAGTTCATCATAAGAATTCGAAATTTCCATTGGATAAACACCCAATCAAGATGTGGAACAGATTAAGCAAATTGATTCAAACACCATAATCAAATAAAATCAAAATCGATTTTGAGAATGAAACTGTTTAGAAACTTTGACTTAAGAACAGAAATCGATAACAAATGACTAAATAGAGTCATGAATCATGAATTCACTCAGAATATGAGAACGAATTGCGAAATCGAGATACGATATTCACAGTTTTGAGATGTGCCGATGCGTGAATCAGAACGTGCGGCGTTAAAGAACGACATATGGGTTTAATTCAATGAACAAAAATCAATATAAGTGGGCTCAAAACACATGAACAGTAATCGGAAGAAACTAGGCTTAAGAACAGTTCAAAGAACAAATCAATGGGCTAAAACAAGGAAATAGAATTGTCAACATCAAACGAATGACCAGATCCAAAAAAATTATATGAACAGAAAAACGAATCGGATTGATATAATACCAGATGAACAGCAAAAAAATATATAAGTCTCCATGAACAGTTGATTGAACAGAATTTTGATTCCAAGACGCCAAAAACACCAATAATCTTCAAAATCTTGTGCAGAAAATCATCAAATCAAGAACTGATACTTCAAAAATCAATAGATCTTCAAAGACCCGCTCTGATACCACTTGTTAGGTTTAAAACCATAATTGAGATTTGATGAACAAGATGCGGAAAATAAGAACAAACACAAATATGAAGATTATGTCGAATGATCACTCGGTTTATTCAAAACATGAGGAATAAATTACACTTTCAGCCTAGACTAAAGAATCTATCACTACATAAGAAACCTCACAATGTGGCGGCTACATTTTGCCTCACTCTTAACCCTAATAATGAATAATACATGACTATTTATAGGGAAAAGACAAGTCTTGGGCTTTTAACCTACACTTCATCAAAGGGGCCCATTGTCATCATCCATGGAGCGCTTTGAAACCCTACAGTTTTATTAATAATTTAAAAACGAAATTTTTGGACCGTATTTTTGGGATGTTTCAAGTTGGTATCAGAGCCTTGGTTTGAGGGATTCGGGCACACTTTCGGGTATGTCTGAACTGAAACTAAGGAATTGGTATAAAAATTTGCAAAAGAAAACCATGTTTATAAAAGTATTTTGAGAAAAGAAAAGAGTTTAAAAAAAAGAATTTTGAAAAAGAGAAAAGGGTGTGGTGCATGTAATCAGCTGAGCTCAAGTAAGTACTCCCAAATTACCCATACAAGTTATGTTTTGATAGGCTTATCAGCTTTATGAGAAATGCACGCTAGATTAGGACTAAGGATCTAGGAACGATGCCTTGTGTGCCTTTTATATATGTATCAGCTTTATGAATTGCATGGTAGTACAGATTAGTCAGTAAGATGGCATGATTACTATATGCTTGATTACGTGTGCTCAATGCTTGAATGTTGCTTGCTTTGTGCTTTTAGGAGTTCTAGTTATCTTTTACTAGCTAGCAAACGAATATGTAAGTTACATATTGCGAGGACTAAATAATTTCAGAAGGTTAGGTTTATCCATATTTCGCAGCTCTCGTTTGAGTCTAACCGTTGTAGGGTAGAACCTTTCATTCCAAGAATTACCTAGTCTTAGTGATGTGTAATGGTATTTGCGAGCTAGTTAGGGGGGATAGCAGGGACTTCTTATGCAGCTGATAGCAGAGAGTGGGTTGGTGATTACCCTAGGGCAAGCCTAGGATGAGTTTAGCATGAGATCAACAGTAGTAGTAGAAGGGACTTCGTGGAGTCAAGGCAGTTCTTGAGGAAAGTACGGATAGATGTGGAAGGTAGTATGGGCCCATACTACTGAAAGCAGAGGATTCGTACTCGAATCAAGGAAGGATGAGATGAATCCATAAAACTTGTAGTATGTTTGATTCATCGAGATATGATGAGTATACTGATGTTTGTTATGGTGTATTTTCAGTATGGTGATGCTACGCACTAGGCCGATTGGCACTTCAGGCACTGGTGAGGGATCAGGCTTGGGCTCTGGAGCCGAGCAGATGGATGGGAAGACGAGGGAGTTTATTTCGTCTGAGATGATGCACAACATTTTAGAGCAGACTCTTGTGATCTTTGGATTGGTCAAGGAGGATATATTGTAGCTTCTGGATGAGAGGCTGAGTGCTTTCCGCTCGGAAGTGGCAGCCATGATAGGGTCACGCACACTCACTTTTAGGGAGTTCAGGGCATGTGGAGCTCCCAACTACCATGGGGCTCGGGACCCCATTGCAAGTACCAGATGGTTGGCGGATGTCGCCAATGAATTCCGCACCAGCAGATGTCCCGAGGCGGACAAGGTTCGACTCACGTCCTGTCTTCTGAAGGACAGGGCACGTGATTGGTGGGAGGAGGTCGGACATGCCATTGGTGATGATGCTGCTCTTGATGCTATGACTTGGAGTGACTTTACGAACCAGTTAAGGGACGAGTATGCACCCGTGATAGAGGTGCATCAGCTTGCCAGAGAGTTTCAGGATCTTGAGCTGATGACAGAGACAGTGGCGGAGATCACCACCAAATTTAGGGAGAGGGCCCTTCTCGCTCTGCAGTCCGTGGCGGACAAGGAGATGAAAAAGGCTCGATATCATGAGATGTTGCGGAATGATATCCGCCAGTTTGTGAGCCGCTCCAGCTGCAAGACGCTGTAGGACATGATTGCTTGGGCAAGAGAGAGAGAGAGAGAGAAAGAGAGAGAGAGAGAGAGAGAGATAGAGAGAGAGTTGGATTTAGAGATGGAGAGGAAGAGGAAAACAGAGGGAGGTCAGTCAGGGAGTTCGGGAAAGAAGCCCAAGGTATCAGATCATAGATCTCGGAGCCAGCAGAGCCACGGCCGTTGTGGCCAATGCGGCAGGATGCACGATGGAATGTCCAAGGCAGGGAGTTCGGGCTGCTACAAGTGTGGCCGAACTGGTCATGTGAGCCGAGATTGCACAGCCACTACCACCACCACGACAGTCTCAGATCTGATTTGCTTTCAGTGCAATCAGAGGGGACACAATCAGTCCCAGTGCCCGAGTTTAGCAGCCGCAGGGAAGGTGGTAGCACCTTCTCCTTCCACATTGAGGATTACAGATGACCGTCAGGGCCGGGCTGAGGCGCCTACGGCGCGGAGCAGGGCTTTTCAAGTTATTGTAGAGGAGGCATGAGCAGCTCCTGACGTGGTGACAGGTATGCATCTTTCTCTAATCTCTTTATTGATATTGTTTATTACTTATGTTTATATTTTTTGTTATAGGATCATTTTTAGTGAACGGTATATCAGCTTGGGTACTGTTTGATTCAGGTGCCACCCAATCTTTTGTGTCGCTCGCTGGATTGCCCAGGGGAGTTGGATTGCCCACTGGATGTGGAGATAGCAGATGACAGGACTGTCAGGGTTACGAGGGTTCACAGAGGATGTACGTTACAGTTATTCGATCAGCAGTTCTCAGTAGACCTAGTTCCTATTCCCATGTGTGGGAAGAAGGTTATAGTGGGTATGGATTGGTTGAGCCCCAATGGGGCAGTGATTGACTGTGAGCAGCAGCTAGTGAGGGTTCGCACTCCTAGTGGGGGAGGACTAGTGATCCAGGGCGAGAGGCCACAGCGTGGACCAGTGTTTTGCTCAGCAGCGAGAGCGAGGCGCCACCTTCATCAGGGTTGCGCATGATACGTCGCCTATGTCATGGATACCCGGGATAAGGGTAAGGCGACAGTTAAGGATGTACCGGTAGTACGAGAATACCCGGGCGTATTCCCAGAGGATTTATCTGGGATACCTCTGGAGAGAAAGGTCGAGTTTAGGATTGACCTGGTTCCTGGTGCGGCTCCGATAGCCAAGGCACCATATCGGTTGGATCCTCCCCAGATGAAGGAATTCTCTACGTAGTTGCAAGAGCTGCTAGACAAGGGTTTTATCAGGCCGAGAAGTTCACCATGGGGAGCCCCGATCCTGTTTGTGAAGAAGAAGGACGGGTCACATCGCATGTGTATAGACTACCGGGAGCTGAACAAGGTAACGGTGAAGAACCATTACCCACTTCCGAGGATAGATGATTTGTTTGACAAGCTTCAGGGAGCATCTTGGTTCTCCAAGATCCATCTACAGTCAGGGTATCACCAGATTAGGGTCATGGATGATGATGTGCAGAAGACAGCTTTTAGGACTCTCTATGGTCATTATGAGTTTGTGGTGATGTCGTTTGGGCTCACCAATGCTGCAGCCGCATTCATGGACCTCGTGAACCGTGTGTGCAGATCGATGCTGGATCGGTCTGTAATAGTCTTCATTGATGACATCTTGGTTTACTCCAAGACTCAGGAGCAGCATGAGGAGCACCTGAGGGAGGTACTGGAGACACTGAGGAGGGAGAGACTTTTTGCGAAGTTCTCCAAGTGTGAGTTCTGGTTGCGCGAGGTGCAGTTCCTTGGGCATCTCGTCAACCAGATGGGTATTCTGGTCGATCCGGCCAAGATAGACGACGTGATGCAGTGGGAGATTCCGAGGTCTCCAACTGAGATTCAGAGTTTCCTAGGTCTAGCGGGTTATTACCGGAGATTTATTCAAAACTTCTCCAAGATTGCAGTTCCTTTGACCCGACTGACCAAGAAGTCGTTGGTTTGCCGATGGGCCTGAGCAGCAGGAGGCCTTCAAGACCCTCAGGCAGAGGTTATGTGGGGCACCGATTCTGACCTTGCTGGAGGGAGTTGATGACTTCGTAGTTTACTGTGATAGCTTATGCTTCGACGCAGCTGAAGCCTCACGAGGCTAACTATCCGACGCACAATTTAGAGCTGGGGGATGTGGTGTTGGACCTCAAGATTTGGCGGAAATACCTCTACGGGGTCCGTTGTACCATTTACACAGACCACAAGAGTTTTAGGTACCACATGTTATAGCCGAATCTTAACATGAGGCAGCGTCGGTGGTTAGATGTGATGAAGGATTACGATTGTGAGATCATTTACCACTCGGGCAAGGCCAACGTAGCGGCCCCGATCCGAGACATCTGTATGAGGATGACAATGATTACTCCACTGCTGGAGCAGATCTGAGAGGCGCAAGTTGATGGCTTGAAGGAGGAGTGTCGTAAGTGCGAGCGGATCATAGGCCAGGTCGCCTCCTTTGACTACGACAACTTCGGATTTTGACCCTGCATGTGAGGGGTTGGGTACTGTACTGGGGTGGAGTACGACAGATTTTAATGGATGAGGCCCAAAAGTCCAGGTTCTCCATCCATCCCGGGGCAACGAAGATGTACAGAGATCGTCGACCCGATTACTGGTGGCCTTGCATGAAGCGGGATGTAGCCTGGTACGTAGAGAGATCCCTGACCTGCAGGAAGGTCAAGGCAGAGCACAAGAGGCCTCATGGCAAGATGCAACCGTTAGACATTCCCGTGTGAAAGTGGGAGGACATTACTATGGATTTTATCACTAAGCTTCCCAGGACCGCACGTGGGGTTGATTCGATATGGGTCATCATGGATCGGTTGACCAAGAGCGCTCACTTTATCCCGATCTAGGAGAGAATATTGGCCGAGAAGCTGGCCGAGATTTATGTGCAAGTGGTGGTGGCATGTCATGGAATGCCTGTCTCGGTGGTGTCAGATCGAGATGTCTGTTTTACTTCCAGATTTTGGAAGCGGTTTCATGACGAGATGGGTACTCGTCTCCACATCAGCACCGCTTTCCACCCCCAGACTGACGGACAGAGCGAGAGGACGATTCAGACTCTCGAGGACATGGCTCGTGCAGGTGTTTTGGATTTCGGTGGCAGTTGGGATACTTATCTTCCGTTCCCGGAATTTTTGTATAACAACAGCTACCATGCCAGCATAGACCAACCTCCTTTCGAGATGCATTATGGGAGGAAGTGTAGAACCGCAATCTATTGGGGTGAGGTTAGTCAGAGGGTCATAGGGAGTACTAAGGTAGTACTCAAGACCACAGAGCAGATCCAACAAGTCCGGAGCAGGCTCCAGACTGCTCAGAGTCGGAAAAAGAGCTACGCCGACAAGCAGCATTCGGAATTGGAGTTTCGGGAGGGCAACATGGTCCTCCTAAAGGTGTCACCCTGGAAGGGTGTCATCCGGTTCCGGAGGCGGCGCAAGCTGGGCCCCATGTATATCAGCCCCTTCAGAGTCATTGCCTGGGTGGGGAAGGTAGCGTACCGATTGGATCTTCCCGCAGAGCTCAGCCAGATCCACAACACTTTTCATGTTTCCCAACTACGGAAGTGCTTGGTGGATGGCACGGCAATTGTGCCCTTAGAGGATATTCGGGTTAATTACAGCCTAAATTACATTGAGAGACCGGTGGCGATTTTAGACTGGAAGACGAAGGAGTTGATGAACAAGAGGGTTGAGCTAGTGAAGGTGCAGTGGCAGCACTACATGGGAGCCCGAGGAGGAGATGAGGGAGCACTACACGGGGTTGTTTTTGTTGGGATATGAGCAAAACATCAATCCTATGGTGCACATGCAAACCCTGAAGCTTTGGATCTAGTTTTTCTATTTGTACATGTAATAATCATCCAAATCTTGTGATCCCTAATCTAGCATACAACAAAGTTGAAATCAACATAAATAACTAGTAAGAATGTTACCTTTCAATTGAAGCTTGTGGATCTTGAGCTTTTGAGAACCTAGCACCTCAAATGTGATGCCTCTAGGAGATCACAAACACCAAAGCAATTGTAGAATCCTAGAGAGAGAGGGAAGAGGTAATTTTCGGCTCAATGAATCCTTCTAGGGTTGTGGTAGCTGAAAATTGGATGCCAAGGGTGTCCTTATATAGCTGAAGAATTAGGGTTTCAGTCAAAGAACTAATATGGTTGCTTAGGCTCTAAGCAGCCCACTAGATCCTTCCAGAACCTAGCCCTTGGACGAAATCCTTATGGGCTTCCATAAGATTTCGTCCACCCAATCTTTAGGGTTCCACAGCCCAGTCTGCAATTATCCAGTAATTACAATAACAATCCCATTAATTCAATTAATTTTTTTGACCACAAAATTAATTCTAAATTAATTCTTGACCAAAGTTAATTAAATAATATGATTTCTCTTTTAATATATTATTCATATAATATATTAATAAACCATAATAACCTCTTTCTCTATTATTTAGCCAGTCAAGTTACTTTGGTGAAGGCAACCCAAAAGGATCATGCTACAACCGGGTCAAGTACATACCAAATATAGTTATGGCTTAGACACCTAATCCAACAGTCTCCACTTAGATAATTCTAATAACTATAAATTCAAGTACGACTTCAAAATCCGATTAGCAATCTTAGCTCTCAAAAGCTGTTGTCGAACTCTGACACGTCGTATAGATAAGGGATCGTATAGTCCTCCGTTTTCAAGATATCGTGTAGACAGTCACATGGGACATAGTCATACTTATTGTCCAGCAGTTTGTTTCTCGATATCTGATTTGTCTGACATAGAACTTAATTGAACAAATCAATTCAGTCCTGACCGGGCCGGCACATAAGTCAAAACAAAATTATTGAGGGGCCCAAGATATCGCTTTTAGCCTTGTAGGATAAAAGGAACAGATAAACTTCGACTTATATGTTTGTATTATTTACTCATCAAATCGTACACAACAATGTGTTTTATAACATCAAGTTACCGATGCGTTTACGCATTATGAATGCACAACCGACTCGTAAACAAGAACTCATATGTGTAGGTTTAAAGTCTATATGATATTATCGTCTCACAATCACTCGTGATTAATTCCATGGAGTGATTCATGTGAGTGCGAGTTTAATCCAATACTCAAATCATATTTCATAAGCACTCATGAACGTTGCAGCAAACCTTTGCTATGTCTAAACGCTTAGACAATCTACAAACCTATTCATGACAATCTTCTTTCATACTTACTTCCAACGTATGATCGATTGTGGATAGTTTAAATAATATTATTATTTAGGAAGTCAAAACATGAAAAGTGAAACAATAGTAAATAATTAACATAAGACAGTAACATTACTTATAAATAATACTCTTTTATTTAATCATCAAATGTTAATTACAATTTATCTATTACAAGTTTCTAAAATCTATCTAATCACTAAAACTAATATCGTCCTTCAGACCAATGCTCCTAGCGTGCTGCAAGTGCTTAACCCTACTCAGTCCCTTCGTAAGGGGATCTTTTGGGTTCTCCAATGACGATACCCCCTTCATTACGAGGAGTCCTTCTTCTATCCGATGTCTTATGAAGTGATATTTTCTATCAATGTACCTGGATCTGCCGTGATCCCTCGGTTCCTTAGCTAAGGAGACCGCACCCTCGTTGTCACAGAAAATCTCTATAGGCTCCTTTACAGCCGTTACAACTCCAAGGTGTCCGATGAAGTTCTTTAGCCATATTGCCTCCCTTGACGCTTCGCTCGCTGCTATATACTCTAATCCACACGTTGAATCAGTTACGGTCTCCTGCTTGGAACTTTCTCATGTCACTGCTCCTCCATTTAGGGTAAAGACCCAGCACGACTAAGAGCGGAAATTATCTCGATCGGTCTGAAAACTGGCATCACTATACCCTCGCACCCTCAAGTCATCACTCCCACCGAGGATAAGGAAGCAGTCCTTAGTCCTCCGCAGGTACTTAATAATGTCTTTACCACAGTCCAATATGCTCTACCAGGGTTCCCTTGGTATCTGATGACCTTGCTCAAAGCGAAGGCCACATCAGGGCGAGTACATGTCATAGCATACATTATTGAGCCAACTGCGGAAGCATAAGGTACTCTGCTCATCTCTGCTATCTCGACATCGGTACTCAGGCTTTGAGTCTTACTCAACTTGGTATTGCTTTGGATTGGTAACTCCCCTTTCTTGGATTTTTCCATGCTAAAACGTTTCAACACTTTATCCAAGTAAGTACTTTGACTATGTCCTATTAGCCTCTTACTCCTATTTCTTAATATCCTTATCCCTAGAATATAAGCAGCTTCTCCAAGGTCCTTCATAACGAAGCACTTCCCAAGCCAGGACTTAACCTCCTGCATGGTTGGGACGTCGTTTCTTATGAGCAGTATGTCATCCACATACAAAACGAGAAAACTAACTATACTCCCACTAGCTTTGACATATACACAGGACTCATCCTTGCTTCTTGAGAAACCAAACTCTTTGACTTTCTCATCGAAACAAAGATTCCATCTGCGAGACGCTTGTTTCAATCCATATACAGATTTCTCAAGCTTACACACTCTATTAGGGTGCTTCGCATCGACAAAACCCTCTGGCTGACTCATGTAACATCTTCAGCCAACTTCCCATTAAGGAAAGCAGTTTTGACATCCATCTGCCATATTTCATCATCATGAAACGCAACTATGGCTAGAATGACCCTATAGACTTAATCTTCGCTACTGGTGAGAAGGTCTCATCATAGTCAACTCCGGGAGTTTGAGAAAAGCCCTTCGCAACCAATCGCGCCTTATACGTGTGTACTTTCCCATCCATGTAGGTCTTCTTCTTTAAGATCCATTTGCACCCGACCGTCTTACGACCTGGCACATTGTCAACCAAGTTCCAAACTTGATTGTCATACATGGACTGAATTTCGCTGTCCATAGCCTTTACATTTTGCAGACTTTGGGCCTACCATGGCTTCCTTGTAGTTGTTAGGTTCATCAAAATTTATCAATGTGCTATCACTAATAAACGTATCACCTTCACTTGTTATATGGAAACCATACAACTCAGATGGAACACTAACTCTACTGGAACGTCTAAGAGGTAAGGACTCGTCAATCAGTTCAACATGAGTTTCCTCCTCGGGTTGAGCTCCAGTGTTAGAGGTTCCTTCATCGCTTGTTTCTTGAAGCTCCTAAAGATCAATTTTCCTCCCAGTATCCTCTTGGCATATAAGTTCTCTTTCTCAGAAAACCTCTCTCCTCGTAACGAAGACAACATTGTCACTCGGTCTATTGAAGAGATACCCAAAATACTTCTTTGGGTAGCCGATGAAAATATACCGCTCACTTCGAGGTTCGAGCTTGTCGTGGGTCTCTCGTCTTACGAAATCCTCACAACCCCAAACCTTGATATTTTCCAATGAGGGAACTTTCCCTGTCCACATCTCGTGAGGTGTTTTGGCAACCTTCTTAGTTGGGACTAGATTAAGGATATGGGCGGCAGTCTCTAAGGCATACCCCCAGAATGAGATAGGTAACGAAGCTTGACTCATCATGGAACGAACCATATCCAACAAGGTTCAATTGCACCTCTTATCCACACCATTCAACTGTGGTGTCCTAGGTGGCGTCAATTGTGAAACGATTCCGCATTCCTTGAGATAGTCGTGGAATTCAATAGTAAGGTACTCACCTCCTCGATCGGATCAGAGCATCTTAATTTTCCTGCCTAGCTGATTCGCCCCTTCTTGCTTAAACTCTTTGAACTTTTCAAAGGTTTCTGACTTGAGCTTGATTAAGTAGATATACCCATATCTGCTATAATCATCGGTAAAAGTCACATAGAAATGGTTTGCATCCCCTGTGGTGGATCTAAAGGGTCCACATACATCCGTATGTATGAGATCCAATAAACCCTCACCCTTTTCACAAGTACCAGTGAAGGGTGACTTGGTCATCTTTCCAAGTAAACAAGATTCGCACGTGTCATCCGACTTGAGGTCGAATGACTCCAACACTCAATCCTTTTGGAGTTGGGCTATACGCTTCTTGTTGACATGTCCAAGACGACAATGCCACAAGCATGATTTGTCCAAACCATTGGACGAATCAAAATGCAAAACATTATTTCCTAAGTTATCTACAACATTCACAGTTTCATATACTCCATTACAAGGCAATGCTTCAAAATAGAAAGTACCATTCAAGAAAGCATTAATAGAACCAATTTCATTATTAAACGAAAATCTAAAACCTTGTCTGTACAAACCATAAAAAGAAATAATGTTTCTCGTCATTTCTGACGAGTAGCAACAATCATTTAAATCTAAACCTAACGCACTACTAAGTACTAAAGAGTAAACTCCAATCTTGGTGATAGGCAACACTTTCCTATTCCCCATGATCAGGTTTATCTTCCCATGCTCCACATCCCTACTTCTTCTTAGACCCTAAAAATCAGAACAAATGTGAAAACCACATCATGTATCAAGGACCCAAGAAATAGAATGTGATGAGTTGTTAGATTGAATAGTGTAAATACCTTCGAAGGATGGCTTTATTTTCCCATCCTTGATGTCCTGCAGATACTTCGGGCAGCTTCGTTTCCAATTCCCTTTGTCGTGATAGTAGAAGCACTCTGCTTGTTTTGGGTTTGAAGAGGGGGTGGCAGAACCAGCTTTGGTCCCACTTGAAGAGGATCCAACATGGGGTTTACCATTGTGGCTCTTAGAAGGAGCCTTTCTCTTCTTTCTTTTCCCTTTCCCAATGGCCAAGACAGGGGAAGCAGTATTAGGAGTAGATGTAGTAGATTTGCCTTTCAGACTACTCTCAGCAGTCCTTAGCAGACCTTGAAGCTTGCTCAGAATGTCCTCCTCCTTGTTCATATGATAGGTCATACGGAACTGGTCGTAACAAGGAGGCAACGAGTGAAGAATGATATCTATGGATAGCTCCTCGTCGAAGTTCGCGTTCAACTTTAGCAAACGATCCACCAACCTTTTCATTTTCTGCAAGTGGGACGTGATGGACTCTCCATCCTTCATCTTGGTAGTGATCATCGAGGCGATGATCTCAGACCTCTCCTGCCTAGCACATTGGTGGTACATTTCCATCAAATCTTGGTGCATCTCGTATGGATAGTAGTCCTCATAGGATTTTTGGAGTTCAGCAGTCATTGTTGCGAGCATGATGCAATGACCCTTCGTAGCATCTCGCTCATGAGTTTTATACGCAACAATTTCTTCAGGAGTAGCAGTGTTCACGTTGACCTTCTTCAGCTCATTGTCGAGAACCTACTCTTTATCCTCGTAGCGGGTGACCATGCGAATGTTACGGATCCAATCATTGAAATTGGTCCCATCGAATATCACCCTCCCACAGAAGTTCATGAGTGAGAATGAGCTAGAAGGGGTCGAGCCAGAAGCGTTGTTGTTTTGAGTAGACATCTGAAATAGAAAAGGAACAAAGTTCATATTATATAATAATCCCGAATTAAACACCCAAATGAGAAATTAGGGCTAGGACCCGACATGATTATTTACAATTCAGAAGAGGGATGCTGTAATCTAATTGCAAATAATATGAAGGTAGGTAAATGACGATTTACCAATTTCCACCATGAAAAAACGAAAAGGATTTAAGTTATAAATGAATTGAAATTCCTAGATTCTTTTGAGATTCATTGAACTTTTCAATGGCATGTTTAAATCTCGATTATGCCCTTCAAGTTTGTGACTGGGATACCGCGGATCACAAATAAGGTGTGAATAACCATGCAAATTTACTTGGCACTCTCGAAGTCATTTACCACCTAATCAATGTGCCGGTTAAGGACACACGCTACCCTTTGCCACCTTTGCTACTCCCAAATTAGTGTGTCGGTTGACCACACACGCTCTACTAATGACTTGGCAAGTTGCAAAGTGTAATTTCATGGAATAACATACATCTTCACATTTTTTTCTAAAGTAACTAAGATTGGGAATTTATAAAAACATTTAGTTAATTTATACAATCATTATACTTATTAATGAGGAGTTTGTTTCCCTATCCTAGCCGTTCGGCTAACGACCCTCCACCAATCAAGGAAGCGGTGGGTGAGAGTGGACATCCATTAAACTGCCATTTTATAGGCAGCAACCTTATACCCCCCCCCCCCTTATAGATCGGCTTCATGAATGAGGCCTACTAACGGTAAGACTAGCTTTATCTTATACATATATATAATAATTAATCTTATAATCTTATAATAGTATAAGGGTTGAATTTTAACTTTTAAAACTCTAGGGTTTAGAATTTAAATATTTCAAAATTAAAACTATTAATCAAAAAATTTAAATTCCAAAACTTGAGGGCATGTTTTGAAACTTTTCAAAAATTATCTTTTAAATCAAATTTGAAAAATAATTAATTAATCATATTATTAATCTTTATCACGTAATTTGACCTAATCTATTTTCTTGACAAGATAATTCAAATCAAAATACAAATAATAAATCTTTATCATATAAAACAAGTAATTATCATATTTATGATATTTATCTTTGAATTGCATTAGGGTAATCAATACCATATTGAAAAAATCGAATTTTATCAATCAAAAACGTTTTTGGTAATTATCCTAATTCAATTTCAGTCAAAATCCTGAAAAATCAGCCACCAGACGACTCGACTCGCCGAGTTACTGTTTGGACTTGTCGAGTTGCCCTGACTCGTCGAGTTCATCAGGTGACTCAACGAGTTCATCAGTCAGAGGCAAGATTTTTCGATTTTTCAGCTTTGAACAATTTGGCTATGCATCAAATACAAAAGAAAAACGACCTACGCTTTGATACCACTGTTGGGTTATGAGCAAAACATCAATCCTATGGTGCACACGCAAACCCTAAAGCTTTGGATCTAGTTTTTCTATTTGTACACGCAATAATCATCCAAAGCATGTAAACCATAATCTAGCATACAACAAAATCAAAATCAACATAAATAACTAGTAAGAGTGTTACCTTTCAATTGAAGCTTGTAGATCTTGAGCTTTTGAGAACCTAGCACCTCAAATGTGATGCCACTAGTACATCACAAACACCAAAGCAACTGGAGAATCTTAGAGATAGAGGGGAGAGGTAATTTTCAGCTCAATAAATCCTTCTAGGGTTGTGGTAGCCGAAAATTGGATGCCAAGGGTGTCCTTATATAGCTGATGAATTAGGGTTTCAGTCAAAGACCAATCCGGTTGCTTAGGCTCTAAGCAGCCCACTAGATCCTTCCAGAACCTAGCCCTTGGACGAAATCCTTATGAGCTTCCATAAGATTTCGTCCACCCTATCTTTAGGGTTCCTCAGCCCACTCTGCAATTATCCAATAATTACAATAACAATCTCCTTAATTCAATAAATATTTTTTGACCACAAAATTAATTCTAAATTATTCTTGACCAATGTTAATTAAATAATATGATTTCTCTTTTAATATATTATTCATATAATATATTAATAAACCATTATAACCTCTTTCTCCATTATTCATCCATTCAAGTTGCTTTGTTGAAGGCAACCCAAAAGGACCATGCTACAACCGGGTCAAGTACATACCAAGTATAGTTATGGCTTAGACACCTAATCCAACAGTTTTCAGATGCAGCTGACTTCGAGGACAAAGTCTAAGAGTGTAACGCCTGGTTCCCTTGTACGCATTTAAGCTAACTATTTATTTATTTTAAATGAAGGAATCGACGAGTTGGTAGCCCTAACTCGTCGACTGGAGGGCAGAGTATGCGCGGTGTTTGAGCTATCTACTCGGCGAGTCGAGGTCCCTGACTCAACGAGTATCTCGGCCAAGGTGAAACCCTAATTTCGGGGTTTTGCACCCTATTTAAGCATCCTAATCCCCACCCATTGGCCTCATTTACAGCCTCCTTGTCCTAAACCCTATTCCACGAAACCCTAAAGCATTTTGGGAGTGTACGAGCCATCTTTGAGTGTTTTGTGTGTTCTTGAATCCTAGAAGAAGAAGAAGGAGCTTGAAGGTTCAAGGATAAGGTTATAGATCCAGGGATTTCGTTCCATTCTCATCACTTTCTGGTAATCAAGCTCTTAACTTGCCTTATAGTTCCTAGATCCATTTATGGTCAATTTTATGGGGTTTTTGTCCAAGTAGCATGATTTATGAGTCATGATGTCCCAAGTTGATTATACTTTCAGATCTGGAGTCATTAAGGGTTGTAGAGGCATAAAGGTGCAAACTTTATGTCATTTGAGTCTCATAAAAACCCTAAGGATGTTGTTATGGCCTTTTAAGCCCCAAAGGGGGCCATGCATGAAAGTAAGCTCGAGAATTTACGTGGTTAACTGGTATCTAGGCCCTAGATCTAGGTTTTCCTACTTTGGTTTGGGATACTAAGGGTTTTTGGACAAGATCGGTGTCCTAAAGGAATTAGGGTTTTAGCTAAACCCTTCAAGAAGGGCAATCAACGGGTAAAGTTGGAAACTTTACCCTTAGAAAGGTCATTTCCAGTGAAGAAGCGAAGTATGGCCTTTAGATATAGAGAACAAGGGCCTAATCTGATAAGACGGCCAAACAGACAGAAGGACTCATCGATTCCATGAGAGAACTCAACGAGTCGGGTCGAGTTGTCCCGTTTTAGTTTATGGTAGAACTCGACGAGTCTGTAGAGGGACTCGACGAGTTGATTCACCAAGTCGCGACTATGAGCAGCTCGATAGAACTCGACGAGTCAGAGGAACGACTCGGCGAGTTGAGTCGCGATTTCAATATTTATGAGTTAAAAGAGCTCAACGGGTTGAAAGGTTGACTCGGCGAGTTGGTCAACTCAGAATGTTGACTTTGACCAGAGCATTGACTTTGACCAGGGGTAAAATGGTTGTTTTACCCTTAGATGGATTTTCAGATTTCTGACTAAGTATTATCGTATAGAGCTAGCCGGGGAGTCGTGGGAGAAGCCAGCAGAGATTCCTCACGCACAAGTTCAACATCCAGTTTGAGAGGTGAGTTTTCTCCCAGTAGGAACGGGTAGAAGGCACCAATTCCAGCCCATTTATGTATGTTAGCATGCACCGGACTCCGGTCTGATGTCGGGGCTAGCCCAATGTGGAGTATGTGTTCCGGACTTCGGTCTGATGTCTGGGCGGTCCCGAGAAGTATTTACGTATGCTTGATGTCTTTGTAATTCATGCATGTTATATGTTATGTGTTCCGGGCTTCGGTAGGATGTCGGGGCAAACCCGACGTATGTTATATGTTTATGTGATGTGTTTATGATATATGATACGCAGTGTGTATGCTGGGGCAAGCCTGATGCCGGGGTAAGTCCAATGTCGGGCGAGGCTCGATGCCAGACGTGGTCTGATGCCGGGGTGAGCCCGATGCCGGGCAGGAGTCCGATGCCGGGTAAGCCGATGCCGGGTTCATCCCGATGCAGCTGGGCGGAGTTCCAAAGTTTTGTTATATGTTATATGTTATATGTTACGTGTATGGTATGTGGTAGTCTGGGGGAGCTCACTAAGCTTCGTTCTTACAGTTTTCAGTTTTGGTTTCAGGTACTTACGCTAGCGAAGAGAAGGGCTCAGGATGATCGCATGGCACACACCACAGCTCTTAGACTGGGATATTTACTCTGATATTTGATATGAGATTATTATACTGACATTGTTATGACATTTTGAGATACATCGTTTATGAGTTTTAGATAATGATGATATTTATTGTTTTATTAATAATTTAAAAACGAAATTTTTGGACCATATTTTTGGGATGTTTCATACGAAATCCCAAAGCCCTAAAAAATTTGGAGACGATCCCGCGGAAAGGATATCTCAAGCCTAAGGAGAAAGAATACTCAGGAAAGCACACCCAAGTGGGAGAGACGAAATTGGGCTGAATCAGAGGATCGAAGGGCCTAAAAATAGTACTGGGAAGAAAGGCCCCATTGATTTTTAGAGACTCGATGTCGTCATCGCCAAAAGAGCATGTCTCCTCATAAGAGAGGATCCCCTGGTCGATAAAATCATCGTCGGGAAGGGCCAAGATGCTTTTACGAGAGAAAACCATTTTTCGACCCACGGTAGAAAGAATAAAAGCCTAGAAGAAAAATTACCTTCTAATCGCAAGATGGCACAAGAAAAGCAAAGAAGAACAGACAGGAGAATATGAAACTGATCCCTCATATTTATACTGGGCCAGTGAATATGATTTGACTGCTAACGGCTAGTAAACCATCCGTTGGAATTTAAATCCCCTAGCAGTTATGGGTTAAAACTGAAAATTACTATTCTCTCTCCATTTACCTATTTACCTTAAGTTATTCCTTTAAAATTTACAAAACTAACCCCAATATTTTCAGGAATAACTTGGGGGCAATTGTTAGGGCTAGGATCCTTACGATATTCAGGATCCTCAAATATCCAGGATCCTTAGCTACATCAGGATCCCAACTAATTACCGTTATTATTTTTATTAATATTTATAACGGTCATATTTTATTTATAACTAACACGTATGCAAAAGTAGTCAAGGGAAGACCAATTCTCAACGAATAATCATCTCAACTATGCTAAAGACCCGGAATACTTGGTCAAATAAGGTTCATGAAGCTGGTCGTAGAGGATCCCGGAAATATCGGACATCTTGTTGGCTAGATTAGACTATAAATTGACACTTCTAATCTGCAAACAACACACTGTTCTTGAGCCTAAGCTTACTCTACGAAATTCTCTACTTATTCTTACTAAGAACTCACTATAATCTTCATTTTATATCAATAAAATCGTCAAGGGAGGCGATCATTATCACCTCCCAAGGTTTTATGTCGAATATCCTAGTAAGGATCAAGGGTTTTCCTTGTAAACCATTGTGTCATTTTCTTTTACCACTTGCTATTACACAATCTGAACATCACAGCCTCTCATTCAATTTGGTTGATTAGTTCTTGTGTAATTTTTTACAAAAACACTTCTTTTGAAATCTCTTGAATTTGTTCATAGAAAATTTGAGCTTTTGTGTTTTGTTTTTGAGAAACCGGTTTATTTGATGTTTCAACATCTTTTTCTTTGTCTTTCTTAACTTCCCAATTTTGTTTTGGTTTTGCCTTTGAAAAGTGGATGAGTTCCTGTTAATAGTATTTTCAACCGTGCTTTGGTTTGAGAAAAACCCTTCTTTCAAAGCTCCTTTGTTATCTTCAACAACATTTTTTTGATTTCAGGATTCACTTTGTCTCCATTGCATGTGCTGACAAACACCTGATTGGGAAAAACTACATCATCGATGCATTTGAAATTTTGATAAACAACTGAGTTCGATTCGAGATAATGAGGACCTTTTTCCTTCATCACTTTTTCGAAAAAGAATTTGTTTCCTCATAAACTTGATCAATAACAACTCTGGGAATACTTGTTTCGATTGGAATGTCTTCATCATCATTTTCACTATCAGTTTGGCTATCTTCGACAACCACACGGTCATAGTCACAAACTTTCGAAGTTGAGGGTTGGTAAGTGTTAACCTTTTCAAATGAATCATTACAAATTTCTTTACCCTTAGCCATTGAAGTGACATTAATGACAGATAACTGAGAACAATCAACAACTTCTTCCTCCCCAATTTCACTGATATTTTCAAAATCATCTTCGATAACAGCAAAATTGTGTTGCGAGTCAGATGTCGAATTATTAGTCTTTTTCAAAATTTGTATTTGTTCAGTATTGGTCAAGATCTCATTCACAATATGAACCAAATACTTAGCATCCAAGCATTCATCTATTTTAACAATACCATATGCATATGAATCATTTGGGACCTTGTCAAATTCAGAAATCTTCTTCTCACAATCATAGGATGTTGAATCTATTTTTTCCCTTTCGAAAGTCAAAAAGGGAAAAAGTTTGATATATGGTTCCTTGCTTATGTCAGAGGAATGGTGTAAATCAGTCATGTAGAACCTGGTTCCTGGTATGTATTTTATTTAAGTAATTTTGCATTTTTGGCCTGGGACTCGGCGAGTTGAAGGCCCAACTCGTCGATTAGAAGCGGGATGAGACGCGGGATTTAAGTGATGGACTCGTCGAGTCGGGTCCCGGACTCGACGAGTAGGCTCTGACTGGACAAAACCCTAATATGAGGGTTTGCACCCTATTTAAACAACCTTATACAGCCTCAATCGCCCCTTTATGCTCCCAGAAACCCTCCATAGCAAACCCTAAGTGTTTTGGTGCAAGATCTAAGGCTTTTGAGTGATTTTTGTGGGTTTTGACCTCAAGGAAGGAGGAAGAACATAGAAGGATCAAGAGGAGACTGAAGGATTCGAGTTTGGTTCATCATTTGCAGTCTTTGAAAGGTATAAAGTCTGTACATTGCTTGCTTGTTTGTTAGATCGCTTTTTGGGGAAGATTTAGGGCTTTTTAAGCCATATGAGGTAGCCAACCATGATTGCAAACATGGTTGGGGGTCAGGACTTCGGATCTAGCACTTGGGGAGAGTCACAAGGCAGATTTGGGTTGCTTTTGCACCCAAGGAAGGCCCCATGCAACAAAAGAGCCATTTTAGAGCCTTTTTGGCTCAAAAGTCCCATGCATGCACGTAAAGTTCGTAACTTTATGTGCTAGATCGAGCTTAGGGGCTTGGATCTATCATTTGGACAAGTGTTGTACATCAGAAATCGAGGATTTAGGGTGTGGACGTTATCGACTCGGCGAGTCCGTTCTTGGGACTCGACGAGTCCAAGGATTTGAGTCCCATATCTGTTGAGGGTCAAAGAACTCAGTTGGGTGTTAGAAGGGTTGTAGCAGGACAGAAAGAGTGACCCAACGCATTGGACTTAGTTTTAGACCTGGAGTTCATAGGACTCGACGAGTGCTAGAATAGACTCGGCGAGTCCAAGGCAATCTTCTTATGATTGAAGATGAACTCGACGAGTTGTTCATACAACTCGGCGAGTCAAGGTCAGAACTTGTTCATCAGATGAAGGTGAACTCGACGAGTAGTTCATACAACTCGGCGATTCAGATGAAGGTTCATTCGATGTTCATATCGAAGAGGAACTCGTCGAGTCGTCGCTAAACTCGACGAGTAGGGTCGTGGATGAGGACAGTTGAAGAAATAGGGACTCGACGAGTTGGCGGCCCAACTCGGCGAGTCGGGTCAACTGGAAGTTGACTTTGACTTTAACTTGGACTTGGTCAGGGGTTAAATGGTCATTTTACCCTAAGAATAGATATCAGACTCTGATTGAGTGTTTTGTGGGGATTATAGCCGGAGGATTTCCGGAGCAGCAGCGGACAGAGGTTTCCCGCACAGAGTATCAGCAGCTACTCGTACGAGGTGAGTTACCTTCCAGTAGGGGTGGGTCTAAGGCCACAATGTCGGCCCACCAAAGAGGGGTGTTTAGAAGATGATTGTCTTTGTGATAATTATCTTGGTCTGGTTATATGCTTTGGTTATGAGTTTTATCTGTATGATATGTTACGTGTATAATAGGGATTAGTTTCCCTGACAGCGGTCCTTAGGACCGAAGGGTAGGTCAGTACCCGGATATGCCTGACTGTATGTTTATATCTTGTTGTTGTATGCTAGTGGTAGGGGGTGGAATAGTCGACAGTTACTGGTTGAAAGATACCGATGACAGTTACCGGTTGAAAGATACCGATGATGATTATCGGTTGAAAGATACCGATGATGATTACCGATTGAAAGATACTGATGATGATTACCGGTTGAAAGATACCGACGACGATTACCGGTTGAAAGATACCGATGATATTGTATGGTATGTGGTATGATGGGGGAACTCACTAAGCTTTGTGCTTACATTTTTAGTTTTGGGTTTCAGGTACCTCTTCGTCTAAGGGGAAGGAGCCGGCAGTGTAGCAGCGCATCACACACACACATGATTTCTGCATGGAGTTTTCTAGGATTGTACTCTGATATGTTATTATTTTATGACTTGGGTTTTCAGACATGATACATTGTTTTAAGAGATGACGTGTTTTCACAGTATTTTCTTATGAATGTTTTTTATGAGACAGTTAATTAAAAAGAAATTTTTGGACTTGAAAATTGGGATGTTACAAGTTGGTATCAGAGCCCTGGTTTGAGGGATTCGGACACACCCTCGGGAGTGTCTGGACTCAAACCGAGGGATTTAAAAGATTTTTACAAAGAAAATGGTTTTCTAAAATCTGAGTCAAAGGGTTTTGAGAAAGAACAAGGTGTGTGATGTGTGCGACCAGCCGAGCTCAAGTAAGTTTTCCCCAAGATACCCATACTTGTTATAATAAGTTATATGATATATGATTCTGAGAACTGCATGCTAGATTAGGGCTAAGGATCTAGGAGGATGCCTTGTATGTCTGATGTATATGATTCTAAGAACTGCATGCTAGATTAGGGCTAAGGATCTAGGAGGATGCCTTGTATGCCTGTTGTACGAGCTGTACGCTAGGACTGTTTGGTCAGCAGTAGGATAGCCTGATTAGGTTATGCCTGATGCGGTTACTCGATGCACGAATGCTGCTTGCTTTGTGCTTAAGGGGTCGTGGCTAACTTTAACTAACTAGTGAGCGGTTATTTAACAGTACTCGCAAGCTAGTTAGGGAAGGGAAGTAGGGACTCCTAGTGCAGTGATGGCGGAGAGTAGGTCAGAGAGTGCCCCAGGAAAGCTTGGGATGAGACTAGATGGAAAGGGATATTGGTTAAGGGACCTGGTGAAGTCGAGACAGTCCTTGAAGAAAGTACAGATAGATGTGGAAGGTAGTATGGGCCCGTACTACTGGAAGCAGAGGATCCGTACTCGAATCAAGGAAGGTTGAGACAGAACCGGGAAACTTGGAGAGTGTGATTAGACCTCTCGAGAGTATGTATGATCCTGACATTTATGCGTGTATTTTTCAGCATGGTGACCACGCGACATGGAGCAAGAGGTTCCGGATCAGGATCAGGATCAGGCTCGGGTGCAGGATCCGAGCAGGTTGATGACGGGCTTCACGAGTTCATCGCGTCTGAGATCACGAGAGGCATTCTTGAGTCGACCCCGGTCATTTTCGGGTCGATCAAGGAAGGGATCATTGAGCTGATGGAGGATCGCCTCAGGGAATTCAGGAGTGACATGGCGGTCATCCAGTCAGGATCACGCACACTGTCCTTTAAGGACTTCAGAGGGAGTGGTGCGTAGGATTTCCAGGGGGTGAAAGACCCCATTGCTGCTAGGAGATGGATCGCAGACATCGAGTCTGCACAGCTGACGAGCTTCTGCCCGGAAAGGTCGAAGGTATGTTTCGCTGCAGGGTGTTTGAGATACAGGGCCAGCGATTGGTGGGAGTCGGTTGGCGACTCTCTGGGAGCCTCGGCTGTTGAGGCTATGACCTGGTCAGACTTTATGACCAAATTCAGGGCGGAGTTTGCACCAGCTGTGGAGCTTCAGCAGCTGGCCAGGGAGTTCTTGGACATGAGACAGACTACGGAGACTGTGGCGGAGATCACCGCCAAGTTCCGGGAGAGGGCATTGCTGGTGCCCCAGTATGCGGGTGATGAGGACATGAAGAGGACAGGCTACCATGACATGCTACGAGCTAACATCCGGGAGCATGTCAGTTTCTCAAGTTGCCCTACCCTGGATTCCATGATTTCCAGGGCTATGGAGAGGGAGATTAATCTGGAGCACATCCGGAAAAGGAAGGCAGCGGAGGAGCTGACGACGGGGGCTTGGGGAAGAAGCCCAAGGGATCCGATGGTAGGCCGAAAGGCCAGTCAGGGCGGGACCACTGTGGGAAATGCGGTCGGTCACACGAGGGAGCTTGTCGCACTGGGCCGGGTTCAGGCTGCTATAAGTGTGGCAAGGTTGGGCATTTTGGCAGAGATTGTACTGCCCCTACTCCTGCGATTCAGATATCAGACCTGATTTGCTTTCGTTGCAATCAGAAGGGAAATAAAAAGGCCAATTGCCCTCGATTGACAGCAGCAGCAGCGACGCCGGCAGTGGCGCCGACCCCAGCGACAGCACGGGTTATGGATGGCCGGAAGGCCAAGTTGGAGGCTCCAGTGGTTCGGAGCCGAGCATTTCAGCTGACAGCCGAAGAGGCACGCGCTGCACCCGATGTGGTGACGGGTATGACTTCTTGTTTATGCTTTTATGATATGCTGCTGTGATTTTGGTATGTTATGTATGTGCTCTGTTTAGGATCGTTCCATGTGAACGGTATCCCAGTTCAGGTATTGTTTGATTCGGGTGCTACCCGATCGTTTGTCTCTCTTGCGCTTAGCAAGAAGTTTCTGGAGTCGTCAGGCACGGTGGATTGCCCTCTGGAGGTTGAGATTGCGGACGACCGGTCAGTGCGAGCATCAGAGGTCTACCGAGATTGCGTCCTGCGACTGTTTGAGGAGCGTTATCTGGTAGATCTGGTTCCCATACCTTTGCGGGGGAACAAGGTTATTATCGGTATGGACTGGCTAAGCCCCAATGGGGCAGTGATTGACTGTGCGCAGCAGTTGGTGCGGATCAGGACCCCAAGTGGGGGAGAGCTGGTGATTTAGGGCGAGAGGCCACAGCAAGGACCAGCTTTCTGTTCAGCAGCGAGAGCTAGGCGTTACCTTCAGCAGGGTTGCGCAGGATTTGTTGCCTATGTGATGGATACCCGGGAGATGGGTAAGGCAACGGTGAGAGATGTCCCGTGGTACGAGAGTTTACGGACGTATTCCCCGAGGAGTTGCCTGGGATACCTCCGGAGAGGCAGGTAGAGTTCAGGATTAAACTAATCCCCGGTGCGGATCTGATAGCCAAGGCACCGTATCGGTTGGATCCTCCTGAGATGCAGGAGTTGTCTACACAGCTGCAGGAGCTGTTAGACAAGGGTTTCATTAGACCGAGCAGTTCACCCTAGGGAGCCCCGATTCTATTTGTGAAGAAGAAGGATGGGTCGCATCGGATGTGTATAGATTATAGGGAGCTGAATAAGGTAACGATGAAGAACCGTTACCCACTCCCGAGGATTGATGACCTCTTTGTCCAGCTACAGGGAGCATCTTGGTTCTCCAAGATTGATTTCCGATTAGGGTATCATCAGATGAGGGTCAGAGAGGAGGATGTACAGAAGACTGCGTTTCAGACGCACTATGGCCACTATGAGTTTGTGGTGATGCCCTTCGGTCTCACCAATGCTCCTGCCGCGTTCATGGACCTCATGAACCGCGTGTGTAGACCGATGTTAGACCGGTCTGTGATAGTGTTTATTGATGATATCTTGGTTTACTCCAAGACGCGAGAGCAGCATGAGGAGCATCTGCGAGAGGTTCTGGAGACTTTGAGAAGTGAGAGCTTGTATGCTAAGTTCTCCAAGTGTGAGTTCTGGTTGCGCGAGGTGCAGTTTCTCGGGCACTTTGTCAACCAGAACGGAATATCAGTGGACCCGGCCAAGGTTGAGGCCGTGATGAGGTGGGAAGTTCCGAGGTCTCCATCTGAGACTCGGAGCTTTCTGGGATTGGCAGGCTACTATCGGAGGTTCATTCAAGACTTCTCCAAGATAGTCGTGCCCCTGACCAGGCTGACGAGGAAAGCCGTGGTCTTTCGCTGGGGGCCTGAGCAGCAAGCCGCATTCGAGACACTGAGACAGAGATTGTGCGAGGCGCCAATCTTAGCCCTGCCAGAGGGCATGGAGGATTTTGTGGTATATTGTGATGCGTCCATCTCAGGTTTGGGTGCGGTACTGATGTAGAAAGGGCATGTTATTGCTTACGCTTCGAGGCAGCTGAAGCCTCACGAGGCGAATTACCCGACGCATGATTTGGAGCTGGGGGCTGTTGTTTTTGCCCTCAAGATTTGGCGTCATTACCTCTATGGTGTTCGTTGTACCATTTACACGGACCACAAGAGTTTGAGGTACCTCGTGGATCAGCCGAACCTGAACATGAGGCAGCGTCGGTGGCTGGATGTGGTGAAGGATTATGATTGCGAGATCCTCTACCACCCGGGGAAGGCCAATGTCGTGGCCGATGCGCTTAGCCGCAAAGCAGCGCCAATCAGGGACATCTGTCTGAGGATGACAGTGGTGACTCCACTGTTGGAGCGGATCCGGGAGGCTCAGCAGGAGGCTATGAACGAGGAACATCGGAAGAGCGAGCGTATAGTGGGCCAGGTTTCCTCCTTCGACTATGATAGCCGAGGGTTATTGACTCTTCACCGTAGGGTGTGGGTCCCTTATCATGGAGGCGTGCGCCAGATCCTGATGGAGGAGGCACACAAATCCAGATTTTCTATCCATCCCGGAGCGACGAAGATGTATAGAGATCTTCGTCCTGATTATTGGTGGCCCTGCATGAAGCGGGACATAGCGTGGTATGTGGAGCGGTGCTTGACCTGCAGGAAGGTCAAGGCCGAACACCAGAGGCCACACGGCAAGATGCAGCCGTTAGATATTCCCTTGTGGAAATGGGAAGATATCACCATGGATTTCATTACCAAGCTTCCCAAGACCGCACGGGGAGTGGATTCGATTTGGGTAATCGTGGATCGGTTGACCAAGAGTGCCCATTTCATACCGATCCAGGAGAGCATTTCGGCAGAAAAGTTGCCCGACATCTATATCCGAGAGGTGGTAGCTCGGCACGGAGTGCCAGTTTCAGTGATTTCCGACAGGGATGTGTGGTTCACTTCTAGGTTTTGGAAGAAGTTTCATGACGAGCTGGGTACTCGTCTGCACTTTAGCACCGCCTTTCACCCGCAGACGGATGGTCAGAGCGAGCGGACCATCCAGACGCTAGAGGATATGCTGCGGGCATGTGTTTTAGACTTCGGAGGTAGCTGGGATACCTACCTTCCGTTGGCGGAGTTCTCGTATAATAATAGCTATCATGCGAGTATCGACCGTCCTCCCTTCGAGATGTTATACGGGAGGAAGTGCAGAACCCCGATATGTTGGGGTGAGGTTGGCCAGAGGGTCATGGGGAGCACCGAATTGGTGCTCAAGACGACAGAGAGGATTCAGCAGGTTCGGAGCAGACTTTAGACTGCTCAAAGTCGGCAGAAAAGTTATGCCGACAAGCGCCGATCGGACCTGGAGTTTCAGGTCGGGGATATGGTTCTCCTGAAGGTGTCGCCATGGAAGGGCGTCATCCGATTCAGGAAACGGGGCAAGTGTTGGGTTTTAGTATACTACAACATCCTATGGTGCACATACAACCCTAAATACCTTGGATCTATGTTTTCTCTATTATACATGCAAATATGAAGTTTCCAAGATATTACCCTATACTAGCATACAAATATCATATACTTGGGTAATAAAATAGATAGAATACATACCTTTTTTTTATGTAACTTGTCTTCATGAAGCTTGAGTGCCTAGTGCCCCAAGTGTGACACCTCAAATGGTTCACACAACACCATGAACACTTGGAATATCCTTGAGAATAAGGATACTTTGGTTCTCTCTAGTGAAATCGGCCTTGCCCTTTTGTGTACACACAATAGTGCCAATTTCACCAACCAAGGACATCTTTATATAGTGTGGAGATTAGGGTTAAACTCTAATACCCCTGACCTTTCATTTCATATGATCCATGGGTTAAACACTCCATGGACTATCCATGAAAGCTTAGCCCAACCTAAATGAACTTGGCCCATCACACACATATATCTTAGAGTCCATATTTAATTAGTTCCTTTTGATCACTTAATTAATTATAAATTAATTCTTGATCAATACTAATTAAATAATATGATTATATATTAATATATTAGAACTTATAATATATTAATATAAATCACTAGTATCCTTTTTTCCTCATCTTGTCTATCCAATTGTCCCGATGCCATGCAACCCAAATGGACCATGTCGGGTCGGGTCAAGTCTTACCAATTATAGTTATGGACTTACACATTAATCCAACAGTCTCCCACTTGGATAAGTCTAAAACTATTATTGAGTATGACTTCAAACCCTGACTAGCAATCGTAGCTCTCAAAAGCTTCTGTCGAACTCTGACCTTGCCGATGAACTCTGACCTTTGTCAATGACTTGTCCATTAGATAAGGGATCATATATTCCTCCATTCTAGATAGCATATGGACTGAGACATGGATTATAAATCATTCTCTCTGTCCATTTGTTGTTTCCTGATTTCCGATTCATGATGACTGACTGATTGAACAAATCAAATCAGTCCTGGCTTGGCCAAGCACTCACATGTCTCATCACTAAATCATCGAGGGGCCTACAGATATCGCTTTTATCCCGAAGGTAAAAGGAATGGATAAACTTCGACTCATATGGCTTGTTCTACTACTTGTTGAATCATACACAAAGGCACGTTTTATAACATCGAGTTACCAATGCGTTTTCATGCAATCAATGTATAACCAACTCATAGTAACAACTCATATCTCTAGGTTTGAAGAATATAAGATATTATCGTCTCATGATCACTCGTGATAAAATTCATGAAGTGATTCAAATGAGCGTGGGTTGAATCCAATACTCAGAACTTATGAGCACTCATGAGTGTTGTAGCACCACTTTGTCCAACATCTTAGACCTCTACAAGCCAACCCATGACAGTCTTGATTCATATCTACTTCCAACATATGACCGACTGTGGATAGTTTGAATAACTTAGTCATTCAGGAAGAATGACCTGGTTTATCCTGGAAGTCAAAACATGCAAAGTGAAACACAAGAATAATTGTATCTAATATGGTATCAAAACCTATGAATATAAATAAGACACTTTTATTTATCACCATACTGATTACTCATTATTCATTGTTTCGGTTTCATCAACTTTATACTTGAATTAAAAACACTAGTTGTCCCATGCTCCAAGCAAGTACACTATGTTTTTCAAAACAATAGCTTTGCCATACACTGAGTATGCACTCTATGTTTTTCTATGATCCTTACTTTGTGAAATAAACCAATTGAACATAATTTCAATGATTCTAATTTCACACTTCCAAATCCTTATTGAAAAATGTGAGAATTTCAAATTCCTATCATTTATCGAAATCTGTTTAGATTTTAAACTTATATGCACTGACCCTTCTGTAATGAATATGTACAAAGTCACAAAGACTTGTCAACAGTCATTATAAGGTATTGCAATGGAGTTCAACTCCATGGAAACTAAGTCTCATATTCAAAGTACATTGCTTTGAACATGCTTCTTGCATTAGGTTTTCTAATCTTACACAGATAATTTCCACCTATGGAGACAACTCCATATTCTCATTTTGACTATCACTTCTGAACAAGAGATGCCTCTTTTCAGAATATGTCAATATGGTCCTTCCAAAATTAGCACTATACTTCCAACTGTCCTTGAGCAACCAATCTTTGGTAAACCTTAGATTGTTCTCGACAATTGCTTAATCATTTTAGTCGTATCCAATTCTAGACCTTTTCCCTTCTTAATGCCTCTGGGCATTTGGAAAAATTTAGAAAGGACAAATATTATAGCACATGCAATCGATCCTGTACCCAAAGCAAATGGGACACGATTCATGATGTCTCACATAAAGACATGATTCTAGACCAGTCTTTGGCTACAATATTTTTATTTGCCATGTTTTCAAAATTTGACTATGAAGAGGGATGCTGTAATCATAATCAAATTTTGAGAACGCAATATATAGAATTTCCTTAAGTTGAACCAATCCAACATGAAATTCATATATATATTCTTGACTAAAGATGATTAAGGTCTCAATCTAAGCCTTTAGAACTGAAATGAAGTATATCCTCTCCCTTAATTATAGCAAAACAACTCTTTCAACCCCTGCAGCCTCACGAATTGAAACTTTTGTTTTCTATAATTAACATTGCTAACTTGCAACACTAACAATAATTATCATGCTCCCACTAACATGATGATTATTAGCATAACACTTATGCTCCCACTAGCTTTGACACGTAGTCAGAAATCAGCTGGACTTCTAGAAGTCAATACTTTACAGACTTTCTTACCAAAGTTCAGATTTCTGAGACGAGATTGCCTTGATAAGACTTTATCAAAATCATACACCTTTCCTTAGATAGCATGCATGTGTATCTAAACAATTTCAGAACTATGAAAAGGGATGCCGTAATCATAGTCTCAATTGTTTAGACCTTTTGCCATCTGCTTCAAATCTACTTGGTGGAAGTTTTTCCTCACCGTCATTTTCATGAATCGGAGAGAAACCTTATGACCCTTAGATTTTATGGTGTATGTATTCTTATCCATGTGAATCTGTCAAAACCATAATCACTAGACTAGGCTAGTGACAAATCCTAACTCATATGGATTCAACTTGTGCAATCTTAACCTCTTGCCACCTGGCAGCTCAAGGGCCTGCCATTGCTTCCAAGTAGCTATGCAAACAATTGAGAACTCTAAGAACTCATATGCAAAACCAACTTGAACTAGAATGGGCACAGAAATAGAAGTATGTCAACACGATAGGTTATAAACCTCAAGTCGTGTGCTAGTGAAGAACCTCAGGTTTTACTCTTGATTAGTTCTTGAGACTTTCAAGACCTTTAAGACTCCCATTGTCCTCTTGACATATAAGACTCTCTTGTCAAATATTCAAGGGATAGTGCGGATTCATTATCAAGACAAACACTTCACACAATTGGCCTTAGTTGGTCTTTGTTTAATCCAAAACATCACAACTTACCAACTTCAAATGTACAAGAGTAGGACACTTTTACTCTTACATTTGACAAGTGTTATAAACCTTTCTTTAAGATATGTCACTCAACTTATAGTCTTGGATTATGACTCTAAGACTTGTTTTGAAACGAAGTATGACTCATCTTCTTGATTTAACCATTTCAACAATTCATGACTCCTCTTCTTAGTCATAAGAATGCACTAAGATGTCCTTAGAAGACCAATTGTGATGTGGTTATTAAATCATTAAGATGATCACAAAACATGATACTAAAGTACTCTCCCATCTTTTCAGATTTGAGGATCTTTTATCTTTCTGCCTAATTTGATTCTTCTCATTCGTTCTGCCATACATCGAGACTTTTCAAATGCTTCAGAATTACACTTAAGCCTGTAAGTATAACCATATTTACTAAACTATAGTAAATCATGATGAATAGTCTTATCGATCTTTGTGGTGGACTTGACCAGTGCACAAGAATGTGTACTCGATCCCTTTAGTCATTTACTTGACTCACATATACATGTGAACAAGGAATTAGTCTTAATTTTCGAAAGCTGAAAGTTCTCATTCGTCATACTATACAACTTGCATGATTCCAAGTTTCGGTCCAATTGAAACTTGGGTGATGAGAAACTTTCCTTATTTGGTAAATTTAGACACTACCACAAATGAAAGAATCAAATCCATTTTCCAATATTGCTATTAATGGGAACATGTAAACAACAATTTTTCACAAATGTCATTGTAAGGATACTTAAAATAAATAAATCAAAACTGTTTTTTTTTATTTTAAAACTTCCGGAAAAACTTATCCTTACAATGCAAATGCATATGAAAAACTTGTTGTTATCTATTCCTAAGCAATATATCATAACTCCTAAGCAACAGCTCAAAATTCTGATCACCGAACCATGCAATCGAAAACCATCTTCGCGATCAAAATCAGCATATACTTCCTTTAAGTTTCTTCACTTTTCTTTGATTCTTAAAACATCAACATGTGACCAAGTCACATCATGTAATAAGAATCTCATAATAGAAACTTAACAGAGTTAGATAGTGAACTTTACCTGAAGGAGAGTCAAACTTCTTGACTTGATCAACCTTATGATCTTTCAGGTAAATAGGCAGCTTCGCAATCAATGCCCCTTACTTTGGCAAGAGAAACATATGGACTCATTGGGAATGGTACATGGGACTATCACAAACTTAGCCTTTCTCTTTACCATTTGGTCAACCTAGTTGACTATGGACAAACCCTTTCTTTGGGATGAGAAGACTTTTCTAGATATCCATTGTTACCATTGTCAATGTCCATTAGGAAGTTAATCTCCTAATCAATTTGCTTTACTAGTCCTCAAACCATTGCTGACCAAGCAAATAGATAAGATCATTAAGGGTCATGTCATAGTCTGTTTCATAGTAGTCCCAAAGGAACTCACTAAGTGACTTAGAAAGTGATTGAACATCCAACCTTCTTAAGACTTTGACACCCAACTCTCCCGGCTTGTCAATATGTGACTTCATCTCCAAGATGCGATCACACATAGACCTTGCTTGCCAATAGGGATTGAGTGACCTTTGAACTTGTGGGTTAGGGAGAATAATTGGAGGAGGTGGAGGAAGTAAAGTTCCAAGAGATTTCGGAAGATCATAGATGTCTGAGCTAGACATCTTTTGGGAGATATTCAACATAGTTGATTTAAAGTCCTTAATATAACACCCAACATGAAATATTAAGGCTAGGATCCAACAACCTATTTATAACTGGAAGAGGGATGCCGTAATCCGAGTTATAAAATAGTTGAAGGTAGGTAAATGACGATTTACCAAATTCCACCATGAAAAACGAAATATAATTAAGTTTTAATTGGATTTGAAACTCCTAGATCTTTTGAGATTCATTGAATTTTTCAATGGCATGTTTCAATCTCGAGTGTGCCCTTCAGGTTTTTGTGACTGGGATGCCGAGGATCACAAAACAAGGTGTGAAGTAACCATGCAAATATACTTGGTACCCTTAATATTTACCCCTCAATCGATGTGCCGGTTAACCACACGAGCTCCACCGATACTATGATAAATATTAAGTTACCCTTTGCCTACCTTGTTAAATTCATGTTAGTGTGCCGGTTAACCACACACGCTCCACTAACGGTTTAAGCAAAGTGCAAAGTGTAATTTCATGGATTAGCACCTTATTCACATTTTCCTAAGTAACTAAGATTGGGAATTTATAAGTGTTTAGTTACTTAGTATTTATCATTAATACTTTTAATGAAGGGAGAATTATAGTCCTTGTCCTACCTGTTCGGCTAACGACCCTCCACCAGTCAAGGAAGCGGTGGGTGAGAGTGGACATCCATTAAGCTGCCATTTTATAGGCAACAACCTTATACCCCCCTTATAGATCTGCTTCGTGAATGAGGCCTACTAATGGTAAGACTGACTTGCTCTTATACATATATATATATATATATATATATATATATATATATATATATATATATATATATATATATATATATATATATATATATATATATATATATATATATATATATATATATATATATATATATATTAACTTATAATATTATAAAGTATAAGGGTTGAATTTTAACTTTTAAAATTCTAAGGGCTTAACTTGGAATTAAAGTATTCATTAGAGATAACTTTTCAAATTCCAAAACTTGAGGGCAAGTTTTGAAACTATTCAAAACTCTTGGATTTTCATAACTTATGAGTTTTAAGTAAAACTTTAAAACCTTTAATGAAGAGACTCTTGGACATCCATAACTTGAGGACAAGTTATGGAGCCATAAAAACTATTTATAAGAAAAGACTCTTCATTTTTTTGTAACCTAAGGCATATTTATGAGTTTTTAAGATTCATAAATGTGACTTTTCATATAACTTGAGGACAAGTTACAAAAAAACACATTTTATGAACAACTTTTAGATTAATTAGGATTGAAAACAACTAAAACACAAATTTTTTTTTCCATTAATCTAAACTAACTCATAAATCAAGGAAACATAAAACTTTTGGTAATCCATAACTTATGGAGTTAAATGTTTGTTTTATGATGAAACTTTTCATGTTCCATAACTTAAGAATAAGTTATGGAATTCTTTAAAACATTAACACCAAATTTTGTAACTCCATAAAAACTTTGAATCAATTTTTTTTTTTTTAAAAACCTTTTCATATCCATAACTTATGGAGGTTTCAATACTCTTAAGATCATAACTTTTAAAAAAAACTTTTGAGCTCCAAAATTTTATGACAAAATTTGTAACTCCATAAAAACATTTAGATCAAACTTTTAAAACAAATAAAATAATCACATCATTCTATCTTTTAATAAATTGACCTAATTCAACTCTTGTAGTAAAGTGACTCAAATTTTACAAATAATTAGTTTTTCATAAAATCAAGTAATTATCTTAAAATTTGACAAACTTCATGCTTTTTTTTCTTTTTTTTTCAACTTTGAAAATCAAGCATTTGCATGAATATAACAGAAAACAACCCATGGCTCTGATACCACTGTTGGGTTTTAGTATACTACAACATCCTATGGTGCACATACAACCCTAAATACCTTGGATCTATGTTTTCTCTATTATACATGCAAATATGAAGTTTCCAAGATATTACCCTATACTAGCATACAAATATCATATACTTGGGTAATAAAATAGATAGAATACATACCTTTTTTTATGTAACTTGTCTTCATGAAGCTTGAGTGCCTAGTGCCCCAAGTGTGACACCTCAAATGGTTCACACAACACCATGAACACTTGGAATAACCTTGAGAATAAGGATACTTTGGTTCTCTCTAGTGAAATCGGCCTTGCCCTTTTGTGTACACACATTAGTGCCAATTTCACCAACCAAGGACATCTTTATATAGTGTGGAGATTAGGGTTAAACTCTAATACCCATGACCTTTCATTTCATATGATCCATGGGTTAAACACTCCATGGACTATCCATGAAAGCTTAGCCCAACCTAAATGAACTTGGCCCATCACACACATATATCTTAGAGTCCATATTTAATTAGTTCCTTTTGATCACTTAATTAATTATAAATTAATTCTTGATCAATACTAATTAGATAATATGATTATATATTAATATATTAGAACTTATAATATATTAATATAAATCACTAGTATCCTTTTTTCCTCATCTTGTCATGCAACCCAAATGGACCATGCCGGGTCGGGTCAAGTCTTACCAATTATAGTTATGGACTTAGACATTAATCCAACAGCAAGTTGGGTCCCAGGTATATTGGTCCCTTCAAGGTTATAGCCCAGGTGGGCAAGGTGGCATATAGGTTGGATCTGCCCACCGAACTCAGTCAGATTCATAGCACTTTTCATGTCCCCCAGTTACGGAAATGTTTGGTGGACGACTCGGCAATGGTACCATTAGAGGATATTCAGGTCGATGACAGCCTGAATTATATTGAGCGGCCAGTAGCGATTCTCGACCGGAAGTCGAAGGATCTGAGGAACAAGAGGGTGGAGCTCGTGAAGGTGCAATGGCAGCACCGGAAGGGCTCGGAATGGACTTGGGAGCCGGTGGATGAGATGATGGAGCATTACGCAGAGCTTTTCCAGGAACGAGCAGCAGACTTCGAGGACAAAGTCTAAAATAAGTGGGGGAGATTTGTAGCACCTGGTTCCTGGTATGTATTTTATTTAAGTAATTTTGCATTTTTGGCATGGGACTCGATGAGTTGAAGGCCCAACTCGCCGAGTAGAAGCGGGATGAGACGCGGGATTTAAGTGATGGACTCGTCGAGTCGGGTCCCTCGACGAGTAGGCTCTGACTGGACAAAACCCTAATTTGAGGGTTAGCACCCTATTTAAACAACCTTATACAGCCTCCATCGCCCCTTTATGCTCCCAGAAACCCTCCATAGCAAACCCTAAGTGTTTTGGTGCAAGATCTAAGGCTTTTGAGTGATTTTTGTGGGTTTTGACCTCAAGGAAGGAGGAAGAACATAGAAGGATCAAGAGGAGACTGAAGGATTCGAGTTTGGTTCATCATTTGCAGTCTTTGAAAGGTATAAAGTCTGTACCTTGCTTGCTTGTTTGTTAGATCCCTTTTTGGGGAAGATTTAGGGCTTTTTAAGCCATATGAGGTAGCCAACCATTATTGCAAACATGGTTGGGGGTCAGGACTTCGGATCTAGCACTTGGGGAGAGTCACAAGGCAGATTTGGGTTGCTTTTGCACCCAAGGAAGGCCCCATGCAACAAAAGAGCCATTTTAGAGCCTTTTTGGCTCAAAAGTCCCATGCATGCACGTAAAGTTCGTAACTTTACGTGCTAGATCGAGCTTAGGGGCTTAGATCTATCATTTGGACAAGTGTTGTACATCAGAAATCGAGGATTTAGGGTGTGGACGTTATCGACTCGGCGAGTCCGTTCTTGGGACTCGACGAGTCCAAGGCTTTGAGTCCCATATCTGTTGAGGGTCTAAGAACTCAGTTGGGTGTTAGAAGGGTTGTAGCAGGGCAGAAAGAGTGACCCGACACATTGGACTTAGTTTTAGACCTGGATTTCATGGGACTCGACGAGTGCTAGAATAGACTCGGCGAGTCCAAGGCAATCTTCTTATGATTGAAGATGAACTCGACGAGTTGTTCATACAACTCGGCGAGTCAAGGTCAGAACTTGTTCATCAGATGAAGGTGAACTCGACGAGTAGTTCATACAACTCGGCGAGTCGGATGAAGGTTCATTCGATGTTCATATCGAAGAGGAACTCGTCGAGTCGTCGCTAAACTCGACGAGTAGGGTCGTGGATGAGGACAGTTGAAGAAATAGGGACTCGACGAGTTGGCGGCCCAACTCGGCGAGTCGGGTCAACTGGAAGTTGACTTTGACTTTAACTTGGACTTGGTCAGGGGTTAAATGGTCATTTTACCCTAAGAATAGATATCAGACTCTGATTGAGTGTATTGTGGGGATTATAGCCGGAGGATTTCCGGAGCAGCAGCGGACAGAGGTTTCCCGCACAGAGTATCAGCAGCTACTCGTACGAGGTGAGTTACCTTCCAGTAGGGGTGGGTCTAAGGCCACAATGTCGGCCCACCAAAGAGGGGTGTTTAGAAGATGATTTTCTTTGTGATAATTATCTTGGTATGGTTATATGCTTTGGTTATGAGTTTTATCTGTATGATATGTTACGTGTATAATAGGGATTAGTTTCCCTGACAGCGGTCCTTAGGACCGAAGGGTAGGTCAGTACCCGGATATGCCTGACTGTATGTTTATATCTTGTTGTTGTATGCTAGTGGTAGGGGGTGCAATAGTCCCCAGTTACCGGTTGAAAGATACCGATGACAGTTACCGGTTGAAAGATACCGATGATGATTATCGGTTGAAAGATAGCGATGATGATTACCGGTTGAAAGATACCGATGATGATTACTGGTTGAAAGATACCGACGACGATTAGCGGTTGAAAGATACCGATGATATTGTATGGTATGTGGTATGATGGGGGAACTCACTAAGCTTTGTGCTTACAGTTTTAGTTTTGGGTTTCAGGTACCTCTTCGTCTAAGGGGAAGGAGTCGGCAGTGTAGCAGCGCATCACACACACACACATGATTTCCGCATGGAGTTTTCTGGGATTGTACTCTAATATGTTATTATTTTATGACTTGGGTTTTCAGACATGATACATTGTTTTATGATATGACGTGTTTTCACAGTATTTTCTTATGAATGTTTTTTATGAGACAGTTAATTAAAAAGAAATTTTTGGACATGAAAATTAGGATGTTACAAGTCAATTTAGTATACACTCTTTTAGCGAAATTATAGTAAATGTTAGGTTGGTTTAACAAAATACAATTATCCAATATCATCTTATCCCTATCATAACTAACATTATTTAGCTGCAATTATGGATTGTATATTCTACTCTTCTTCGACTCCAATCGTTTTTGTGTTTCTAGCAGTAAGATTTTGATTTTTCAACATCACTACTAACAACAATAAGCAAGTCATGAACATACATAATAATCTCATCAAAATCAGATATAACAAAATCATATGAACTAGAAGGAATATTAAAGGATTCGAGAAGAGAACATACCTTCGAAGTCCTTGGAGACTTCCGTGCTGCAGTAGAAACAAAGCATCTTCCATTCACATTCTCCTCATCCTGACTTCCCTCTTCATACTTGGCATACATGGCTTCATGTTCTGGGTTCCTCATATCTTCATCATCTGACCCAGAAGACCATATTTGATAAGTGTAATCCCCATCAACACATCCCTTAGCTACAAGATACATCCCCTTCGTCCTTTCTCTCACTTCTTCCAGCCTTTCAACATAGTAGGCTTCATCCTTCACTTTATCCTTCTTTTCCTCTCTCTTTCTCAACATGTAGTTAGCAGCCATATGATTCACACCATTGTAGTAGTGACAGTCAAAACCAGAATCTCCCTTTAATTTATTTTCCACCTTCTCTTCAGTAGCCTTACTCTCTTTCTTCTCAAACTTCGACTCTTATCTAACATTCTTCCCAGATGAGTTTCCATTGAAATTACTTCCTTTGAACTTCGGATTGAATGGCTTCTTGAAAGACTTCTTGACTTTGTTATTTGAGTAATATGCCACAGCTTCATCATCCGAGTTCATGTCAAGACCTTCATTATCAGAACCATCAACAACAGTCGGTTCGACTTCTGTCTCCTTTCCAAATACTTTCGAAACCAATGCCAGAGGACCATCCAAACTCAGTTTTCCTTCTTCAGTAATTTCATTAATCTCTCTTTCATGGGCTTTCAGAACATTATAAAGATCACCTAGAGAATAGCTGTCGAAGATTTGTTGTGTCTTGAGCATTAAACTAATGTTCCTCCACTCCTTTCGAAGTCCCATCAAGAAAGTAAGATTATACTCAAGAGTCAAACGAATAACCCCATATCGACTACACTTGAAGATTAATTCAGTAACACGATCACAGTACAGCTCAATTGTCTCATTTTCCTTCTGTTTGAATTCACCTAATTCAAGTAGACACTTCTTAACATAACTTTTTCTTGTTTTGTCACTTCCCTGATACTTCTCTTTCAAAGTATCCTAGATCTCCTTTGCTGTTTTACAACCGCAGACATAATTATAAACCACTGGTGGAAGAGCACCACTAAGTTCTCTCAAGCATCTCTTGTCATTTTTCTTTTGTTTATCTGTTTGCTAAACAACACTTGGATCATAACCAGCAGTTCCGACTTGTTCTAGAAAATTTACAGGATGATTTCCATCTATAATGCATTTCCATAGATCTTCATCAATCCGATTGAGATAGTCTTCCATCCTATCTGCCCATTGTTCGTAATATTCAGGAATCGGCATCGGAATTTTGGTTGAAGAGCAATGAAGATAAGAGAAAATAGTCATTGTGTTCATGTTGAAGTTAGCCATTGATGTACGAACAAAAATGATAAAAGCTTCAGAAATAGGAATCTAAGGAATGAATCTTTGAGAAATCAAACAATGAGCACTCGATTTATCCAACGAACAGCAAAATCGAATCAAAACAATTGATTAGAAAAGATTTTCTAGATTAAAAGTGCAGAATATTTTTGAATCTAAAACGACTCAAAAACTTTTGAAACAAAGACAAAATCAGAAATCAATTGAGAGAATGCTGCTCTGATACCAAATGTGGTTAGTATGAATCGAGTGAATGAAATGAAATCAGAGTATGAATCAATCAAGAACACAAGTTGTAAATAGAATTTGTTTGGCTCAATTAATACTTCTTAAAGATACAAGAGAAAGGTAGAGTAAAGAACACGAAGTATCAAAAGTTACTCTATACCTAGTACCCATCCCTATTTATAGGAGAAATAGAAGTAAACAAAAAGTACATAAGGGATAAGACTTATACGCTTCGACATCTAAAAGTGCCCTTATGAAATACATACAACGGATACAACGAAACAGACTTCGACACTAAACATGACCTAAGACACTTCGACACCTCACAACATATTTCGACCTCTACAGTTCCATGCATGTTCCCGTATGCCATCCCATGAAGATAGTGGAGCTCAACGACACCACACTTCACTTACACATGTCAAATAGGAGATAGGATTTAGAGTTTTAGGCTCCAATAGCGGGAATGTTATTAATCAATAAACAAGTATGGATGATCTAATAACGGATATGACATGGGTGATTCATAGCACACTCAACCTACATGGGGTTTCCATTATTGGAGGCCATGTCGAGGGGCACGTTGAATACTTCTATGATTTGGACTTCGATGTTGACATGATGAGTCCCCTCGCCACATGTGCCACATACACCGCATTCTATCGGTCATCGCTCTACCATCGGTGCTTCACATGAGTCTATCTTGCCATTTATCACTAGAAACGGCTATGTGTTAGTATTTTTATGTGACATCCCCAAATTCATGGTCATTTTAAAAAATTTATTTACACTTATTTGAAAATCAGAGTATTCGTTTTAAAGAATAATATTGCGGAATTTGTTCCCAGAAAACATGATAAATATATTATCAAAGTATTTCCAAAGAAATGTATTTTATTCATTTTCAAACAGTGGGATGTCATCGTCAATACAGAAACATAAGCATAAACATACCTTAAATTCATTTACACTAGTGATTTACATCTCCTTTAATCTATCAGTGTAATGTAGCTTCGTATTGATACATGTGATACAAGTAAACTGAGTGGGTAAGGTTGGGAAACCTGGTGAGTACATAGGGTTTTCAACCCACAATAGTAAAGTTATTATGTTTTATCATCAAACAATTAACCCAATTACCCTTCCCCATTATCTTCTTTATTCTTAAGGATCTACCCTAAGAATGACTTATTATTCATTTATTTATTCCTAAGGGTTCTCCTAAGGAATAGGCATGAAGTTCCATCGCTGCCAATGCCACAATTGCCAATGTTATCTATTAGGCACAGCTGCCAATATTATTATTTAAGCGCAGCTGCTAGGATTATGATATTCTCTATTAGGCACAACTGCCAATATTATCCTTTAGGCGCAGCTGCTAGGATTTTTAGAGTACATCTCGTGAACACATAATTCAAAAACACCTACAGGTTGTGGCACAACTGCCAATATTATTATTTAGAGGGCACTAATTCATAGCTACCAATGTTCATCTATATCATCTTTCATCACTCATCATTCATCTACCTATCTTTACCCAATACTTTTATAGGTATAAAATACATATACAGATTAAATCAAATAAAACATGTATATTCGGTTCATCCAGCATAGATATCAAGAACACAGATAAGATGCACACATAGCACGTAGTTTATATTAAAAACTTCATATCTATGTGTAAGATGAAAGTAACTATGCACTCACCTGGTTAGTTAGTGCAGACTAACTATTGTCGTGGCATCAAGCTTAGCACTAATTTCCAACTTATTATCTTGCCGAAACCTTATTTATTTTTATACTCCCTGGTCTCTCAAAACTTCTTTATGATATATTTACTTTTTTATAGAAACTATTGATCGTTTGCCTATTTATACTCAAAATTTGATTATCCTCCGTACAATCTAAAGGCTTAATCATCGGCATTACTGCCACGATATCTCAAAAGTTAACATGTGTTCCTCTAAATAAACACGTAATGCCTTTTTATTGTACGATTACGTATTTAAACAACGTTTGTTATTTTTAATTAATAAAATATGTACGACCTTTCTTATATTTCTTATATGTATGTTGGTTTGCAATTTACAAATTATAGTTACATTTACAGTCCCTTAGTTATTCTTGTATTAACACAATATATCCTTCAAGTTACACTTTAGCCCTTTAACTATTTACTAATAAAATCATTATACCCTTTATAATAAAATCTTATCCAAATCATTTAATTCGTTCCTATCCAAACTTATAATCGATAACTAACGTCGTAAAATATATTTAGACAATTATTTTCAAGATTTATATCTCGAAAATATATAAAATATATATTAATTTCTCTTCTTTATATCGACAGACTCGTAATTACGATTTCTACGAGTTCGTTTAGATTATTTATCCAAAATAATCTTTTATTTTTAAACCTTTATTTAGCCCTACGAATATTATATACACATAATATTTGTCCAATTTCCTCACATATACTTGAATAATTCCTTTCACTTATTCATAAAAGGTTACAATCGTCGATCGACGTAAATAAAAATTTTTATAATTATGCAAAGCGAGAAATGTGGGCGTTACAATTATCTCCCCCTTAGGATGATTCTTTCCCGGAATCATCAACAAAACAGGGCTTGTATAATGACTCCATACGTTATCTCTTCATCCTAGGTAATAACCGTAACTTCTATGTTCCTTCGAATGAGTATCTAACTCTTGGACTTCTTGACTGCAGGCAGTTCCCGATCGTGCACCCGCTCCTCATACTATGTTGGACTTTCAATTTTCACCTTCGACTTACAAAATCAATCCTTATTGGAGACTCCTGATCCTTCTTAAACAGGGTTAACTTAAGAGAAGTTCCTTACATAGACTACCATAATAGAATGATGGGTCATATTCTAATGACCTCATGTCGTATGATGCAATGCTTAGACTCAGGTCTTTTTGAGTCAAATTCCAGAATGGAACATACCTTCCTTCTTGTTCTAATGTGATATAATCACATTCTAGCATGTAACACTTCTATCTAAAACTTTCTTACTTTAACAGCGATCGCGATACTTCTATTGATTGCTTCGATTATCTTTTACTTCAATCTTCTGGCTTAAGTTGGATGCTACATAGAACTTGGTTCTCTGAACCACGTACAATACTAATCTTCGATTTGATATAACCACTAGGGTCCGAATAATAATCATCTTCTTTGTCATTACCGAAACAATGGTAACAACATACATGAATGTTGAAGCAAGAAGTAACCCTCTTGAACCTCCATCCGAAGTCACCACTCTACCGCAATATTGTTCCTTCTACCGCAACGTGAAGCGAAGATGTCATATGCAACCTTCTTTCCAGAACAAAGACTTAGTATTTTTAACTTATGTATTTACTATGTTTTGTCCAGTATACCTTTCATGGACACTTCTTTTAGTCTTAGTTTATTTCTTCTGTAACTTTCATGGATCTCTATAAAATAGAGCCTTCCGCTTCAGTTTGCAATACACAAATTTCTTTCATCTTATCTTATCTCTCGTTACTTTCTTACTGTCAAGATCCTGCTGTACTTAAATCTCTTATCTAAAGATCATAATCTCTCCTCGGAGCAAGTCACTCTTGACTTAATGACGTTAATACTGATCACATTTACTAACTTGGTTTGATTGCAATCCTTGTTACGAATCAGCTTAAGTTTTTACTTAATATAATACTTGTTGTCATTTATATTTCCCTATATTTCCGCATCTAATTATCTAACTCTCTAACTCTAACTCATTATTGTTGAGCTTTATGATCCTTTGAGTTAAACTTATTCCGCAATATAACTTGTTCTAACGTTTGTTCAAGTGTGTTTCTCAAGTTTTTCTCTCAACAATTGGTATCAGAGCTAAAGTGGTTGCTTTTTGAACAAGAACTCTTATTTTAAAAGGCCTTCTATACCACTGAAGTTCATTTCAAAAAAATTAAAAAAATCTTTTCAAAACAAGGAAATATGGCTCAAGCATTATCACTCAATGTTTCCAACAGTGTTGGAGGTTCGAACAGAGCTCCAATATTGGTGGAAAATGAGTATCTTCATTGGTCCCAAAGAATGGAGAGATATCTAAGAAGACTTGGACGAGATGTGTGGAGATCTGTAGAAGAAGGACCTCATGTCCCTATTCTTACTCCAGTTCAAGCCGAGGGTGCTCAAGCCAGACTTGGTCAATGCCAACCTGCATTGAATCATCCCACTAAGGATGATCTCGACAAAATGGAAAATGATGCAATTACCTTTTATGAAATATCCTGCGGAGTTGCTCCTGACAACTTCGACATTATCATCAATTGTAAGTCTGCAAAAGAGATCTGGGATGTTCTCAAGAACTTTTATGAAGGTTCTGAGCAGGAACAAGATAAGAAGCTCACTACCGCACTCAACGAGTTCAATAATTTCAAAGCTCATACGGGTGAAAGCCTTGACGACTGTTTCAAAAGATTCAACCTCAATGTTACCAAGTTGTCAAACGCCGGCACTATTCGCAGCAACCATGAAACCAACCTTCAGTTTCTTAATGGTTTGGCAAAACACTGGACTACCGCAAAGATGATAGTCCACGGTGACAGAAAGATTCACTCACTCTCTGTCTGTCTCTCTCTCTCTCTCTATCTCTCTCTCTCTCTCTCTCTCTCTCTCTCTCTCTCTCTCTCTCTCTCTCTCTCTCTCTCTCTCTCTCTCTCTCTCTCTTCAAGCTGTACGGAGAACTCCAAGCACAAGAATCAACCGTACTCAAAGATTGTGCTGACTTCGGAGGACCACTTGCTCTCACTCTCTGTCTCTCTCTCTCTCTATCTCTCTCTCTCTCTCTATCTCTCTCTATCTCTCTCTCTTCTCTCTCTCTCTCTCTCTCTCTCTCTCTCTCTCTCTCTCTCTCTCTCTCTCTCTCTCTCTCTCTCTCTCTCTCTCTCTCTCTCTTCAAGCTGTACGGAGAACTCCAAGCACAAGAATCAACCGTACTCAAAGATTGTGCTGACTTCGGAGTACCACTTGCTCTCATCGCCCAGTCTCAACAAAACATAACTCCAATATACTCTCTCTCCTATGAAAACCCGCTGCAGTCTTACGAAGGTGACACTGAGTATGATGATGATGAAGAATTCCAGAATGCTATTGCCCTTGTCAGTCAGCAGTTCAATCGATTACCTTCTACCTCCTTTCGCAAAAATCAGCAGTTTACTAAGCCTCCCTTTAACCAAATTTTGAACCCTAAAAATAATCACCCTCGATACCCAAAACACCCTCATCAATATCCGCAACCAATTAACTCTCATCAAACAAAGGAGTTACCGCAACCTACTAGACCAACTGACTCCGGTCCCTCGACCGAAGTTAAAGAAGACGTTGTAATTTGTCATAAGTGCAACAAAGAGAATCATTTTGCTAAAGACTGTAAAGCTAATGTCGTAAAGGACAAAGCCTTTTATCTCCGAATGGCACAAGAATTGGATGAAAAAGAAAAGGGAAGGGCATATGTGGCCGAGGTGAAAAGAGATCATCAAGTATAGTCTTCGGGTGATGAGGATAAAGACGTCAACATCAAGGGCAAGGGTAAGATTTGCATGCTGGCAACCGCGGATGAAGATGGATCGACCAAGCCTGAAAAGAACTACTGCTATATGGCCAAGGATGGAACTCTGAGCATAGTCGAACAGGTAAAACTTACAATTCAAACTCTTCGTTATAACATGCATGATTGTCAACCCTTCTTAGACAACCTTAATGACACATGTGTTGCCGTCCTTTCAGACTATAACAAAGCCCTAGATGAGAAGAACATAGCGTCCCAAGAAATGTTCCATGTTAGAGGATGACTAGAAGACAAAAGACTCAAAGTGGCCATGCTAGAAAAAGATTTAGGATTAGAGAAGCATGCAAAAATGTTATATAATCCCAGTTAGGAATAGCATTAGATCATAAGGATTTAGCACAAAAAGAAATCGTACGTTTGAACTTGTTAATTGAAAAATCGTTTAATGAAAGTGAGGCAATTGAAAATCTTGTGAATAATGGAACTGTTGACAATACATACAATTGGGGTTGGTCCAATGGGTACTCTACCGCAAAGGACTCATCACCCCGGCTTAACAAAGACCGTCTCTATGTCCCTCCAGACTAAGAGTTCCATTTCCCAGTCAATGACAAAACCTTTCCAGAAGACATCAGAGCTCATTTCGGTCGACTTCATAATCTACGTAATAACTGTGTCATCGAGGAAATTCTTCCTGAAACCTCGGATCATCCATGTGATCAAATACCCATCATTGGCACAATTTATCCCAACTCTTAGACTTCATCAGTTGTTGATGAAGAAATTCTTATGGAAGGATCTGAAGTTCTTATGAACTATCCATCTTTGCCCTCGAACTGCAGTTTCTCTCACTGCAGTCCTGAACCGAAGTTTGTCCAACTGTCTTCCATCAAGTGTCCCACAAAAGAATCAACTTTGACTTACTCTGCGGTAGTCCAATCTTCCTTACCGCAGACTGCAGTCAAGAGCTCTATGACTATTCAGCCAATTCATCATGAGTTGCCTATTCAAAATTTCGAATATGGTCAATGTTCTCAGAGTCCTGAAGCTTCTAGTTCAGATGACTCCAACCCTCGTTTTCAAGAACAATCAAAGGTTTCCAGGAAACTGCAGTTGAACATCAATGACTGCGGTTCTCCAAAAACTCAGGCAAAACTGGCTTTCAAGGAAGAACTTAGATCTCGTAATAAAAAACAGGAAATCTTTTCAAAAAACAAAAGACAAGTCAGAATTTCAAAACACAAGAGTCCAGAAAAACTTGTTTTCTCAAATTACTTTTCGAAAAACTCTACAGTCAAGAAATCGAACAAAAAGGAATGTACAGTTCCTAAGATCTTGTCAAACTCTCCTGACAAAACCCAAAAGCGAGTAAAGTCTTTTCAAAGTAATGGTTTTCAGATTAATTCCTCAGACGACCCAAAATGGAAGGGGATTTTACCAACTCCAACACTTTTCAAGTCACATCAATTATTCCGAAAAACACAACCTAGGAGATTTACACGAGCTCACACTCGTTCAAACCGTACTTTTCCAAATTCCAAGGGCACCTTTGTCAGATATAATTCTCGGACTGGTCATAAGACGCACCCTACACCCTCCGGACCGTTGACCAAGCATAGTGTCTGGATGAATGAGAAAAATCTCTCATTTGGATTTTATCTTCAAAAGGGGTCACCTCAAGTCCAAACTCGCACCTTTCAAAAACCTCATAACTTTACTAAATCTCACAACACTCCAAAGGTTCACAAACACCAAGGTCTAGGTCTCAAGATTGACACAAAACCTGTCCCAACAACCTCAGTTCATGCATCTATGAAAAACCCATCTGTCGCCTCAGGCTCCAAACTTGTTTGGGTGCCCAAACTAACCGTGTAATTTTTCAGGCAATGTGCAAGGAGGATCAACAAAAGGAGTGGTTAATAGATAGTGCCTGCAAAGATTAGCAAACCAAATAACAACAGCTAAAAGAGCAGGAAATTCAAACAGTTGCCAAGTACTGGGCGGATGCGATCAATAATGCAAACACAGTGGCCGCAATCCTTAAAGTTCAAGATTGGATGACCTCAATGGCTGAAACCATCCAGAAAGCCCAAGCTCTTCAAAATGGCGCAGGTCCTTCAAAGCCAACTCAAACTGCCGAAATTCATGCATCTAACGAAGACGGTCGCCCAATAGAAGTCAGTTCCGGACCAACTTTTAGTCTAGATGATCTTGATATGACTGAAGTTAATCAACCACTTCAGTCAGATGACTTTATGATGGTGTTTGATGATGAAGATTCAAGAGGTTCTCAGCACTCAACTTCCAAAACAAAAGAGAAGAAGAAAAAGAAGAAAATGGCTGTTACTCGTAAGGAATTTTTGAGCCTTCAAGAAAAGGTTGATAAAATCTTAGCTGCAGTATCAACCCCTCCACAAACCAAAGCTGCTGGTCCTCAGTCTATTGCTAAAAGACTTTAAAGATTAGAGACAAGAGAACGCCTGGCTGCTGAATGAATATCGCTCAAAGTTGAAATGGGTATCCGTGCCCTTCAACAGAACAGCAGACCACAAGGAATTCTTAGCCGCTGCTAAAAGACTCATTCAAGAGGTCACCGCAATCAAAACATAACTTCAATCAGTGATTGCAGACCAGGCAATTCAATCCAAAAAGCTTGTTGAGGAAACTCACAACGCTTACGAGTCAAAAATTTCAGTGCTCCATTCAACGATCAACAATCTTCGACGCTCCCTGACCGCGAGCTCTCATGGTCAGGAGATACTCAAGCTCACCAAAGACATTCATCAGTTGTTGTTCAACACAAAGATCCCCGATAATCAGCAACTATCTGATATTCTGAAGTCCGAATTCAACGATGTATTCACAAAGATTGATGGACTCCGTCAGTGGTTTGAGGATCAACAGGTTAATTCCTAAAAAGGGGGAAGTGAGCACTCTGATCCGCAACTCCATCAATCTCGGGTCACACCAGACTTCGGTCCATCTCACTTCTCTCCAAAACAACCAATTGCAACTCCTGAAGCTCACCAATCTCCGATTTTAACTACGGATCAACTAAACATCCCACTTCGGTGCCTTATCCTCAAAAATCTCCTCCACATATTCAAATTGAGCAACATGAATCTCCTCCTCGCCAAGAAACCCCACCTCATTTCAGAAACTTGGCACCAAATATGTCTTCAGAATACTCCGATGACTCCCCCGCAACGGAGCAAAGGAAGAAGGACTGGAAGGCGGCAAAGTTCGCAGAACAAATATGGAGAGACCATGGGTTCGACACTACCATGGATGAAAATCTCATTAACTCATGGGTTAATCCAACCCGCAAACTTCTGGATGATGACTACAGGCCAGTGTTGACATACGCTGAGCCTCCAGAAGATGGCTACTGGGACATTCCCATTTCTCCAAATGCCATGTTTTTCACAGTTTTTGAACCATTTGACCTAAGTCTCCCTGATGATCAAAGACCACCTCTGGAGTTTGAACGTCTCAACAAGTTCCATGGAAAGCATGGATCCAAATCTGAGGACATATGGTCAAGTGATAGGCCTTCCGGAGTCAAGAACTACAAGGTCCGTAAATTCATGAAGTCCGAGTTCATCCAATATACGTTGACAATAGGAGGCTGTGATTACATCCGAACTTAGGCTGACTTCCCGTGTATGAATCCGGAAGAAGTATTCTTAATCGCAAGAGTGTTTCAAATCAAATCCGAAAAACACTCCAAAATTAAGATAGCGTATGAAAAAGCTTGCGAGTACCTACAGTGTGCAGTATGTGATTTTGCTAAAATGGATGTTGACATTAATCCGACCTGGGTTCAGAAGTTCAACCTTCCTCCAATTGATCCTGCACCAGTCTATACTCTATACTAAAGGTTATCAAGAACGTTCTTTGGGTGCAACCAACTTCCCAGAACTGGGAGTTGTGTTCAAAAGAGTTAATAGTGATGTCAAGTACTTTATTCCCATCACTGCCATGCACTGCATGACCCGAAGGCAACTAGAAGTGACTCTGACTTTGGTTCAAAGATCAAAGCACACAACAGACGAAGTCAAGTTCGAGATCACTCGAAGAATCAAATGGCTGGGAGAAGTTAGAAAATTCTGGTGGCTACTGATAAAGTTTTTAAAGATCAACGGGTGAGAAGGTTAAAGAGGTCAATTAGGGGGAAATTGTTGAAGCAAGAAGTGACCCTCTTGAACCTCCATCCGAAGTCACCACTCTACCGCAATACTGCTGCTTCTACCGCAACGTGAAGAGAAGATGTCATCCGCAACCTTCTTTCCAGAACAAAGACTTAGTATTTTTAACTTATGTATTTACTATGTTTTGTCCAGTGTACGTTGCATGGACACTTCTTTTAGTCTTAGTTTATTTCTTCTGTAACTTTCATGGAGCTCTATAAATAGAGCCTTCCGCTTCAGTTTGCAATACACATCTTTCTTTCATCTTACCTTATCCTTCATTACTTTCTTACTGTCAAGATCCTGCTGTACTTAAATCTCTTATCTAAAGAAAATAATCTCTCCTCGGAGCAAGTCACTCTTGACTTAATCACGTTAAGACTGATCACATTTACTAACTTGGTTTGATTGTAATCCTTGTTATGAATCAGCTTAAGTGTTTACTTGATATAATACTTGTTGTCATTTATATTTCCTTATATTTCCGCATCTAATTATCTAACTCTCTAACTCTAACTCATTATTGTTGAGATTTATGATCCTTTGATTTAAACTTATTCCGCAATATAACTTGTTCTAACGTTTGTTCAAGTGTGTTTCTCAAGTTTTTCTCTCAACGATGAACAAAACGAAATCAATTACTAGCGCCTTGGTAACCTTGTGACTTTCCCTGATCTAAATGTGAGTCATGTTCTTCCGGTAGTATAGGCCTCTACTACCATTTACACCTACTCATACTCGTCCCAAATATTGTCTTGCAATCCCCAAATTCTTATTTCCTAAAATCACAAAACAATTTAACACACACGATTGTGTCCAAATAATCATAAAATATTCCCTAGACTCTACTAGGTCTTCTTCCATCCGTATCTTCAATCATCAATTCTGCTTCAACTTGGTTGGTGGTGGAAATGCCAGACGATGGGATAAATTCATTGATTACACTAATCGTTCCATCATCCCGCCAATCAAAGGTGTACTTCGGACGTAACATACTCCTCTAATCGTATTGTTATTTTCCTTGACGTATTCTAAAGGCAAGATACCACTCTTACGATATCTTCTGATAGGTGTCATTCACTATCATAAGCCTTTTCATTTCCTCCATTTACTCAATTCTTTACGAGTCTTCAGCATGGATTTATGTTCACGGAAGCAAGCGTTCAGTGCATCGAGACGAGAATATAAATAGAGAAGATTTAGACGTGTAATCCTCCTTATTAATCCAAAAGGTTACATGCCAGTTCTAATATCGTAATCAAGCGTTTATAAATCAAAACACACAAAGCTTCTAGATTCGGTCGGCAACAGACTTTAGATCCAATCAAATAATGGCATCACAAATATTTTAGCACATAAAAGCATTTTAGGCATCTTCCTCAATTTAGCTAGTGCTTGTGTCTATTCAGGTGTACTTCCTAAATTATATTATGTCACACCCCAAAACCGGAACGACGGAAATGTTTGGGGGTGGAGGACGTCATGTTCAGTATCACAACAATGCAAAGTAGTAAACAAGCAACAACATCATCCATTGCATTAATAATATAATTTCATACAAGTGTGTTCTGTCAAGTTATATAGACACCAAAAATATGAATCAAAATAAAAGATGAGTCTTGAACGAGCTCCATCTTCTCAAAACTTGGCTCCGGTACCTGTCAACTGGTGACCTGAGAATACAAGTTATTTTGAAAGAGTTTATCAGCTTTAAAGTTGGTGAGATCATAAGTATTTTAGTGTCATTGTTTGTATGAAAGTGTTTGTAAGTATGTGATGTATAAATTTGTAAAAGTTTGTAATTGTATAAGTTTGTAAAAGTTTGTAACTGTTTGAACTCCCCTAGAAAACCCTATGTTTCCTACTAAAAGTAGCCTTCTACCAAGGCATCTAGTATCTGTGTGTGTCTCTTGTAAGAGTGTGTATTTTCCCAAATCTGACTATCATTATCCAAAAATATAGTTTTTACATTATTGTTTATTGTGTGAAGATCACAAAGTAATGTAATGGGAAAATGAAATAGTACTGTAGTGTTGTATTAAGTAACTACTGCTGTACTAACTACCTTAAACCAATTTTTATTTAAAGTACCATGTGATCGGCCTGTACCCTGCTACCGACTCTAGAAAAACGACGATGTAAGACGTCGTAAGAAATGACGTTTGGCACCCGTAGACTTGCAAGTCCCACTGTAGCGAGCAGCAAGGTGTAGGATAGTCAATCCAGTATAGATCTATACACAAACTCATACGCTCCCCACTTAAGGAGATTCTGGATACAAAACGGTCATGACACGTAATGCCATGCCCCGTTACGTGGCTCACATAACTGTAGTAATGTTCTAGTATATGTATGTGCTAGCTGTATTGTGTGTTCTCTCCCTGTCTAGCATGTATGTATGTTCTCTCTGTATGGTATTATTTGTTTCTCATCATAGTATTCTCTATACGTATGTTATGTTCTCTCTGTATAGTATTGACTCATGTATGAACCTGTATGTTTCATTGTTTTAGTAACAGTATTAGTATCTCCCTAAACTATACCTATTATAGCTTACTAGTAAGGTTGTTTGAATGTATGAACATGTGTGTGTACCCATGCTACCCAACGGCATTGAACTGAATGAAAGAAGGAACCTTTATACCTATATACATACACATAATATATAACTAGGATTCAAACGATCTTCGGGCAAATAACCGGTATACCCTAAGTCCACAACCAAACAACGAAAAGGAAGTAAGGTGAGCTATCAGTCCTAAGTCCTTTCAATCCTACTTGTATAACTGTATCTATATAGGTACACATTTAACAGAATATAAGTTTAAAAGAGTTTAATAAAAGTATTTGGTATGTAAAAGAGTTTGTAAAACAGGTTGAAGTAAAACAGTTTGATAACACAGTTTGAAAAGTAAGAAATTCACTAGTTTGGTAGTTATTAATCACATGTGATTGATATAATAACTATAATAGTTCAACTTGTATTCCCCCCCCCCCATAAAAGCATTTAAAAACATTTAAAAGGTTAATTAAGGGGTATGAACTCACCTGTAGTGAGTGGTTTGGATGATCTGATAGTATAGGATGCTAAGTGTCAAGTGAAGACTTGAACACACACAAGGATCCTAGTTAACATATAATAACACATATATGTATCCAATTAGTCATTAAACAACTAACTAACCAAGTTAAGACATCCTCGGACATGTAAAACACATTATTTAAGTGTTATAAGTACTAAGGATTGCATCTAAGGGTTGTAGGACTTGGTTATTGAGTTTGGGGTCCAAGGGTAAACTCTTTATGACTTTAGGGTTTTGTGACCAACTCTTATTGAGTTTACGGTCGTAAAGCCATGAGCTTACGGCCGTAAACTCATGGTACTTTTACCATTTTGTGTTTTGAATCTTTAAAGGTCATAAGAAGCATTCCTACTTCATGTTTAAGCCTTAGGAAATGATTAGGGCACCATTTCACTCCTTGGTGGAGTTTACGGTCCTTGGACCATTTCTCCCTGGGTTTACGGCCGTAAACCCAAATGGTTTATGGTCTTTTTGATGTTTTAAGTCCTAAGCACCTCAAGGATGGTAGCTAGACTAGTTTCGAAGGCTTGGTGAGGGACTAGGGCACACTTTGGCCCCTTCATTAGGGTTTACGGTCCAAGAACATCTTGGACCGTAAACACCTTTGATCTTGTGTTTACTTGTGTTTCCTAGATGTTTTAGAAGTGTAACAAGTCTTATAATACACTAGGGTAAGAGTACTTACTATGTAGAAGCTTGAAAAGGTGCTAAAAGTCCAAGAACACTAGTGTGTGTTCTTGGTGTTCTTGATGAAACTTGAAGATCTACACATATGGAATGATTTCATGGATGGAATCATGTAAGATCACTAGATTAAGTAAGATATCAACTTATTAGGGCTAGAAACACTTACAAAGTTGAATATCAAGAAGGAAATTCGGATGCTACTTGAGAGGATTTGAGTTTCTAGTTCTTGAAAAGTGAAAAAGTGTTAAACATGGCTAAGTGCCATATTTATACCTCTTGGGGTTTACGGCCGTAAACACCATGTTTAGGCCGTAAACTCCAAACTCTTGGAGTTTTGGGACTTTATTGTTGCACAATAAACCCTAGGGCATCCTCTCTCCTGTTATATCCTGAAGTACTAGGCTTTAGAACACTCAAACTGACTCTACACAGCTCAAAAGTTAGCAGAAACTGTTCTGACTTCTATTGAAGTGAATGGTTGTACAGAATAGAAATTTCGGGTTGTCACATCATCCCCCCGTTAGAAGGAATTTCGTCCCGAAATTAGAGTTTAAGCAAATAAGTAGTTACAAATAACTAAGTAAAAAGACGAGGATATTTCAGTTTCATCTGATCCTCTCGCTCCTAAGTGAATTCAGGTCCTCGCTTGGCGTTCCAGCAAACCTTCACTATCGGGATACGGCTTTGTTTCGTTTGCTTGACCTCCCGGTCCATGATCTCTACAGGTTCTTCCACGAAGTTGAGGCTCTCGTTGATCTCGATCTCGTCGAGTGGGATTGCAAGAGTCTCGTCGGACAGACACTTTTTCAAGTTCGAGACGTGGAAAGTAGAATGTACGTTACTGAGTTCGCACGGTAAGTTAAGTTTGTAAGCTACAGGGCCGATTCTGGCAAGAATCTCGAAAGGCCCTATGTACCTTGGATTTAGCTTTCCACGCTTTCCGAAGCGTATCAAGCCCTTCCAGGGTGAGACCTTCAATAGAACACGGTCGCCCACCTGAAATTCCAACGGTTTCCTTTGTTTATCAGCGTAGCTTTTCTGTCGGTCTCTAGAGGCTTTGAATCGTTCATGAATCTGAACGATCTTCTCTGTCGTTTCCCGATTGATCTCCGGACCCGTGAGAGTGCTTTCAGGAACTCGTCCTTTAGCTAACTGGGTATCACCCACCTCAGCCCAGCATAGAGGGGATCTGCACTTTCGGCCACAGAGGGCCTCGAATGGAGCAGCCTTTAAGCTCGTGTGATAACTGTTGTTGTAGGAAAATTCGACAAGGGGTAAATGAGTATCCCATGCTTTCCCAATGTCGATCACACAGGCTCGCAACATATCTTCCAAGGTTTGGATAGTCCTCTCACTTTGTCCGTCTGTCTGTGGATGGTAGGTTGTACTCATGTCCAGCCTAGTTCCTAGGGAACTTTGTAGCGACTGCCAGAACCTCGAAGTGAATCTACTATCTCTGTCCGAGATAATGGATATGGGAACACCATGCAGTCGTACAATCTCCCGAATGTAAGTTCTTGTAAGCTTCTCCATCTTGTCTGTCTCTTTGATAGGTAGGAAGTGTGCGGACTTGGTCAATCTGTCGAGGATGACCCATATGGTATCAAGTCCACCCGTTGTCTTGGGCAACTTGGTTATGAAATCCATAGTGATCCACTCCCACTTCCATTCCGGTATCTCAGGCTGTTGTAGTAGACCTGAGGGTTTCTGGTATTCGACCTTGACCTTGGCGCAAGTAAGGCATTTACTTACGAAGGTAGCAATCTCTGCTTTCATGTTAGGCCACGAGTATAGCTTCTTAAGATCCAGATACATCTTATCTGAACCTGGGTGGACGGAATAACGAGAGTTGTGCGCCTCATTCATGACCAAGTCTCTGAAACCACCGTGTTTCGGGGTCCAGATCTGATCCATGAGATAATAAGCTCCGCCACCCTTGACTTCCAAGTTCTTATCCATCCCTCTCAGGGATTCACCCGCCATATTTTCAGGTTTCAAAGCGTCGAGCTGAGCTTCCTTAATTTGTGTGGACAAGTGTGAATGGATAGTCATAGTCAATGATTTGACTCTACGACCATAAAATTCTTTCCGGCTTAGGGCGTCAGCTACTACGTTCGCTTTACCCGGATGATAACGAATTTCGCATTCGTAATCACTGAGTAGCTCGACCCACCGTCGTTGTCTCATGTTGAGCTCTTTCTGGTCGAATATATGTTGTAGGATTTTGTGGTCTGTAAAGATAGTGCTTTTTGTACCGTATAGGTAGTGTCTCCAGATATTCAGGGCAAACACAACTGCTCCTAGCTCAAGATCGTGAGTGGTGTAGTTGACCTCGTGTGTCTTCAGCTGTCTCGAGGCGTAGGCGATGACCTTGCCTCATTGCATCAGAACACATCCGAGCCCTTGATTCGACGCATCGCAATAGACAACGAAGTCTTCTATCCCCTCGGGGAGGGATAGTATTGGTGTGGTGCACAAGGCTCGCTTGAGCGTTTGGAACGCTCTCTCCTGCTTCTCTTCCCAGTTAAAGGCCACGCCCTTCTGGGTCAGTGTTGTAAGAGGTTTCGCAATTCGGGAGAAGTTCTGAATGAACATGCGATAGTAGCCAGCGATGCCTAGAAATTGATGAATTTCTGTAGGCGTCTTCGGTGCTGACCAGCTCTCAATGGCTTTGATTTTGGAAGGGTCCACGTGTATTCCCTCTTCGCTAACCACGTTCCCTAAGAATTCGACTCTTTGGATCCAAAATTCGCATTTTGAGAACTTTGCATAGAGCTTCGCCGATCGTAATGTTTCTAAGACCTGTCGCAGATGTTGACTATGCTCCTCCTTACTACGAGAGTAGATAAGTATGTCATCGATGAATACGATGACGAACTGATCCAAGTAAGGACGACACACACTATTCATTAAATCCATGAATACAGCGGGCGCGTTTGTTAATCCGAACGGCATCACTACGAATTCGTAGTGCCCATAACGAGTTCGGAAGGCTGTCTTCGGAACATCCTCCCCTAGCACTCGTAGTTGGTGATATCCGGATCTTAAGTCAACTTTTTAAAAGAAGTTCGCCCCTTGAAGTGGGCATAATAAATCGTCGATACGAGGCAAAGGGTAACGCTTTTTGACGGTCAGTTTGTTGAGCTCCCTGTAGTCGATGCACATACGAAACGATCTGTCTTTCTTCTTGACGAACAAGACTGGAGCTCCCCAGGGTGAGAAGCTTGGTCTTATAAAGCCCTTGCTGAGCAGTTCGTTAAGTTGACAGGACAATTCTTGCATCTCTGCAGGTGCTAGACGATATGGCGATTTGGCTACGGGGGTAGCCCTTGGAACTAAGTTAATTCTGAACTCGACTTGACGTTGCGGAGGTAATCCTGGGAGTTCTTCTGGAAAAATGTCGGGAAAGTCGCGTACTACTGGAATGTTCTGGATGTCTTTTGTTTCTTGGCTCACATCGACCACATGAGCAAGGTATGCTCGACATTCCTTTCGCAAGAATTTCTGAGCTTGAATGCTCGAGATGATACGAAGGTTCGTGCCGGGTTTGTCGCCATAAACTACTAGAGTTTCGCCAGACGGCCGATTAAGGCGAACTGCCTTTTCGTAACACATGATGTCGGCACGATGAAGACTCAACCAATCCATGCCGATAATGACGTCGAAACTTTTAATTGAGACCAGCATGAGATCGATCGGAAATGAATGGCTATCTAGTGTTAGGGTACACCCTATGTATATACTGCTAGTGCTCTCCATCTTTCCATTAGCCATTTCTATAGTGAACAGTTCTTTAAGTGCTCGTGATTTTTGCTTAAGTAAATGAGCAAATTTTTGGTTCACGAAACTCCTCTCCGCTCCACTATCAAACAGAATGCATGCATAAGTGTTATCGAGGAGAACGTACCCGTGACCACTGTGGGGTCGGCAACCGCCTCCTCGTGGCCTATGGCCAGAACCCTTCCCACTCCACCAGTATTCCTCGCCTTAGGGCAGTCCCTCTTGTAGTGGCCTACCTCGCCACAACTGTAGCAAGCTTGGCCCACACCAGCGCCGGGGACCTGGGTGATTGGCCTCGCCAGAGCTTTGCAGAAACGGGCAGTGTGCCCCCTCCTGTTGCAGTTCAAACACTGCATTTCCCGGCAGGCTCCTCTGTGGTGGAAATTGCATTTGTTGCACTTAGGCAAACTTCCAGCGTAGTGCTTTACCGGAGCAGCAGCGGCAGGTGCTATCGCAGCATGTACTGCAACGACCTGCTGCTTTTTGGCAGCCTTCTTCTTTTTCTTGTCATCCCAGAACTTCCGCTTGGAATCAGCAGTTCTGGAAGGTTCTGAGATGGCCAGGGTTGTTGTTGCGGCCGGGGTACGAACCCCATGGTCAATAAGCCGTTGTGCCAATCGCTTGGCACTATCGAATGTAGTGGGGTTTGAAGCCAAAACATTTCCCTGGAATTGAGGCACCAGCCCCCATATGTATCTTTCTATCTTCTTTCCCTCTATATGGACCATGTTGGGACAGAGGGCCACCAGCTCACAGAACCTGGCGGTGTATGAGACTATGTCGGAGCCCTTCATGGTTAGGCTCCACAGTTCTTCCTCCAGTTTTTGGATCTCGCCCCTCGGGCAGTACTCTTCGATCATTAGCTCTTTTAGAGCTTCCCAGCCCATAGCATTAGCCACCACTAGAGATAGTGACTTGACATGGCTATTCCACCATGTCAGGGCTTTTTCGTCAAAGGTGCAAGCAACGAACTTGACCTTGCTCCCCTCTGGACAGGAGCAGATTTCGAAAACCGATTCGGTTTTCTCGAACCATTGCGAGAGGGCAATGACTCCGACAGTCCCTCTAAAGGACTTGGGCTTGAAGTTAGTGAAGTCCTTATAGGAGCACTCTCTCAAGCGCACAGGAGCTTCACCATGAGTAGATTGAACAGGGGTTCCTCCTCCAGTGGAACCAGAAGAATGATATTGTGCCATGGTTGTAGCCACAGCCGCAGCTACATCAGCATTCAGAGCTGCCGTGTCGATTTGAGGAGCAGGGGGTGTTGCAGTTATCGGAGGATCGCGTCTTGTTGATCGGCGTGGAGGCATCTTTTAACTATAATTGATAAGAATTTAATAGGAAAATTGATGAGAATGACTCATGGACTAACTCTCCATAGCCCAACAGCACAATTGAATAGCACCATTGACTGTAGATTTAGAACTAATAGATGACAGCATTTGGATAATAATTTCTGTGAGATTAGATATCTGTCAATAATACTGGTATTACAGATGTAACAAGTTTGGAAAAAAATGACCTAGAAGTAGGCCTTACATCAACCAAGATGGGAAAATTTTGACAGAACTACGACCTAATCAAGACCTAACAGGTTTAAGATTTACAAAAATAGGAAATTAGACTAGAGTTTTTACACAAACTAGGTTATATCCATAAGAGAAGTCGATGAGACTCTAACGGGGACGAGAACTACTAGAGTGAGTTCTTAAATCCTCTAGAAGACGTTCTATGTCCCTCATACGCCTTTCAGATCTTACTTGCTGAGCTCGAAGTTCCCTGACTTCAGCTTGGGTTTCAGCAAGTTCCCTCTGCAGAACTGCATTGTGGATCTGAGTCCTTTCATGAGCAGACTCTAGTTGGCGAATGTGGACTGTGTTAACGCCAGAGTTGGCGTCAATCTCCACGACTCGATCGATAGTTGCTCGACCCTGTACTATGTTCCGAGAAATCCTACGAACCATGATGTGTAGGACTCTATCAGCTGAACCTCCCTCGTTGAGGTTGTAGAAGCTTCTGTCTCCATTGTAGGGAATGGGTTGACCCTGTTCCTGACTCCATCTATTCAAGTTTGTGGCCCACAGGGGTGTGGGTCCTTGAAATGTTGGACGAGGATTCAGGTTTGGGTCTTGAGCAGCTGAGGGTAGGTTGTTGACTTCTGGCTCTGAGTCAGAATCCTCAGAAAAGCCTTAAGCTTCGTGATCATCCAATGGGATTGGGTGATCATCTTCTGGCTCTTCTCCAAGCCATCCTGCATTGCCGTTGTTGGGGTAGTATGGGTCTCCGGGGATATGGAATCCAGCCATGATATCTACGCGATAAAAGGGATAAGAAAATAACTAAATAGACGAACTAATTAGATAATTATAAGATGATCTTTATTAGTTACCTCAACATTTGCGTAGTGCATACCAGTCATATGTAACCGATACATGATAGACCTTCGAATAAGTGACCCTAACTCTAAGCCCACAACCAAACAAGGAACAGGAAGTAAAGCAAAGATCGCAGATTCTAAGTCTATGATATCCTAGATACATATAACCTTAGCGTATCCACTCAGCAACTATTGATATACTAATAAAGACCTTTAGTTCTCTGATAAGTAATTATAGTAACACAAAATACTCCTATAGTATTTTAAGTTTATGTTCTGTTCTAATGTTCTCATTGTCGTAGCGTTGGTAACTTCTTAGACTTGTTGCAACCTCACAACCACACTTAGGCACATGCTAGTCAACCCTCGGATAATATAGTTGATCAGGCTATATCTTCCCAGCTTTGACTATATGTCTCTAAGTCTACTTGTGCTGCCCAACAATCGTAATACTTTTGTTCTGTCCTAGTGACACTGATTTTAGTATGAATGCAAGTATGTATACTTGGTTAAATATTTTATTATTTAAAAGTATAAACTCTTTATCAGAGTATTTTAATCCCGCTGTTTTTATAGTTCGTATATCTTTTATGGGTTGATACACTCGATTCACTATAAACAATGCTCTGATACCAATCTGTCACACCCCAAAACCGGAACGGCGGAAACGTTCGGGGGTGGAGGACGACATGTTCAGTATCACAACAATGCAAAGTAGTAAACAAGCAACAACATCATCCATTGCATTAATAATATAATTTCATACAAGTGTGTTCTGTCAAGTTATATAGACACCAAAAATATGAATCAAAATAAAAGATGAGTCTTGAACGAGCTCCATCTTCTCAAAACCTGGCTCCGGTACCTGTCTACTGGTGACCTGAGAATACAAGTTATGTTTAAAGAGTTTATCAGCTTTAAAGTTGGTGAGATCATAAGTATTTTAGTGTCATTGTTTGTATGAAAGTGTTTGTAAGTATGTGATGTATAAATTTGTAAAAGTTTGTAATTGTATAAGTTTGTAAAAGTTTGTAACTGTTTGAACTCCCCTAGAAAACCCTATGTTTCCTACTAAAAGTAGCCTTCTACCAAGGCATCTAGTATCTGTGTGTGTCTCTTGTAAGAGTGTGTATTTTCCCAAATCTGACTATCATTATCCAAAAATATAGTTTTTACATTATTGTTTATTGTGTGAAGATCACAAAGTAATGTAATGGGAAAATGAAATAGTACTGTAGTGTTGTATTAAGTAACTACTTTGTACTAACTACCTTAAACCAATTTTTATTTAAAGTACCATGTGATCGGCCTGTACCCTGCTACCGACTCTAGAAAAACGACGATGTAAGACGTCGTAAGAAATGACGTTTCGCACCCGTAGACTTGCAAGTCCCACTGTAGCGAGCAGCAAGGTATAGGATAGTCAATCCAGTATAGATCTATACACAAACTCATACGCTCCCCACTTAAGGAGATTCTGGATACAAAACGGTCATGACAGGTAATGTCATGCCCCGTTACGTGGCTCACATAACTGTAGTAATGTTCTAGTATATGTATGTGCTAGCTGTATTGTGTGTTCTCTCCCTGTCTAGCATGTATGTATGTTCTCTCTGTATGGTATTGTTTGTTTCTCATCATAGTATTCGCTATACGTATGTTATGTTCTCTCTGTATAGTATTGACTCATGTATGAACCTGTATGTTTCATTGTTTTAGTAATAGTATTAGTATCTCCCTAAACTATACCTATTATAGCTTACTAGTAATGTTGTTTGAATGTATGAACATGTGTGTGTACCCTTGCTACCCAACGACATTCAACTGAATGAAAGAAGGAACCTTTATACCTATATACATACACATAATATATAACTAGGATTCAAACGATCTTCGGACAAATAACCGGTATACCCTAAGTCCACAACCAAACAAGGAAGAGGAAGTATGGTGAGCTATCAGTCCTAAGTCCTTTCAATCCTACTTATATAACTATATCTATATATGTACACATTTAACAGAATATAAGTTTAAAAGAGTTTAATAAAAGTATTTGGTATGTAAAAGAGTTTGTAAAACAGTTTGAAGTAAAACAGTTTGATAACACAGTTTGAAAAGTAAGAAATCCACTTGTTTGGTAGTTATTAATCACATGTGATTGATATAATAACTATAATAGTTCAACTTGTATTCCCCCCCATAAAAGCATTTAAAAACATTTAAAAGGTTAATTAAGGGGTATGAACTCACCTGTAGTGAGTGGTTTGGATGATCTGATAGTATAGGATGCTAAGTGTCAAGTGAAGACTTGAACACACACAAGGATCCTAGTTAACATATAATAACACATATATGTATCCAATTAGTCATTAAACAACTAATTAACCAAGTTAAGACATCCTAGGACATGTAAAACACCTTATTTAAGTGTTATAAGTACTAAGGATTGCATCTAAGGGTTGTAGGACTTGGTTATTGAGTTTGGGGTCCAAGGGTAAACTCTTTATGAGTTTAGGGTTTTGTGACCAACTCTTATTGAGTTTACGGTTGTAAACCCATGAGTTTACGGCTGTAAACTCATGGTACTTTTACCATTTTGTGTTTTGAAGCTTTAAAGGTCATAAGAAGCATTCCTACTTCATGTTTATGCCTTAGGAAGTGATTAGGGCACCATTTCACTCCTTGGTGGAGTTTACGGCCCTTGGACCATTTCTCCTTGGGTTTACGGCCGTAAACCTGAATGGTTTATGGTCTTTTTGATTTTTAAGTCCTAATCACCTCAAGGATGGTATCTAGACTAGTTTCCAAGGCTTAGTGAGGGACTAGGGCACACTTTGGCCCATTCATTAGGGTTTACGGTCCAAGAACATCTTGGACCGTAAACACCTTTGATCTTGTGTTTACTTGTGTTTCCTAGATGTTTTAGAAGTGTAACAAGTTTTATAACACACTAGGGTAAGAGTACTTAGTATGTAGAAGCTTGAAAAGGTGCTAAAAGTCCAAGAACACTAGTGTGTGTTCTTGGTGTTCTTGGTGAAACTTAAAGATCTACACATATGGAATGATTTCACGGATGGAATCATGTAAGATCACTAGATTAAGTAAGATATCAACTTATTAGGGCTAGAAATACTTAAAAAGTTGAAGATCAAGAAGGAAATTCGGATGCTACTTGAGAGGATTTGAGTTTCTGGTTCTTGAAAAGTGAAAAAGTGTTAAAAATGGCTAGGTGCCATATTTATACCTCTTGGGGTTTACGGCCGTAAACACCATTTTTAGGCCGTAAACTCAAAACTCTTGGAGTTTTGGGACTTTATTGTTGCACAATAAACCCTAGGGCATCCTCTCTCCTGTTATCTCCTGAAGTACTAGGCTTTAGAACACTCAAACTGACTCTACACAGCTCAAAAGTTAGCAGAAACTGTTCTGACTTCTATTGAAGTAAATGGTTGTACAGAATAGAAATTTCGGGTTGTCACATATTAGACACACTCCTCATGATCATCGCTTAACATGTCACACCCCCAAACCGGAACGGCGGAAACGTTCGGGGGTGGATGACGACATATGTAGTATCACAACAATTGTATCATAGTAATCACAGTAAACACAACCATTACATTGAATATATATAAAAAGGTATTTACATCTGTTTGATTCATGTTTTTATACATCAAAAGCATAAACAAAAGTAAAAGACGTGACTCTATACGCTCTGTCTTCACAAAAATCTATGCGAGGTACCTGTCTACTGATTTCCTGAGAATACAAGCAGTTTTGAAAGAGTATCAGCATAAAGCTGGTGAGTTCATAAGCATGTTTTTGTAATGAAAACCATGTCATTGAATCTGTAAAATGTGTGTATGCTTCCCAAGAAAATCCAATATTTTCTAACATATATGTTTGATACTATGTTCTGTAGTATTGTATAATGTATTAGTTTGTACGTCTGATTTCCACCAACTGTATTGTGTAACATTGTTTTGAATGAAAACCCTTTTGTATGAAAACCCTGGTTACCACCAGTAATGTATAATATGTTATGTTTGAAAACCCTGGTTACCACTAGTATGTATAGTAGTTTTATTACTTAAAATAAAACTATGAGTTGAAATCCCTGGAATTCTCCAGTTGTATTATGAACTAGTTTTATTAATAAAATAAAACTAAAGAAGAATGAAACCCCGTAAACAATAAGGTTAGTTTATATTATTTTGAGTCGTATAACCATGCTTGATATGACCTAGTGACCTTTACGACGTTCTTCAAGTGTCGGATAAATGACATTTGTCACCCCAGGCATGCCTGCCTAACTGTAGCTAGCAGTTCAGGTGTGGGATTGTCAGTCCCGAATAGATCTATTCACAAATCTCACGCTCTCCCTCCAGGAGACTCTGGTTATACTATGATAGGATTTAACCTGTACCCCGAAAGGTACAATTGAAGTGTTATCTCACAATCCTGTATTAACTAGTTTACGTGTAGTTCTGTATTGTTTTACTGTATTTAAACCCGTGTGTATAACCATGCTTGATATGACCTAGTGAGTCGTATAACCATTTTGAGTCGTATTTACTGTATTTATACTATTTTGAGTCGTATAACCATGCTTGATATGACCTAGTGACCTTTACGACGTTCTTCAAGTGTCGGATAAATGACATTTGTCACCCCAGGCATGCCTGCCTAACTGTAGCTAGCAGTTCAGGTGTGGGATTGTCAGTCCCGAATAGATCTATTCACAAATCTCACGCTCTCCCTCCAGGAGACTCTGGTTATACTATGATAGGATTTAACCTGTACCCCGAAAGGTACAATTGAAGTGTTGTCTCACAATCCTGTATTAACTAGTTTACGTGTAGTTCTGTATTGTTTTATTGTAGTTAAACCCGTGTGTATACTGTATAAGGTAATAATTATACTTATATAAATATTAAATGTTGTACTCTTGTAGTAATGTGTATCATATACTAAATCGGTCATAGTTTATATGTTTTGCTATGTAAATTTCTGAATTTGTAAAATTGTGTATTGAAAACCCAAACTATACCTATTATAGTTTGCATGTATGATGTGTACTTGTTTTACGTATTGATCTGAAAACTATGCAAGTTCGACTGTAGATTGAAAAAAGTCCCTTATGCTCAGCATGTTATAAAAGGGATAAAATATCTAAATATTTTATAAGCATGTGGAAACTGTAAAAATGTATCAATTTTATCAGTTTTAAATGTGTTGAAATCCTTTTGTTTAAATGCACAAAATCATTTGTTTTTGGCTTGTACTCTCCCCCTGAAAACATTAAATCATAAAAGGATAGGGGTATGAACTCACTATTAGTCGTGTGAATAGTCGGACAGCGAACACTGAGAGTGAAGACCCTAGAGTTGATGTACGCGGCACTCAACAGGATCCTAATACAATTAATACATATATGTATTTTATTAGCAAAACCATTATTTATAGTGTTGGAAAAACACTTGCTTTCAGTTTAGGAATGTTACCGGGACTCGATTGAATCGGAAAAGTGGGTTTGCAGCCAAGATTCACGATGTGAAGGTGTTTGCGGCCATGAAGGGTTTACGGCCGTGAACTGTTCTCGGCCGTGAACAGTCCCTTTAAGGGTTTACGGCCTTTGAAGATTCGATGGGTGTACGGCCGTAAACGGGTTTACGACCTTTGAAAATTTGAAAGGTGTACGGTCGTAAACTCAAGAACAATGATGTTGGATTCGATGAAAAACGTGTTTTAGCTGCTCCAAAACAACTCCCAAAGGTGCTTCTTGATGATTTCCGGAAGAAAAGAGGGTGTTTTGGTGTTTACGGTCGAGGGGTAGAGAGAGAGGATGAGAGAGTTTGCGGCCAAGAAAGTTCAAATGAAGGTGGGGGTCCCGTATATATAGTCTGGGGGTATGGTCGGTGGTGGGGGCCACCTGGCACTGGCCGTAAACAGGTGTACGGCCGTAAACGAGTTTACGGCCACGAAAATCAATTAGGCCGAAATCTAAAGAAAACTCGGGTTTTTCGCATGATTTTCGTTCCGACTCTTATATAGAATTTAATTATATAACTAAATGATTTTCCAAACTAAAGGAATTTGACGGAGTTCAATAAAATTCAAGTTTTATTAACGGAAATCGGATAACGTTAACTGAAAAAGGTTCGGGTTGTCACATAGCATTCTAAGTTTAAGTCTAAAAATAAATCCTTATTCCTAGTTCGCTTAAACTAATGCTCTGATACCAACTGTGATATCCCCAAATTCACGGTCATTTTAAAATTTTATTTATGCTTATTTGAAAATCAGAGTAGTCATTTTAAAAAATAATATTACGGAATTTGTTCCCAGAAAACATGATAAATATATTATCAAATCATTTCCGAAGAAATGTATTTTATTCTTTTTAAAACAGTGGGATGCCATCGTCAATACAGAAACATAAGCATAAACAGGCATTACATTCATTTACACTTGTGATTTACATCTTCTTTAATCTCTCAATGTAATGTAGCTTCGTATTGATATATGTGACACAAGTAAACTGAGTGGGTCAGGTTGGGAAACCTGATGAGTACATATGGTTTTCAACCCACAATAGTAAAGTTATTATGTTTCATCGTCAAACAATTAACCCAATTACCCATCCCAATTATCTTCTTTATTCTAAAGGATCTACCCTAAGAATAACGTATTCTTCATTTATTCATTCCTAAGGATTCTCCTAAGGAACAGGCACGAAGTTCCTTCGCTGCCAATGGCACAGCTGCCAATGTTTTCTATTAGACACAGCTGCCAATATTATCATTTAGGCGCAGCTGCTAGGATTATGATGTTCTCAATTAGGCGCAACTGCCAATATTATCCTTTAGGCGCAGCTGCCAGGCTTTTTAGAGTACATCTGGTGAACACGTAGTTCAAAAACACCTACAGGTTGTCGCACAGTTGCCAATATTATTATTTATGGGGCACTAAGTTCATAGCTGTCAATGTTCATCTATATCATCTTTCATCCCTCATCATTCATCTACCCATCTTTACCCAATACTTTTATAGGTAAAATACATATACAGTTTAAATCAAATAAAACATGTATATTCGGTTCATCCAGCATACATATTAAGAACACAGATAACATGCACACATAGCATGTAATTTATATTAAATACTTCATATCTATGTGTAAGATGAAAGTAACTATGTAGTCACCTGGTTAGTTAGTGCAGACTAACTATTGTCGTGGCATCAAGCTTAGCACGGATTTCCAACTTCTTATCTTGTCGAAACCTTATCTATTTTTATACTCCATGGTCTCTGAAAACTTCTTTACGATATATTTATTTGTTTTATAGAAACTATTGATCGTTTGCCTATTTATACTCAAAAATTGATTATCCTCCGTACAATCTAAAGGCTTAATCATCAGCATTATTGACACAATATCTCAAGAGTTATCACGTGTCCCTCTAAATAAACACGTAATGTCTTTTTATTGTACGATCACATATTTAAACAACGCGTGTTATTTATAATTAATAAAATATGTACCACCTTTCTTATATTTCTTACATCGTATGTTGGTTTGCAATTTACAAATTATAGTTACATTTATGGTCTCTTAGTTATTCTTGTATTAACGCAATATATCCTTCAAGTTACACTTTAGCCCCTTAAATATTTATTAATAAAATCATCATACCCTATATAATAAAATCTTATCCAAATCATTTAATTCGTTCCTATCCAAACTTATAATCGATAGCTAACGTCGTAAAATATATTTAGACAATTATTTTCAAGAGTTATATCTCGAAAATATATAAAATATATATTTATTTCTCTTCTTCATATCGACGAACTCGTAATTACGATTTCTATGACTTCGTTTAGATTCTTTATCCTAAATAATTTTTTATTTTTAAATGTTTATTTAGCACTATGAATATTATATACACATAATATTTGTCCAATTTTCTCACATATACTTGAATAATTCCTTTCACTTATTCATAAAAGGTTACAATGTACGACCTTTCTTATATTTCTTACATGTATGTTGGTTTGCAATTTACAAATTATAGTTACATTTATGGTCCCTTAGTTATTCTTGTATTAACGCAATATATTCTTCAAGTTACACTTTAGCCCCTTAAATATTTATTAATAAAATCATCATACCCTTTATAATAAAATCTTATCCAAATCATTTAATTCGTTCCTATCCAAACTTATAATCGATAGCTAACGTCGTAAAATATATTTAGACAATTATTTTCAAGAGTTATATCTTGAAAATATATAAAATATATATTTATTTCTCTTCTTTATATCGACGGACTCGGAATTGCGATTTCTACGACTTCGTTTAGATTATTTATCCTAAATAATCTTTTATTTTTAAATGTTTATTTAGCCCTACGAATATTATATACACATGATATTTGTTCAATTTCCTCACATATACTTGAATAATTCCTTTCACTTATTCATAAAAGGTTATAATCGTCGACCGACGTAAATACAAATTTTTATAATTATGCAAAGCGAGAAATGCGGGCGTTACATTTTATCTTTTACATTTGTGATTGTTGATGTTATGATTATATATATATATATATATATATATATATATATATATATATATATATATATATATATATATATATATAGGGTCCGGTTCGATGATGACTATTTTTTCGGTGAGGACTCATGAGGACACCTTAAAAAAATTAAAAAAATATATTAATCATAAATTCGAGCATAGTACTATATTGGAGAGAAAAAAATTTGGAATTTTTTTTTGGATCATTAAAATTGAATCATGGATCATACAAATGATCCATGCTTCAATTTTAATGATCCAAAAGAAATTTCCAATTTTTTTTCTCTCCATATAGTACTATGCTCGATTTTATGATTTGTATTTTTTTTTTTTTCAATTTTTTTAAGGTGTCGTCACGAGTCGTCACCGAAAAAAGATTCCTTACATAATCCTGATTATATATATATATATATATATATATATATATATATATATATATATATATATATATATATATATTGCAGGTTTGGTTATTCTTGCATCCATAAGGAAATTATGAATATATTTTGGGAAAAACTAAATCACCCGTGGACCCTCTTTTGGAAGACCCTTGAGCGTTATGCACACATGTGTTTGAGCATTTCTCGGTAATATATTAAATATTTTTTAGTATATCTTATTCTTATTCATTTATTGTTTGCATATTTGACTTAATTTTTTTTCATTCTTTGTATCATTGGTATCCGAAAGAAGAGGATGGGATCAACCAAGGATTTGAGAATATTTTGAAGGAGTGTTACCGTGACCGGATGAGAGATGCTATGGATGTCTTATTCATTATAGCATAAGAGGGTGCCTACCAAATCGAAGAAGTGTATGCATCTTTTCACATCTAAGAAAATTTCCATCCCGAATACATCCCATAGAATGTTTGGAAAAAAATTATATGCGGTAAGGGATCCAATACATTATTGCTTTTTTGTTGATTTTTGTTCCTTGTTATATTCTTATATATATATTTTATTTATAGTATTGGAACACTCCTAGGTGGAAGAACATATATGAATGTGCGAAGAAAAACCGCAACACCCCAAATGCTAATGGGAGGACAAGAAGGCATACAAGTGGGAGCATTGGAAATGCTGACCATCCCAAGAAAATGGTAAGTAATTAAAATTATAAATCTTACTAATCTACTTTTTTTTTAACACGAACTAGACCAATTATATTGTGTCGTTCATGCAGAAAGAAACAACATGTAAAGATCTGTATGGTTGGATTTGTTTATGAAGACCCATCTTGATAAAGAATAAAAAAAGATATTTTGAAGGTGATAGTTCCAATTTTCAGCTTGCTTAGAGACTGCATGTTAGTTACATGTAAGTTAGCTTTATCATTTATATATTTTGATAGTCTCAGTTTTTGTTATAATCGTAATGGTATTGTTCTGGTAAATTATAAGATGCATATATGAGGGGGACTGATTGAGAAATATGGGGATGATCCCACAAAGCATGCAGATGATGCTAATATACGGAGCATGTCATAGTTGTGGAGACAGGGATGGACCTACAAGAGTTATATGTACGTGATTAGGACCGTCGATGCTTAGTTTTTGTTTACGGGTTCACAATCATCAGGAGAGTCAGCTCAAATTATGTGCAAAATGAGGATGTTGGTTGTTTTTATGAGTACATTACTATAATGAATAAAAAATATAGTATGTTATTATTAGTACATTGTTATAATGGATGAAAAGGTATAGTATGTTGTTATTATGGAATAAATTGATTGCAACAATGGTAAAAAACTCAAGTGTATGTTGTTAATATGAGTACGTTGCTATAATGGACAAAAAATATAGTATGTTGTTATTATGAGTACTTTGGTTACTATAATGGGTAAAAAAAAGTCAAAGTATGTTGTTATTACAAATACTTTGCTATAATGTACAAAAAGTATAGTATGTTGTTACTATGGATTAAATTGATTACTACAATGGTAAAAAACTCAAAGTATGTTGTTGTTATGAGTATGTTTCTATAATCGATAAAAAAGTATATTATGTTGTTATTATGGATTAAATTGATTGTTGTAATGGATAAAAAAGTCAAAGCAAGTTGTATGAGTACATTGCTATAATGGACACATCATATAATATGTTATTGTTACGTCCAGGATCCCGGAATTACATTCAGGATCCTCAAACCTGAGGATCCTCAAAAATACTTCAGGATCCTGACTATTATCATTTATTCTCCAAACATTTATAACAATTATATGCTTTGTTATTTTTCTCACATGTGCAGAAATAGTCAGCCAAAGACTTATTCTCAACGAATAGTCATCGTGACCATGCAAAAGACCCAGAAGACCAAGTCAAGTAAGGTCTATAAGTTGATCTCGGAGGATCCCAGAATTGTCTGAATTCTTGTTATTAGCTTTATACTATAAAAAAATATGTATTCATCACACTATAGACGACACTTAGGTGAACTACGATACTTGTACTTGCTTTTCATGCATACATCTTTGTAATCATCATTTTCAATCAATAAAAACAATCAAGGAAGGTGATCATTATAACCTCCCAAGGTTATATGTCGGAGATCCTAACAAGGATCAAGGGCTTTCCTTGTAAATCACTCATTTCACTTTGATCACTATTTCATATTCATTCCACCCAGAACATCACAACCCCTCATACAATTTAGTTGACTTTTGATTGTTCATTTTTTTACCAAAACAATTTGGCGCCCACCGTGGGGCCGTGGTGTTCAAAATCCTTCGAAAAATCATGTCTACACATTCGACCATGTCCTCTTCCTCAATTCCTCTCATTTCCTCCAAAAACATTCCACCACCTCCTACCGGAGCTCCCATAAAAGCCTCAGAAGGATGGCGTCAGTAAAAACAAGTAGGAGTCTGAGACTAATATCACATGGATACTTACAGCTTGGGAAAAGGAAAATAGCTTTTAAAGCGCCTCCTCGGCTCTGAGATTCTCTAGGTTCAGATCTGTGGCTCCTGAGATCTTCCTCTTTCGAGTGCCTGAGGTCTTCACTGTAAGATCAATGTGAGATTTCTTACGAGGAAGAGGAAAGGCAGTCTTTTCCTTCTTGACTATGATCAGGCCGATGGACATATCGTCTTCAAAATTAGACAAACCAAATCGAGCATTGGAGCGAGCGACCTTGGATCCTACACATCACACATGATCCTCATTAGTTCAAGATCCTCATTGGTACAGGATCCTCATTAATTCTAAACTGTTATAGGCAAAATAGGAATTCTTACCAGTAGCCATTGACGCAGTTGTGGAGGAAGCTTCTTGGAGACTGGAGCAATCAAATTTGAAAGACCTATCAACTATTGAAACAACAACGAACTTCTCTATCTTTTCTTTGGTATCCTTAGCAACGAGACTGAGCTCTTTAAACCTGAAATCTGCAAATCAACAAACAAAATAATGAAAAGTGAATTCTTGGGTCCTCAATACAAGAATAAATTATTCCTACCCTTTTTAACCCAGGTCTTCGGTAAGGAATGCCCACCAAGGATCGAATCACGTCTCACAAAGAAGTATTTTTATTTCCATGCTATGTCATTGTGTTTTGTTTTCAGAACGAGAAGGGACTTGTGAGATTTGAGTATGAGAAGACAACGAGAGCTTCCAAAGGTTGTTAGATCATAAATATGAGCCAACTCAGCCAAACCAATTTCTAGGTCTTTGGACTGGTTCAATTTATCGATCCTGAACAAGATCCTCCAAATAGTAGGCATGACTTGGATGAAGGAGATTTTAGTAACCTCGAAAAATTTGGAGATGATTCCAGAAAAGGGGTACTTCAAACCCAGAGAGAAGGGGTACTCAGGGAAGCAGAACCAAGAGGAGGAAATGAAATCAGTTGATACTTCGAGTTGAAAGGTTTGAAAACAGTGTCATCGGGGAAAGCACCGGCCGATTTCAACTACTCAATATTGCCCTCGTCAAAAGAACAGACCTCGTCGTACGACATGATCTTTTGATCTATAAAGTCATCATCATGAGGGGCGAGAATGTTCTTATGATAGATGGTCATTTTCTTGCCCATGGCCAGTAAAAAGAAAACTAAGAAGAAGAAGTGAGAAGAATACCTTCAAAGATGACTGATAAACCCTCAGATGAAAGCTAAAAGACACGGGGAAGAATAGCTCTAATCGATTGCCTCTATTTATGCTAATGGCAGAAGAAAGAGAAAGGTTGATTTGAGCGGTTAATGATGGTTTATGAATGGATAAATTCTATATGTTAGGGTTTAAAATTCAAAACCCCTTATCACTTTCATTTTCATTCTTATTTTTTTTAATTATCCCTTTAAATTTTGGCAAACTAACTCCAAAATATTTCGCAGGAATAATTTGGGGTCAATTGTTAGGGCCAGGATCCCAGAATTACATTCAGGATCCTCAAAAATACTTCCGGATCCTGACTATTATCATTTATTCTCCTAACGTTTATAACAATTATATGCTTTGTTATTTTTTTCACACTTGCAAAAATAGTCAGCCAAAGACTTATTCTCAATGAATAGTCATCGTGACCATGCAAAAGACCCGGAAGACCAAGTAAAGTAACATCTATAAGTTGATCTCAGAGGATCCCAGAATTTTCGGACTTCTTGTTATTAGCTTTAGACTATAAAAAACATTTGTATTCATCACACTACAGATGACACTTAGGAGAACTATGATACATGTACTTGCTTTTAATACATACATCTCTATAATCATCATTTTCAATAAATAAAAACAATCAAGGAAGGTGATCATTATCACCTCCCAAGGTTTTATGTCGGAGATCATAACAATGATCAAGGGATTTCCTTGTAAATCACTCGTGTCACATTGATCACTATTTCATATTCATTCCACCCTGAACATCGCAACCTCTCATACAATTTGGTTGATTTTTTATTGTTCATTTTTTGACCAAAACAGTTGTTATTATGTGTACTTTGATTGGTATAATGGATAAAAAGGTCAAAGTATGATGCTATTGTCAATTCGTTGCTATAATTGACGAAAAGTATAACATGTTGTCGTAATGGATTAAATTGATTTCTATAATGGTAAAAAAATCTCAAAGTATGTTTTTATTATAAGTACGTTTCTATAATAAACAAAAAAGTATAATATGTTGTAATAATGTAATAAATTGATTGTTATATTGTATAAAACTCAAATTATGTTGTTATTATGAGTACATTGTTATAATGGACAAAAAAAATATAGTATGTAGTTATTATCATTATATCGATTGCTATAATAGATAAAAAAAGTGAAAGTATGTGGTTATTATAAGTACATTATTATAACGACTTAAAAATTTACTAGATTTATTAACTATATAAGTTTGTCTTACCATTTTTTGGTAGAAAGATTTCGTAATGAAATGGCTAGCATGCATGAAACTGAAACACAAAAGGAAGCACGAGACGCACAAAGGGAAATGAAAATAGAGGAGATGCAAAAAAAAAAAAAAAAAAAAAAAAAAACATGCCTTTTTTGAAGCTCAAATGGCGGTTTTTTTTTCAAGCAAAACAATTTCCCTAGTAATTTGTCACAAGGAAATTAGTTTATGTTTCTAATCTAAACAATTGGTCATCGTTTTAGTTATGTTCAAACATTGGTAATCGCATGCGGCATATGATATTTAATTAGGTATTTTGGACTATTAATTAGTGTACTCTTAGACGTTTAAACAAATATTGTAATCGTATGTGGTGTATTCGTATTTTGTGACACTTTATGATTGTATTTCTTTTTTATGTATTCACTTTAGTTTACTTTCTACATTTGTGTGGAAGAAAAGCTGAAATTTTTAATTTATTTTTTAGTAGCCCTTTTTTTGAAATCATTACTGGCGGAATAGTGACAGAAAAGGCTGTCACGAAAAGGAAAGGGTATTTGTCGGTAATCCATCACTAAAAGATTATGTCTGTAAACCGTAAATAACAATTTCATCAATAATTTGTCACTAACGATTCCATTGGTAATACGTCACTTATTCGGTGGTAATCTATCACTAAAAGTGTGTGTTGATACTTCGTTAATACTCCGTCGTTAATTTGGTCAAAGAAGTCCGACAAGCGGCCGTCGTTGTCCTTCGGAAATTCGTCGCAAATCCCGTCGATATTGCGTCAGTAAAATTTACCCATGGGGCTTTTTACGATAGATCTAATATGGTCGGAAATCAGTTTTCCCTATTGATTTTTGACAGATATGGCTTTCCGAAATTGCCCAGTTTTCTAGTAGCGTGATAAACTCTTTTTAAGTTAAAAATTTAATTTATTTAATTTTAGTTTATTTTAACAACTTACAGACGTTAAAAACCAAACAATCTTTTTCTAGCAAACTGCAGAAATTTGGTCCACCTTTTCTACTATAGAAGTCAACATATATGTTCGGTAAAATGTAGAACTTTTGTCTCTGAAAAACTAACGATACCTAAGAATGATGTAAACGCATTGAGTAGATATCCTAAAAGATAGTATAAAAATTGAGTAGATATACTAAAAGATAGCATAAAAATGCCTCAAACACTAACGTCCATAGATTTCTATTTCCAATGGAAAGCATGCTTAAAACATTACAAGCATAGTCAACATCAGAGGACCAACTACCGACAAAGAATTAATATCGTCCACTCAAAGCAACATGATAATATTGTGAGTATTTGTTGACCACCAAAAAAAAAAGGAGGGATGAAATAATGTGCTTATAACGAGACCGCAATGACAAAAAATTATGCATCAACTCAAGTGTGGTCTTTGGCTTTGACATACGTCCTTCTTAATGGCTTTATTGTGCTTCTTTTCCAATTCAAGCTTCTTTTACAATGATTCTTATGCCAAAAGCGGGTTTAACATATGCAAGCCATTATATTTATCAAAATCCACATCAATAGCCATCACATCGGATAAATCCCTCGTTAGACGATCAGCAAACTATAAGTTATCTTTATGGTCATTTGATCATATTCAGTCACTCTCTACCAAATACAAGGTACCCAATATAAGTTCTATAACTATTTCCATTTTACATGTCCTTTTTAATTGCTAGTATATTCACGAATTTCAGCTACATGCACAGGGAAATGATTACACGTCAAGAGCAGATACTTTGATAGATGCAGTGAAGTCCATGATATACAAAGTGAGCCATCCGTTGAGTACCCTTGAACTAATTGATGATTTGCAGAGACTTGGAATAGCGTATCATTTTGTGGATGAAATAAATTATCTCTTGGAGATGATTTACCACAATTACTATGAAACTCAAGACAAGTGGGATATAATGGATCTAAACCTTAAAGCCCTTGGTTTTAGATTAATGAGACAACATGGTTATCATGTTCCTCAAGGTACAATGTTAATAAAATATATTTTATAACCTCCAATGCTTCATTTCTCTTAAGAGAATTTAGAGATCTATATATTGATCCAGCATCCCAAAATTATAAAGGTTCAAAGAACACGAGTCATAAAAGTAACACTTTAAATCATTCTTTTTTTGTATATAATTAGATATATTTCGCAACTTCAGCGACACAACTCGAAATTTCAAGCCGCACTTATACCAAGATATGATGAGCACGTTGAACTTGTATGAGGCTTCATATCATTCATTTGAGAATGAAAGCATAATGGACGATATTAGAGAATTTACAGCTATATATCTCAAAGAAAATATAGAGCAAATTAATGAAAATTTATCATCAATGGTAACTCACGCTTTGGAGCTTCCACTGCACTGGAGAGTACCGAGGCTAGAGGCAAAATGGTTTATCGTTGAATATGAGAATAGAAGTGGCATGAATCCGACCCTTTTGGAGCTTGCAAAATTGGATTTTAATATTGGCCAAGCTATGCACCTTGAAGATCTACAACACTCTTCAAGGTACATTTTCTTCACCCATTTGTATCCATTATCCTATAAATAAACAATAGTTAGAGGTATGTACGCTTGAATAGACTAATGATGATAGCTGATGACACATATGAATAGATGGTGGAGAAATACAAGTTGGGATAATAATTTAAGCTTTGCCCGAGATCGATTGGTGGAGAATTTCCTGTGGACAGTTGGGGTGAATTACCTACCTCACTTTAGTGATGAAAGGAAAACGCTATTGAAGGTTAATGCCATAATAACTACTATTGACGATGTCTATGATGTGTATGGTACTTTGGATGAACTTGAACTATTTACTGATGTTGTGGAGAGGTAATTGTAAATATGCTCTTTCTTTCCTTGGAATTACAGTAGAAGTTTTATATTATTTCAAAAAATGTTCGTAATTGTAGATGGGACATCAATTTGGTCGGAAAGCTTCCACATTATATGAAGATCTGTTTCATTGGATTCTACAATTCGGTAAATGAGATGACATATGAAACATTAACGAAAACTGGATTCATGATCCTTCCTTACCTAAAAAAAAAGGTGATTATTCCATCCTTTTCAATAATAGCATATCCTGTTTCCTTTTTGATTAATAATATTGTGATCCTCAAAACTAATTTTGTATTGGGTTTTGATAACATGATAGTGGGCAGACTTATGCAAGGCATACTTGGTAGAAGCACGGTGGTATCATAGTGGACATACACCAACACTAGAAGAGTACTTGGACAACGCTTGTGTATCAATAGCTGCTCCTGTAATACTTATGCATCTTAACTTTTTGACCTCGACTACTTCAAAACAAGAAATTTTACAAGGCATAAAGAGAGCTGAAAATATAGTTCGCTACTCCTCGTTAATCCTCCGACTTGTTGATGACTTAGGGACATCCTCGGTAATTATAATTTTTTACAATTATCGTTCTGTGTTAAATTGCATGTCACATTCAATTAAAGATATTTCTCAACAAAATCAATATTTTCATTATCAAAAAGTAATTTAAATAAATAAGCTCTAATATTCTCTTATTCCTTTAAGGATGAAATTGCAAGAGGGGATAATACAAAATCAATCCAATGTTACATGCATGAGACGGGTGCTTCAGAAACGGAAGCTAGAAGGTATATCCAAAAGTTAATCATGGAAACGTGGAGGAAACTTAATAAGGAACGGGCTGGTGCAGACACTCCGTTTTTAAGGGAGTTTAATGATGGTGCAACAAACCTTGCTAGGATGGCACTATTCATGTACGGTGATGGAGACAGACATGGTCGTCCGGATTTGACTAGACCCCATGTCGTATCCCTATTGTTCAACCCAATCTAAGGAATCCAAGAGCCACGTATTGTCTTTTAATACAATTAGTCTTTATTTCTAAATTGAGATATCATAATATTACACGGTGTTGTATAAATGAAATTATAGAAAATTCGGTAAATGACTAAAAAAAGAGGGTTCTCTGGAAAAAATAAAAAATACAATAAAAAAAAGGATTTCGGAATCTGACAATAGGATCCGCAGAGCACCCTCTGCGGATCAAGTAATCCCTCTGAGGAAATGGAGCACCTCTGCGGATCTTGAGTTTTTTAATTTTTTATTTTTTTTTCGTTTTTTCGTTTTTTCGTTTTTTCTTCTTTTATTAATTTTAATTTTTTTAATCACATAACGTATTATATGATTATTATGTAAAAAATTTAACAAATAAATGATAAAAATAATGAACTTATGTTTAATATCAGTCCACAGAACTGTTTGGGAATCCACAAAACTGTTATCAGCGGATCAGTGTACACCTCTACAGATCAGTGTATAAATTGTCATACCGGTTAAATATTGTATCAACTCACTCCGGTATTGAAAAATATAGAAATGACCTCCAATGCACCAACTTCTACGAACGCAAATATAGAAATTTGAAGATGAACTCATATTATAAATAAAAAAAAAATACAACTCTTTACAAAAATTGAATGAATGATGTTTATTTTACAATGTGTTTATTATGAAGTTTGTATAAGACAAAAAAAAACTAGTATTCCTACAAAGTACTGTTAATTTCGCAGCAAAGTACTATTAATTCTGCAGCACTGGTTCGATTTGCATTACTATTTCATCAACTCTGCAGCAAAGTACTGTTAATTCCGCAATAATGTTTCGTCTACTCTGTATCAAATAGTTTTCGATGCGCAGTACTAATATTTTACTATAAATTTACTTTAGTATGTGTATGATTTCATCTAATTTTCACCCTTTCTTTCATTTATTTTTCTGGACACCATCAAATTTTCACTCACAATGGGTTCCAGACCATGGAGCGCTGAGGAGATCATACGTCTAACATGTGCGTATATTACTGTGTACGAGAGCATCGATGTGAATGATCCAAGTTTTTCGACCCGTTTAACTTATACCTACAACGCTGATCCTCAAATCGCTGCAGGAAACTATCGTAACATCGTTGTTGTCACAACTAAATGGTATGAAGTAAAAACAGAAATTTTGTTATTCAACGGTCTTTATAACAAAATTGATGATGAACGTCTCAATGAAGACGAGGAAGTGATCTTGGAGGCGGCGAAAGAGGAATACAAATCCATTAGCGATGGGTCGGAATTCGAGTATGAAGCCCCTTGGAATCTTATAAAATATCTCTCGTACTTTTAATGTTTTTGTAGTACGTTATTTTGATGTAGTAGGTTTTTATATGTACAACTTTGTATAAGGTTATTTATATGTAATTGTTTTTTATTAGATTGTTTTCATCGTCTGCGTAATACATGGAAACAAATACAAACACTTTATTCCAGAAACTGCAAACACTACAAATACATGGAAACAGATAAGACAACCCTTACAAATAATAAGATAAAGAAGTAGCAAACATTACGCATAAAATATTACAGTGTACATGAAATACTGGTTTTTTTCACTATATTCCAAACATCATCATATTCGAACTCACTTCCAGCATGCTCCATCATGTAATGCTCTTTAACAACTTGTAAAAGTTCTTCCTCGTCTGCGTAAAAACGTGGCATATTTTTAATATAAGTATACCATCGATTGAACCATGTGACTTTTTCCTTTAATTTCATCCACTTAGTAACAACATATTCTTTAAGGCGATGTTGTCCTTCTCCCATCTCATGGTTGAACAAACCTGTTATGCGTGTCCATTCATCACCTACATGGCAATGACGCAGAGCTATTGGTGTCACACCCTCGTTAACGTTCATCCAACATCGTGTTAGGACCATCACCTCTGTTGTCGTCCATGGACGTGGAGCATCGGCTGATGTCGCTGCATTTGAAGAAGTTGGTACATTAGTGGCCATTTCAGAATAATGGTGTGAGTTTATTGAAGAATGAATGATGATTTAAATAAAATAAACGACTCTGCGAATTAACAAATAGCTATGCAGACTGACAACAAGCTCTGCAGACTTGCAAACAGCTCTGTAGACTGACAAACAGCTCCGCAGAATGACAAACAGCTTTGCGGACTAACAAAAAGCTCTGCAGGCTTGCAAACAGATCTGCGAACTAACAAACTGCTCTGCAGATTAATGGATACAGATTTCATTTAAATTGGACAAGCCTTTTAATTTTGAGAAGTTGTGGAAAGTTGTGAAAATGAGTTCCTTCAATGAGGTGTTAAAAAAAGTTTCTCCAACCTACCGATTTTCTTTCATAATCTGCAAATAACCAATCCTAACACCTTCACGTGCATTAAGAAAGATATGTATGATCGTTTCCAATTTTTTTTGTGGCATTAAGATGTGTGGTATGTAATCCTTCATACTAAATTTTTGGCTATTTGAAGTTGTTAACTGGCTACTATTCTTATATTTTCTTACAGATTCGTATGTTTCTCACGTCTATGATATCAATCATATTCGTTTGTCACGTACCTCTAACTGGGACTTACATAACATTCATGTACATTGTGGTTGCTTTAGATGGAAGTCATGACCCCTACTTATAGCAGTTGCTTTGGGAAGCATAAACTGTGACGAGTCATGGGTATGGTTCATGAGGAGGCTGAAAGAATGTTTAGATAACGGTATGGAAGTTGGTTTCATAAGTCATATGTCTGACTCTATAGACTTCGCAGTACAGAGAGTTTATCCTGATTCATATCGTGGTTATTGTTGTAAAAATATAGCTGAGAAAATACGGGCTTCCACCGGAAACAATACAGTTGTGGAGCAGTTGTTCTGGAAGACATGCAAAACGTATAATGTGTCTGATTTTTATGGGCGTTTGAACACCTTACAAAATGAGGTGAATGGGAATGATCTTCACTGGCTTGACAATATTGTCATTGCAAAATGGGTACGGGCATTTTTCCATAAAGTATGTTTCAATGTGAAATTCATTGACATTCCCGATATCGTCAATTGGATAATGACAAACATGCATGAGTTACCAATAACAACAATCATTCAAATGGTCCATGACTTCATGCAAGGAGTGTATGGTCAATGTGCTGTATCCGGAGGTAATAATGATATGTTTTAATATAAATTATTGCATCATAATTTTTATTTGATGATTCAGTTAATTTCACAGGAAAATTTCATGGTCTTCTGACCCCTTATGCACTTAAGGTGCTTCAAAAAAGATTTAGCAACTCTGATGGTTGTAGGGTTAGGCATATTGTTGGCGACAGATATGAAGGGAGTAAGTATTTAACCACCGAATTCGTGCAATTAGATCGTGACATTTGTACTTCCGGGAAATGGCAAAAAAGCGGTATACCTTGTCCTCACGCTATAGCATCACTACAAAGGCTTGAAATTGAAGAAATCCAACTTATGGTAAATTATAAGTTAACTACTGCGGTGTATCAAAATGCTTATCAAACTGACATAGTGAATCCTATTCCAAACCTTATGCATTGGGAAATACCAGTTGAACGTGTTGGCGTCTTACCTCCACGACAATTTACTTGAATTGTAATGCATGGATGACAACTAATATTAGTTTCTATTTATTTTTATGTTAACCTTAGTTTTGGTCCGTTGACTTTGTTATATTTTAATAAATAATGTGTACCTTTTAATTATTAATATTTACCTTTTAATAAAAAATTGTAATATATTGATCACAATTATTGGTTAAAGACAGCTCTGCGGACTGACAAAAAACTTTGCAGACTGACAAACAACACTGTGGACCGACAAAAAGCTCTAAAGAGTTGAAGAGTGTATAAATAGTCATAGATGCTCGTTGAATTTTTCGTAAAGAGTTGCATATTTTTTTATAATATGAGTTCATCTTCAAATTTCTATATTTGCATTTGTAGAAGTTGGTGCATTGAAGACCATTTCTATATTTTTCAATACCGGGGTGAGTTGATACAATATTTAACCGGTATAAAAATTTATACACTGATCCGTAGAGGCATACACTATTCCGCAGAGGTGTACACTGATCCGCTGATAACAGTTTTGTGGATTCCCAAACAGTTTTGTGGACTAATATTAAACATAAGTTCATTATGTTTATCCTTTTTTGTCAAAATTTTTACATAATAATCACATAATACCTTATGTGATTAAAAAAATATATTAATAAACAAAAAAACAAAAAAAATTAAAAAAACTCAAGATCCGTAGAGGTGTTCCATTTCCTCAGAGGGATTACTCGATCCGCAGAGGGTGCTCTGCGGATCCTATGGTCAGATTCCGAAATCCCTTTTTTCATGGTATTTTTTTCAAAGAACTCCTCATTTTTAGTCATTTACCGATTTTTCTAATGAAATAAACATCATCCCTAATAAATCAAAATCTTTTTGTCACATGTTTTCTTCTCATTTATTTCGACACATGACATTTTCTAGAATTTTTGAGTTTTCTATTTTCCACTTGTCATTTTATTGTATTTTTCATTTTATTAAATTAAAATTTTACATTTAATATGTAAGGTAATATATATGTAAAGTATTTATTAGAATTGGTTTATATATGTAATGTATTCAATGTATTAAAGCCTCATTAATTTTAATAATTCAAAAAATTTCTCATTTTTCTTATAAATTCAAACTTCTCGAATTGTTAAAATTTCATATTTAAGTTTTTTAAAATAAACTCATATAATACATGGGTCTCACACCTAATATAATATTAAATAGCTAGGATTCCATCAATACACAAACTGGGTCAAGATAGATCAATACACAAACTGGGTATTCTTTACCGCAGTCCAATGAGCCTTGCCAGTGTTCCCCTGATATCTGCTGACCATGCTCAAAGCGAAGGCCACATCAGGACGGGTACAAGTCATAGCATACATGATCGAGCCAACAGCGGAAGCATAGGGTAATCGACTCATCTCAACTATCTCATCTTATGTACTCGGGCTCTGAGCCTTGCTCAGTTTGGCATTGCTTTGGATCGGTAATTCTCCTTTCTTGGAATTCTGCATGTTGAACCTTTTCAACACCTTATCCAAGTAGATACTCTGACTAAGTCCAATTAGTCTTTTACTCCTTTCTCTTAATATCCTTATCCCTAGGATATAGGCAGCTTCCCCTAGGTCCTTCATAGCAAAGCACTTCCCAAGCCAGGACTTAACCTCCTGCAAGGTTGGGATGTCATTTCCTATAAGTAGTATGTCATCTACATACAGTACCAAGAAGCTAACTATACTCCCACTAGCTCTTACATACACGCAAGACTCATCTTCACTTCTCAAGAAGCCAAACTCTTTGACCTTCTCATCGAAACAAAGATTCCAGCTACGAGATGCTTGTTTTAATCCATAAATGGATTTCTCAAGCTTGCACACTCTATTAGGGTATTCTGCACTTACAAAACCCTCTGGCTGATTCATGTACACATCCTCAGCCAACTTTCCATTAAGAAAAGCGGTTTTGACATCCATTTGCCATATTTCATAATCATGAAATGCAGCAATGGCCAGCATGACCCTAATAGACTTAATCTTTGCTACCGGTGAGAAGGTTTCATCATAATCAATACCCTGAGTCTGAGTAAAACCCTTCGCAACCAGTCGAGCCTTATAAGTGTGCACTTTCCCATCCATGTCGGTCTTCTTCTTGAAGATCCATTTGCACCCGACTGTTTTACGGCATGGTACATTGTTAACCAAGTTCCAAACTTGATTGTCATACATGGACTGTATCTCGCTGTCCATAGCCTCCTTCCATTTAGCAGACTCCGGGCCTGCCATGGCTTCCTTAACAGTGTTAGGTTCATCCAGATTTACCAGTGTACTGTCACTGATAAATGTATCACCTTCCATAGTAATATGAAATCCATAATAAAACTCAGGTGTGTTCCTAACCCTTGTGGAACGCCTCGGAGGTACAGACTCATCAGCTGGATCAACAGGAGTTTCCTCCTCGGGCTGATTGCTAGTATTTGAGGTTCCTTCACCAATTGACTCTTGAATTTCTTCAAGGTCAATTTGCCTCCCACTGTCTCCTTGGCTTATAAATTCTCTCTCTCGAAAGACTCCTCTCCTAGCCACAAAGACCACATTCTCATTGGGTCTGTAGAAGAGATAACCAAAGGATTTTTGTGGATAGCCGATGAAAATACACCTTTCACTTCGAGGTTCGAGCTTGTCATGAGTCTCACGCCTCACGAAAGCCTCGCAACCCCAAATCTTGATGTGGTCCGAATTGGGAACTTTCCCAGTCCACATCTCATGAGGTGTTTTGGCAACCTTCTTTGTAGGGACTAGATTAAGGATGTGGGCGGCAGTCTCTAAGGCATACCCCCAAAAAGAGATTGGTAGCGAAGCTCGACTCATCATAGAGCGAACCATGTCCAACAAAGTTCGATTACGCCTCTCAGCCACACCATTCAGCTGTGGTGTTCTGGGAGGTGTCAATTTTGAGACAATCCCACACTCCTTAAGATAGTCGAGGAACTCAGTACTAAGATACTCACCACCTCGATCGGATCGAAGCATCTTAATGTTCCTGCCCAATTGATTTTCTACTTCCTGTTTAAACTCTTTAAACCTTTCAAAAGTTTCTGACTTATGTTTGATTAAGTAGACATAACCATATCTACTAAAATCATCAATAAAAGTCACATAATAGCGATTAGCATCCCTTGTGGCGGTTTTGAATGGTCCACATACATCAGTATGTATAAGGTCCAACAAACCCTCACCCCTTCAACAAGTACCAGTGAAGGGTGATTTTGTCATTTTTTCAAGTAGACAAGACTCACAACTATCATCCGACTTGAGGTCGAACGACTCCAAAACTCCATCCTTTTGGAGCTGGCCTATGCGTTTCTTGCTTACATGTCCAAGACGACAATGCCACAAAGATGCTTTATCCAAGCTAGTAGAAGAATCAATACATAATACATTATTCCCTAAATTATCTACAACCGATACAGCTTCATACACACCATCACAAGGTAATGCTTTAAAATAAAGAATATTATTAAAGAAAGCATTAATACTACCAACTTCATTATCAAAAGAAAAGGTAAAACCTTGTTTATACAAAGCATGAAAGGAAATAATATTCCTCGCCATTTCAGACGAGTAAACACATTTATTCAAATCTAACTTTAACCCACTATCTAGCAACAAAGTATAACCTCCAATCTTGGTAACAGGTGTAACCTTCTTGTTCCCCATGATTAAGTTTATCTTTCCGTGCTCCACATCCTCACTTCTTCTTAGGCCCTGCAAGTCACAACAGATATGAATACCACAACCTGTATCAAGCACCCAAGAATTAGAATATGGTGAGTTATTAGACAATATAGTGTAAATACCTGCATGGGATGGTTTCACTTTTCCATCCTTGACATCCTGCAAGTACTTTGGACAGTTTCGCTTCCAGTGCCCCTTATTTTGACAGTAGAAGCATTCAGCATCCTTAGGGATGGCAGAAGGAGTGATAGAACCACCTTTGGTTCCAGATGAGGAGCCTTCAAGGGACTTTCCCTTGGTACCCTTCGAAGGGTGCTTCCTCTTCTTCCCTTTGCCTTGCCCGATAGCCAAAATAGGGGTAGTAGTAGGAGTAGGAGTAGCAACCGACTTACTTTTAAGACCACTTTCGGCAGTCTTCAGAAGTCCTTGAAGCTTACTGAGTGTGACTTCCTCCTTGTTCATGTGGTATGTCATACGAAATTGATCATAACACGAGGGCAAGGAGTGCAAAATGATATCAATTGCCAACTCCTCAGGGAAGTTCACATTCAGTTCCATTAGACGGTCCACATACCTTTGCATTTTCTGCATGTGGCTCGTGATTGGTTCGCTATCCTTCATGGTAGTGATCATGGAGGAGATTATTTCATACCGCTCTTGACGAGCACTCTGATGGTACATTTCCATCAGATCCTGATGCATCTCAAAAGGGTAATAGTCCTCATAGGACTTTTGGAGTTCAGCTGTCATGGTGGCCATCATGATGCATGCCACCTTGGTGGCATCTCTTTCATGTGCCTGATACTCAGCGACCTCCTCAGGAGTAGCAGTGGACTCATCAAGCTCCTTTAGCTCCTTATCGAGGACATATTCCTTGTCCTCGTAGCGAGTGACCATCCTAATGTTCTGGATCCAATCCATGAAGTTGGAACCATCAAAGATGACCCTCCCACAAAGGTTCATGAGGGAAAAGGAGCCAGTAGGGTTAGAGCCCGAAGCATTGTTGTTGGAAGACATCTGAAAAGAAGAAAACAAGTTTAGATTAGATATATGTCGAATCCTTAATAATACACCCAAATGTAATATTAAGGCTAGGATCCAACACAATATATTATAACTTAGAAGAGGGATGCCGTAATCTAAGCTATAACATATTTGAAGGTAGGTGAATGACGATTCACCAATTTCCACCATGAAAATGAAATGAATTATTAGGATTAATTGGTTTTTGAAATTCCTAGATTCTTTTGAGATTCATTGAACTTTTCAATGACATGTTTCAATCTCGATTGTGCCCTTCATGTTTTGTGACTGGGATGCCGAGGATCACAAAACAAGGTGTGAATAACCATGCAAATTCACTTGGTACCCTTAATATTATCACCTAATCAATGTGTCGGTTAACCACACACGCTCCACCGATCTATGATAAACATTAAGTCACCCTTCGTGATCCTTACTAGTCCAAGTTAGTGTGCCGGTTAACCACACACGCTCCACCAACGACTTGGTAAGGTACAAAGTGTGAATTCTATGGGTTAGCACCATATTCACATTTTCCTAAAGTAACTAAGATTGGGAATTTATAAAAGGTTTAGTTACTTTATAATATTCATTATACTTTTAATGAGAATTTATAAGTCCTTGTCCTACCCGTTCGGCTAACGACCCTCCACCTGTCAAGCAAGCGGTGGGTGAGAGTGGACACCCATTAAGTTGTCATTTTATAGGCAACAACCTTATACCCACCTGATAGACTGGCTTCATGAATGAGGCGTACTAGCGGTAAGACGACTTTGATCTTATACATATATATATAATAATTTAACTATTTATAAATAGTATAAGGGTTGAATTTTAACTTTTAAAACTCTAAGGGTTTGGAATTAAAGTATATTAAAGTGTGTGTAACTTTACAAATTCCAAAACTTGAGGACAAGTTTTGAAACTATTCAAAACTTTTCATTTCATAACTTATGAATTAAAGGTTCATAAAAATGAAGACTCTTCATTTCCATGTAACTTATGTGTTTTAAGTGTGTGTTTAGAAGAAGTGACCTTTGGATATCCATAACTTGAGGACAAATTATGGACTCCATTAAAACACATAAATGATCAAGAATTAATCCTAAACAATTCAGCAAATAATTCCTATCATCTTCTAAATTCATAAGAACATGAACATGATCATCAAAGTTTCAAGAATTATATGAACACATACAAAGCATGAAATTTTGATATAAGCTATTGTAAATGGATTAGAACAACCATTACACCAACTAAAACAAGTTTTAAAACACCAAAACAGTTTAGGGTAATGTTTCTAGTCCATTTCCAGCAGCAAAAGTCGAAAATCTGCATTCTGAGGCTCCTACTCGCCGAGTGCACGAACCTACTCGGCGAGTAGGATGAGTTTACACATGAACTCGGCGAGTCCCCCCATGGACTCGGCGAGTTCATCAGTCAGACAGCAAAAAATCGACTTTTTATCACTATTTTGCATCAAGTATCAAACAAACAAGCCTAGGCTCTGATACCACTGTTGGGTTTTGAGCATTCTAACACTTCCTAAGTGTACATGCAACCCTAATAAACCTTGGATCTATGTTTGTCTAAGGTACATGCAAAATATTAATTTCCAAGGTTTATAACCTATCTAGCATGGCATGGGGTACTTTTAAACATAAAAGAACTAGATGAATTACATACCTTTTGTTGATTGTTGATTCCTTAGAGTTTGAGAGCCAAGCACCAATAATGTGAATGCCTCAAATGGAAATCACAAATCACCACAAACTTGGAAAATGTATGAGAGAGTATACTAACTCTTAGATTTCGGCCACCACTATTACACACACACACTTAGGGTGTTTTCATGCAACATAAGCTTGCTACTATAGTGTACATGGTTAGGGTGAAAACCTAATAACCCATGTCTTTTCCTCTTCCAAGGATCCATGGGTTAAAAGCTCCATGGATCATCCATGGACTTCCATATAAGCTTAGCCCATTAACAAATGAGCATTAGCCCACACCATATAAATATAATAGCCCATGATTTAATTAGTCTTCCTTTTAATCACTAAATCAATTCATAATTAATTCAAGATTAAAACTAATTAAATAACATGACTATATATGAATATATTATAACTTATAATATATTAATAAATCATAAGTATACAATTCTCATAAAATTATCCATAAATAGTTTGGGTGAAGTGCAACCCAAATGGACCATGCCGGGTCGGGTCAAGTATATACCAAATAAGTTATGGACTTAGACACCTTATCCAACAGGGTTCTGACATTGCTGCCAACACAGCTAGATTCTGTGATCTGGCTCTCCTCTGTCCGGGAATGGTCACTCGGAAAGCTAGAAAATTGAGAGGTACATCTGGGGACTAATGCCCCCAACTCAAGGGAATGTCTTGGCTACTAAGCCTTCTACATTTGATAGCGCCAAGTGTCTGGCGCAGACTCTGATAGATCACGGGGTCGATCTTGACGAGGTAACAGCCGCTCCCGAACCACCAAAGGCTAGTGGTGGAAAGAAAACGTTCTGGAACAAACAAAAGGTTCAGTCTTCGCAGGGCCTCCAAGAAACAGCAAACAGTGGCAATTCATGTTGCTACTACTCCAGCTGTTGTTCCAACCACCCAAGCACCTACCAATGGATATGCTGATACTCTTCCAAAGCGCAACAAGTGCAACTTTCATTATCACGGACCCTGCCGTGATTTGCAATGCAACAGCTGTGGAAAGAAGGGACACACGGCTCGATACTGCAAGGCAACCGTCCAACCAACCAATCAGGCTCCTGGAGCGGGCGCTGGTCAAGCCTGTTATGGCTGTGGAGAGGTTGGGCACTTCAAAAGAAATTTCCCTAAGGCAACAACAGCTGGCAGCACAGGGAGGGTACTAGCTATGGGCCAGGAGGAAGTAGTCGCTGATCCTACTGTTGTTATGGGTAAGTTCCTCCTTGACAACTCTTATGCATGCATTCTTTTCGATTCTGGTGCGGAGAGGAGCTTTGTTAGTCATGCATTCAAACATCTACTCAAATGTAAATCTTAACCTTTAACTGAAACATTTACCATCGAGATGGCTAACAGAAAGAAAGAGAACACTAACGACATATTCATAGGCTGTACTCTTACCCTAGATGATCATTCCTTTCCCATCGATCTTATGCCAGTATCCAAAAAGAGCTTCGATGTCATAATCAGCATATATTGGTTGAGCCCAATCATGCTGATATCCTTTGCTACGAGAAAGCTATCCATATCAATCTTCCCTCTGGCGAAGCCCTCACTATTTACAGTGATAAACTCAGTTCGAACCTTCGTATCATTTAATGCATCAAAGCCCAGAAGTATCTGCGGAAGGAGTGCCATGCATTCCTAGCTCATGTTGTGGACGAAACGCAAAAAGTTAAAGACCTCGAGAGCATCCCCGAGGTTTGTAACTTTCCTGATGTCTTCCCCCAAGATCTTCTAGGAATCCCTCCCGAGCGCCAAGTCGAGTTTCGTATCGACTTAATCCCCGGAGCTACTCCTGTAGCTAAATCTCCATATCGTCTAGCGCCGGCAGAAATGCAAGAGTTATCCAGCCAACTCAACGAGCTACTCAGCAAGGGATTTATAAGACCAAGTTCCTCACCTTGGGGAGCCCCGATCTTATTCGTGAAAAAGAAAGATGGATCCTTCCGAATGTGCATAAATTACCGAGAACTGAACAAGCTTACCATCAAGAACCGTTATTCCTTACCCAGAATCGACGACCTCTTCGACCAACTTCAGGGAGACAATTATTTCTCGAAGATAGACCTTAGATCAGGGTACCACCAGCTGCGAGTTCATGAGAATGATGTTCCCACTACAACATTTCGAACTCGCTATGGACACTACGAGTTTGTAGTAATGCCCTTTGGTCTAACCAACGCACCAGCGGTATTCATGGATCTGATGAATCAGGTGTGCCGCCCTTTCCTAGACAAGTTCGTGATCGTGTTCATTGACGATATACTTGTCTACTCTCGGAGCGAGGAAGATCATAGAAAGCACTTGAGACTAGTATTAGAAACGCTAAGGGCGGAAAAGCTCTATGCAAAATTCTCTAAGTGTGAATTTTGGATCAGGAAAGTAACATTCTTGGGTCACGTGGTCAGCGAGGAGGGCATACATGTGGACCCTTCCAAGATCAAAGCAATTGAGAATTGGTCAGCACTGAAGACGCCCACAAAAATCCGTCAATTCTTGTGTCTCGCTGGCTATTATCGCAGATTTATCCAAAATTTCTCCAGAATTGCTAAGCCTCTGACCACACTGACACAGAAAGGTGTAACCTTTAGTTTGGGAGAAAAGCAAGATACTGCGTTTCAAACATTGAAGCAGGCCCTATGCAGTGCACCTATCTTGTCCCTGCCCGACGGGACGGAAGACTTCGTTGTCTACTATGATGCATCTAATCAGGGCCTAGGTTGTGTGCTCATGCAGCGAGGAAAGGTTATTGCCTATGCCTCGAGACAGCTAAAAACACACGAAGTCAATTACACAACTCACGATCTAGAGTTGGGAGCAGTGGTCTTCGCGTTAATGATTTGGAGACATTATCTCTACGGAACCAAGTGCACAGTGTTCACCGACCATAAGAGCCTACAACATATACCTGATCAGAACGAGCTGAACATGAGACAGCGGCGATGGGTAGAGCTACTCAGTGACTACGAGTGCGAAATACGCTACCATCCCGGCAAGGCCAATGTTGTAGCGGATGCCCTCATCCGAAAAGAGTATTCAGGTCGTAAAGTGAAGGCACTAACAATGACTAGCCATTCCTATTTATCCGCACAAATCAGAGAGGCTCAGCTGGAATCCCTAAAACCAGAAAACATATCGGATGAAGCCCTGAGAGGAATGGAAAAGAACTTAGAGGTCAAGGGAGACAGAGTTTACTATTTCATGAACCGGATCTGGACCCCAAAGTACGGCGGGTACATGGAGGTTGCCATGAACGAAGCTCACAAGACTAGATACTCCATTCACCCAGGTTCAGATAAAATGTATCTAGATCTCAAACGACTCTATTGGTGGCCGAACATGAAAGCAGAAATCGCTACCTTCGTGGGCAAGTGCTTGACTTGCGCCAAGCTGAAGGTAGAATACCAAAAGCCCTCAGGTCTACTTCAGCAGCCAAAAATACCTGAGTGGAAGTGGGAAAGGATTACAATGGATTTTATCACTAAGTTACCCAGATCTCCGACTGGGCACGACGTCATCTGGGTAATTCTCGATCGACTGACTAAATCCGCCCACTTCCTGCCAATCAAAGAAAACTTCAAAATGGAGAGACTCACACGAATCTACATTCGAGAGATAGTCCGCCTTCATGGCGTGCCTGTATCCATTATCTTCGATCGAGATAGTAGGTTTACCTCGAGATTTTGGCAATCACTACAGAAGGCTCTTGGAACTTAGCTCGATACGAGCACAGCTTACCATCCACAGACAGATGGGCAGAGTGACAGAGCCATTCAAACATTGGAAGATATGTTGAGAGCCTGTGTCATCGACTTCGGCATGTCATGGGACACTCATTTGCCCTTGGTCGAATTTTCCTACAACAACAGCTACCATACCAGTATCAAGGCTGCACCGTTTGAAGCCCTCTATGTCCGTAAGTGTAGATCCCATTTGTTATGGGCCGAGGTGGGCGACACGCAGTTAGTCAAGGGTCAAGTCCCCGACAGCACTCTCACGGGTCCTAAAATCATCCAAGAGACGACTGAAAACATCGTACAAATCCGGGAACGATTAAAAGCGTCAGGAGATAGACAAAAGAGCTACGTCGATAAGATACGAAAACCCTTGGAGTTCCAGGTTGATGACCGTGCTCTTTTGAAGGTCTCACCCTGGAAGGGCATGATACGCTTCGGAAAGCGTGGAAAGCTAAATCCAAGATACATTGGACCATTCGAGATTCTCGCTAGGATCGGTCCCGTAGCATACAAACTTCGTTTACCCCGAGAACTTAGCAACGTCCATACCGTCTTCCACGTGTCGAACCTAAAGAAGTTTCTGTCCGATGAGACACTTGTGATTCCCCTCGATAAGATCGAACTAGACAAGAGATTACACTTCATAGAGGAACCAGTTGAAATCATGGACCGGGAAGTCAAACGAACGAAACAAAATTGCATCCCGATAGTCAAGGTTCGCTGGAATGCCAATCGGGGACCCGAATTCACTTGGGAGCGCGAGGACTCAATGAAACAGAAGTACCCTCATCTTTTTCCAAGTCCATGATTTGTATTTCTATTCTTGAATTTCGGGACGAAATTCCCTATAACAGGGGGATGATGTGACAACCCGAAATTTCTCTTTTGTATAAACCATTTAATTCAATCAAAGTCAGACTCATTTCTGTTATCTTTTAGCACTGTTTAAGGGTTCGTTTAAGTGTTCTAAGCTTAAGTACAATCAAGGTTGAGATTAGGGATGAGTTAGCGAAGTCGTAAAGTAGCATTTCGGGTCATACACTCCTTCAGGAGGAGTGTACAGCCGTACACATGGGTGTACGGCCGTACACCCCCTCATTGCCGCACACTCAAGGTGGTGGGTCACCCACCCCTATATATATGGGTAGACCTTACTTCCTTCATTTCTTTCTTCCCTTGGCTGTACACCACTCCATTCTCTCTCAAGCTTCTTCAACCATGAACCCTCCAAGGCTTCAAAAACGTAAGTATTACATCCTTTAGCTTGTTATACTTGAAAGACCTTTTGATTTAAGCCTTGATTCTTCAAGTTTCAACATGTTCTTCATCCTTTGAAGAAGTACGGTCGTACACCTTCATAAGGTTGGTCGTACACACCTTAAAAGCTCTCCAAAGTGAGAGTTTAACCCCTATCATCTAGTTGGACATGCTAAACCTTTGATCCTAGCCTTGATTCACCCTAAAATTGACCAACTTAGCATAAAAATGAAGGCTGTACGGCCGCAGACCCCTTGTACGGCCGTACACACCCCATAGGGTCGTAAACCCACTTTGATGATCATTATCGGCCTTTAACTTCCAATAAAGCTAAGCATGGGACCAAGAACACTTCCTTGATGCTTCTTAGGGCCTTAAAACACCTCAAAGTGCACACTTATTCATGAGTATACGACCGTACACTCATGGGCCGTACATCCATGGCCGTACACACCCTTAGTGTGGCCGCACACCTCCCTCATTCAATCACATATGATTTTAACACTTAGCTCAAGTGTTTCCAAGCCCCTAGAATGGTTTCCTATCATGTCTAGTAGTGAAATACCCTAATTTGATTCCTATATGTGTTAATATATGCTAAATAGGATCCATTTGTGTTCGAGACTTCACTTGACACTCAACATCCCATACCGATCTTTCATACAAACCACTCGCTCGAGGTCAGTTCATACCCCTACGCTTTTATGATTTTTAATGTTTTCAGGGGGAATACAAGCCAAACACAAATGATTTTGTGAAACAAAAACAAAAGGATTTCAACGAGTTTAAAACTTATGCAATTGATACAGTTAAATGATTTCCCACGTTTTATGAAACATTTAGACATTTTATCCCTTTTGTACTATGATGAGCATAAGGGACGCTTTCAACTTGAAAACATAATTGCATAGTTTTCAGAACAATTTAATAATCAAGTACAAAACATTTCAAGCAAACTATAGTGGGTATAGTTTGGGGCTTTCAATACATAGCTTTTACCGATTCAGATTTCATTCATGGGTAAACATATAAACTATGACCGATTTAGTTTATGATATACATTACTACAAGAGTACAAAATTTAATAATTATTTAAGTATAATTATTACCTTATACAGTATACACACGTAGTTTAATACAGTAGATCACTACAGAACTAAACGTAAACTAGTTAATACAGAATTGTAAGACTCTACTTCAAAACTGCACCCTTTGGTGTACTGAACTAAATCCTATCATAGTATAACCAGATTTTCCTGGAGGGAGAGCGTGAGATTTGTGAATAGATCTATTCGGGATTGACAATCCCACACCTGAACTGCTAGCTACAGTTAGGCAGGCATGCATGGGGTGACAAATGTCATTTAACCAACACTTGAAGAACGTTGTAAAGGTCACTAGGTCATATCAAGCATGGTTATACGACTCGCAATAAGTATAAACTAACCTTTGTTTATGAGATTTCATTCTTCATTAGTTTTATTTTAATTAATAGAACTATTATACATTACATTTGGAGATTTCATAAATACAACACATGGTTTTATTTACTAAAACTACTCTACATGAGGGTGGTAGCCAGGGTTTTCAAACAGAACATTTCATACAGTGGTTTTTCATACGTAATTCATCATACTATACATTCTAGTAGTAACCAAGCATGCAGACTAATATGTTTTATACTACTAAGGATACCGTAACAAACATTCATAGAAGGAACTAGCAAGAACATGCTTTTACTAAAGAAAATATTGGATTTTCTTGGAAACATACGAACATTTTACAAGATTCATCAACAAGTTTTCACTACAAAACATCGCTTATGAACTCACCAGCTTTATGCTGATACTCTTTTAAAAACTGCTTGTATTCTCAGGAAATCAATAGACAGGTTCCACCTGGAGTTTTGAGAAGACGGAACAATTGGAGTCACTTATTTATATTCTGCTTATACTTTTGATGTATTCAAACAAGACTTAAACAGATGTAAACCTTTTTCATATATGTATTCAATGTAATGGTTGTGTTTACTATGATTACTATGATACAATTGTTGTGACACTACACATGACGTCATCCACCCCCGAACGTTTCCGCCATTTCGGTTTGGGGGTGTGACACTATGCATAAAATGAGTGAAAAACTTTTTTGTTTTTTTTTTGTGTTTTTGAGATTTGTATTCTATGAAATAAAAGAAACAATCATAAACAAAAACTAGACATCACACAAGCTATATACAAAAAAAATTAAAATGAAAAACCTCATGACATATAGAGCATGACCAATTCACTAGCGAAAAACACAATATTTTTTATCCAGTGGTTTAGTAAAGATATCCACGAGTTGATTGTCAGCTAGAATTTACATCAGCTTTATCTTTCCCTTTTGCAAATTGTCCTTGGCGAATTGATGTCATATTTTGATATGCTTTGTCTTGTAATGCTTAAACATGATTTTGGGTGATACGGATAGGACTGGTGTTGTCACTGCGGACTAGAGTGTTTGAAACCTTGAAATCGTAATCTAGAAGTTGGTTTTGAATCGAAATAATTTGGGCACATCATCTACCAATAGTGACATATTCAGCTTTAGTGGTTGAACAAGCCACTAGTGATAAGAATAGGGATTGTTTCTGCTTGACCAACAGATCAATCTATTTCCCAAAAGTTCACATCCTCCTGAAAAACGCTTTATGTCCAAAGAACAACCTGTATAATCAGAATCAGTATATCCAACTAGATTAAATGCAGAGTTACAAGGATACCTAAGCCAAACAATGGGTGTATGCTTTAGGTATCCGAAAAGGCACTTGAGACTGAGAATGTGTGACTCTTTTAGTTTTTTTTGATAAAGGGCACACATGATGGTTGCAAAAATAATATAAGGGCGACTAGCCACATAGAGATCCAATCATTCCGCTATATAACGATGGATTGACATCAGCTCCAGGTAAATCAGCTTAGATCTTCAGAGAGGAAGACATAGGATTCTTTGCAGGTTTACGATCAATGAATGAGATTTTCTTTAGCATATCAGTAGTATATTTTCTGTGACTAATGAATATGCCTTTTAATAGCTGCTTAACTTGTATACCTAAAAAGAAGGTCAGCTCACCCATCATAATCATCTCAAACTTTTTCAACAAAACATCAGCAAAATCTTTGATGAACTGGATGTTGTCGATAACACCCCTCTTATAGCCATTTTGAAAAAGATAAGCAGTCAACTTATAATAGTAGGGCCTAGGTGATTGCTTTTAACCATAGACAACATTATCTTATCTGTAGACAAGATCAGGGAATTCTTTAGTTTCAAAGTGAGGGGGCTACTTGAGAAAACGTTCGTGATATAGATCTCCATGAAGAAATACAGTCTTAACATCCATTTGAAACACTTTAAAATTCATGTAATAAGCATAGGAAAGAGAAACTCCAATAGGTTCTCGTCTAGAAACAGTGGCAAAGGTTTCATCAAAATCCAAACCCACCAGTTAAGTGCACTTATGAGATACAAGTCTTGAATTGATTCTTGTAGTAATTTCATCTTCATCCATCTTATTTCTAAAAACCCAACGATTTCCAACGATTGTTTTTCCATTTAAACGAGGGATCAGGGTCCAAAAATTATAACACTTGAACTAATTTATCTCATCTTGCATTTCTCTAATCGAATCTGCATCATTTAGTCCATTATTAACCTTCTTTGGCTAAATTAGAGAGACAAAATTCATGAACATGCAGAATTTGATGATGCTTGATGTCGAGTGCGAATCCCAGTAAAAATCATACATGGAGATGTTTTCTTTAGTCTTAGGGTGAGATGAATCTTCATCAAACTTCACATGAATAGATTCTTCAAAAATGTTTTTCCTTAGATTAAACACACTGAAAGCCTTAGAGATTGACGAGTAACCCAAGAAAATCCATTCATCGACTTTGGCTTGAAACTTTGAGAGCTGGTTCATCTGGTTCAAAATAAAACAAGCACAACCAAAAACATGAAAATAAGAAATGTCGGGCTTTTTAGCAACTCATAAGAAGTTTTTCCATGATACTTAACAATGATTGATCAATTATGAGTGTAGCATGCAGTGTTAACAGCTTCAGCCTAGAGAGAGAGAGAGAGAGAGAGAGAGAAAAAAAGAAATCAAATCAACAACCATAGTTCGATCAGCTTAAATGAGTGTCATGTTTCTTTTGTTTTGAAAAACCATTTTGCACAGGAGTACAAATTGCAGGAAAAAGTTCTGAGCAATCCTTTTCATGATAAACGTTTTCTAGTATGTGATGATGAAACTCAGTGCCATGATCACTTCGAAGTTGTTTGACTTTTAGATCTTTTACCAACTCGATATTCAATAGGAATAGAGCCAAACAACTCCATATGTAGAAGCTGGAACGGAGTAGTGATAGATGAACACTGCTTGGGCTTGAACTAAGAGTTTTGTTTGCTTTCCTTTTTCACATGATGGACACAACTTATCCTTTATAAATATCATCTTTGAAAACTCTCTCACAAGATTATAATTTGAGATCATAGATATAGTTTTGAAGTTTAGATGAGAGAGTCTCTTGTGGCGCAACCAATTCAAGTGAGATTATGAACGAGAGAAGAAACAATGCCTAAGAGAGTTACCATCAGAGAAAAAATCTATGATATAAATATCATTGTGATGATTCGTGACTAATACCAATGAGATTGTGCTTGAGACCCTTTACCTATCACACATTTGAAAAATGAACTGACTTGCGCTTGATGGTACCCTATCATTTTTTCTTTCCCTTTCCATTGTCTCTATAGGTAACTACATGGCCATCTTTCTTAACATAATCCTCCAAGAGAGACTTGAATCATGGCAGAAGCCGAGAGCATTCGTTGTCAACATACCAAATATGGTCTTGACCCAGCATCACTCATAAATAGTTAGTACACTTTTTGGACGCATTTCGTAATGGGTTTGTAATTGAGGGTTTACCAAAACTAAAAATATCATAGCACTTAGCAGAAAGAATATTTCATGAATTTTCTTATTTAATACATTCATTATTACAAATCAAAATGTTGTCAGATCTTTTTGTGTTTTCCTCAAATGTACAATCTCCCACTTTATGAGAGGGATCACCACATCTATAACACTTTCTTATAACATAATTATTTTTCCTTTTAGAACATGGTTCAAATTTTTCATAAACTTTGGTTCCCAGGGAGTTGAAACATATTCATTTAATTTGAAAACTCTATCTTTTGTTCTTAAAACATGTGAATGATTAGTGCTACAGGATGCAGATTCAGTGATATGACATCCCGATGAAGAACATTTTGATTCACCAGTGTCTGAGGACGTTAAACTACAATCAGGTTTATAACTTCTTGTTGTGCATTCAGGTATTTCGCAGAGCACGTATGTGACATCATGAATTTCACCATTTGAAATGGGAAAACTTGATTAAAGTATCAGTGTTAGGACTCTCATACTCACGATCAAGAGGTTTGGCAGATGGGTCTAAAGCAGTTAAAGGAGTAACACACAAGCTAAGTCCATCAGAATTTGTGACACGATGTTTGTCTATGAGCTTTTGACGATTTATAAAATCAATTATTACAAATTTGGTTTTGGTACTCATGAAGAAGCTTAGTTTGTGTTGGAAAACTTGGGTCAATTTGTACTCGTTTAAAAATATCAACATCTTCTTCTAAGTTTCCTCCAATTATTTTTTCACATTGATTAGGAAATTTTCATTGATAATATTAGAGGTTTGAAGTGAGAATGAGCCCAGTTTTAAGTAATACTTTGACACTTTTGAGCAAGTTGTTGCGCAGAGTCTTTATCACCAATGAGTTCATGATTTGTAAGAGAAGCATCACTCACATAGACTTTCATTTGATTAAAAGATCATTTTTAAGGATTCAATTTTGTTTTTTTTAGATTACGGATTTATTGATTAGATTTTGAGAGATCATTACACAAATACTCAAACATTGAAGTCTTTTCATTATTAGAGTAAGTTACAAAATTTTCATCATGATACAAGGAGGAGGAGTCCTAATTCTGAGCCGTAGAATCACAAGCAACTTTTGATAGATCAACTTCAAAGGTACTTGAACTACTGCTCACTTCATCTGTAAAGGATTCATCAACGAATGTCATCCGACACACATCCTGTTTCACTTATTCATCTGATGAATCCTCTTGATTTACCCATTCTTCTCCTTCAGCCGTCAAGAACTTGAATTCTAAATTTTGGTTTCTTTAGGGAAGCCACCAATCTCTTGTATTTTGTCTCATAAGGATTCTTCCTTAGTTAAAACACTTTCCTTTATCCTTCTTTTCGGTAGAAGGCTTTTTCAAATTTCCAGTGTCATCAAACTTAACATAATGCTTCATAATCATAGTTACGCTTGAAGCTAAGGCGGCATAGTAATCTTACTCTAAATATGCATTATTAGACTTGTGTTGTTGCTTTCAGGTACAAAACTAGATTTCCTTGAAAAACCGAGCAAATGGCTTCTCTATGAAACTGCAATTCATGATTTCTTCTTGCAATGTTTTTATTTCTTCATAATTATGTAGATTCCCATACAAAATTTGAAGATCTATGGTTTTAATCTTCTTAGTGTTTTTTAGAACATCAACATAATGTTCCCACTTATCATCCTAAGAATCTAGAAACTTAAGAACTAAAATAGATTCATGCTTACTGATATCAAAACTTTTCATATCATTGATTAAAAAATTAAAATGACTAAAATTTTAAGTTAGAGATTCATTCCTATGAGAAAAAAATGTTCATACTTCCGATTGAGACTGTTCTCTGTGGTATTTTTAACTTCATCTATTCTTTATTATGCCGCAATCAGCATGTCAATCATCTATTTGGCTGAAGTACAATTACGAACAAGATGATACATAGAATATGGAAGAGAGTTTCCTATTGTAGTATATGCACGAACATCCAGATGTCAACTTCTTATCATCTTCAGAATATTGATGTGGCGGAGTCCTCTTTGTCATTCCAGTATGACCATCATCTTTTGTCTCAACAAAGGTTGGAATATGTGGACCATTAGTGATGATATCTATGATATTATAATCCATGGTTTCAATAACAACCATGGATTTTCTTTTCCACATGGTGAAATTCTTTTAATCGAAAAGAGGAATTGGTTGATGTAGAACTAGTAGTAGGTTTAGATCCAAAAGAAGAAGCCATTGGTTGATAGAATTGAACTTGCTCTGCTACCAGTTGTAGGAACATAAAAACAGAATATCAAGCAATAAAAAACAATAAGTAATCAAAAATCAGTTTTGATTAAGAATTCTCACAAAGAGAGAATGCACAAAGTGATGTATTTTACATTCAACCGTAGTATAACTTATATACTAACGAAAGACTATTCTAGAACGAGATCCCTACATATCAAGGATTAAAAAGTAAAAGTTATACACTATACAAAAGAAGATCCTACCACAACGATAAGGGATCAAGAATCTTTTTGTAGAAGTAATTGGCATGCTGCAATAAAAAGCTTGGACAACGACTTATTATGTTGTCAATATAGATCAATGTGACATACGTTTGACACATCAGATTATAAGGTTTGACCTTACAGAATGATATTTGCTAGTGATATATAATCTTATATGCTCATGTCTTATAGCAAGTTACTACTAACTGATTATTTATTAGTGTAATTTTAATTATGAATAACTATCAACACCTGTATTTAAGTGGATAAAAATTCCTTTATGAAAATAATATTTTACTATCCTATTTTGAATTATTGTTTCTAGGAAATAATAACAAAAGAGAACAAGAACTATATATATATATATATATATATATATATATATATATATATATATATATATATATATATATATATAGGTAAAAGATCAAATGAGAACCATAAATTGTTAAGAACCCTAAGAACCATTCATTTTTAACTTATATTTAAGGTTATTTTTTTAATTTTTCAAATATTTTGATTTTTTAAGCTTTTTATAAAAATTAAAAAAAAAAAGAAAAAAAAAAGAAAAAAAAACATAGTAAGGGTATAATGGTTTTTGTGTAAAACCCATTCCATAACTTTTAATATGATAAAAACCTTCATAATTAACCAAAAAAAAAAGACTATCATCACCTTCAACCACCTCTAATGAACACCAACACAGCCACCACCGTCGGTGACAACCTCACCACCGCCACAACCACCAACGATGATATTACGACCGACATCATCGTCGAAGACGTATTTCAGATCTGGAACCATTGTTACCTTTTCTTCGTTCCAGCTCTAGTATACCGTCGCCATATCCTACCACCGATAAACTACTGTCATCAAATGTACAAGCTCTAGTTGCTTCTAGATCTGTGATTTCCGGCTCTGATCTATAATATTTTTCTTTAGATCTACGTTTTCTACTGTAGACCTATGAAGTTTCGATGAGGATCAACCACAACCATCCCCTTACTGATATGCTTCGTCTTCACCTTCTTTTAGACTTATGGTTAATTCTTCGTCAATTGTTTTCCGGTAGCCGACTTCACCAGAACAAACTCTTAGATTTGAAGCCAAATAAATTGTTTTGTGGTCAGATTTGAAGAAAAAGAACGAAAAATCGCCTTCTCTTGGTGGTTGGTGTCGAAAACATCACGTCTACATGTGAGTTCTGCTACGGTCATCTCGTTTATCGACATAAATGACCATCACATTCTCTGATATATGGTGAATCACCATACCTACATTAGATCTCACCAGATCTACATCAGATATCACCATATCTACATCACATTTGGATCTTAAAACCACCACCATGAATCAGATATCGAACCAGAAATCACCACCACGAACCACCACTAAAAATAACTACTCATGTCGTCGGAGAAATGAAATCGCCCACCGCTGCCTACCGATGCATGCTCTATCGTCGCCAAATATGGATTTGAAGTCGACCACCAACGAAAATCAAGTATGTTTTGAACCTGTTATGAATGAGCATCTTGAATTATTTTATTAAATTATGAAGGAGGGTCCCGAAATGGTCTATTAAACTGTGATTTTGTATGGTGCGTACCAGGTGTTTGATAAAATGTTTCAACAAATCACATATGTTTTTAAGTTGTGAATACTGTGAATGAAAGTCCTAAATTGTTTTATTAAACTGTGAATAAGAGTGTAGAATTCTTTATCTTTCTCTCTAATAGAATGTGATATTATTAAAACTTGAAATACTAAACTATTGTTAAAAGTAATAAAAAGTTGCAACAATGCTTTATTTTTTTTATTGTTTGTCTATTTTTAATGTTAAAAAATGATTGATACCTTTGTGTAACTTGTCTCGAAAATAGCTTTTGAATTTTTTTTTCTTGGGTGCATGCTTAATGTTTGAATAGTGTCTCTCTTATCATTTATCCTAATACAATATATTCAACCATCTTTTATATTATAGGTTATAGGTTGTATTATATTTTATTAGAAAAAACTATGAATTATCTTTTTGAATAAACAACTGCCTTACCTTTTTTAAGAAGAGAAATTTTGTGAATGACCAAAAAGGAGGGGTTTGAGAAAAATGACCAAGATTTTTTGTTTTTCGGAAAATGACCATGACTTCCGCAGAGAGGAGCTCTGCAGAAGTCTTTATCTTCTAAGAAATTGATTTTGCTCTGAGGAAATGACGTGTCATGGGAAAAAGACAAAAAAAATTCATGGTTCCGTAGAGGGTACATTGGTTCCTCAGAGATGCCCTCTACGAATCTGTTCTTCAGAGGTACTCATATGAGGAAATGTTGTTCGTAAAATTTTTCAGCGAAGAACATTTCCTCAGAGAAGTATATCTGAAGAACATATCCGCAAAGGGCATCTCTGAGGAACCAATGTATCATCTGTGGAACCATGAATTTTTTTTTTGTCTTTTTCCCATGACACGTCATTTCCTCAGAGCAAAATCCATTCCTCAGAAGATAAGGACTTCCGCAGAGCTCCTCTCTGCGGAAGTCATGGTCATTTTCCGAAAAACAAAAATTCTTGATCATTTTTTCTCAAATCCTCCCCACTTCTTGGTCATTTCACAAAATTTCTATTTTAAGAAAGAGTCATACGCATCTTCTTTTGAACGCTAATCCATATGTACAATCTTATTGGGTGCTGATACATACGCGATTAAGTTCCAATTGTTGGCTACTTTTAAATTAAAAGGTTTGCCAACTGGTTTGTTCATATCAAATGTTTTTCAAAAGGTATAATTTTTTTTTTCCTTAAAAAATATGTTAAACTCGTATATTGTAATTATGTTGTGAATATATAATTTATGTGTATTAAATAGTTAAATTATTACATTAAGTTGTGAATTTTGTGTTCTAAACTGTGAATTGATTGTATTAAGCTGTGAATTAAATGTATTAAGCTGTGATTTTTTTTATGAATTTTATGTTAAATACGACTGATTTATGTATGAATGTATTAATTATTTTTTTAATATATTTATTTTTTATGTTGAATAAATATGTAATATTATATTAGTTTTATAATTATTTTGCATTAAACTCTTAATTAGTAATTAGTTGGTTTATTAAACTGTGAATGTAATATTTAAGCTATTGAACCATGATTTTATAAATATATTTGATTTGGAAGGAATGATGGTTACGAAAGTGGCACATGTAGTTGGTGGCGGTGTGTGGTCGTTGGTGTTGGTGGTAGAGTTTGAGTTTGACTTATTTGAATTTTTTAATTAGTGTATAATGGATTGTAATATGTTGTGAATTTTATGTATTAAACTAAAAATAGATTGTAATAAGTTCTATATATTATATAAATTTTGTGTTAAAATATGAACGAATGTATGCATGAATATATTAAACTGTGTATTAATGAGTTAATATGTATATTACACTGTGCATATGGTAATTTAAACATTGAATATGTTTTATAAACGATACATTTCTTTAAAGAAATCTACAATTCAAAAGAGAGAAAATTGGATTGTTTCAACACATATTTTCTTTTATTAAAAGTTTGTATATTTTGCTGCAAAAATGAAATGTTGAGTTAAAAAGTACTACCAGATAAATAAAAACTCTAATGTTTGTTCCATTAAACTCTGAATACGAACAGAAAAATGCTACTAAATTTGGTGTTAGTCTAAAAGTGGTCCGACGGCTGTACGACTACAAGTGACAACTAGCTGTAAACTAAGGAATGAAAAAGTTTCATTAATACAGTATAAATGATGGATTTTCCAAAATGACTTAATGGAAACATTTAAAAAAAATGTTCCTAGGGTTCTTAACCTTTTTGGGTTCTTATTTGAACCACTCCCTATATATATATATATATATATATATATATATATATATATATATATATATATATATATATATATATATATATATATATATATATATATATATATATATATAGAGAGAGAGAGAGAGAGAGGTAGGTTCAGTTGTGGATTGACATCTATTGTGCGGACATGGGGACAATGCTATTCTGTGAGAATGACAAAGAAAATATGTTGTTTTATAATGTGAATACATTCAATCTTACATAACTATTGTCATTATCACACATTCTCACTAACTAAACCGTTTATAAGGTTATTATAGACTTTTTTATTATTATTCTCATTTTGTCATAATGTTGTCAGAATGTTTATTGAGTCGTATTCTGTAAGAATGATATTGAGTGAAAAAAGATGCGTGAGAATAAAAATGAATAAGAATTAGTGAGAATTCATGAAAATGACAATAATTGTGAGAGGTTGAACACATTCACATTACTAAACAACCTATACTCTTAGTAATTCTCATAGAATAACACTGTCCACACGTCCGCACAATATTTGTCTATCCACATTATAACTTATCCTTATATATATATATATATATATATATATATATATATATATATATATATATATATATATATATATATATATATATATATATAGAGAGAGAGAGAGAGATTGGTCCCTGTCCTACCTAAAAAGACCATTTTGCCCTTGATTTTTTAATTTATTTAAATAAACACACCTACAACCCCATCCCCCTTACCTACCCCACCAGTTTCTCTATTTAAATACTAGTCTTTTTAGGTAAGACAGAGACCAAACGCATTACAAAAACAAACAGTAGGGATCAAGCACGTAACAAAAACAAACAGTAGCGACCTTCCGAGTTAAAAAAAATAAGTTAAGGACCAAACATGCAAATTACCTCAAAATATAGGGACGATTCGTGTAATTTACTTTTATATATATATATATATATATATATATATATATATATATATATATATATATATATATATATATATATATATATAATATAAACTTTTTGGTTACTTAGAATAACCATTTAGTTGCTATATAACTATTAGTTTGGAGGTAAAGTAAAGGATACTCTTCCTTTGACTTCTTGGCCCCCAAAACCATAACGTGCTTAAATAAGAAAGGTTTGAGTGTAGTTTTGCTTCTAACATCCTTAGATGTTGTAAGATGGTTCCATGATTTCATTTATTACTTGGTTTGAATTGGTACCTTATGCTAGTATAATAAGAAGACTAAGTAACCAAAAACTAGTAAGTTTATTGTTTCACAATTTCCTATGAAAAAGGGTTGCCAATTTCTATGGCTTTCTTCCTCTCTCACTCTCCCTTCCCTCTTCTTGTAAATAAGTGCAATATTAAAGGTCATATATGTTGTTTCTCATTAAGGTTTATTCGGTATAAACTTTAAGGGTTAAGAGAAACATATATAAAAGTGAAACTAGTATCTACCGATTCTATTTCCTTTTCTTGGTGGATACTTGTAGAGAGCTTTCTCATTTAGAGCTTCATGTATTACTTCATTAATTTCCATCTCCAATGGGAATAAAAGTCTTCAAATGTTGTAACACTTTACATTATATGGTTAATTTAATCTTTCCTTGTTTGAAAATTGATCCTTGGCGGGTTAAAAAGAGTTTTAAGTTTACTCGTATTTTTTAGACTTCTGTTTTCGTTTTTAGTTTTTCTGGAAAATCGATTTTCAATCAAACACAATTAGTATCAGATCTATTTTTGTAAGCTTGGTTAGATTATTTGGTATAATCTTTGTTTTTTGAAAACATTGATGGTTTTCTTTTTGTAAGAAAATTCATAGATATTTTCTATGACAACTTTAGAATTGTTATGTTTTAGTGACAAACATTTACATGTATTTTTTGTCACCAAAAGTTGTTTTAAAATAACAAAGTGTTGTTTTATATAATTTTAAGTGTATATATATATATATATATATATATATATATATATATATATATATATATATATATATATAATGTGCGTAAAATAGACATGAACCTTTTGTGAATGTGTTTTGTTGATTAGTCAAAATGGTTGCAATATTTATTTATTCATATGATATGTAATAATTAAATAGATATTTTTCAGTTTTTTTATTTTTATAAGTAGTAGATTAATTTTAGAAATTGTTTTTTTAAATGTAATAAGAATGAAGGCGGTGACCATTTTGAATATTAAAAGTTTATAAACTTGATTTTATTAAAGTTTGACAAACTTTATACACTTATTTTTATAAATTTGATATAAGGTGTTGAAGCAAGTGGGAACATGACGAAATTACGATTTGGAATGGGCTTACCATTTTTGTGATGGCTCACAAAATGGCACTAGATAGTTGCTTTATGCATATGTGTTATAAAATGCTTGTGTTGTTTAATTTTATGTTGATATTATGTTTTATATTAAATTTAAATTTCACATGAAATATAATATTTTGAACATAAATAACATCACAAGGAGTTTGGTTTGAATGAATTTTATCTTTTAACATAAGATGGTAAAATATTTTTAAAAATAAATCGTTCAAAAACTAACTAACGGTAAATTTTGGAATTAAAATTGTATATGTTTAAAATTGAGATTTTAGAGACTTATCAAACTCCAAACCTTATTTTATAAAAGCATTTTTTTTATTAAAAGGTTAATAATTGTTATTCAACACTCAAACGGTAACACTTAATGCTAGTTATGAAATTTAAAGTTTGATAGTGTCGATTATATAAAATTTGGACTTTATAAAAGAATTAACATGTGATTTTAAATAAAAGTATATCATGGCTTACATGATGCACACAATAACCAAGATATAGTATGGTTTTTAAACTAGATTTATAAAAACATCAAACGCCTCTTATTTAAACTCAAGTCTATGTAATACTATTTGAATGACACTCGCTAATCTCTTGTATACACCGTAGGATATAGGTCGCCTCACCGCTATGTGTTTTCTTTTGATGACCGAGGTGTATTCTTAATTTCTATAACGTAGTTAGGGCTGATTACACAAGTTATTCAAACATGATGATTTGATCAGAAATCTATTGTGATAAAGACCGCCTAAGCAATTGAGATCCGAGACATAGATGGGATCAAAGATTTCTATTGAACTTTGTTATTGTCCATCCCAAAATTCTAGGAATTATATAATATAATATAAATGATACTTGATATCTACCTAGTTGAATATAATGAATGAGATAAAGGTCACATAACCATTTATTTGTTTTGAAACTTGGAGCGTAGTCTTTAATAATTGAGGTTTTGGAAACTTAAGGGTTTTAATTATTGAAGATATAAATATTGAAAATAATAAAAGGATTTTGTTAAAATTTTATAAATGAAAACAAAGTCTGATCTCATAACAATGCGTCATATTTTTCCTGCTGATCTACAAGAATATATAACATTTAATGGATAGAGTTTGTTTGACTGGTTTTGTGTCTTGAAAGATAGTCTCGAAAGAGATTAGAAATTAAACATTATTAAAGGCCCTATTTAATGAACAACTGCATTTACCATTAAAACAAAACATGGTGTTTGATGGAACTGGAAAACTTGGAAGAATTTTATATGTTTCATCAAGTGAGGCAGATATTCCTAAGATACAAAGCTATTTGGTTTGAGCCAGATCAAACACATGAAGAATGCAAGGCCGAAGAGAGTCACCCTGTGTGATCTAAGAGGCCATTAGATCATGGAAGGGACACCTTTAGGACTAAGAAGTCCAAGAATGCACATAGTGATGGATCATGTTTCTTCTGTAGATAAACAGGTCATGAGAAGAGGAATTGTCTCTCTTATCTGAAAAGAAAGTCTGAGGAGGCTAGTACTTAAGATATGTACTGGATAGAACTTATACTTTTTATATAACACTCAAGTACTTTGTGCTTAATGTTAATCTAATATTTGTAAATAACTTGGAAATATTCAAGAAAAGTAAGTAGCTGAGCACAAACAAGTTGGAATTTCACCATCGGAGTTTAGTTTGTTATTTATTCTTAAAACATAAAGTACTAGTAATGTAAAACATTTTTGTTTTGAAACAATGTATGTTATATATATATATATATATATATATATATATATATATATATATATATATATATATATATATATATATATGGTAAGGACTACAAGTACAATTCTCCACAACCCATTTTGTCAAGGGCACAAACGTCAAAGTTAAATACTTGGTTGTGGTGCGTTCGCATGCGACCCACGTCCGTGGTAACTAATATGGATTTGAGGATGTAATCACGTGCGACGAACGTCCATGAAACGTCATTTAAGTGAGTTTTATTATTATTATTATTATTATTATTATTATTATTATTATTATTTCGTATTTTGTTTTGTTTTTGTTTTTGTTTTTGTTTTTTGTTTTTTTTTTTTTGATTTTTTTTGTTTTTTTTTTAATTTTTTTTAATTTTTCGTTAAGAAAAATTCAAAAAAAATAAATAAATAGATATATGCTCGGTTTTAATGTTTTTATAATTTTTTTTTAGTTTTTTTCATTTTTTTAAAATTATTATTATTATTATTATTATTTTTGCATTTTTCTTCGTTTTTTTTTTAATATCTGTCTAAATACTTGAAGCACACGTCATAGATTTATAATAAAGTACTTTGATGTAGATCTATTATGTATGATAAAGATTTATGTAGGTCGATATTCTCTGTCTGTGGTTGCTAGCTACAACTTCATCTGACGGGACTAAACAGGCGTCACGTGTTCTTTCCTTGTTACTACATGACTTTTAATACATTAGTAATGATCCAGATACCTCCATTTCTTGTGTCCTTCCTGGACAGGTACATTGATAGTGTCGGTTATAGGCTCATCTTAGATCACATATTTGTTTTGTTACCGTATAAAAATTTGCATTAGGTTTATACGGGATCTTTGTTTACTTATACTAGTTGAAAGTGATTGTATTTAGTGGCATAGTTTGTGACTCAAAAACATAAGTGTCAATATCATAAATTAATTGATATAACACTTTATTAACAGCATGACACAATTGATTAAGGTTTATTAACTTACATTTAATATGTTATTTATATAAACCCTTTGTTTTTATACGAAAACAAAATATTTATGTGGGAGGAGTTTGTCCCACTGGTTTAAGTGTTAATTTCCAAATTAAGTAAGATAACACTTAATTAATACCACAACTCGAATTTACAAAGTTTATAAATTCGAAAGTTATGAGTTTTACATATAAACTATACAAATGCTTGTACAATGTTTCAAGAGTAAAGTTGACTATTTTATGTTTTCACAAAGTGTGATATGACTTTATTTTATATAAATTAGTATTGAAAATCCTTATATAAAAAACATTTTGGTCATAGGAACCGTAAAAATTTGTTATAAGTTGATTTACTTATATATTTATCAAATGGTGTATTTTTGGATTTGACCAAACGATATTTCTAAATAAGTCTAAATACACTTTTATAACTCAATTGTTTTATACTTTTGATAGAGAAGTACGTATTTATAAAAAATGGTCAACCAGATAAATTTTATAAAACACTTTTGAGTATAAAAATACCTTGTGTCAAAACCTGTAGATCTCACCAACAATTTTGTTGACGTATCTTAATGCATATATTCTCAGGTTATTTAGAAGGTCAGAAGTGTTTGTATAGAAGACACTCTATTATTTTTATCATACATTTGTAAACGCTGGATTGTTAGGTGTGTGTCGCGATTTAGTAATAGTCATCGTCAATTTAATTTGTATTTCGGTAATGATAAAAGATTTTATTTGTACTGTTCTATGTATGTTCAATAACTGTGATCACTGATTTACATTGCGCACCTCGGCGTTTCCGCCGGCAGACGGGGTGTGACAGATTGGTATCAGAGCTATTGGCTATAACGAACTAGTACTTTCTTAAGAAAGCACGACTATAGCCTAAGGCTTACTCTCTTAGGTTAGTACAAATATAGGGTCATACATATATAAAATTGGACCCTCGAATACTAATACAACGCAAGGTTTTATTGCAAACACCTTAGCTTAGTTGGTTATACATGGGTTGAACCACAACTAGATGTAGACTGATCACCTATGTTTAATTATGCTTAGACCGATGAACAATCAAGCTTGTTTCGGTTGTTGGTAAAATAAAACATTGGGAATCCAGAATATTTAAAGGAAATCACAGTTCGAAACTCTTAAGAACTCTCGAAAATTTTAGTGATCACTTATGAATGTTTAGAAATACCTAATTCAAATCTGAAAGAAATCCTAAGTAACATAAACATAAAAGTTGTTAGAAATCCTGTATAGTTTCCAAGATATCTTGATTCAAATAAATCAGAACTTCAGAAATCAAGGTTTGGTCAATACATCGAGTTGTGAGCAACTTTCTCTATAGCATTTTCTTCGTAAATTTGCACAACTTGTCCCAATACTTGGTGGTTTCTTTTCACTTGTTCCAAGTGTAAAGTTTCACCCTTGGTAGTATTGTATAAGTTTGCTACATCTAATACTCATATTAGAGTCAATCCCGGCAAGCCCACGTCAATTCTACACGTTTAGCATAATTTTAACACTATCTCTTATGTTTACATTGATATTTTCAAGAAACTTATTTCTCCTTGAACCACTTATAATGGGACAAGGAAATGTCTCACAAGATGTCAGTGAGTGATCATCCAACAACAGCACAATCACTTGCCACAGCTACAATCGAATGAATGATCAAACAACAAGTAGCTAACACTTTAGGCCACTTACAAATCTAACAGGAACAATGCCTCTGAGCAAAGTAGAATTGGAAGCAACACCCATAGATATAATAGTTATGTCTCGAGGACATGAACACATGAAGAATTCATGAACCACCAACCCAGATCCATCTATGACAATGAATGAGTTATAGGGTTGGCACTCTGGATTGAAAAGATGAAATCAATATTCCATGTTCGTTCTTGTATAGAAAATTGTTGTGTTTAGGGTTGCCACCTACACCTTTAAGGACACTGACCTTACTTAGTGAAACTACTATACAAAAATCATAGGAAAATCACTCAGCTTATGAGAGGAATTAAGAAGCACTGAAGATGATGCTTACAGAAGTATACTACTAATAAATAAGATATAGTAAGTAGAAAAAGCATTGGTTAAAGAAAAGCTTGTTATGTAAATAGTGAAATTGGGTATTTTGAGAAGAATTGCCTAAGGCTAAAGAACCGGGAGATAACAGCTAGAGTCAAAGCAATCTCAATCAAAACAAGTAATGAAATCCAGGAACTATTAGTAGTAACTATGTGTTACTCATTAACCACTCGTATGCTCAAGTATTTGTATTTCAGATGTGTGTCAAAATATATGTGAACCCTAAAGTTAAACCTATTCTAAGTCATGAATTTAATAGATTGGAGGAAACTTGTAGGGTTTATAAAACTAGTGAATTGTCGAAAACCCATTTACGAAAATTTAATAAATTTCATCCTAACACTTACCAAATCATGTTTGTCACGTCAAGCTCGTGTGTAGGTCACCAAAAGTCTAATATCATTGTCTATATGACACAGTTTTATTTGTGTCACGTCAAGTCGTATATGACCCCCTTTAGCTGACAAAGTAACCATGAACAATCGATCTTTACTTATAGACTTTATACCAATTCCGAGCTGAAGCTTTGACATTATCATAGGTATGAATCGACTACCTCCCCATTGTGTCTAGATCTGTACTACAAGAAAAAATAATGACTAAGCCTACTCCATGAGAAACACATGGTCATTTACGATGACAAGTCAGAGAAGAACCTAAAATTTCTTTCCTACCCTAAAGATCAACGGTGACGGATTTGATAAAATGTGAAGGATTTAATCAAATATGAAGGATATGATAATATGTGAAGGATTTAATAAAATGCGAAGGATTTAATAAAATGTGAAGGATTTAATCAAATGTGAAAGATTTGATAAAATGTGAAGGATTTAATCAAATGTGAAGGATTTGATCAAATGTGGACGATTTAGTGAAGATTTCTTCCTAAGGAATGAATGTCGAAATTTTAACAACAAAAGAAATTATGTTGGCTACTACCGATGGTCCATCAGGAACTTCTCCAAGGTAGCCCAACTGTTAACTATGTTAACACCAAAAGGAAACAAAAGTCCAACTAGAGAAATAAGAAAGAGATTATATTCCAGAAGTCGGAACAACTATGGTGTAACACACCAATCCTACCTTTTTGAAAGAACAAAGAACTTGTTCATATACGACGACATGTATATAAAGGATTGAGGTGAAAATAGATGAACTGATACAAGGTTTCTGCCTATGCTTTTGGTTGAATGACATAAATAAGAAACGTGTTGTCATGATGATATGTGAGATTCGTTAAAATTATAATGATAATTGACACGGTAGCAAATGTCTTGAGCCGAAAAGAACGTACCAAACCATACTGAGTACGAATATTAACTATGAATATCCATTCACAACCTACAACTCAAATTCGAGAATTTTTATATGCCTAAGTGCGGGATAAACTGGTCAAGCTCAGGGATAACGGTATGTGATACTTTATGAACCAAATTTGTATGCCTAAGTGCGGTGAAAACAAGAGCATAGTCTTGGAAAAAACTGACTAACGTTTCCCATCCATTTAGACTCTGACCTAATGTGCTTATATCTAAAGAAACAGAAATAGTGAACATGCATGAAAGCAATGATTACCAATTGAGTGCACAAATAACAAACTTGTACCAAATATAGAATGTCAAAAACACTCAGGGCTAGGGTAATGATAAAGAAATACCCAAGTAAAAGTGGGAACCAACGTCAATGGAATTTATACCAAAGCTTCCCAAGAAACCTAATGGTTTTGATTCTATTCAGGTAGTGGTCCACATATTGACTAAGTACGCCCACTTCCTGCTAATCTAAGAACCATGTGAAATGGAAAAGCTGACCAGAACTTGCCAAAGAAATCGTCAGACTGCATGAGATCCCGATCTCTATCATATCTCACAAAGATAGTAGATTCATCTAGCAATTTTGACAATCATTAAAAATCCTTGAGTACGAACTTAGTCATAAGTGTAGCTATTCATCCCCAAATGGTCAGGATGAAAGAACCATCCTGACTTGGGTAATATGCTCTGAACATGTAAGATAGACTTTGGGTACTGCTTGGAATACTCATTTTCATTAATTGAGTTTTTCTTACAACGATAGTTGTCACACCAGCATAAAGACCTCACCGCTTAACGCTTTGTACTGAGGAAAGTGTCAATCCTTGATAAGTTGAACAATGATTGAAGATGACAAACTGAACAAAGAGCATGCAGGTGATACGCTGCATTTTGATCGAAGAATCAATCAAGAGATTAAAGAAAAGACTGCATAATCTGAGAACGATTGCACACTGTACATGAGCGACAAGAGAGTTATGTGAATGAAAAATGTAAGTCTCTCGACTTCAAAGTCAGTTATGTTACTTTAAAATCTTTCCTTTTAAGAGGAATGATTCGGCTTAGAGAAAGAGTCAAGTTAAACCATGACTCAAAGGACCTTCAAAATTCTTAATAGAATTTGGTCCTGATATTTATATCAAGTTATCTTGAGAACTAAACGACATGCACGACACTTTTTCATGCGCCAAATCTTAAAGAGCGTCTGTCCGATGACATGTTTGTTATATATTTCAGTGAAGTGTATTAAGAAATAATGCTAAAGTTTCATTTTTGTGAGAATACACGTGGTAGAATTGCATATAAAATTTGATGACCTTTAAAATATTGGATTCAATCTTATTTCTTATTCCTTTCTTTTTGTGGGATTAGAATAGAGCCATCTGTTAGACCAAGTACCCAATCTTGAGTTATGCTACTTAAAACGACTATATAATGATCATGTGTGGATCAAGCGAAAAGAAAATGACACCAACTGTTTTATAATATTTTATCTACATGTTGAATTTTGGGACAAAATTCCTTTTAACGGGGAGATAATATAACAATTGGTAAAAATTAGTCAGAGTTCGGCGGTCAAACTACCATTAACCGCTACGTATTAAAGACCAATTGTGGGTAACTTTATGTTTATAATGTATATGAAATATAAAATTTTCATAATTACCTTTAAAACGTCACAAACTGCTCAACAAACCGTCTATCGTTAAGGGTATGAGCTTAGATAAAGAATTATCGAAGCATCTCGTATCAAAAATCTGAACTATGGAAAGAAATTCAATAAATACTAATTTCTGGAAGTCTAGCTAATTTCTGTATACATGTCAAAGCTAGTAGGAGCATAAGTGTTATGCTAGTAAGATAATAATTATTATGCTAGTGGGATCATAATTATTATGGTAAGTGTTGCGAGTTAGCAATACTATTTATAGGAAACAAAGTTCTAATTTGCAAAGTTGCAAAGGTTGAAAAATTGTTTCGCTATAGTAAGGGAGAGGATACTTATACTTTATTTCGAATCTAAAAGTTTAGATTGAAGTATTAATCAAACTTAGTCATGGACATATATATATATATATATATATATATATATATATATATATATATATATATATATATATATATATATATGAATACTATGTTGAAATATTTCAACATTGGAAATTCTATATATGGAAATATTATAGCAAAAGACTGGTCGAGTATCATGTCTTTATGTAAGACATTATGAATTGTGTCACATATGCTTCGGATATAGGATCGATTGCATATGCTATAATATTCACGTGTTCTAATTTTCCAAATGCCTAGAGCATTAAGAGGGAAAAAGGACAAGAAACGAATATGACTAAAGTGGTTAAACAACTATCAAGGACAATCTAAGGTTCGCTAAGGATTGGTTGTTTAAGGACAGTTGAAAGTATAGTAATGGATGGACCATATTGACATTATTATGAATAGACATAATTCTATTAATAATGCATTGTAATATGGAAAATATGGAAATGTTTTCATAATGGGAGTTGGGTATTAAGAACTATGTGTAGGTTAGAAACCTTTATGCAAGAAGGATGTTCAAAGGAATGTACTTTGAATTTGACACTTCGCTTCCTTGGAATTGTTTTGTTATCAATCTCCAGTGGAAAGTTTTGTAATATCATTGGCAAAGTCTCTGTGACTTTGGTACCTCGATATTATAAAAGATACATTGCATGATAGGTTAGAATTTAAAACATTCTTATAGTGGCAAGAATTAGGTATTCTTACACTAAGTAAGAAGGATTTGGAATTGTGAAATGAGCATCATTGAAATGTTTTCAAATTGATCTATTTCACAAAGTAAGGACCATATATAAACATAGTGTGCATGCTTGGAGCATGGGATAACTACTGTTTTAATTCAAGTATTAAGTAGATTAATCAAAACATTATACAATGAATAATGTGTAATGAATGTGGTGATTAAATAAAAGGTGTTTTATTTATATTCAAAAGTTTTGAGACCATATTGAATTCGATTATTCGTATGTTTCACTTTTCATGTTTTGACTTCCCGAATAATAAGATTATTCAAACTATCCATAGTCGATCATACTTTGGAAGTAGGTATTGAGGTAAGACTGTCATGGATCCGACTGTAGATTGTCTAAGGTTTTAGACATAGCACAAGTTTGCTGCAGTGTTCATGAGTACTCCTGTAATCAGATTTGAGTATTGGATCAAACCCATGCTCATTTGAATCACTTCATGGATTTTATCACGAGTGATCATGAGACGATAATATCTTATATTCTTGAAACCAAGACATGTGAGTTGTAGTTTACAAGTCGGTTGCATATTGATGATATGAAAACGCACCAGTAACTTGGTGTTATAAAACATATTGTTGTGTATGATTTGATGAGTAAATAGAGCAAGAATATGAGTCGAAGTTTATCCATTTCTTTTACCCTAAGAGGGATAAAAGCGATATCTAGGGGCCCCTCGATGATTTAGTGATGACACCCTAAGCGCTTGGCCAAGCCTGGGCTAATTTGATTTGTTCAATTAGTCAGTCATCGTAAATCAGAAATCGGGAAACAACACATGAACAGAGAGAATGATTATAATCCATGTCTCAGTTTATACGATATCTTGTAGAATGGAAGAATATATGATCCCTTATCTAATGGGCGTGTCAGAGTTCGACATCGGCTTTTGGGAGCTACGATTGTTGGTCGGTTTTTCAAGTCGTACTTGCAGTTATAGTTATTAGACTTATCCAAGTGGGAGACTATTGGATTAGGCGTCTAAGCCGATAACTATAATTGGTATGTACTTGACCCGAGATCAGCATGGTCCATTTCGGGTTGCATTCATCAGAACAATTTGATAGGATGAATATTTGAGAAAAAGGTTATTTGTGATTTATTAATATATTATCAGAATAATATATTAATTGAGAAATCATATTATTTAATTGGTATTGATCAAGAATTAATTTGGAATTAATTTAGTGATCAAAAGAGACTAATTAAATTTGCAGGGACTGATTATATAAATCAGTGATATTTATAGTTTGGGCTAATGATCCATGTTGATTAGGAATGGACTAAATCTTTGTAAGAGTCCATGAAGAGTTAGTCCATAAGTCTAATAAGTTATTGGATTAAAATCCCAATTGAATTAGGGTTTAGAAGTTGAAGCCTTAGGAATTCCAAACTATAAATTGAACCCCTAAGCTTGCAAAATCGGCCACTAGTACTCCAAGGTATAAACCTAGCTGTTTTTGGTGCTCCTAGGCTCCCTCTCATTATTCTCCACTTGTTCATGGTGTTTGTGACTTGTTTGAGGCATCACACTTGAGGTGCTAAGCTTTTGAAAGGCCAAGTTCTACAAGCTACAACAAAGAGGTAATCATCTAACTAGTTTTTATGTTTCAAATATCAATTGTATGCTAGTTAGGTTTCATGATTTGGATAAAATGAAATTGCATGTATAATTAGAGAAAACTTAGATCCAAGACATTAGGGTTGTATGTGCACCATAGGAGTGTTATAGTACATAAAACCCAACACTTGTTTCTACTGTAGAGAAACTGGACACTGGAAAAGGAACTACTACTCTTATTTAGAAAGAAATTTTGGAAGAGACTAGTACTTCTGGTATCTACTAGATAGAACACATACTTTTCATATAACACTTAGGTACTTAGTACTTAAATGTTGATCTAATATTTGTAGATGGCTTGCAGATATTTAGAGAAAAGTAACCAGCTGAGCACAATCAAGTTGGAACTACACTATTGGAGTTTAGTTTATTAATTATCCTAGGAACATAATTTACTTGTAATATGAAACAATGTTTGTTTTGGAACAATGCATGTTTTAACTTAACTTGCTTAAATATATGTCTCAGATTAATTTATGAATGATTGACTATTTACTTAAATCGTTTTTCATAACGATCACCATCATATTCGGAAATGATTAAAATTCGTTTTAGGAGACTAGATCTCTAAATAAGAATTATAAAGTAAGTATCAATATTTTATAAATAACAAGTTCTATATGCAAAATACTTTTGACTTCAACTAGTTTTAAATCAAACTCATCTTTGACATTGTTATCAATATTATATAAATGATATTCACATATTCTAACTTCGAGAAAGGGATCCTTGAAGGAAAATAATGTAGTTTATTTGACATATGTAAATCTTATTTATATATAAAAGATTTCTAATGATATTTTCACTAAGTATTAGAGAAAAATAATTGTTAAGGAACTATACACTATGGTGTATGACTTCCTTTCTAATGAATGTCTAAGATTTATCATAAGATACCAAATCAACTTTATTAACAACTATAGTAGTTATAAAATATATTTTACATGGTAAAACATAATTGTGAAATCTTTGTTGAAGGTTTCAAATATAAAGTTGAGATACAAACCGGTAAGAACTATCTTAGGCCTTAATGATATTAAAGGATGAATTAAATCTTACTTGGAGTGATTTACTTTCTAATCGGTAGAAATGTCCTCCTTTTATTTCCTTGGGATAACCCCCAGAACATTATCAATTGTACCTTGAGTACAAACACCAACTAACTAGTAGATATAACATTTTCTTCATAAGATTTCGTACGGAAAGGCTCCATCCCTATCTTATTAAATGTTTTATGGACTTAAAGTCTATGTCGGACTAAAGCTTTTAAACCCAAAATATAATAAATACATATTTGTATATAATACTCTAAATGTGGCGTAGATTATTATAAGCAAACCCACAAAGAATAGGTTTTTTGTTATTCCTATGATAGCTGAGTTAGCAGAAAGCAAGCTTCTAATGACAAAGCAACTGGGAGGTACATGGAACTTGAAGCAACTCAAGAACCATAACCTGATGTAGTAATAGTTGGCACTAGTTTTAACAAGGGATTGTTAAACTTGAATAATAGTTATTCAAACACAAATTGTTCGCATTAGTGGTAGAAATCATCTATGACTTGAGAAATGTGGAATCTCTTATTGATGAGCTTTTATTGATGGTTTCTAGAAAATCCATAAATACCAAGATGCAATGTCATATCTCAAATCTGATTAATGACTTAGAGCCATGAACATGAGATGTAATCCATGTATGATAATCAAGTCTGGTCTTGATTGAACTTCCTACCTATATCAAGACTAGAAGGAGTAAGTGATTCTTCTAGAAAGAATACATTACATGGATAACCAAACCATACACATTTAATGCAAGACTATTTATAAAAAGATTTTCTCATACTCATATCATTGAGTATGGTCCTTATCATATTCATGACATTGACTATGATCAAAACTTTTTCCCAAATAGCTATGATTAGATCAACAAGTATATTGTTTACTATAAGTTCATATTCTCAATATGAGATATAGCTAATAGATTTCAAGAAAGACCGCTTTTCTTAACATCCATCTACTAGAAGATATCTATATAGATTAGCCTGGAGGTTTTCTTAATCCATGTTATCCTAACAAAATGTGTAAAGCTTGAGATCCACTTGTGGATATAAAGAAAACATCTCAATGTTGTAATAATCATTCTAATATAAAACCACAAGGTATGATTTTATATCAAAATGAATAGAACATGTGTGTGTTGGATTAGTGTCTAAGTCCATAACTATATTTGGTATGTACTTGACCCGACTCGGCATGGTCCATTTGGGTTGCATGGCATCATGCATTTGGATAGAATAAAATGATAGAAATAATACTTAAGGTTTATTAATATATTATAAGTTCTAACATATTAATAAGATTATTTAATTAGTATTGATCAAGAATTAGTTTGGAATTAATTAAGTGATCAAAAGAAGACTAATTAAATATATGGGTTGATTGTGTAAATCATCCATACTTGTATAGTGGGCTAATGCTCCATGGATTGTCAAGTTGGGCTAAAACCCATAAGATGCTCCATGGATGCTTCATGGTATATTTGAACCCATGGATCCAAGGAAATGGAAAGCCATGACAATTAGGGTTTACCCTAATTGTCACTAACTTTATAAGCATCTTATTGTTGACAAAATCGGCGACTAGAGTGGAAGAAAAGGGCTAGCCGATTTTCATGAAGTGTGTATGTTCTCTCAAGTTATTCCAAGTGTATTTGGTGTTGTGTGAACCATTTGAGGTGTCACACTTGGGGCACTAGGCACTCAAGCTTCATGAAGTCATTCTACATCAAAGAGGTATGTATTCTAACTTGTTATATTTCATATAAATCAAAGGTTTTTGTATGCTAGTTAGTATAATACCATGGATATTCATATTTGCATGTATAATAGAGAAAACATAGATCCAAGGTATTTAGGGTTGCATGTACACTTAGGAGTGTTAGAATGCTCAAAACCCAACAGTGGTATCAGAGCCTAGGCTTGTTTTCTTGTTATACTTGCAAAAATGGCCGAAAAATCGAATTTTGTTGCTGTCTGAACAGCAGACTCGCCGAGTCCATGAAGGGACTCGACGAGTCCAAGGCAAAATGCATCCAACTCGCCGAGTTGGTTCATGCACTCGACGAGTTGGACCCCCAGACAGCATATATTCGACTGTTTTGGCTGGAATTGGACTAGGAACATTACCCTAAGCTGTTTTTGACCTTATAAACTTGTTTTTGATGTGGTAATGTTCATGCTAATCCAATTTCAAAGATAATTTTCAATAGATTCATGTTTTGTGTTAGTTTAAAAGTTATGCTAGTTACATGAAAAAGTTTGATGTGAATTATCTTTGTTCATATGAGTTGCTTAGATTAATAGAAAAAGTTAATTGATTATGTGTCTTTAATCCATTTTAATCTAAGAATTGATTCTAAAATGTGTTTGTGTAACCTGTCCTCAAGTTACATGAAAGGTCACATTTAAGTTTCTTAAAACTCATAAAAGTTGGCAAAGGTTACAAAATGAAGAGTCTTGTCCTCATTAAATGGTTTTATGACTCCATAACTTGTCCTCAAGTTATGGAGGTTCAAGAGTCACTTCATTAAATAATAAAAATGTGTAACCTTAATTAGTTCCATAAGTTACAAAAGAAGAAGAGTTACATTCTTTAATAGTTTAAAGTCTTCCATAATTTGTCCTCAAGTTATGGAACTTGAAGAGTTTTAATTAAAACTACTTTAAACACCTAAGTTATGGAATTAAATGGTTTTGAATATTTTCAAAACTTGCCCTCAAGTTTTGGAATTTGTAAAGTTTCTCTCATGAATACTTTAATTCCAAGTTAAGCCCTTAGAATTTTAAAAGTTAAAATTCAACCCTTATACTTTATAATATTATAAGTTAATAATATATATATATATATATATATATATATATATATATATATATATATATATATATATATATATATAAGAGTAAGTCAGTCTTACCATTAGTAGGCCTCATTCACGAAGCCGGTCCATAAGGGGGGTATAAAGTTGTTGCCTATAAAATGGCAGCTTAATGGGTGTCCACTCTCACCCACCGCTTCCTTGACTGGTGGAGGGTCGTTAGCCGAACAGGTAGGACAAGGACTATAATTCTCCCTTCATTAAAAGTATTAATGATAAATACTAAGTAACTAAACCTTTTATTAATTCCCAATCTTAGTTACTTAGGAAAATGTGAATAAGGTGCTAATCCATGAAATTACATTTTGCACTTTGTTTAAACCGTTGGTGGAGTGTGTGTGGTTAACCGGCACACTAACCTGGATTTAACAAGGTAGGCAAAGGGTAACTTAATATTTATCATAGTATCGGTGGAGCTCGTGTGGTTAACCGGCACATCGATTGAGGGGTAAATATTAAGGGTACCACGTATATTTGCATGGTTACTTCACACCTTGTTTTGTGATCCTCGGCATCCCAGTCACAAAACCTGAAGGGCACACTCGAGATTGAAACATGCCATTGAAAAAGTTAAATGAATCTCAAAAAGATCTAGGAATTTCAAAACCAATTAAAAAACCTAATAAATAATTTCGTTTTTCATGGTAGAAATTGGTGAATCGTCATTCACCTACCTTCAAATATTTTATAGCCTGGATTACGGCATCCCTCTTCCAAGTTATAAAATATTGTGTTGGGTTCTAGCCTTAATATTTCATATTGGGTGTTATATTAAGGACTTTAAATCAACTATCTTGAATATCTCCCAAAAGTTGTCTAACTCAGACATCTATGATCTTCCTAAATCTCTTGGAACTTTACTTCTTTCACCTCCTCCAATTATTCTCCCTAACCCACAAGTTCTTGAAAAGTTTCAGGTCACTCAAGCCCTATTGGCAAGCAAGGTCTATGTGTGATCACATCCTGGAGATGAAGTCACAAATTGACAAGTCGGGAGAGTTGGGTGTCAAAGTCTATAGAAAGTTGATGTTCAATAACTTTCTAAGTCACATAGTGAGTTCCTTTGGGACTTCTATGAAACAGACTATGACAAGACCCTTAATGATCTTATCTATTTGCTTGGTGCTGCTGAATCAGAAATTATCTGGAACACTAGTAAAGCAAATGTGATTAGAAGATCAACTTCCCAAAACTTTATGGACATTGAAAATGGTGACACTTGAAATCCAGAAAAGCTTTCGCTTCCCAATGAAAAGGGATTGGCCATAGTCAACTCGGTTGACCAAATGGTAAAGAGAAAGGCAAGTCTGTGATAGTCCAGTACACCATTCCCAAAGAGTCCATATGTTTCTCTTGCCAAAGGAAGGGGCATTGATTGTGAAGCTGCCTGTTTACCTGAAAGATCATAAGGTTGATCAAGTCAAGAAGTTTGACTTTACTTCAGGTAAAGTCCACTATCTAACTCTGTTAAGTTTTTATTCTGAGATTCTTGTTACATGATGTGACTGAGTCACATGTTGGTGTTTTAAGAATCAAAGAAATGTGAAGAAACTTAAAGGAAGTATATGCTGATTTTGATCGCGAAGATAGATTTCCATCGCATGGTTCGGTGATCAGAATTTTTGAGCTACTGCTTAAGAGTTGTGATAGATTGCTTAGGAATAGATAACAACATAGCTTTCATATGCATTTGCATTGTAAGGATAAGTTTTTTCGCAAGTTTTAAATAAAAGAAAATTTTTGTTTTATTTATTTTTATATATATCCTTACAGTGGTATTTGTGGAAAATTGTTGTTTATATGATTCCATTGATAGCAACATCGGAATATGAAATTGATTCTTTCATTTGTGGTAGTGTCTAAATTTACCAAATAAGGAAATATTCTCATCACCCAAGTTCTCAATTGGACCGAAACTTGGAATCATGCAAGTTGTATAGTATGATGAATGAGAACTTTCAGTTTTGGAAAATTAAGACTAATTCCTTGTTCACATGTATATGTGAGTCAAGTAAAGGACTAAAGGGATCGAGTACACATTCTTGTGCACTGGTCAAGTCCACCACAAAGATCGATAAGACTATTCGTCATGATTTACTAAAGTTTAGTAAATATGGTTATACTTATAAGTTTAAGTATAATTCTGAAGCATTGGAAAAGTCTCGATGTATGGCAGAACGAATGAGAAGAATCAAATTAGGCAGAAAGATAAAAGTTTCTCAAATCTGAAAAGATGGGAGAGTACTTTCGTATCATGTTTTGTGATCATCTTAATGATTAAAGAACCATATCACAATTGGTCTTCTAAGGACATCTTAGTGCATTTTTATGGCTAAGAAGAGGAGTCATGAATTATTGAAATGGTTAAATCAAGAAGATGGGTCATACCTCATTCCAAAACAATTCTTAGAGTCATACTCCAAGATTGTAATTTGAGTGATACATCTTAAAGAAGGATTGTTAACACTTGTCAAATGTAAGAGTAAAAGTGTCCTACTCTTGTACATTTGAAATTGGTAAGTTGTGATGTTTTGGATAAAACAAAGACCAACTAAGGCCAATTATGTGAAGTGTTTGTCTTGATAAAAAATCCAAACTATCTCTTGAATATTTGGCAAGTGAGTCTTATATGTCAAGAGGACAGTGGGAGTCTTAAAGATCCTGAAAAGAATTTCAAGATCTAATCAAGAATAAAAAAACCTGTAGTTTAACACTAGCACACGACGTGAGGTTTATAACCTATCGTGTTGACATATTTCGATTTCTGTGCCCATTCCAGTTAAAGTTGGCTTTGCATATGAGTTCTTAGAGTTCTTAATTGGTTGCATATCAACTTGGAAGCAATGGCAGGCCCTTGAGCTGCCAGGTGGCAAGAATTTAAGATTGCACAAGTTCAGTCCATATGAATTTGGAATTGTCACTAATCTTGTCTTGTGATTATGGTTTTGACAAAAATTCACATGGAAAGGAACACATATACCTTAAAATCTAAGGGTCATAAGGTTTCTCTCCGATTCATGAAAATGATGGTGAGGAAACACTTCCACCAAGTAGACTTGAAGCAGATAGCAAAGATCTAAACAATTGAGACTATGATTACGACATCCCTTTTCATAGTTCTGAAATTGTTTAGACACACCTGTGAGCTATCTAAGATAAGGTGTATAATTTTGATAAAGCTTTATCAAAGCAATCTAGTATCAGAAATCTGAACTTTGGTAAGAAAGTCAATAAAGTATTGATTTCTAGAAGTCCAGTAATTTCTGGATACATGTCAAAGCTAGTGGGAGCATAAGTGTTATGCTAATAATCATCATGTTAGTGGGAGCATGATAATTATGATAAGTATTGCATATTAGCAATGTTAATTATAGAAAACAAAAGTTTCAATTCGTGAGGTTGCAGGGGTTGAAAGAGTTGTTTTGCTATAATTAAGGGAGAGGATATACTTCATTTCAGTTCTAAAGGCTTAGATTGAGACCTTAATCATCTTTAGTCAAGAATATATATATATATGAATTTCATGTTGGATTGGTTCAACTTAAGGAAATTCTATATACTGCGTTCTCAAAATTCGATTATGATTATGGCATCCCTCTTCATAGTCAAATTTTGAAAACATGGCAAATAAAAATATTGTAGCAAAAGACTGGTCTAGAATCATGTCTTTATGTGAGACATCATGAATCGTGTCCCATTTGCTTTGGGTACAGGATCGATTGCATGTGCTATAATATTTGTCCTTTCTAAATTTTTTCAAATGCCCAGAGGCATTAAGAAGGGAAAAGGTCTAGAATTGGATATGACTAAAAGGATTAAGCAATTGTCGAGGACAATCTAAGGTTTACCAAAGATTGGTTGCTCAGGGACAGTTGGAAGTATAGTGTTAATTTTGGAAGGACCATATTGACATATTCTGAAAAGAGGCATCTCTTGTTCAGAAGTGATAGTCAAAATGAGAATATGGAGTTGTCTCCATAGGTGGAAGCAATATGTGTAAGGTTAAAGAAACTTAATGCAAGAAGAATGTTCAAAGCAATACGCTTTGAATTTAAGACATCGTTTCCATGGAATTGCTCTCCATTGGAATACTCTGTAATGATTGTTGCCAAGTCTTAGTGGCTTTGTGCATAATCATTACAAGAGGAACAGTGCATATAAGTTTAAAATCCAAACAGATTTCGATAAATGATAGGAATTTGAAATTCTCACATTTTTCGATAAGGATTTGGAAGTGTGAAATTAGAATCATTGAAATTATGTTCAATTGGTTTATTTCACAAAGTAAGGATCATAGAAAAACATAGAGTGCATACTTGGTGTATGGCAAAGCTATTGTTTTGAAAAAATATAGTGTACTTGCTTGGAGCATGGGACAACTAGTGTTTTTTAATTCAAGTATAAAGTTGATGAAACCGAAACAATGAATAATGAGTAATCAGTATGGTGATAAATAAAAGTGGTCTATTTATATTCATAGGGCTTGATACCATATTTGATTCATTTATTCTTGTGTTTCATTTTGCATGTTTTGACTTCCAGAATAAACTAGGTCATTCTTCCTGATTGACTAAGTTATTCAAACTATCCACAGTCGGTCATATGTTGGAAGTAGATATGAATCAAGACTGTCATGGGTTGGCTTGTAGAGGTCTAAGATGTTGGACAAAGTGGTGCTACAACACTCATGAGTGCTCATAAGTTCTGAGTATTGGATTCAACCCGCGCTCATTTGAATCACTTCATAGATTTTATCACGAGTGATCATGAGACGATAATATCTTATATTCTTCAAACCTAGAGATATGAGTTGTTACTATGAGTTGGTTATACATTGATTGCATGAAAACGCATTGGTAACTCGATGTTATAAAACGTGCCTATGTGTATGATTCAACAAGTAGTAGAACAAGTCATATGAGTCGAAGTTTATCCATTCCTTTTACCTTCGGGATAAAAGCGTTATCTGTGGTCCCCTCGATGATTTAGCGATGACACATGTGAGTGCTTGGCCAAGCCAGGACTGATTTGATTTGTTCAATCAGTCAGTCATCAAAAATCGGAAATCGGGAAACAACAAATGGATCGAGAGAATGAATGATAATCCATGTCTCAGTCCATATGATATCTAGAATGGAGGAATATATGATCTCTTATCTAATGGACAAGTCATTGACAAATGTCAGAGTGCATCGACGAGGTCTGAGTTCGACAGCATCTTTTGAGAGCTACGATTGCCAGTTAGGTTTTGAAGTCATACTCAATAATAATTTTAGACTTATCCAAGTGGGAGACTGTTGGATTAGTGTCTAAGTCCATAACTATATTTGGTATGTACTTGACCCGACTCGGCATGGTCCATTTGGGTTGCATGGCATCATGCATTTGGATAGAATAAAATGAGAGAAATAATACTTAAGGTTTATTAATATATTATAAGCTCTAATATATTAATAAGATTATTTAATTAGTATTGATCAAGAATTAGTTTGGAATTAATTAAGTGATCAAAAGAAGACTAATTAAATATATGGGTTGATTGAGTAAATCATCCATACTTGTATAGTGGGCTAATGCTCCATGGATTGTTAAGTTGGGCTAAAACCCATAAGATGCTCCATGGTATATTTGAACCCATGGATCCAAGGAAATGGAAAGCCATGACAATTAGGGTTTACCCTAATTGTCACTTACTATATAAGCATCTTATTGTTGACAAAATCAGCGACTAGAGTGGAAGAAAAGGGCTAGCCGATTTTCATGAAGTGTGTATGTTCTCTCAGGTTATTCCAAGTGTATTTGGTGTTGTGTGAACCATTTGAGGTGTCACACTTGGGGCACTAGGCACTCAAGCTTCATGAAGTCATTCTACATCAAAGAGGTATGTATTCTAACTTGTTATATTTCATATAAATCAAAGGTTTTTGTATGCTAGTTAGTATAATACCTTGGATATTCATATTTGCATGTATAATAGAGAAAACATAGATCCAAGGTATTTAGGGTTGCATGTACACTTAGGAGTGTTAGAATGCTCAAAACCCAACAGTGTGTTTACTAAGAACTAGTTGGACGATAGTGACATTCCTAATCTTGTATGAATGAGACATACTGAATCATGAGAAATTACACTCTGACCATGCCAGGATTTTTTCACCTTGACTCTGAATGTGTTTCTAAAATGAAAGACTTAGGAAGAACAAGATACATTCTTGGAATGTAAAATCTATAGAGATAGATAAAAATGAATGTTAAAAGTTTTGTATCCTTATTTTATATATTGACAATACCTTGAAAGAGATCAAGATAGAAGATTCCTTTTAAGGAACCTTTACATTGTCACATGGCACCAAGTTTGAGCTAGCCTCAAAAGGTCCTAGCTCATAGGTTTGAACTATTTGAAATGATTTATGTTTGATTTGCTTGGAAAATGAATCCATCATTTATGCCATATTATGCATAAGACATGGTGTATGATCATGTTATGAGCATATCATAGTATACCAATTGAATACATGGTTAAGTCACCAGATGACTATAGAAACATTCTAAGAGTACTTTAGAAGAACTAAGAGAATGTATATGAGACATATAGTTTAGAACAAAATATTCATGTAAAGAGCTATATAAGATTCTAATTCTAAACAAATGTATATAATTATGAATTATAATTGGATTATGATTTCATTGAGGGATGAAGATTAAGTTTAGTTGGAATGAGGTCCAACCAAAAGAAAAGGACACGATATACTACAAAATAAGAATACACTGCTTTATAGGTTGAAATATAATATGATTGGATGACTGAGTTCATTGAAAAACTATGTTGATTTCTGCCATTCAAGGATCACATAGAAATCTTTGTGACTTCGAGAGTATACTTAATCAAGCTAAGAGACTCTATGTCATGAAAGAACACCAATTATATACTCTAAGATATTTAACTATACCTAGAATAAAGTCAAATATGGAGATGATAGTATTCGTAGAATTCACACAAATTAAGTTTAGTCGAACCCATTAATAAAGCCTTTCTTCTAAGCTAAGTATGAATGGTCGCACTTCAGCTATAAGACTTTATTATACTAGAAATGAGATTTTGATTTTGATTTAGTATTTGGATATTGTAACATTGTAACAACAACTATTATATAATGTTTTTGATATACTGGGATATGCTCATAACATAAATACTTGTTGTGTTCTATATTAACATGTTTAATCCATGAATAATCTTATTGTTCTAAAAGTTCATAGTCGATTATAATTGTGGGAACAATTATGAAATAAGACTAATATGAATTGGATTGATTGACTTTCACCGGATGAAGGTAGGCAACGGGTTGTAACCAAGTTTCATAGGTACTTGACAAAGAACTGGTAATGAACTGACCCGCATCAAGATCATCTCATGGATCACTATAATGAATGATACTTGATTAAAAGGAACTATCTTTGTATCCTTAACACCTGAGCTACATGGTGGGACTTAAGTGTAGGGGTGTTGTTCTTAGATATGGTCAAACGCTGGTCCTTAATCGGGTAGTAATAAAAGCCATTTTCAGGTATGGCATGAACAATACAAGAGGGTTATGTAGTCAAGATGGGATTTTTTTTCTCTTATGTGTTGAGAGTTAGACATCTAAGGCGCCTTACCAAAAGTTGAATACTATATGAGATTGATTGCGATCCATATCTTATGTTTAACATGATGTCTGTGACAAAGGGATAACTGATCAACTTACCTTATACACCAATTGTAGCTTGGAGCTTTTTGGTAATTGGGAGTTGATAGAATGATACAACTTCATATGTTGATGGGGCAGTGAAAGGTTGTTAGACGTTCACCACTGTCTATATCAATCTAATATAAATCTTGCACAAGTGGGAGATTGAAAGATCTTGTATGCTCAAGAATCATATTAAAGTGATATTGCTAATTAACATATGATACTAATGAGTCACACTAACCACAACTTGATATAATTGATTATTTATTAGAAATTGATTTTAATAAATATTCAATAAACTCTTATAATTAAATTGGAAATTATTTATTTCATGGAAATAATAATTTTCATTAGCAAGTAACATTATATAATTCATATGGTATGAAGTAATAAGTCATGCACAACCTTTTGGACTAGTCGAAAGCATGGGCTTTTGATTATTTTATTTAAAAGGAAAATCATGGGCTTTTGATTATTTTATTCAAAATGAAAGGCATACAAAATCAATATTTTATAAATAACAAGTTCTATATCCAAAATACTTTTGACTTAAACTAGTTTTAAATCAAACTCATCTTTGACATTGTTATCATTATTATATAAATGATATTCACATATTCCAACTTCAAGAAAGGGATCCTTGAAGGAAAATAATGTAGTTTATTTGAAATATGTAAATCTTATTTATATATAAAAGATTCCTAATGATATTTTCACTAAGTAGTAGAGAAAAATAATTGTTAAGGAACTATACACTATGGTGTATGACTTCCTTTCTAATTAATGTCTAAGATTTATCATAAGATAACAAATCAACTTTATTAACAACTATAGTAGTTATAAAATATATTTTACATGGTAAAACATAATTGTGAAATCTTTGTTGAAGGTTTCAAATATAAAGTTGAGATACAAACTGGTAAGTACTATCTTAGGCCTTAATGATATTAAAGGATGAATTAAATCTTACTTGGAGTGATTTACTTTCTAATCGGTAGAAATGTCCTCCTTTTATTTCCTTGGGATAACCCCCATAACACTATCAATTGTACCTTGAGTACAAACACCAACTAACTAGTAGATATAACATTTTCATCATAAGATTTTGTATGGAAAGGCTCCATATTGATCTGCAAAAGCGTTAAAATTGCACCGGTAAGCATAAAAATTTTCATGGTGGAACACCCGTATGAGGAAATGCTAGTTTTGGAAATGGAAGAGGCAGCACTTCTAACGTAGATCATGGAGAGCCCCGAAGAACTTGTTCATATAATGACTTCATGAACTGTTAGCCAAGAAACTTTTTGGGAATGGAGGAGTGGTGGGTATGACCCAGTGGATAGAGAATATGGAAGCCGTTTTTTAGATAAGTTATTGTTCTGAGGGCAACAAAGTTTGATTTGTCGCTCGTACTTTAATGGAAGCAACTTTGACATGGTGGAACAATTTTGTGAAAACAGTGGGCTTGGGTTTCGCCAACTCCATGATAAGGGATGATATGAAAGCTCTTCTGGTAGAAGAGTATTGTCCCCAGGATGAGGTGTAAAACTTGGAACATGAGTTATGGAACTTTAAATTGAAGGGGTCAAACATTAAAGCATACACAAAAATGTTTAACGACCTTGCTCTTCTATGTCAGGGAATGGTGAGTCCGGAACCCAAAAAGGTGGAGCTACCTTTGGGGTTTGGCGCTTCAGATAAATGGAATGGTCGTTTCATCAAGACTATCCACCTACAACAGTGCAAAATGCCTAGCACTCCGACAGGGAATGATGGAAGCCTAAGTTGAGACCCCTAAGACTAGCGGTCACAAGTGAAAGTCAAGTGGAGGGAACCCACGCAAGCAGAAGGAGCGATACGTTGAGAATGTTTATGCAACTACAGCGTCAATAGCAACTCCAACCCGACCACCAACACAATAGAAGAATTATGTGACATCCCGTAATTTAGGTCTAAAATCGTGGTCATTCAGTTCTCTGTGAACCTATTTGTAATTTGACCTATTGAGCTTTAATGCACATTTTTAAAAATATACAGTGTCATTACAACTACTATATGATACCAGATGGTATCTTACTTCCAATTGTGGAAAATCTCAAACGAAACAAACAGCTCAAACTGCAATTCTAGTTAATACATCTGAAAAATTGAAAATTTGTATTAAGCAGTTGTGAGCAAAGAAAACATTTTAGTCTCATAGCACATGTTCCCATGTTTCCAAAAATATGAAGAACATCCGATACAGAGTTCGTATGTAAAAGATACGCCAATTATAAGAAAACAAAATAGTATAACACTGATTTTCTTTAAACTGCTAAAACTGATTTGATCCGTTGAGGAACTTACACACCTCAGATGGAAATTTCAAGATAGTTTTTGGACTCATACTATGGTCTCATATTTAATTCCATACTCGAAACATTTTTAGCAAACATATTTGCAAAAGTCGAAAAATCAGACGTTTCAGGTCAATTAGACGCGATTTTCCGGTGTTCTGCAACTCGAAAAATTAATATGTTCGAGTTTTTCGAATCCTTGAATGCTACTCTATCATACGCCACTTTTGAAAAAAATTAGTTGTCGAGATTTTGGCACGCAAAACTAGAAGATTTTTTGGGACTTTTTGCTATGTGTGACATCACCATGGCCCACTCTTGCTTGTATATATGAGGAAAATCACCCAACCTTCCCTTCCCCCCTAACCACATGACTAACACTTCCCCTACTCCTTCCCCCTTACCTCTTTGAGTGTACTCTTTCTCCATTGTACAAATAATGGTGGTTTTTGAAGTGTTTGACCCTCCTAAAGAGCATGGGCTTGCATATCCTTACACCCTTGCTAAACACTATAAAAAGGGAGGTTGTCTCTCCATTTTTTATCACCAATTCATCAGCCAGTCCCTCCCTTACTCTCCCTTCTCTATTTCTCTCTTTTATTAGCTAGAAAACCCCCACTGAGAACCACCACTCCACCACCGAGAACCACCGCTACTCCGCCCTTGTTTTGTCGAGAAACCACCACCTTTTTGTGCCATCTTATGCTGCCATTTTATGCAAAAATTCCAAATCCCAATATCGAGTATTTATGGTGTTTGGTGGTGTTAATTCGAGTCCAAACCAGAAATAAAATTCGGTTTCTCGTTGGTGCTAATTCGTGATGCTTCACGAACACAATCACATTCTCAAATCTAAACCGAATTCATGTATCGAATGTGAGTGTTACGACTCCTTTTTATAGTTTTTATATATTTCGGGGGAAATTCATATGCTCATATATTTCGTTTATGCAAAAACACTCTTGAAAAACATATTACAAAAGGCTATGATTTTATGTGAAAAATTGTGGTTAATTTAAGACCTGTTTTTCCCATCTTAAACCCGATCGTTTGCAAAACTGTGTTGTATGCAAGTATTTTAGATCGATACATTTTCAGGGACTACTTGCACACATTCATATGATCTTTATACAAATTATTTTGATTTTTGCAAAACTGTATATCATTGAAGTCGTTTGTCGGACCAGTCTGTAAAAACAGTCATTTTCACCTTAGTGAGGGTTCATATCAGGTCAGGGTAAAAATTATAGACAAAAATACACATTGAAAGTTTACAGATCCTAATAAAAGAATAGTTATTAGTGCCACTTATCATTTACTCATAATTTACGTTTTCTTTTCAAATGCTCTAAAAAAATGACACTTGTCATTTTCTCATCATTTTTTATTTTTTAAAAAGTATTGAAGTTGATAATAAGTTAGACAATTATTTATTTGATCCCAGATTTTTAGGAGAAATTTAAATTCGTCTTGAATAAGTTTCGGTTATGATTGTCGATACTTAATTGTATTTATATATTGCAAATCCTACAAAATCATGTTTAATTAAAAATTTATTGAAAATAACTGACTAATAATTATGAGCTTTTACTATAAAAGTTTAATTATTTTTGTAAAAGTGGTTCCCACAGGCTATAAGCTTATATATATATATATATATATATATATATATATATATATATATATATATATATATATATATATATAATTGTGTGTGTGCGCGTGTGTGTGTGTGTGACAACCGTCAATTTCCGGTCAAGTCAAAGTCAACTAAAGTCAACAAGTCAAACCGGTCGACTCAATTAACCCTTGTGTACTAGGACTTACGTTAGGTAATTACTATACAACTCGCTATTCTAATGAGAAATCATCAATTGAAAAGTTCGTATATCTAGATTTCCTTAACCTAAAACTGTGGTAAGTAATGAACCAAACCGATAAAACAATGTTGCATACTCATCGGGAGTGTGTAAGATCCTTAAACATGGCTTAACGAGGCTTACAAACCTTGTGTTGCGGAGCCAAGCACTCAAAAAGGTCACAAAAGAAGCCTCTCCCAATCTCTTTCACTCTATCTCTCTCTATTTAAAATCTCTCCCAAATCTCTCCAAGTATGTGAAATCTCTCCCAAATCTCTCTCAAAAGTTCCTTTAACTTTTTATAGTCTTTTGGGCCATTCTGACCCTTAACCGGGTCAAAAACCGCTTAAAACGGGGTAAATACTGGTAAATTAGGCTTAAGGACCCGAAACCCCTCTTAAAGGGCCGAACCCTCTTAGAACCGAAGGTCCCTATAGGGACCGAACTGCTGAAGGACCGAAGCTGCCATGAACCGAACTTACCTTCGGACCGAACCCTCCCTCTCGGGCCCGAACCTCGGACGAACCGAACCCGAAGCCTTCGCTTCCTACCTTCGCCTTCGGGCTATTTCGCTTCTTACCCTTTCGCTCCATTTCGCCTTCGGGCCCAGCAGCATCAGGACCGAACCTCGGCCCAGAACCGAGAGGTCTCGCAGGTAGGCCATTTCTTCCCGGTTTTCGACTAGTTTTGCATTTTAGGCCCGTTTTTAATTATTTTAACGCGGGATTTTCACCCAAAACTTTATTTTAACATATAAGGCCCCATATTTATTAATTAATCATGTTTTTGAGGATAAATCTTATCCAAGAAGAGTGGCTGAAGTACAAGAGGTGGAGTGTTGACTTTTTTTTAGTTTATGACACAAGCAACCACCCATACCCACTCCATGACCAGCCACACTCCTTCCACCATACCTAAGTCATGTCAATGTACTTTTCCATCATTTTCCAGCCTTCCCCATGTCCTAAGTGCTGGAAAACACACCCTCTCTCCTCATTTCACTCATTTTCTCTCATTTCCACCAAAAGATCAAACATTTTTCTCTCAACTCTTCTCTCTCAATTTCGAGACTTCCAAGGCTGATCATCAAGCTTTCTTCCACTCTTGGTAAGTAAATCTCTTCCCACACTTGATTTCCTTACACTTCTCCACTCAAATCATGAGTTCTTTACACAAATATCGTCATATTTGTTGTTATATCTTCGAATCACCAAACATCTTCTAAGTGTTCTTGAGTTGAACACTTCTCTTCTTCATCATCCATCTTCTGAAATCACTCAAGGTGAGTTCATACCCCTATCTTTTCATGTTTTTCTTAAGTTTTAAGGGGGGGAATACAAGTTAAAACACCAAGAACACAACTAAACTCATTTAACAGCCTTCATCAGAAAAGTTCAACTCCATTCACGGACTGTTTGGTCAACTTAAACATTTTAGTTTTCAAAACTGTATTAGGTGCAAATAGTTCAGGTTCATACCTTTAAAATGACTACTTGCACATCACCATACGATTTTTCTACGATTTATGGTGATTTTTACAAAACTGTCTATCATTTCAGAAACAAATCCGGACCAGTCTGTGAATATGAACATTTTCACACAAGTTAAAGACTTCTAAAAATCATAATAAAAATTATGAATAATCTAGACACATTTTATGAACTCTCAGAATTTACGGATTCAGTTTTCGACGTCGTATGATTTTTCTATGATTTTTCTAAAACAGTGCAGAAAGCTTAAAAACTAGTTAACAGCTTATAACTTTCATAACACTTTGTATTATGTTGAGCAAAGTGTATAACGATACGTTCTAAATATTGAATGTAATTTCTTGTTAGTTTATCATCATAAACTGAAATGTAGTCATTCATGATAAGATTTTTCATTCATTTCGAACACATATAATAAGCTATAATAAGTGTAGTTTATGGATTCATAGCACTAATGTATTTTCATAAAAGAGTTCTTTTTCGGTACAAACGTTTTGGATAAACTATAATAGGTATAGTTTATGTATCATTTACATTTCAAACTCATTTACTAAAGGTTTTCAGTTCAGTTCACGTAAATCTGTTGATAAATAAACTTGTGAGTCATTCACTTCGTGTTACCTTCAAAGTAACAAAATCAAAAGTCCTGTAAATTGTAACCAGAGTCTCCTGGAGGGAGAGCGTGATAGTTGTGTATAGATCTATATTGGGTTTGACAAACCCACACCTGAGCTGCATGCAACAGCTAGACCGGCAGGTTTGTGGTGACAAGTGTCATTTAACGTACGACGCCTGAAGAACGTCGTGTTACGAGGCCATCAAAACTAGTCTTAGCATGGTTATAATAGCTCACATGTGGTATTAATATATTATAAGATTTACGGGTTCTGTTTAAATTAGTGAGTTATATCGATTTAACTCACAGGAAATATCTTTAAGTATGGAAATATACTTGTTTTCGGTCCTGGGATTTAGGACCACCTAACTTTAAAAAGGGGTTTTATATCGATCTAAAATCACTTTTATATCTTTAAGTATGGAAATATACTTGTTTTCGGTCCTGGGATTTAGGACCACCTAACTTTAAAAAGGGATTTTATACCAACTTAAAATCACTTTTATATCTTTAAGTATGGAAAATACTTGTTTACTTTCGGTCCTGGGGTTTAGGACTACGTAACTTTTATAAGGAAAATATAGGATTTTCTTTGGATCATATTTCTATCAAAACTATTTCATCTAGATTTGTTAGACTTCAGCTATAATTGCTAGGTGTATATGCTAGAGTTATATAAGAATCTAGTCACAATCGACTTAGAATTGGTGGGCCCGCCTCATCTCCTGTTCCTTGTTTGGTTGTGGATCTAGGGCAGACCCATTATATTCAACGGTTTATTCAACTTAAATTTTATATAACTTATATACACTGGGCGATTATAGAAGGAATCTATGGGTCCCTCTAGGGTTCATTATCACATAACATAGAAGCATTCATTTCACTTAATAAAGAAAATATTGGATTTTCTGAAAACATACTTTGTCGCTTTTACAAGGAAAACGGTTTCTTTCTCAAACAAAACTCTTATGAACTCACCAACTTAATTGTTGACACTTTTTTTTTTCAAAACTACTTGTATTCTCAGGAAATCAGTGAAACAGGAAAACCAACAGCATTTTGAGGATGGGACGATAAATCGTCAAACGTTTCATTTTGTCATCATAATGTAATTGATTTTGAAACATGTAAACTTATTCCATGGTGTAACCTTTTCAATTATATTTATGATGGTTGTATTTACTTTGAGCACTGTTATATTCGTTGTTGTGATACTATACATGAAGTCCTCCACCCCCGGACGTTTCCGCCATCCTTGGTTTGGGGGTGTGACAGTGTGTGTCATTGCCACTTTGTAGTGTTTCAAAGACCAAACTTATTTAATGCATATATATATATATATATATATATATATATATATATATATATATATATATATATATATATGTGTGTGTGTGTGTGTGTGTGTGTTTGTGTGTGTGTGTGTGTTTAAATACATATGTATATGAGTTATAAAGATTATAACTTACAACATATACATGTACTTATGATCACTAGCTTGAGACATACATTTTTATAAAAGCGAGTACATTACACCTTTATGTTCATACTAAACATACTCGACTTTTATAAACTTTATACAATTCATTATGTCTAGTGACTTATCCACATATAAGTTAGGACTGAGACTTATTCACATACCTTAGTTAAGGGTTTTATAATGAGAAAATATTCATTAGCTAAGTTTAAACCCTTACCATGCTCACACTACTATAACTGTTATTCTTCAGAGCGAGAAACATATGTATAGATCTATATGGGTTGACATCCCCACATGTGGTTGCTAGCCACAACCTCCACCGATCAATCGAAGCGGGTGATAAGGATAATCCTAAAAAGAATAAACAAAGGTAAAATCAGTCGTGTAAATAATTATTACGACGTCGAAACGGTACATAGAGAGTGATTAAGTTTTGACTAAAGTTATAAAAAAGAGAGTCGTAGTACTCCTCGAGATAAGAACTTTAGGAAAAAGAATGCCGAAAACGGGATCCATATGAGTGAGATATGATTTTTGTAAAATTGTTATTTTACCCCCGTTAGGTAAAAAGATGAAAATCAAAACTAGCCAAAACAACCTAAAGGAAAGTTGTAGTACTCGTTGAGATCATCACATAGATATAGAGAGCGTAAAGATCGGAGTTCCTATGCTTAAGATGTATATTTTTCAAAATCTTTTCTATGCACGCGAGGTGATGATCTCAACTAGTATTACAACTTTCCTTTAGGTTGTTTTGGCTAGTTTTGACTTTCATCTTTTTACCTAACGGGGGTAAAAATAATGATTTTACAAAAATCGTATCTCTCTCAATTGGACCTCGTTTTCAGCATTCTTTTTCCTAAGATTCTTATCTCGAGGAGTACTACGATTCTCTTTTTTATAACTTTAGTTAAATATTAACCAATATCTATGTATCGTTTCAACATCGTAATAATTATTTACGCGGATGATTTTACTTTTTACACACATACAGAAATACATACACATCCATTCATATATATATATATATATATATATATATATATATATATATATATATATATATATATATATATATATATAACCTCTGTTAAATAAATTTTATGTATTTAGTTAACTTGATCTTTTTGAATTTCTATAAATTTTAACATATTAATTTTTATTCTCCTATATTTGCCCACTTTTTCCACCCGTTCAAATTTCAAAATAGAAAATAATCCCGCCTCTCACTTAAAATTTGGCATTGGAAATTTTTTAAAATGGGCAAAATTTTCAAAGGTCACCGCGTTTAAAATTCGACATTAAAAGTTTTAGGCTTTCGCTCCATACCTTTTAATCGTCAAGAAAAAAAAAAATTTGATGGCAAAGAAAGAAATTTATTTGGATCGCCGGTCGTTGACGGTTAAGGTTGCGAGGTTGTTCGAATCTTGATCGATATTCACCGCTTGTTTCTTTTTACAACTATCGTTGTCCATCGGAGTCCAAAGATTCGTGTTCTGGTAAGAATCGCCTTTGATTGATTTAGCCTCAGAAAGCGAAATCCTAATGTAATGTTCGAAAGAATGAATACCGTCGCCGATTTGACTGTATATTTTTATACATCACATAATCAATTTCATCGATCTATTATGTTTATGTTGATTTCAAATATTCGATTTTCTCGTCTTTACTATATTGAGTTAAATAATATTTTTGTTATGTTATTTGGATTTGATTTGGTTGCTTAAAATCAGTTTTTGGGGTTGCAAACTTGGCGAGAAGAAAGAGAATTAGAAGAGTGGATTTTATTGGTTGAATTGCCTTTGACCGGATTGTGTTAAATTCCCTTTGACCGAATTGCTTAGCTTTGAATTTAATTCACCAATTTATATTCCAACCACTATCTTCTCATTTATTTTCCACGATACGATTTTATATACATTTATATACATTTTAACTAAAAAAACATTTATATACATTTCAACCTATCTCATTTAACTTTCAACCACACCCTTATCTATAATTCAAATACTATAAATCAAACCACATTCTCAACATTTCACCCACATACGAAATAACATTATCTCCCTCATATATTCTCTCAATTCACAACACAAAAATGTCTTCATCTCAACAAAAAAACCCAAAGAACCAACAAAAAGAAATCTTCAAACATTCCATCACTACACCTTCCACCTCAAAACACTCAATCCCCAAACCTTCCATCACCACCATGTTATCGACCATCATTTGATCAACAATTCACTCTCCTGCTAGCTACTAATTTCCTACAATGGCTCCGCAAATGTTTCCATTTAATCCGTTCTCTTCTCAGCCAATGAGATTTTACCACAACCAATCTCAACTAACACCTCGCCCGAATGTGGATCCTGATCCGTTTGAAACAGTTCAAGAAACTCAATTCTTTTCTCAACCTCAACCGCAAACTAACTTTCAATCCCGACCACACCGCCTACTCGACGAGTCAACTGATTCTTCCTATGAAGGCCCCATTAAAGATCCCGTTCAAGAATCATTTCAAGAGCCTGAAGTCGAACCACAAGCACAAAAAACGGAAAATGAAGGGCTCAATGTAGAGGGTGGACAGATGATGAAGAGAGGGCACTAGCTCAATCATGGCTAGATGTGTTGGACGACTCGATCCACGACAACAACCAAGACTTAACAACCTTCAAAGAAAAAGTTTGGCTTAATGTTTGTCAACGCATGAAAAGGAAGTACCACAATCCCGATTTACTTTACTCGAAATGGAGGACCGCCAACCGAGCCGCAATGGAGTTCAACGGCATCTAGCTGAACGTGATCTGCAACCCCCAAAGCAATTGAGGTGGATATCATGGCTAACGTTCATCAAATTTACAAGGCGAAATTCGGAAGAGATTTTGCAATGAGTTGTTTTGGGGAGTTGTGAAAGGCAATTGAAAATGGCTAGATTTGAAAAGTCTCGATGATTACGCGGGGATGTCCAAACAAAGTAAAACTTTGGAGTCAAGCCACAGTCAATCTTCTGATGTGTGTATCGGAAGGATTTACCTTAACAATGATGATCCATATGAAGTTTCAACTCGTCCTATGGGACGAGACAAAGCAAAAAGAAAGCTGAAAGGAGCACAAAAGTTTATCTACTGAAGTGGAGGAGATAAGGAGTGACATCCAAGGGTTGGACGATAAGCTTGAGGGTTTTTTTGGAATTGGGAAAGATAAAATAATGGAATTGTGCGATAAAAGAAAGGAACCGTGCATTAAAGCTTTTCGAAACCCCGGAAGACAACTTGTCCGAGGAAAATCGTCGGATTTTTAACAATGCAAAGAAGGATCTTGCTAAAGAATACAACTGGGATAAGCCGTAGTATTTTTATGTTTTTTGTCTAGTATTAACTCGTGCTTTAGTGTAGTATTTACGAAGTAAGTCATGTAACCTTTTTTATTTAATTTATAACATTTAATTTTCCACCAAATTTAATTTATAACACTCATTTTTAAAGATGTGAAGTAATAAAATTATTTTATTGGATTATATATGGACCATATGTACTTTTTAGCTAGACTTTGATTTTAATTTTAAATGTTTCATAATTTTATACTTCCTCCGTCTCAAAATTATTGTCTATGTTTGACTTTTTAAGTCTCTTTTTTTTCAACTTTGACCTTAAATAATTTACTTTTGTTTATATAATTTTTTTTGAAAGATATATGAATATATTGTTTTTTAAATGTATTATCATTGTTATAAGTTTCATCAAAAATTATATAACACAAATAAAATTATTTATGGTCAAAGTTGACATGGAAAGACTTCAAAAGTCAAACATGGACAATAATTTTGGGACGGAGGGAGTATATTTTTTAAAATAAAGTGGGCCTTTTTAAAGATATATAACCGATAATATGGTTTATATTTATTCATCAATAGTCAATACACAATGCATGATGTTGGTGGAGGAGTAAATGCAGAAACAAACAATTCTCAACCACTATATGTAAGGGGCTGTTTGGCAAGGTCTGAATTTTTAAGATCTGAATTTTTAAGATGTCTGAATTTCTAAGAGGGTCTGAATTTTTAAGATCTGAATTTTTAATATGCTGTTTGGTTGGAACCTCTGAATTGTTGTGCTGAATTATGAAAATGACCATTCTACCCTTCTATATTAATTTTTGCTAAGTTCAAAGTTTTTGTTTATAAAATAATCGGATCAACCTCTTGAATAATTATAAGGAATAATATAAACGCCATACACAATTCAAATTAAGCATAAATCAAAATTAAACACAAATACAAATCAAATAAGGTCCAAATTGTATACATAGAATCCAAACTAAAATCAATGTGAATAAATACTTGTGTCTCAAATATGGCATAACCAGCATAATAGCTTCTTGTGTAATTATCCCATCTTTTTGTTCTTCTTGTCCCACAACATCTTCATTTTCCTCAAGTGCATTAGAAAGTGAAGAAAACCATGACTTCATTAGAACTTTAATCAACCCTTTCATTTTCCAAGCAGATACCACAGATACCTTCTCACGTCACATTTTATTAAGCTTTTTCACATCAATAACCTTTTCCTTCTCTTATCTTCTTCTACTCTTTTTGTAGAAATTTTAAAACCTATATATTTGCTTTCAAAATTCTCCATCAATGGAGGGCCTAAAAGGGTCTAAAAGGGTCTGAAGAACATATTGATGGAAGATAGATTCTTGAATCCAATCAAAAAATATATTTACATGAATTTTAAAATCAAATACAACACATATGATTCCAACATAACCCATCTGATTTCAACATATACAGTAAACAAATACAACACATATGATTCCAGTTGTGATTTCAAAAAAAAAAAAAAAAAACTCGAAATTTCAAGCCCAAATCGACATATCACATCAGATTACAAAGAGAAAGAGATTACATATAAAGAGAAAGAGGGAGGCCGAAGACATTACCTGGATAAGTCGTCGGGGTTGGGGTCGATGTCGTTGTGGCGCAGCAATCAGAGCTGGGGCGGAGAAGATGCCGGCGACGGAGCTAGAGGAGGAGAGGAGGCCGGCGACTGCGATGGCGGGGAGGGAACAAAGCTTCAGTATCAGATGGAGGTGTGGCTGTGTGCATCGATGGGAAAGAAAACTGGAGGCGTGAGAAGAAAAAGAAAGAGCGAGACCTGAGGAGAGGAGGGCAACACGCGTCTTTTTCTTTTTCAGATGCTTGTTGAAGTCTGAAATTTTAAGAGGCTTTTATCAAATTCAGATGTATTTTATAAGAAGATACCAAACAAGCTATATCTGAATTTTTAAGAGGTTACCTCTTAATTTTTCAATTAAGAGGTAAACAAACAGGACCGAAGACATGTTCAACTCTTCATACACACAAACTATCATTTCTTCTCTCACAAATTGTGTCTTTCTTATAAAAAACAATGTCATCTTAGTCTTTGTTATCTTCATTGGACGATGTTTTTGATAGCGTAGTACAATCTGTCTTCTCCATACGTAATAGGCTAGAATAACATCTTAAAAACATTGAATCAAGTAACGTGCAACGTAAACGAAGAAGATATATCCAAAGACAGCGTGAAGTGGCCCACCAACGTCTCATGCAAGATTATTTTGATGAGAATGTTCTATTTGAAGGATGTTATTTCCATCGACGGTTCCGGATGCATAAAGATTTGTTTATGCATACTGTAGAAGGTGTGACTTCAGTGTCTGAGTATATGAGGAAACGCCCGGACACAAGAGGTATGTTAGGCTTTGATCCAATTCAAAAATGTATTATTGTATTTTGTATGCTAGAATATGCCACCCCCTGTTGCACCGGACGATAGTTTTAGGATGTCCTCACGTACCGCCCGAGAAAGTCTTCACGGATATTTCATAGTTGTCATGTCTTTGTATGGTCCACGATATTTGTGTCGTCCTACTGCTAGTGACATAAAAAAGTTGTATGCTCATCATGGAAATGCGCATGGTTTGCCTGGGATGTCAAGAAGTTTAGATTGCATGCATTGGAAATGGAGTATGAGTCCTAACGCATATCATGGACAATACACAACGGGCAATTATCATTATCCTACGGTCGTGCTTGAAGCTGTAAACTCACATGATTTGTGGATCTGGCATGACTTTTCGGTAGTTCTGGTTCGCTTAATGATATTAATATTCTCAATAACTCACCAATATTCAACAAGGTGTATGACGGTACTACCCCAGATTCGTCATTTGTACTCTGAGGAACGGAATATAAATTTAGGTACTATCTTATGGATGGGAGCTATCTTGACATTTCTATTTTCGTTAAAAGTTTGTCATGTCTGGATGACCCTCAGAGGTCCAGATTTAAGAGAGTCCAAGAAAAAGCAAAAAAAAAAAAAGATATCGAACGAACATTTGGAGCACTACAAAAGCGCTGGAAGATAGATATAAAAGCATCCATGATTCGTGATATTTCTACTATGACATAGGTGATGTATACATGTATCATATTGCATAATATGATAATAGGACATGAAGGAAACGTGATATGTGTGTACGATGTGAATGAAGTAAACCAAGAGACACAACCATTAGAATATGTAGGTCATGAATGGATACAAAGAATGAAAATAATTCACAGTGCAATAATCCATACAGATCTTCGCCGCCATTTGACCGATTTTTTTTTGGGCGATGGACAATCTTGATCTAAATATTCCACCAAAATACGAATTGGAAGCCAATATTCAAAGGAAGACTCGTTGCTTTAGTGTGTTTTTATGTATTAGGTCGTGTTTGTAGGTATTAAGTAGTGTCTGTCAGTGTTAAGTCATGTTTGTCGTGGTTTAAATTATTAAATTGTATTTTTAGGTATTTTAAGTTTTAATTTATTGTAACTTTTTAAATTTAATTGTGACATCCCAAAAATTATAAGAAAATTAAAGTTTTCAAAACAACCCATTTACTAAAAAGAAATGTTTACAAAACCATTGTTTTCGAATATTATTTAAAATCAAAGTCTCCCAAGATCAACAACATAAAAATCAGGATGTGCACGGTCACGCCTTCGCCTCGCCACAACCCTCTGAAGTACCTAAAAACCATAAACTAAAATTGTAAGCACAAATTTTAGTGAGTTCCCCAAAGTACCACCACACAAACCGATAACACACATACCAACACTCATGCCTGGCCTAATCAGCCTCGGGCTGGAACAATCATCCTCGGGATGGAATACCCTCGCATCATAAGCATGTTTGGTCCAATCAGCCTCGGGCTGGAATACCAAAACATGTCAGGTCCAATCAGCCTTGGGATGGAATACCCCGGTCAGTTGACTGACACACAAAGCAGTCCAGTCTCACCATATACCATAATGAGCATGTTGGGTCCAATCAACCATCGGGTTGGAATACCCCAGACCCAGTCAACCTCTGGGTCCAGTCATCCATCAGGATGGAATACCCTAGGTTGTAATGCCAATATACAATGGGTCCAGTCATCCTCGGGCCCAATCAACCATCGGGTTGGAATGCCCCCGGTCTGTTGTCTCACGCACATAGTAGTAAAGCCACAACCACCAAGCAAAATACGTGCACATATAACAGATAAACATATGATCAGCCAACAGACTACCAAACAGATCTAACAAATCACTACAACATAACAACATACTATCTCAAAACAATATATCCAATCTAATGGGGCGGACTTGGTGCCTTCGACCCGTAAGTACAGTGAGGAAAACTCACATGTCAATCTGATCAATAGTTGATGAGGTCTCGACTCTGAATCTCAGCTGTAGTTGTGACAACCCGAAATTTCTATCTTGCACAACCATTCAATTCAATCAAAGTCAGACTCATTTTTGCCATCTTTTAGCATTGTTTAGAGTCTGTTTGAGTGTTCTAAGTCTTGTACATTCAAGGATAGGGTATAAGAATGAGTTACTAAAGTTCATCGTGTTACATTCGGGCCAAACACTCCTTCATGAGGAGTGTACGGCCGTACACCCATGGTGTCCGTGAACTCATGCCCATATATGAGTTATACCTTCATTTCTATTCATTTCTCACACTTCCAAGTCAAGAAAAGTCAATTCTCTCTCAAGTATCATCAAGCATTTCTCCTTGATCTTCAAAAATGTAAGAATTCCTCCCATTTCTTAGTTGTTATCCTTCATGATCTAGTATCACCCTTTGATTTCATCCATGAAATTCGTCTTTTTGGGTAGATCTTCAAGTATTCAACACTTTCACCAAGAACACCAAGAACACCTACTTGTTCTTGGGCCGTGAACTCTTTAAGAGCCTTCAAAAGGGTGAGTTTCTCTTCTATCTTCTAGGTAGGCTTGTGAAACACTTGATTCCTAGCCTTGAATCATCATCTAATGCAAGAACTTCAAGGGTGTACGACTGTACACACCTCATGTGGCCGTAAACCCTTGTTAAGTGCATGATATGGCCTTAAACTCACCTCATGTCCCAACTTAGGATCATGAACACTTAGTGGATGCTAGATAGGGCCATGAAACACCCTTTTTACATACTTCTTCCATGAGTGTATGGTCGTACACTCCATGACCATACACCCATGTGGCCGTATACACAATGGCCGTACACACCTTGGCCGTACACACTCTTGTGTGGCTTTAAACCCCTTTAATGCAATCATATGTGATTGTAACACTTCAATATAAGTGTTTCCTAGTCCCTAAGGTGGTGTCCTTGCATAATTAGTTGTATATACACTAATTATATACATATATGTGTCATTATATGCTTAATAGTATCCGTTTGTTCTCGAGGCTTCACTTGACACTTAGCATCCTATAACGATCTTACATTCGTATAACTCACTGCAGGTGAGTTCATACCTCTTAACTTATCTTTTAAATGATTTTAAATGCTTTTATGGGGGAGAATACAAGTAGAAAACATTATAGTTATTATATCAATCACATGTGAATAATAAGTACCAATCAAGTAGATTTCTTATTCTTCAAAACTGTGTTATCAAACAGTTTCAAAAACCTTTTTATAAACTGACATCAAGTCATCTATAACCCTTCAATTGGTTAAAACTCTTTTATATGTTAAATTCTTTATTAAACTCTTTTAAACTTATATATTATCAAAATCATGTCTATATGGATATAGTTATATAAATAAGGTTGAAAGGGCTTAGGACTGATAACTCACCTTATTTCTTGTTCCTTGTTTGGTTGTGGACTTAGGGTATTCAGTTGTTTGTCCGAATGTCGTTTAAATCTTAGTTTTATATTATGTATATGTATATAGATATAAAAGTTATTTCTTTCACTTCAACACCTTTGGGTAGCAAAGGTGTATAAACATGCTCAGTCATTCAAACAACATTACTAGTAAACTATAATAGGTATATTTTAGAGGATTACTACACACTAACTCTAGAACAATGAAACATACAAGAGCCAGTTCATACATGAGTCAGTTCAAAACATACTATACACTAGAACAGAGAGAACATACAATACACTAGAGAACATATTATACACTAGAACAGAGAGAACATGCTATATAAATACAAGAATACTATAACATTAATGTGAGCCACTACTTCATTGTACAACAATATATTGTTGTGTCACGTTTTGTAACCAGAGTCTCCTGGAGGGAGAGCATGAATTTGTGTATAGATCTATATGGGATTGACCATCCTACACACCTTGCTGCTAGCTACAGTGGGCCCTGCAGGTCTACGGGTGACGAATGTCATACCATTTCGGTGTCTCGAACGTCGTGTCTTACTAGTCAATCAAGTATGGTTATAATCTTATCACATTTTACCTTAAATAAACAAACAGGTTTAAGGTAGTTAGTACATTGGTAGTTACTTAGATAAAACTACAGTACATCTTTATTGTCCATTTCATTCACATTGTGATCTTCTCACATAAACGGTAATGAAAACTATATTTTGGTAATGATAGTCATACTTTGAGAAAAAACTCACTTTTACAAAAGAACAAACTTACAAAACAGTCGAGTCTTGGTAGCAAGCTACTTTAGTAGAAAATATAGGATTTCCTAGGAAGTATCCAATCATTTACAAACAACACTTAAAAACTTTTACATCAAACATTTCATTCAAACTTATTCAAACAATGCCATTAAATACTTATGAACTCACCAGCTTTAATGCTGATCTACGCTTTCAAAATAACTTGTATTCTCAGGTCACCAGTAGACAGGTACCGATGACCAGGTTTTGAGAAGACGGAGCATGTTCAAGACTCGTCTTTTATTTTGAATCATATTTTTGTGTCTTATAAACTATACAAAACACACTTGTATTAAAATTATATTATTAATGCAATGGATGATGTTGTTGCTTGTTTTACTATTATGCATTGTTATGATACTGTACATGACGTCCTCCGCCCCCGAATGTTTCCGCCGTTCTGGTTGGTGGGTGTGACAGATTTGTATCATAGCATTGTTTATTGTGAATTGAGTATATCAAACCATAAAAGATATACAACTATAAACACATCGGGATTAAAATACTCTGACCATGAGTTTACTTTTAAATAATAAAATATTTAACCAAATTATACATACATGCATTCATACTAAAATCAGTGTCACTAGGACAGAACAAAAGTATTACGATTGTTGGACAGCACAAGTAGGCTTGGGGACATATAATCAGATCTGGGAGTGATATAGCCTGATCAACTATATCTTTCCGAGAAATGATTAGCATGTGCCTAGGAATGGTTGTGGTGTTGCAGTAAGTCTAAAAACTTACCAACACTACTACAATGAAAACATTAGAACATAACATAAACTTAAAATACTATAGGCGTATTTGGTGTTACTATAATTACTTATGTGCAAACAAATGTTGTGGACTTAGAGTTAGGATCACTTATTCGAAGGTCTATCCTGTTTTAGTTATATGACTGGTATGCACTAAGCAAATGTTGGAGTAACTAGTAAGGATCATCTTATAATTATCTTAATTATTACGTCTTAATTATTTCTTTTACCCCCGTTCTCGCGTAGATAACATGGCTGGATTCCATCCCCACGGCGACCCGTACTTCCCCAACCAAGGTAACGGTGGATGGCTCGATGATGAGCCAGAAGAGGAACATGCAATTCCATTGGACGATGACTTTGTAGAGAACTTCCCAGAGGATTCTGACTCTGAGCCAAAAGTCAATGAACTACCTCTGGTAGCTCCAATCCCAAATCCAAACCCTCGTTCGGCTTTTCAAGGCCCGACGCCTCTGTGGGCGGAAAACATATGAACATGGAGTCAAGAACAGGGTCAGACCATGCCCTACAACGGCGACAGAAGTTTCTACAACATGAGCGAGGGAAGCTCAGCGGACAGAATCTTGCCTATTCTGGTCCGCAGGGTTGCTCGTAATGAAGAACAGGGTAGGACAGCCATCAACCGAGTCATGTAGGTTGATGCCAATGCGGGAGTCAATACTGTCCGCATTCGTTGTCTGGAAGATGCTCGCGAGAGAGCTGCGAGAGACAATGAGTCTCTACTGAAAGAACTAGCTGTGACTCGAGCTGAAGTCATAGAACTCCGCGTACGCCAGCGAGTGTATGAGCGACACCTTCTTGATATGGAACGTCAGCTGACTAATTTAAGGGTTTGCTCGAGGGGTGCCCGTCGCCAGTAGGAGATGCTCTGCACATCCTTTCTTTTGGTTAAAGGAATAGCCTTCTATTCTATGCTCTAAGTAGCACTTTTCCCTGTAATTTCATGTCTATCTTAGGACCTTGAACTTTCAGTCGATTAGGTCTTTATGCTGTCAAAATTTTCTTATCCTGGTTTGATGTAAGACCTATTTCTAGGTCATTTTCCCGAACTTTTTACATCTTTAATACTAGTATTATTTACAGATATCTAATTTCATGGGAAATCCTTATCCAAATGCTTTCATCCTTCTATTGCTAGATCTCTATTTCAATCATACTTTCATATGTTATGTTGGGCTATAGAGAGTTAGTCCATAATTCACTTTCATCATATAATTTATTGAATGCTTACCAATATTTTCATCTGTTTAAACTTATAGCTACAAGATGCCTCAACGTCGACCAGCGAGACGCACTACTCCGATAACTCTGAATCAACAACCACCACCACCTCCTCCACAATACAACCCAGCAGCTATCCAATCTGCGGTGAATGCGGATGTTACGGCAGCCCTAGCTTAGTTTAGTGCTAGTGGAACTAGCGGGAGTGGAACAACTGTTCATTCCACTCAAGGTGATGCTCCAGTGCGCTCTAGAGAGTGCTCGTATAAGGACTTCACCAGCAGCAAACCCAGGACCTTCAATGGGACTGGCGGAATCATTGCCCTCTCACAATGGTTTGAGAAAACGGAGTCGATCTTTGAGATCTGCTCCTGTGCGGAAGGGAGCAAAGTAAAATTTGCTGCCTGCACCTTCACGGACCGAGCCCTGACATGGTGGAATAGTCATGTCAAGTCACTAACTCTAATAGTGGCTAATGCTATGGGCTGGGAAGCTCTTAAGGAGCTCATGATCGAGGAATACTGCCCGAGGGGCAATGTTCAGAAACTTGAACATGAACTCTGGAGCCTAACCATGAAGGGCTCCGACATAGTGGCCTATACTGCCAGATTCAGCGACCTGGTGGCATTATGTCCAGGCATGGTCCCTACTGAGGGAAAGAAGATTGAAAGGTATATCTGGGGGCTGGTGCCTCCATTTCAGGGGAATGTATTAGCTTCAAACCCACTACCTTCGACAGTGCCAAGCGGTTAGCACAGCGGCTCATTGATCATGGAGTCCGCACCCCGACAACAAAAACAACCCTGGCAATCCCAGAACCCTCCAAAGCCGCTGACAACAAGCGGAAGTTCTGGGACAACAAGAAGAAGAACGCTGCACAGAACGCTTCCAAAAAGCAGCAGGTCATGGCTGTTCATGCTACGATAACACCTACTGTTACTGCGCCGATGAAGCAGTATGTTGGAAGCTTGCCTAAGTGCAACAGATGCAACTTCCACCATAATGGACCCTGTCGGGAAATGCAGTGCGCTAACTACAACAGGAAGGGGCACAATGCCCGTTTCTGCAAGGCTCCGGCAAGGCCAATCACCCAAGTCCCCAACGTTGGTGTGATTCAGGCTTGCTACGGATGTGGCGAGGTGGGGCACTACAAAAGGAACTGCCCGAACGCAGGTAATGTCGGCGGAGTGGGAAGAAATTTGGCTATAGGCCACGAGGAAGCAGTTGCCGACCCTACAGTGGTCATTGGTACGTTTCTCCTCGATAACTCATATGCATGCATACTGTTTGATAGTGGAGCTGAGAGGAGTTTCGTGAACCAGAAATTTGCTCACTTGCTTAAACAAAAATCACGTGCACTTAAAGAACCATTCACTATAGAAATGGATAACAGAAAGACAGAGAGCACTAGTTGCGTATACAAAGGATGTACACTAACTCTAGATAGTCATTCATTTCCAATCGACCTCATGCCGGTCTCAATTAAAAGTTTCGATGTCATAATCGGCATGGATTGGTTGAGTTCTCATCGTGCCGACATCATGTGTTACGAGAAGGCCGTTCGCCTTAATCTACCGTCTAGCAAAACCCTAATTATCTACGGCGACAAACCAGGCACGAACCTTCGTATCATCTCAAGCGTACAAGCCCAGAAGTACTTACGAAAGGAATGTCGCGCATTCCTTGCTCATGTTGTCGATGTGAGCCAAGAGACGAAGGACATAAAGAACATCCCAGTAGTACGTGATTTTCCCGACATCTTTCCAGAAGAACTACCAGGATTTTTTCCACAACGTCAAGTTGAGTTCAGAATCGACTTAGTTCTAGGGGCTACCCCAGTATCCAAATCGCCCTATCGTCTAGCACCAGCTGAGATGAAGGAACTATCCAAGCAACTTAACGAATTGCTCAGCAAGGGCTTCATTAGACCAAGCTTCTCACCCTGGGGAGCACCGGTCTTGTTCGTCAAGAAAAAAGACGGATCGTTCCGTGTGTGCATCGACTACCGGGAACTGAACAAACTGACCGTCAAGAATCGTTACCCTCTGCCTCGCATTGATGATTTGTTCGACCAACTGCAAGGGGCGAATTACTTTTCAAAGATATATCTGAGATCCGGGTATCACCAGTTACGAGTGTTAGAGGAGGATGTCCCGAAGACAGCCTTCCGAACTCGTTATGGACACTACGAGTTTGTAGTGATGCCGTTCGGATTGACCAATACGCCTGCAGTATTCATGGACTTAATGAATAGGTGTGCAGTACTTACTTGGATCAGTTCGTCATTGTATTCATCAATGACATACTTATCTACTCTCGTAGTAAGGAGGAGCATAGTCAACATTTACGTCAGGTCTTAGAAACACTGCGATCAGAGAAGCTTTATGCGAAGTTCTCTAAATGTGAATTTTGGATTCGAAGAGTCGAATTGTTAGGTCACGTGGTTAGTGAACAGGGAATTCACGTGGACCCTTCCAAAATCAAATCCATTGAGAACTGGTCAGCACCGAAGACACCTATAGAAATTCGTCAATTTCTAGGCCTCCCTGGCTACTATTGCAGGTTCATTCAAAACTTCTCTCGGATTGCGAAACCGCTTACAACATTGACCCAGAAGGGCGTCGCCTTTGACTGGGAAGAGAAGCAAGAAAAGGCGTTTCAAACGCTAAAGCGAGCCTTATGCAGCGCACCGATACTATCCCTAACCAAAGGGATAGAAGACTTCGTGGTTTATTGCGATGCATCCAACCAAGGGTTTGGCTGTGTTCTGATGCAACGAGGTAAGGTCATCACCTATGCCTCACGACAGGTAAGGACACACGAAGTCAACTACACCACACATGATCTTGAGTTAGGAGCAGTGGTATTTGCTCTGAAGATCTAGAGACACTACCTGTACAGTACGAAAAGCACTATCTTTACAGACCACAAAAGCCTTCAACATATATTCGACCAGAAGGAGCTCAACATGAGACAGCGATGGTGGATCGAGCTACTTAGTGACTACGAATGCGAAATTCGTTATCATCCCGGCAAGGCCAACGTAGTAGCTGACGCCCTAAGTCAGAAAGAATACTCTGGTCATAGAGTCAAATCATTGACTATGACTATCCATTCACACTTGTCCACACAAATTAAGGAGGCTCAACTCGAAGCCTTGAAACCTGAAAATGTGGCCGGTGAATCCTTGAGAGGGATGGATAAAAATTTGGAAGTCAAGGGTGGCGGAGCCTTATATCTCATGGATCGGATCTGGACACCGAAGCACGGTGGTTTCAGAGACTTGGTCATGACAGAGGCACACAACACTCGATATTCCGTCCACCCAGGTTCATATAAGATGTATCTGGATCTTAAAAAGCTATACTGGTGGCCTAACATGAAAGCAGAGATTGCTACCTTCATGAGCAAGTGCCTTACTTGCGCCAAGGTTAAGGTCGAATACCAGAAACCCTCAGGTTTACTTCAGCAACCGGAGATACCTGAATGGCAGTGGGAGCGGATCACAATGGACTTCATAACCAAGCTGCCCAAGACATCGGGTGGTCTCGATACCATATGGGCGACCGTGTCCTATTGAAGGTCTCACCCTGGAACGGCTTGATACGCTTCGGGAAGCGTGGAAAGCTAAATCCAAGATACGTAGCGCCTTTCAAGATTATCACTAGAATCGGCGCTGTAGCTTACAAACTCAAACTACCTCGCGAACTTAGTAACGTACATTCTACTTTCCACGTCTCGAACTTGAAAAAGTGTCTGTCCGACGAGACTCTTGTAATCCCACTCGACGAGATCGAGATCAACGAGAGCCTCAACTTCGTGGAAGAACCAGTAGAGATCATGGACCGAGAGGTCAAGCAAACGAAGCAAAGTCGTATCCCGATAGTGAAGGTTCGCTGGAATGCCAAGCGATGACCTGAATTCACTTGGGAGCGCGAGGATCAAATGAAGCTGAAATATCCTCATCTTTTTACTTAGATATTTGTAATTGCTTAAACTCTAATTCCAGGACGAAATTCTCTCTAACGGGGGGATGATGTGACAACCCGAAATTTCTATCTTGTACAACCATTCAATTCAATCAAAGTCAGACTCGTTTCTGACATCTTATAGCATTGTTTAGAGTCTGTTTGAGTGTTTAGAAATGAGTTCTTTCAATCATGGTATCAGAACGGTGGTTTAAGTGAACTAAATTCCACGGATTGGTATTTAGACTTAAACCGTCATAAGTTCAATATATGAACGGATTCATTAGGAGTATATGGATACAAACGATAGGAAAGACTTAAGTAAAGTATTAGGTAATAATAAATCCTAATATTCTAAAATACTATATTGCTCCAAATTTTCAGAAGAATGGCTGAACAGGAAGGTAGTCATACCCCTGAGGTGGGTGGAGGTCCTCAACCTGGTGAAGTAAATACTTCAGTATCCCCTCGAGAGGAGCGACTCTTAGGTAAACTTATTGGTATAATTCGACAGACTCTTGAAGAACACAAGAAGAATAATGATAAAGGCAAAGAGAAAGCCACCGGAGAATTTTCAAAAGGAGAGGTGAAGCGTCCCTCGTTCAAAAATTTCAAGAGTAGTGGCGCTACGGAGTTTTCAGGTGTTCTTAATCCCATTGTTGCTCTTACCTGGATCCAGAACACAGAGAAAGTGTTTCGTATTTCTCATGTGGATAATGAAGACAAGGCTAATTATGCTTCTGCTATGCTCGTCGAAGAAGCCTTGGTCTAGTGGGAAGCAACATATGAAGCTCTCAACGAGTATGACCAGGAGAATTTATCCTGGGAGATGTTCAAAACTGGTTTGCTAGAGAAGTATTGTCCTCTCAGTGTTTAACAATTGCAGGAGATAAGTAAGCAGTATGGTTATATACTGTCGGAAGATGTAGAATAGTTTTTACTATTACTTTTGTATTTCGGTTTATGTTTGTATAAAATTACAATATCCTGGGTAGTTATGTAAAATATTAAAACATAGTCGGTTTGTATCCAATCTTTTGTAATCACTTTATCAATGTAAGATATTGTTTTATAAATATGCATGTAACATGTTTTGGAGTAACAATTGTCAAGTATGAAAGTTTGGGTCTTTCAGAAACACAAAAGTTTAGAAATGAGTTCTTTCAATAAAGATCCCCTAATCTAATAAATAAGTACTAACTCGCCACGTGTCAATCTCCAAGCCCCCAAAATCATATTTTCTCGCTTCTTTTACTCAACTGATTTTACCAAAATGGCCTTCAATTCCTCTACACAATAAATATACAAATAATATTCAAAATCGGTAATTCAAAATCTTTAATATCCGAAAAAATATGGAAGTTTGTTAAAAATATGGAAGTTTGTTTTTTTAATTGGAAATTGATTAATTTCCAGTGATGCTTTTATAAATGGAACGCGAATGCGAATAAATTATATTTATTACCTTACAAAATTACCTGTAACGATTTTCAATCTTCAATCTTCAATTTATATCATTTCCTTGAAAATTCCCTAAAAATAAGAACAAATTTTCAATTAATTTCACGTCTATTTTTTAAGGCAAAGGAAAGTAAATATCTTCACAAAACATAAATGCACCAAATTCGAAATTTACGTTTAAATCCCAAATAATCAGGTCGAAATAAATACATACGCATATATTAATCATCTATACGATCTATACGATACGGGAATCCACGATTCTGCTTCTGAGATTTATTTGCAAACGCTATTCTTCATCAATCTTCTTTGATGTCTTCGTAACAAAAATGTGTGTTCTTCTTCAATCCTTCTCAATTTTATCTGTTTACTATATTTTTTAATCTTCTTCAATCCTTCTCAAATTTATCGGTTTACTATGTTTTAACAAAAAGTGTATATTACCTCTTAATATACATCATTCCTGTAATTCCTTCCCTGCGACTTCTTCATCTCAGAGAAACATCTTCATGTTGCTTCATTGTCGATTCCTGTCGAACATGTTAGTATTTTATAGTCATTGTCTTATCTTTAGAGGAAAACGTCCATATCATTCATATAATCTCAAATGTTTTTTCTACATCATCTCTAATATGTTTTAATACTATAAAATCCAATTATTTCTTTCTGGGAGAGAGAGAGAGAGAGAGAGAGAGAGAGAGAGAGAGAGAAAGATTGATAGGAAACCCCAAACAACCGTGTTTTCTTTGACCAATTACATGCATGTTTACAAACAAACATGTTGATCTATAGCTGTTTGTTCAGTTACTTTCATTTTATGCATTTTTATCCCTTAATAGTAGCATACTTTCATTATAATACAAATTGCTGATTTTCGAATTTGTAGTCATATTGAGATTTTAAAATATAAATTATCAAACAAATAACAAAAATAATGAAACCAAAACAACAAATAGCATCCTACTTTTCAATTGACAATATGTATATGAATGATTTCTAAAATTGTAAATAATTCGGTACTTGTTTTCTTTTAATAACTTTTAATTTTATTCCATTTTCCTCATTTTTCCTGTAAATTGATTATTTTGTGTAATTCACTAAATATTTACCTTCCTTTCATCTTTTTGTTATATATATTTTTGGTAGAAAACACAAAATATTTCAATAAAAAAAAAACTTTTCTTCATTACCTACAATAAAGTTTTGGTGGTAAATCCATGAAATACCAATGTACTTTCTTCATGTAACTTGAAATAATTTGTTTTTTATTTGTTGCAATTTATTTTATCATATTTAAAAAAAAAAAAAAAAAAGTACATTGCTATATGTGGAATTGACCTAACAAATTTCTGGTAGTAAAAGGGCTATGTTTTTTTAAACGGTACCTGCATGAAAGGACCTATTTCGGTTTAAAAAAAAGTTAAGCAGGGACATTATATGTTAATTTTGTTCAAACAAAGACCATTAAATCATTTTTCCAAACTGATACTATTTTTGTTATTATTTTTAAACATGGACCATTTATTGCTATTATTAAACACATACTATTTATGTGTTTTTTTTTAACAGGGGCCATTTCTGTTAATTTTATTAAACTATTTCTTAATAGCAATGTCCCTGCTGGAATTGAACTATTTTTGTTAAATTTTTTTCTTAATGGACCATTTTTGTAAATCTTTTATACATGATACATTTTTGTTACTTTTGCTCGATATAATCCAATATCTATGTCCTATAACAACTTATATAAACAAACCCATATTTTAAACCCCACATATTTAAATAATTAAAATTAAAAGTAACAGCGGTAGGATTAACTCAATCAACATTGATAATCAAGCAACTGAAACTCGCCTTATACTTTGATGGGAACATGATAAGTACCTATATATCTTTCTTAGATAACATTTTATCTTTATCTGTGACTAATTAGCAAACCAATAACATCAAATAATAAGATAAATCATAAACAACACAATTATGCATAATTTGCAATGAGTTCTGCTCAATCACTGTTATGCTTTTAACAATCTTGCTTAAACTTTCCATTGACAATATAATAATTTTATTATGGTGTAGTTTCTTTTATTCTAACTATGAATGCCAGATTTCATCTTCTTCCATTATCACTCATACAAGTTAAGTTACAGATAGTAGATTGTTTATCCAAAAATTTCAAATTTCATAAAAATTTCCAGAAACAAATGACAAATAGTGACATGTGATTCCATCTTTTCTTCTTTGCTACCAATAGCCTCACTAATACAAAACCACCAATATAGACTATGGAATGATTCTAGCCTCACTGATACAAAAACACCATCATAGACTCTTAAATGATTCCATTACTCATCCAAATCCTCAGGTGTGGAAAGGTTTTAATAATACATGAACCAAACTATATTTAAAATACCCGATGTTTCATTTTCTTCTTGTATGGAAGGAACATTCTCATGACACAAGCAAAAAAATATGCTAATTTCAGCAATAATCGATGCCAATTTCAGCAAAAAACGATGTAAATTTTAGCAATAAGAAGTATTCCAAGGTTGCTCTTCTATTTCAGAAGGCCATTCAAAGCATTCTCATGATCCAAGCAAAATAAAAAACGTAGTTAAAAGATCAAGTAACTAACCCGAATAGAATTTTGTATTCAGAATTTTGTTATAATCAGAAATTCGTATTCAGACAGATTGAATAGACTGAAGATGAAAGTTCAAATTGTACTCAATAAACCTAATCAAGTTGGAATCGAAGATAAAACTTGAAAAATCGAACCTGCAAAGTCAAAAATCGAAGCTGAAATCAGAAATCAAACCTGTGGGCGGAGGTGGAGCGTCGTCGTTGGTGTGGCCGGAGGAGCACTCGTCAGCATCGGTATGGCTGGAGGTTGATCGTCGACGTCGTTGAGATCGGAGATGAATGAAGTCCCGTTGGACGTGATTTTTGAGAGAAGTGCACCTTGATTTTTGTTGAGTTGGGTTAAAAGCACCGTATTATTTTTTTTAGAGTAAATTGATAAATGGACTTATTTGGTAAATAAGTAAATAAGTTTGATAAATAATTTTAAAAACACTATTTTGGTCCAAAAAAAAAAATGGCAAACGATCTATGTAGTTTTCGTTTACAGATTAATGTCTACGAATATAGTAGCTCTAATTAGCCAATTTGATTTGTTGAAAGTGGAGTTCACCCTCAAAATTAGTGTGATTTGTTTGTGGAACAATAGGTAAATAAAAAACCAATGAACATTTTTTCGTATTAATATTATTTTAATTGACTAAAAGACATTTATGTCATTCAATTTCATTTGTAACTTTTATGTAATTAGATATATCTTGCATTTATATAAAGTTATTTGTTTTGCATACGGATAACTAAAATTGAAGATCGAGTTCCAAATAAATGGGTTGGAAGGTTTGAGAAATTGCTTGAAGAACATGTTGCTTTCCACATTCGTAAACTATAACTTTGTTTGAACATGTCACCTAATAAGTACGGAAACCATAAAAATTTAAAATATTGATTTTAAATAGATGATAAACTTACCAATAAAATATCATTCTATACAAAATAGGTTTTCACAAAGTTATAGAATTATGAATTATAATCTTGTGTTTTTTCATTCACAATATTATTGTGGTAACTTCTTAATCTACTTATTATTTTTTTAATTTCAGTCATACGTTATTTAAAAATATCATTATTTGCAAATTTATAATTAATCATTACGATTTTTATAGTCTTTATGTTATTTTATTTTATCAAAAGGAACATTTCACTACAAGGAACTATTGCATCCAATGTTGTATAAAGAGAACTTTTTGGAAATTTATGTTTTATGATTTATGGTTATCTTATTAATTTGATTTTTTTAATTTTTATAAAATTATGTTACATTAAAAAATAAAATTATCTTGCTATTTTTTTAAATTTCTATTTCTAAAACCTACGTTATTTTAATTTGTAATGTATTGTGTTGTATTACATATTTTAATTTATTACATTTCTATTATATTTTTTTTTTCTTATATCAATACTATTAGCATGATTGATTACGATTTTTTACACTCTATTCAAATTTATAGTTTATTCTAAAAATCATAATTTTATTAAATGTTTACACATACAACATATGTAATGTATATAGAAAATTATAACAAGTATTCATTAATAATTAATTAGTTAACTGAAACCTTTAGTAATTAAACTATAAACTTAGAAATAAAATCTCAAAATATATATTTATTGGCTTATTCGGTTTAACCAAAATTATAAAAGTTTAACCAAAACCAAACCAAACAAAGTTATTATTATTCGGTTAACCAAAACAAATTACCCAAAAACCAAATAATCCAAACATCATTTGTTTTTTTTTTCCGGTTATTCGATTTCAGTTTTTTCCTCACACCCCTAATTATGTGAGTACAAACTTACAAAAAAAACATCCGATGTTACATGAAAATATATGTTTGCAAACTTATGATTAAATATTACTATTTTTATATTCTACATTTTTTTATATCATTTTTTTACTTACTTATAGTAAAAACACACTTCATTCATTATTTTAATTTATAATTTATTGTGTTATGTTTATGTATGGTTATTACATTGATGTCATGTTTAATTTGTCACATATCATTGTCATTTATATTATTTATTGTGTTTTTTAACTACACACAAATGTATATTGCATAGTACAAGCTTATGATTTTATAAAAATTTATAATGCCTGTAGCCATGCATTAAAAAATTATCATGATTCAGTCATAGAAAGTGAAGTGGTGTATGTAATTAAGAGTTCTTACTATAAAATTATAATGCCTATAATCCCAAGAATCATGCAGCAAAAGTAAGGATTTAATAAGAAAAAATATATTTTACAACCCATACACTTGTCTTGTAAGTGCGCCATAACTTCTATTTATTTAATAAGAATAAAGCTCAAAAAGTGATATTATGTTGCATTATATAAACTCATGACTTTTATAAAATAAGTAGATTTACATGTTTAATTAAATACTTACAAATTACAAAGTTATTAAAAAAATACAATATTATAATTCATAAGTTTTTCTAAATTAATAATATATTATTTTAAAGAAATTAAATATCCTCCTACTTTTGTTCCTACAAATCCTCCTACATAATTAAATGATGACATGTCTCATATTAGTATATTAAAATACTAGGTTATAACCCGTGGACACCACGGGTGAGAAATAAAAACATTAAAAATAAAAGTGTGATGATTTACGAATGATTAGAATAAATTTATTAATTTACAAACATAGCATATTTACCCGTGTATTGTACGGTTGACAAATTTAGAAAATATTTAATACATCAATGATAGTTTCAAGAAAGTAGAATGTCATATAAAGTAATTCTTTTATTCATTTTATAGTTCCTGTTCGAAATCATTAAAAAAAGACTATTTTACAAAGTAGCAAGTTAGAAATGACAACTTTCAGAAAGTAAAATGATTTAAAAAAATATTGTATTTTTTTCTGATCCGTGTTCGAAATCCTCGAAGAAAACCATATATGAAAGTATAATACTATAAATGATAGTTTCCAAATAGACTTTTTTGTTGCACACTCAAGGCTCAAGACCCATGATGATATTCAACTATAAAAATCCAAAATCTACCAACTTTTCCCCTTATTTTCTACAAATGAAATTAGCTAAGTACATTGCTAAAAAATCATACAAAACCAATTTTCAAAGATTCCAATTTCCATCACTTTTAAATACAACTTTCTGAATATTTAATATTATTGTTTTGACAAATATCTAAAAATGTTAGTCTTATTGTTGCCGTTTAGACAAAGTCTAAAGATTATGTATCTATTTTCCTGGGGTAAATATTTTTGATTAAAATATTCTAAATTATATTTAGAAAACATTGCATATTTGTAATGGATATCTTCTGCTTATTTACAAAATTCATAGTTTATTTTTCTAGGACGACTTGTTTAGGCAAGAAATCATTTTTATGGCAACCTAATGATATCACAGTAATAAATTCTCACCAGCTACACTCGTTTGATTACCAAATTCAGATTCAATATTAACTCACAAAGAACTATATAAGATTTTAATTGATTAAATCCCCACTAAAACCATTCTCAAAGGTGCACAAACAATCTGACTTTTAATATGAAATGGGCTACCATCTAACTTCAAAGATTAAAAGGAGGTTATTATTATATGCACTTAATATTTGTAATTATATTTTTTTTCATATATTAACATTTGCCGACGTCAAAGACAAAAAATAAAGAATATATGACAATTTTGAACCTTTAAAACCAACATGTTGATTTTGTATTATGGTACCATCAATTCAACTTTTAATCTATTCACTTTTACTTTTACATCCAAACGGTTGGCATAAATTACTAAAAGAAACCATAAAGAAAAAGGTTTATAAAGTGCCTACAATGAAAACATTACAAAGTACAATGCTAAAATTGGTTTACTCTTTGCAAAGACAAAAGGTTATTTTTTGGTACGGGTGCACCTAAATGTAGCCTATACTCGATTAAAGAGTGCCCAGACTAAAAAAATGCGAAAACAAATTGTACACACACTAACAGATGCAAAAAGAATATATATTTCCAATTTTCTTCCTTCAGACTTGTAGTCTCCTAATAAGCATGAATTTCTCTGCCATAATCCCTTTATCCAAAATAAACAAAACTTTGATCAATTGCTGATGTCTAAGATCATAAAGACTTACATTTAAATAAGCTAGTATATCAAACGCTGATCCAATCATGATTCAAATATCATACTACAACAATCTAAACTCCCTATTTGAAAAAATGAAGAGATCAAGTTATGTAGCATAAAAAAATAACTTGGGCCTTGAAGTGTAAAAGAACATCAGGTGAATTGTCATGGAACTGAAAAAGAAAGCTCATCAATAAAAGATTAACAATTCTAAAATGAGTACAACATAAATAGGTCGAAATACGATATTAGTCATAGAAAATTGTCTTTAAGAGTTGGTACTTAATTATAGTCTGGTAGGTGAAATATGGATTTCTGGAAAACATGGATCATTTGGTAAATAAAGGAGACAGGTCCTGATTGTACAACTATGCAAGAGAGGGAGGAATGACTTCTTCATGATGCTTTCTTGCCTCCACTTACACTTCACGACACAGATGGGTCTAGGAGGGTGTCTATGTATGAAGCTTTACCGTTGAAATAGATAGGGTCACAATCAATTTGGATGAACCCTAATATCGAAATCCCTACTCACAATCAATTTCTTATCAGGAATATTCTCAGGGTTACAATATACCACCATCAGTGGCTCAAAAGAAAGGTTTGGATGAACCCTAATATCGAAATCCGAATTAATCAAAAGCGAAATTTAAGTGCAAAATAACTAAAGAAAAGAATCAATGACACTATCGATTTGATCTGCTGATGTGGAGTTCCTTGAGGCATTTGATGGTGGTGAAGACATGAAGGTTATGATGGAGACAAATGGTCATGATCGTTTTCCTCGCTCTGTCTATTTTCCGGTATGAATCACGACCCCCTCTGTAATTAATATAAAAAATTAATAGGCAATATGTGGGAAACATACAAAATGGAAGCAGGATCGTCTTCATCATCTCCATCCCTAACCTACTATGTATTTCTCTTTCAGTTATTTTTCTTATTAGAGCCGATGCCATATACCCAAAATCCGTCTTTTTTTCTTTCATCTGGAGCTTTAAGAAACATAAGGGATTGAGAAGACGAAAAAGGATTGAGAAGATGAAAGGGGAGAATAAATGGTTGTAGCCGGTGCGAAAGTGTGTCGTTTTCAGTAGTATTTCAAAAGAGTTGAAGGGGAATTGGAATTTAAAATATGGAATCCTAAAATTTAGGGGATGAAAGAGGGGGAGAAGATCACGCTTCGATCACGGATAATTGGAATAATTTCAAATTTTGATAGAATGATAAAGATGAAATTGGAGTGGCGGGAAAAGAGAAAACAGGGTGAACAAAAAGAAGCCAGGTGGCAAGGTAGGGATGTAGAAAATAGACATGTGGCAGTTTAAGGTTTTGTTTATTAGAAGAGGTATATTATTAAATGAGCATTAAATGTTATATATGTCTCTATTTAATTTGGTAGGAGGATTTGTAGGAGCAAAAGTAGGTGAATATTTAATTTCTCATTATTTTATTACATAATCAAATGTTTAATTTTATTTAAAATTAACATCCGTGGGTTCTACGGGTTTAACCTTGTTATAGTATATATATATATATATATATATATATATATATATATATATATATATATATATATATATATATATATGGTTATTGTATTCTAACTATCTATTGTGCGGACGTACGATTAATTGTGGACTAATTATTTTAGTTATTTTAAGAAAATGGTTAATAAATATTATTGAATTTAAAAAATTGAAAAATACCATCTAATTTAATTGTAAGGGTATTTTAATCAATTAACATAAATTTAAAAAAAAATTGTGAATTTTAAGGAGTAATCGATTCTCTTAATTTTAAAATTACGATTTTTCTGGATAATAATTCTATTAATCTGGATATTCTAGAAGAATATGTTTATGATTATCTTGAAAAAAATACTATATTATGACAGAATAATATCAATATATATTATCAAGATTATTAAATTTTAGTGAATATAGATTTTATATGAAACCAATTTTAATATTTTAGAATTAGTAATTACATTCGTTCTAAAACAATACAACTATGAACATAAATTACATTCATTATGAAAGAATACGGCTAATAATGGTTAACAATCACATTTATTCTTAATGAATAAAATTGAGAATGGTTAAAATTAAATAAACACATTGAAATCTAAGTAAAACACTAATACATCCTAAGAGAATCTTGCTGCTAATCCATTATGAAAGAATATATTGCTAATCCGTTTTGAACGTATATTGTTGCTATTTCTCAGATGTTAACACTATATATTCTCATCCGATGTGAATGATACAAAAAATTAGTTTCCAACATTTTGTTGACCTGGTTTCGTTTGAGAAAAATATAATAAAATGTTAATAATTTTGCTGCAAGACACTTATCTGTTGAAAAATGTTGATAAAAAATAATATAATAAAAATAAAATATATCATAAGCATTCTATTAGAACACTTACTTGTTGAAAACCTAACAAACCCACATCCTTTTGCTGCAAGAATTTTGACAAACTATTTCACCAAATTTGTAAGACAATTGACCTCAAAAACAACATTGACCACACACTATTGACTACAAATTGAGTCGCTCATCATTTAATGGAAGATTCATCAACATCCATCTTACTTGTCACTTAAACCTCTTTTCCTTTTGTACTTCCCGATAGTTATATACACAACTAGTGTCATACCCGTCCGGTGGACAGGTTGACAAATGTATAAATAATATATTGATTTTACTTTGTTCTACAACATATTTCTTTCATTTGTTTCCATATTAGCAATGTACAATAAAAAAAATCTATCCAATACAAACCAATGAGTATACAAAAATCATCAAGGAATGGTGCATAACTTGAATAATCATGTTGAAATTTATTATCAAACAAAAATGTCTCTTTTTGTAGCAAGTTGTATCAATATACAGATGTAACACCAAATGGAACGTCATCTTTCCAACATAATAGTATAGTATAACAAATGTATCAAATTAAAGTTATATTATTCAAATAAATTATTTTTTAAATATGTATTATAGTAAACTTGTTGTACGTTTTCTAAAATATATTTAGGTAGTAAAAACTTTTTTGTGTTTTAATTGACTTTGTATCGTGTTGATGAAAATAAACACGACATCGTGTTGTGTCATGTTCATGTTACATAAAACTTTGTCATGCTGTTTCGTGTTATGCCAAGAAAAAATGCGATACGATTACTCGATTTGCCACCCTACATATTCCATCATTACATTCATACAAAAACGTACTTTGAAAAATCACAAATGAAAAAAATATAATGAGATATAGAAAAAATATATATATACCTAAATATACCAAACAAAAGTAATTCATCAATACTAATAATAAAACTTATGTTGATTAACTATCATATTCCACCTAAATCCTAGCTTTCCAAGCATATGGGAGTTTAATTCAATCTTACTGAATAGGAAAATGTAAAAATTTATCTAAACCAAATTCTATAACTATTTTTTGAAACATAGTGTGACAAAAAGTAAAAAAGTAAGTTCATTTAATGAACGAAGCATAAGTGTTTCTTAAATATGTAGATTCCGAAGGGTCTCTTAAATATGTGGATTCCTACAAGTTTTCGTTGGATCATATGAGTAGAAATGTGGATAAAGCACAAATATTTCGCACATAATAACACCAAGAGACCACCTGAAAAAGAGTAACAATCAAATAATAATCTTATTTTATATTTTATATGAAAATGTTATTATATTTTATTTAAAGAAATATTGATAGACTACTAACAAATCACATTAATTCCAATGAATAACCCTCCTTCAATAGAACCTCCGAAGCAATATCATCAGTAGTCCCAGTCTAATTTTATATTCAACTTACAATAAACATTAAAAAACATCAAACTTTATAAAAAAAATTAAGAAAAAACTCTATGTTTACGGTTAACCTGATTGATTTTTAAGTGTTTTGTTTTTTCTGTTTTAGCACGCGTCTTAACCTGTCCCTTGTTTAGATTGATATTTTTTTTATCACACATCAGATGACATAATTTTGATGGGCACAAACCTTCTGCACATTCAGTAAGTAAACTGAAACAAAAATTCCAACATAAAAAACAATAATAATATTTTAAAAGATTAAACCATAAAAAACTCAATTGTTTCTAAGACTTTCATGGCATTAAACTCGATTGTTTTTGTAGTGGTATTCTTCTTCAATCCCAACTAGTGGGGAATCGCTGTGCTAAAAGTGGTCTTTTTAGGAGTTACGTACAAAGAATCACACAGAAGATTATTTAAAGCAAAAGGCATCAATGAAGCAAACATATTAGAACTACGAACGTTTGCTGTCAGTGAGGTTTTCTGCGTCCCTTTTTTTTTAACTTATTTGAAGTTGCACGAAGTAGTAGAATATAGTATTATATTAATGCAAACATATCAGATATAGAGAAGTGGTCTTCATACCACTTACATACAAAGAACTACAAAAGGAAGATTTTTTGACACAGCAAAAGATTATTTAAAGTCAAAGCCATCAAACAAACAAACATATTAGAAGTAAGGATGTTTGTCGTCAGGGAGGTTTTTGACCTCCTTTTTGAGATTTTCAATAAGAGTTTCATATTTCTTTTTCATCTCGTGCATGGCCTTCAGCAGTTTTGCGCTTTCATAATTGTTGTCAAATAAAACTTGCTGCACATCTTCAGGTAGTTATCATATGATGGTTTGGCGTCCATCTGCTCGATGAGTTACTTCTTGTAGTTTTGGTGCTCCAAAGTTTCCTCTTCCATGTTCATCAGTGATAATTTTTCTGCTTCGTAATGGGCGATGAGGTTGTTGATGATGATTTCCATTTTTTGGGGTTTCATTTTTGTCTTGTAAGGCGTATCTGTTTTGCGGATGATAGTAGTTTAAGGATCTTGAAGGACAGCGATGGTTTTTAAATATGCATCTTCCTATTTAATACGGTTGTTGGATGTTTAATGCAAGTGTTAGTTTTCAAGGTCATGATGATGTATGATGTAACTTATGGCCGGCGTTTCAGATTATGAATCGATTTCTGAAATGTATTTTGCGCATGTAATGTAGGGACGTTTTAATGTAAGGTAATTAGGTATAAGAAAAAGTTATTAGACGTAACATATGGGCGCCGTTTCAGATTATCAATCATTTTTTGTAAATTATTTTGAAGTATTGACGTTTTAAATATAAGATAATAAAGAATTAAATGTAATGTAAGTGGAAAACATTTGGTGTGACATTAATAGAAGATAACAAAGATAATGGACAGCGAAAGGAACACCTTTTTTAATCATGGCATAATAACGTAAACAATGGATTTAGTTAACGGGAAGGTTGCCTGGAACTTTGTTTAGTATGGCGTGCTTTCATTCATTTCTTCTTCCAAATGCTGCAATTATCTTCGTTGCTTTGTGTCGAAATCATCTTCCTTGTTGAGGATTTCCGCTGAAATTGCGTAGTTGAGGAAGTGAAGCTTTTCGGTTAACGTTTTTGCTAGAGTTTCTTTCATAGCTCTTTCCTGCTTTAAGCTTGCGTTTAAGCGTGCGAATGGTGTTGTTGTTTGTATTTTGTGACGGGTGATTGTCTTGATCATATGGTGAACATCACAGGCCTTCATGACGGTGTGGATGTTTATTTTGTGGAAGTTTTGTGACGAGTATGTTTTTGTTTGTTGTCTAAAACTGTATTTATAGTTGGTATTTGAAATTTTGTTTTAATGTTACCTGACACGTGTTGTAGTTGGCGTGTAAACTGAAATGGTTTTCGACAATACATGTTTTTAATGTATAGACGCACAGTTGGAAGCAGTGGCGGATCCAGTCCGGAAGTTGAGTGGGTGCATAGTTGATCGTTGACCAATTGAAATTAATAATAATTTTTTTTTACGAAAAAGTATAATAACATTAAAACCTTCAACTAAATGTCATTTTACACTTGAAATCTACGAGGACACATAGCTAAGAAACGTTTGATAAAATTTTCATTTGTAATCTTTGAAAATCCTTCTCTTTCAACCGCACAAATGACACAATCATTTAGAAAATCATCCGAAATCCGATTCCGCAAATCCGACTTTACAAGCTTCATCGCAGAAAAACATCTCTCCACCGTTGCGGTTGCAACCGGCAAAACCAATGACAATTTCACTAAACGATAAATCAAAGGAAAGAACTGATGCATCTTGGTTTCCACCATCACTTTAGCAAGGTCGGATATGTTCTTTTAAACCAACGAAAATAAATTTCCTCTAATAAAATCAAAGTATATTTAAAGGTAGTGATTTACCGAGCTAGAGAGAGAGAACAAGGGAAGCGGAGGTCGGAGGTCGGAGGCGCACTCAGGCAGTCGGCATCTGACTCAGGCGACAATATCCTTTCTGATCTCCGGCAGAGTCGGAATCTGATTTGGTGGAGGCTGTGTGTGGCTAGGTTAAAAAGAAAGAAGAAGATAGATTAAAAAACTGAAGAAGGAAACTTGGTTTGGGTATTCAATGGAAGTAGTGGGTGCCATCTAAACTCAAAGGGGGGACCACCTTTAAAAAAAATTAATATTGAAAAATATAAATTAAGTGGAGTCCACACACCCCACTCCTTCTACATTGCCTCCGCCACTGGTTGGAAGTAAGTCGTTTACGTTTTTTTAGGTTTGGATTGATTTTCATAATTATATTTGTTTGAGTCTATTTAAATTTATTTGTTCATCTATTAGTGTAGGTACTGTTTTATACATAACGTTTACATATTTATAACTATGGAAGCCATTACATCTGTCGATACACTATTCTATTTGCATAGAACGTTTAATTTATTTAATGATACATGTTCGAAGGACTAAACAACAGACGTTATTACTACTTAGGAACTCAAAACCAAAGAACTTTTTAGCTGGTAGATGTATCCTTCATGCTGCGTTTATATTTCCCGATCCTTTTGTGGATTGATCCTAACATGAAAGAAATGTTGCCTTGCATGGATTGGTTGTCGATTTTTGCTATTTCAAACATGTTATGTAGTGTTTGCACGTCAACATCATCAGCGTCATTTGCCATGTATAGTTGGACTTTCGCCCTGTTTGTTTGGCTCTTAATGCCTCTTAATTAAAAAGAGATACATCTGAATCTTTAAGGTTCAGACCGTTTGGTTAACACTTAATTTTGCCTCTTAGTTGTAAAAAATATCTGACCGAATCAGATGGAAGCCCACATCTGAAAAAAAAAAAAAATCACGCGTTACTTTTTTTCCAATCCCTACCCTCGCCATCATCTTCTTCCCTTTGCAGCAACCCACCTCCATCTCTCCTGTCCCTGCATCCCGTCGGACGTCACAGAGGACCACTGTTGTCGTCGCACGCACTAACTCCGACACACGCACCACCGCCTTCGCAGGCCACCGTTTGCCCAAACACGTGAGGGGTTTTCTTTTTTCTACTCATCGACACAACCCCTTCTCCTCATTATTTCTCCCTCTCCGGTCTTTAATAAATCGTCTGCCTCCTCCGATCTAAAACGTCACCGCCGCCGAATTCGCCGCCCCGACTCCGCCACCAGATGCAGTGACATCGACATCGACCTCAATCTACTCTCTCTTCTGGTTGTAGGTATCGAGTTTTTCTTCCTTTTTTCCTTTCCCTAGAACTCTATTACCAATGTGAATTGTTCATCTAATCAACAGCAGCAACGATCCACAACAACAACGACTCTGTTTAGCGATTTCAAATTTTTTAGTTCAATGATTTATGCAATTTTTTGACCTCTGCGCTTTTTAAGTGGTGATGGCTTAAGCTCTGCATTTTTTTCTTCTTTGTTGTTTAATGCACATAATGATCATTCTATATAGGTTTGATTATCGGTCATCTTGTATTATAGATGTTGAATCTACGTATATAAGGTAATGTTGCGAGTACACCAGAAGTGTGTAGATGTTGTAAATTTGTTAGACCAATTGCAAGACAAAAGCTTGTTGGATCCAACTACTTACAGGAAACTTTAAAAGAAGAAGATGCAGGAAACTTTATTAATAGAACCGTGAGTAATTTAAGAACTTGTTGTATGTTATTTTAATAGTATAACAACTAGCAAGTTGTCTTTATTCTCTTGTTTTACCAAATTTTGATTGCCAAATGTCTTGATGATGTTATCTTTTGTAGAAAAAACTATTGTGTTTGAATGTAGGAAACGATGTAAAAATTATATAGAAGGGTAAAATTGTCATTTTATCATTCAGCACAAAAATTCAGATGTTCTAACCAAACAACATGTTAAAAATTCAGATCTTAGAAATTCAAACCCTCTTAGAAATTCAGACCTCTTAAAAATTCAGCTCTTAAAAATTCAGATGCTGCTAAACAGCCCATTTGTCATCAAGGCTGAAACTTTCATCTAACTTGGATTGAGCTGCCTCAAGTAGGTCTGCAATATCTCTAACGAAGTCGTTGACAATCATCAAACTTTTATTGAAATATGCAGTGTTCATTTTGATTTTTCTGATGGGTTTATGTGATGTGTTTTTTATTTAGTTTCCAAAGCTGCAATTTATGTGTATTATATATTGTAATTTTTTGCATGTAAATATGGTAACGTATACTTATAGACATCCATGTGTAATGTTTTCCTCCTAATAGCATTGCTTATTGGGCCTCTGTTGTAAAGCAAGCTATAAGATGGCGTGCGTTGTAATGTCTTATATTGGTAATGAAAGCTATAGTAGGCTCTACTTGATAAGATCATAGTAGACATGCATGTGTATTGTTTGTAGTAAGAGTAGTGTAGGTTAATAATTTAATGTAATGCAGATGAGTGTGTTATTAAATAAAAGGTTTGAACATGTGTATGTAGTTGGTTAGCTAATAAAAATTTACCTCCTAACGTATGTTTACGTATAATTTGGGGCTCGAGGACACTTTAATGTCAACACCGTATGTAGTTAAAATTTGGGTGCTGCTATTAAGACACCCTTTAGACACCCTATAAACATCTTTATCAAAAGTCAACTAATAGGTAACTACTTTTAATCATCTTTTTCAAAAAACAATGTAATTTTTACCAATGAAAAAACCTTAAAAATTATATAGGGTGTCTAAATGGTAAAATGGGGTGTCCATTTAGCCAACCCCTTAAAATTAAGTTCTAGTTAATTATTATATAGACAAAATGTTCTTTTGAATTTTTTTCTATACATTTTTTGTTTAGTAAAATACATAGATATTATAATTTTTTAATTTTATGTTATTTTCTGTCCTTTTACGAAAATACATTTTCGTTTTTATATTATAAATTAATGTAAAAAAGCAGATAAAAGGTTTAAACTGCTATTAGAAATAAATAAAAAATGTTTTCATTTCTAAGAAGGCATGTAATTTTATATCGGTCTGTATGGAAAACAAAAGCATAGAAAATGATTTATGAACTTTTACATATATTATAGAAAAGTGATAAATGATATGTAAGTATGTTATGGTAAGATGTTATATTCAATTTTTTATTTAATATATTTTTTTTTGTGTAGTAAAGCACGTATTAGTAGACACCTTTTCACCGTGTTTTGAAGATGTTGGATGTTGTGATGGTGGTGTCGGTATGGATATTTTTTCTTCAGAGGGGGTTTGTCGATATTTGTAATAATGAAGCGAATGTTGTTGTCTGTTGATGTATTAGTCATATGTAATTTCATTTTCTTGGGAATTCCTTGTAAAGCAGCAATTGGAGGTAATTGTTTTCTGTGGTTTATGTCATCATCTGATATAAGTTTGTCTGACGTTGTACCGAATAAGTCTTGTGTTGCATTATCGGAAAGTACAACAATCATAGACTGACTTTCATCTGTAATGATTGCACTAAGTTTGAACCTAAACGTTTGCATATTCGAAGTTAATTTTTTTTTAAATTTATATTTTTTTTGGGTCAATAAGACTTTTTAGACGTGTATGCTTACGTGGTACTTGGAGAAGTGAGAATCGCATCTGAAGGGCAGAACCAATTTTTCCCTTGTTTAAAAGTTGCAATCTTGCAGTTTGGACACTGAACCTGGTACCAACAGTCTGAGATATATTCACTTGTGGACAACTCTGCAGTGAAACTTTTGTCCTGTACAATACAAAATTGATTATTATTTGCATGAAAAAAAATATTAATTTTGTATTTTGTTTTCATATGTAAATAGACATGTAACATACCGAAAGATCTGAATGAGTTTTCTCTAATACATCTGATAACAGTGTTGGCGGTTCAAAATTTACTGGTGAGTCGAGAAATGTTCCATAACTGCAGCATAACAAATTGATTATAATGAAAGTGCAATGATTTGTGTTGTATTTATATCTGTTGAAATACATGTCTATAAGAATTGTTGTTTCTGGAATTGGTGGATTGATGTATAAGTGACTTACGTTGCCTGTGCCAAGTCTTAGTGATCCTTTATGTTAAGTGTTAATGAAAAGATGCAAATTAGTCAAGTGAGAAATTTTTATGTGTATTTATGACTTTCAAAAGTATATAATACGGATTTACCAACATAAGTTGAGATCTTTACACTGCTTATAGTGACAACAACAAGAGCAGGGGCGTTTTCAAGAGAAGTACGATCGAACTTTGAAGGTATGTTGGTGCATTCTTTCCACAAACTTATTGCAATATCATCACCACTAATGTTTATAGGTATGACATATATTAGTATCCTATAAGAATAATAGTATAAGAAACAAATACTTACGAATTGTTTTTCAGAATCAGCAGTAGATATGGTTCTTTATCTTTCTTTGTACAATTAATAAGTTTGCTAAACACACCAACAAAGTCTGCAAGTGGAAAACAGTAGTTTAGTATACATAAGTTAAAACTTGTTAAACGGGACATAAAGATCTGTTATTGATTATTAGAAGTTCATGTAAATAATTGTCTTTAATGTATGTATGATGTATAAAGATATGAAAACCTGCATGTTGATCCACATAATCTGAGATTTGTTTTTTTGGAAATGAAATGAAACCAATATGTAGGGATGATGCGCGTGTCCGGAACAAATGTAATTGATGATGTCGTCCCAACAGCTATGTAAACGTCTTTTTCCAGCCATTTTTTATAACAGTCTGACACTCCACATCCATATTTTTCAATTGTATGGCATCTGTTAGGAATAAGGACAGATTGTACAAAACCTTGTTCCTTTCGTTGTCCTAGAATTTGGATGGCATCGCCCATACAAATACATTACAAATAAGCAACTAAAAATAGAAACTTGAAAAAAATTATTGCAACGGAATCTAATTACTTACATTCTTGTCAACACCCAAGAACCATGTTTCCTGACTTCTTATTTGTGGAGTCCACATCCGCAATATTCGAAGTTAAAAGCATTGAAAAAATAGTAGTTTTCTTGTAAAGTATGTAGCTGGTGGTTGACAATATAAATATGATATCATGTGAAACGTAGTCATAAACCTGTATTGCTGTTCCCGGACATCCATAGTGTATCTCTGATATTGTTGTTGCTATTTGAGACATATCTGGAGTTATAATAACATAAAATTAAAAGCATAATCTTCTACTGCCTTAGTAAACATTATATTGTATGTATTACTGAATTTAGCCAAATAAAAATAAATAAAAGATGTTGTATATGAGTATAAAAGATAAATATGTATTTAACCTCTGAGTTATTAATTTTCTGTAGAAAGTCTTTGAAATCAACGTTTTTGGTTTTGTTATTTCTGCTTTTCTCATCAGAGTGCATAAGTATTTTGACTGAATTTGGGGATGTAGCACGTGACAATGCAACATAAAGATGTCCGTGTGTGAAAATCGGTTCAGGTAGATAAATTCCAATTTTTTAAAAGATTGCAAAGTCAATGGTCATAGCATAACATACTTTAACCGGAAACGGTTTTCTTATGAAGGTAAATGGCATATCAGGAGCCTTATGGATAAATCTAATACGGGGTAGAAAAACTTTTTTCCCGACACAGGTACCGGTAATAATTAATGTCTTAATTACATTTGGCAATAATTGTGAAACCATTAATCGTGTTCCGTTGCATAAACCTTCTTTTTGGTTTATATTACGAATCAGCATGATGGGTGTGTCAATTTTTAATGACAGTGAGTGTGTAGGAATGCTAGGGAAGGTGAGGGCATTCAGATATTCCAATGGATAGAAACTGCTAAATTATGTACTTTGCTTGCCATTGAATTCAATACTATCAGCACTTTCGTAAATCTTTGAACGACCACGGGTTTTGTGTAGAACCATGTCATTTATTATTTGGATCGTCTCATTTTTGGGACAGACTATTGCCCTACCAGATAAGACAGTAGGCGAAAGTTTTACTTGAAGAACATCTCCATAAACAAAATCTATAAGGACATCTAACTCGTTTTCTGATCGAGGAATAAGAAGTGAATTAGGAATTTCAATCCATCTAGTATTTTTCCTATCAACTGCATCGATTTCACCAATGACTCCATCTCCAACTTTTAGTAACCAAGATGCAAACTATCTCACACTTAATTATGCTTCTGATGAACTGCAAGAGCCTTTAAGCCTCATATTATCATTCAATTTATGTAATCTAAAATATGGCCATAAGTATGAGTTTGGTAAGGTGAGAGCAATTATTTCCGAGGGTGTACTCTTTGGAGAGATAGGAAATGTTTGTTGGAAGTCACCTCCTAATAACATTGACATACCACCAAAAAGGTTTCATTTCGCATTCAAGGATATCTCTTAAAGACCGATCCGGACATTCAAAGCAACGTCTATCACTCATTGGTGCCTCATCCCATATAATGATAGAAGTACGTTTTAGTAGCTTAGCAAGCATTGTACGCTTTCTAATATTGCACGCAAAACTATCTTAAAAGTCAATTGGAATATTGAACCTAGAAAGAGCAGTCCTTCCTGATGGAAGGAGCAGAGATGCTATTCCTGAAGCAACAATACCAAATGCTATTTTTCCTCTTGAACGGAAATAAGCAAGCAAAGTATTCCACAAGAAATTTTTTCCAGTTCCTCCATGGCCATAAACAAATATAATCACTTGTTCTTGTCTCTCTTCTGCATATCGAACTTTGTTGTAGATTTCAAGTTGTTAATGATTCAGAGATAACAACATCTGCTCATGACTGAAAGTAAGTACGACTTTATCATATGTTGTTTCTTATAGGTACAGACGATTTTTTTAACATACCTACGGTATCCTCTGTTAGTTTGGGCAGGTGAAAATCAACAACAGACCTTGAAGGCGTTGATGACTTAAGCAGGTGATCAAGCTCAAATAAAACCAACTACTATACATGAGAATCATCTATATTTACCTCAAGACTGGGATTTGACAGTTTAATAGCATACACCAAATCATCACTCATTTTCCTCCACCCAATGCACCATAAAGACATCGGATCATTAACACCACAGAGAAGGAGAAGATAACAAAACAGAGAACGTAGTTAAGGTGATGTTGCCCATTCAGAAGCCTGGATAAAAGAATCCATCCATTCTCTATCATCCCTTATTAGACCTAATGCATCACAGGCGCCACGGAAATCAGAATACATCGTATTCGAAACAGTACGCAACTCTTCATAAGATTTGCAGCCTTTTTGATGACAAAGTAACATCCTTAGGAAAAATAATCCTCCAGCTGTTGGATGAACAAAGATAAGCTTGCCAAGCGCATGGGAGTTTGAACGTTTTCTTCTTTTCCAACTTTTTGCCCTTTTGTCCCACCAATATTTGGTAGGATAAGAGGCATATGTAAGATTATGACCAGATGCATCCCACCTATTTTTTTCAAACCAACCTAACAGCAAACTACTACCAAAGCTGGGATCCTCTACAACCAGTTTAAGATGGATATTTTCTTTAAAGAAAACCGACTGGATATTCGGCAAATGCACATGCAGAATCACAACAGGAGGATCGCGCTCGTGAATAGGATAATCAAGTATACGCTATGCAGCCTCATGAGGACACAGAAAATGCCCATCAATGTAATTTTTTATCTCATCAACAACCATACCCTCTGCAGAAGTGGAAGCCTCACAACATTGAACGTCTTTATGAATTACAAATCTAACACGTTCCATTCCCTTTGAAACATACTTGAACAAATACTTGATCATCATATTCCAACCACAATACTCAACTTTGACATGTGCATTGAAACGACAACACAACCTTTTGTTATATGGGACTATGTACCTGTTATCTATTTGAATACCACTTGGTAATGTATGAACAGATACTGAATTTCTTTTATAATGCGCATAACCATCCTTATCAAATACTGTAGTAGAAAGAAATGTCTTTGGGAATTTCTTCTTACACTTACCATCCTTCATACAAGGCACCTTGCTATTTAGCAAACCACACGGTCCATGTAGTAGATATCTTGTAACAATACCATATAAGATTGCTTCAGAAACTGGATTTGGTAATTCAGCAGTAATGTATTTGTCAATTGCTGAAGGTTCCTTTATCTTATGAGAATCTACTACCCATATCAGCACATGACAATGTGGCAAACCCCTTTTTTGAAATTCGATGGAATATAAGTCTGCATGAAAAAAAAGGAAAAATAAGTAAATAATACCAATATAAATATAAGCGTATGAATAAAGAAACTTTGTTTATAAAAAAATGGAAAAAGTATTTACATTTTCGTCAGATAGTAACTTACATGTTGAAACAGGTCCAAAAGTTTTATTAGATTTTAGGTTTGCAATAAACGCATCAACTTTCATACGGAAAACACGTCAAAATTATGTCATCCCTGCTGCCAACATCAGATTGGTAATATGAATTCATGTAACGTGTAATTTCTAGCCACCCAACATTGCATGTGAAGGTTATAAAATACTGTGGATTCCCATACTCCCGACAAATACAAAGAGCATCATGATAGTGGCTGTACATGTGTCGCGGACCACTAACAAAAGATGGAGGCAGAAGCACACGCTTGCCAATAGATCGACTTTCAGTATCACCACGTGATATTGCATCATAAATACCACTAACATATGCTGATCTTAGTTGGCTTTGATTATGTTCATAAAACTCAAGATGTGACAACTCAATACAGGCATAAGCATCAACTAAATATTGCTGAAACAATCTACGTGAATTCAACAAAAGAGAGTATATACCATTCCTTGCGTGTATTTGATAACTGTAGTACATGTTAACAGTCAGATTCCTAACCTTAGTACTCATGTCATTATAAAGCTTCAAACGTGGGGACCAACCTGCCTCACCATACGGAAACAATATAGGATACTGCAAGGGCATGTAGCTAGGATGAAGTTTACTAATCCTACGCGGAGGTCCTTTTCTAGAATGTACAATTATGTTGTATGTACTACCAACTACATCTTCACCAACAACAATACAACCCAATGTACCAGGAGCCGGAGGACCATATAGACGATCAGGAACATCATTAAATAGACAAACTGCATACTCAACCAATTTCTTCTCAGCAGCAATATCTTTTGCAATTATGGATTGTAAAAATATCCATAAGACTTTGAACAATTTTTGGATCCAACGTCTGATTTTCAGTCTCTTGAAGGGCAGACAGCCTATTCTGCAGCTCATGTTTTGTATCAACTATATATAATTGTAAAAACTTAGTCCCCTTTTCATCAACCACACCAAAAGCACCTATCCATTGACAAACCTGACCGGAGACTTTGAACACATAAGGACCACCGATATTATTAATAGCCTCATCGACCTTACCCCGGAAAGATGTCATACTAAACATATTATTATAACCCCTTATGTTTTTCATAAAAGGGGGAAAATCATAGAAAGCCAATAACAAATCAGGAGGCACAAGTGGATATGGCAAAACGACAGACCCACACCTACAACAACGTGTATAAGCAGGATAATCTGGGAGTGATAAATAGTTAACCATTTCATCAAACCAAAAAAAAAAGTTGAACATGACTTACAAATAAAAGTACAATCACCAACATCATCATAAGAAGGCAAAATAAAAGAGTCGTTACAGACAGGTGAAGATAGTATCTTAAGAGAAATAATTGCAGCCAAATACCGAGAGAAACGATGTTTGCAAGATAAAACTGCAGCCATGAGAGTGTATAAGAAAAATCACAACACATACCTAAAGAAGAAACAGAGTCGGCGAAAAGCACAAGTAGACAGACGTGGAAGAAAAATAGTTATGCAGAGAAGCAAAGAAGAATATAAAGAAAACAGAAACGAACCGTATTGGAGGAGAAAGGCGGCAACCTACCTTGACGAAAAGAAGATAAGCGCGAAGCAAATTAGAAGTTCCAGTGAGGAAAAGAAGATAATCACCAACAAAAGCGGAAGTTCTAGTGGCAAAATAAGAAAGAAGAAGACTTCCGTGTGCAAATAAGAAAGAGAGGAAAGCTAACTGTAGCTAAGGTTTTAGGAATTGATAGTATATACTAATTACATCCAGTTTCAATTTTAAAAAATAAGAGTAAATTACATTTTTGGCCCCAAATTATAGCTACGTTCACAAATTTTGTCCCATCAAATACAATACAAAGCTGTTTTTAAAAAAATGTTAATGAAAATTAAGAAATTCTATTAAACTATACTTATAAATTTATTATCACGATAATGTACTTTGAAAACCAACTCAATTATAGCTGTGAAATTTTATGGCTTTTGGGTGGAATTGCTACAATTTGGATAGATTTTTCCAAGCTTTATAATGAAAAAAAAATCTAACAGACTCAAAATGATGATAAAAATATTATTTCAAATGAATGTGTAAACCAAGGGGGAAAAGCACACCTTTTTTTGGGCATTTTTGCAAACACTTTATGTTCACTTTCTTTAAGCATTTAAAAGTTTATACAGCCCACTTTACAAGGTCATTCACATCAAATCCTTCCTTAGTAGCCTATATAATTTGTAACATCCGGATTCCCAGGTATATGATTTCACTTATTTATTTTTGAGGATTATTGATCTACTCGACGAGTTGGTGCTACAACTCGCCGAGTAGAGGCGGGTGCGACCACGTGGGTTTAATGATCTACTCGACGAGTCCGAGAGTCAACTCGCCGAGTAGGCGCTGTGGGTGGAAACCCTAAATCCCCGGGTTTGGAGCCTATTTAAAGGCACTTATAGCCTCATTTGCGGCTACACTTCCCTGAGAAAAACCCTAATCACCCTTTGAGCTTTTAGAGAGAGAGAGTGTGAGCTAACATTGAGCATTTTGGTGTATCTTTGGAAGAGAGGAGGAGGTTTTCGAGCAAGGACCAAGAGGAGGCTGTTAGATCTGTTGTTATTCGTCCAAGGGCTCCTGTTAAAGGTATAAAGTTCGAACCTTTCTCATTTGTTGAGTAGATCTCTAGTTTTTGGAGATTAGGGCTTTTTATATATATTATTGGGACTTTGAGGACTGTGAGTTCATGTGGAGGTTTGGACTTTAGATCTGGACCTTGTGAGGTCCATAGCATCCAAAGATCCCTGCTTTATTCAGCCTTAGTGGAACACTTGAGTGAAAAACCCATATGAGAACATGTTCTTGGCATTTCATGCCCAAAGTGTCATGCATGAACGTAAAGCCTGTGACTTTACGTGATAAATGAGCCCTGAGAGTGTAGATCTAGAGTTTGGAGAAGTCTTCTGCCTTAAAATCGTCTGATTTAGGAGAGAGTCTGAATGGACTCGCCGAGTGCAGGAGCAGACTCGACGAGTCGGTTAGGGTTTGTCCCGAAGAGTTGTTAATGCTGTTACTCATCGAGTTAGGGGTTAACTCGATGGGCTGGATCGTCGCAAGAACCTCTGGATAGCGACTGGACTCGACGAGTTACATGAGTGTACTCGGTGAGTCAGGTCAAACTAGGTCTGTTGACTCGAGTTGACTTCTGTTGACTTTAGGGTTTGACCAACAAAAGTAATGGAGACCGTGGTGGGGTAAAATGGTCTTTTACCCATTCCAAGAGCTAGAGAGAGAGAGTAAGAGAAACTTTTGGAGTATTTGAATAATAGTGGAGTATTGATTAGAAACGCTTATCTAATGTGTTAGGCGGATGCTAGTTCGAGATTTCCGAGTACGTGGCTGTTGCTTGCTAGTTTACGAGGTGAGTCTTCTCACTATACTATACCTAATGTGGTATTTATGTGTGACCGGAAGGTCTTTATGTGCTTACTTGAGTTGTGCAGTTGTCTGTGTGATATATGCTATATTATGACCGGACTGGAAGGTCCAACGAACCAAGGGACTGGAGGGTCCCAACCAGACCGGACCGGAGGGTCCAACGAATCATGGGACTGGAAGGTCCCAACCAGATCGGACCGGAGGGTCCAACAAATCATGGGACTGGAAGGTCCTAACCAGACCGGACTGGAGGGTCCAACGAGTCACGAGACTAGAGGGTCCCACTGAGACACATTGACCGGAAGGTCTTACAGAGTATAGCCTCGAGTGGCTAATGTGTTGTATGTGGTATTTTGGGGAACTCACTAAGCTTTGTGCTTACCGTGTTATGTGTTATGTGTTTCAGGTAGTTCTGAGGATCGCGGGAAGGCACCGACATGATTGTACACACTGGCGAGAAATTATTTTATGATTCTGGGATTGTGATTTACACTAGTAGATTGTTGACATTTGAGACACTTGTGATTTTTATGAAATATAATATATGAGTTTCATGTGTTTTAAAAATGAAAAAAAAATTGTTTGAAAAATTACTTCGTTACAAGTTGGTATCAGAGCCTTGATTTGAGGGATTCGGATGCACCTTTGGGTATGTCTGGACTCAAACTGAGGATTTGAGAATTTTTTTTTAAAGGTAGTATTGGGCCCGCACTACTGGAAGCACCGGGTCGGTGAGCAGTTCAAGTAAGAATCACTGGGATACTAAGGAGCAAGTAGGGGGAATAATCGACTGTGAGTATACTTGAGCGAGTCTCTGATTATTTTGTTTTGTATTTCAGAGACATCATGGTGGGTACGCGCCACAACCCAGGGGCAGTGGTACCAGTGGTACCAGTAACGATGAGATTCGGAGGATGATTCATGAGGAGGTGGCCGAAGCCATCCGAGCAGAGATTCCCGTGATGTTTGGGTCTATCAAGACCACCCTGATCGAGACATTTGATGAGCGATACGCTGCTGTCACTGAGGCTGCTGTTGTTACCGCCACTGCAGCTGTCGCTGCTACTAGGCCATAGGGAGGTGACTCGTTGTTGTTCCGGGAGTTCAGCAACACGAAGCCACCAGAGTTTGATGGGACACAGGATCCGATTGCTGCGATGAGATGGATTTCTGATATCGAGGGGGGTTTCTATACGTGTTCATGTCCAGAGCACTTGAGGTCACGGTTCGCGCTGAACCAGCTTCGTTTGGGAGCGAAGGATTAGTGGAAGTTTGTGACAACTCATTTTACTCCTGCAGAGCACACTGCCGTGACTTGGGAGAGATTTACTGTGATGTTTCGAGACAAGTATATTCCCCCGGTGGAGAGGGAACGGTTGGCCCATGAGTTTTTGTCCCTCAAACAGAGAACATATTCAGTGACACTGATTATGAGGATGTTCCATGAGAGGGCAATGTTCTGCCCTGAGCACGTGTCTACCGAGCAGGCACGTATGAGCCGGTATTTGAGCATTCTGAGGAGGGATATTCGAGAGTTCGTGGCGAACTCGACTTATCGGTCATTTGCTGAGCTTCAGGCAAATGCCCGAAAGAGGGAGATTGAGCTGGAGACTTAGGCCAGAGAGGAGGTGGAGTCTCAACGGAGGGATCGGCGGCCGACACAGTCTCAGCCGGCAGCCAAGCGAGCTAAGCCCGCAGAATCGAGATCAGGGGGCCAGAAGGGCCGCACTTGCGGGAAGTGCGACAAGAGTCATGAGGGTACATGTCGAGCGGTATGTTGCTACAAATGTGGCAAGGAAGGGCATATAGCGAGGGATTGCCCGAAGGGATTCTCAGTCTGCTTTCACTGCAACCAGATCGGCCATCGGAAGGCCGAGTGTTCCCAGCTGCTCCAGGGATCAGCGCATGGATCTGCATCTGTTGTTACTCGAGCTATAGAGAGTCGGCCAGCGAAGGACGAGGCACCGAAGGTTCGCGGGAGAGCCTTTCAGCTGACAGCGGAGGAGGTCCGCGCAGCACCTGATGTCGTGGCCGGTATGTATTCCTTTGTTTACTCTATTCTGAGATATTTATGCTTATATTGTGATATGCGTAGGTACTTTTCTTGTGAGTTCTGTATCTGCCTTAGTGTTATTTGACTCGGGTGCGAGTCGATCGTTCGTATCATTAGCATTTAGTCGCCATATCAGTATCAGACGTGAGTCGTTGAGTCGACCTTTGAGAGTTTCTATAGCTGATGAGTGTGAGGTGTTTTCCACTGATGTGATCCTGGGATGTGTGCTTGAGATTTTTGGTGTTGAGTTTCTGATAGATCTGGTACCGATCACGATGAGTGATGTATGTGTCATTGTGGGCATGGACTGGCTGAATCGGTACGGAGTGGTAATCGACTGCGAGCGTCAGTTGGTGACCATACGAGACCCTAGTGGGGGAGTGCTTACAGTATATGGCGAGGGTGCCCGATCTGGATCGGCTTTCTGCTCTGCTGCCTGAGCGAGGCAGTGTTTACAGCAAGGTTGCATGGGTTTTCTGGCGTATGTGATGGATACGCGGGTTACTGCTGAGAGATCGAGTTCTATCGCTGAGGTTCCGATAATGAGTGAATTTACGGATGTTTTTCCAGAGGAGTTACAGGGTGTGCCTCCTGAGAGGCAGGTGGAGTTCCGGATTGATTTGGTTCCGGGAGCGGCGCCTATTGCCAAGGCACCTTATCGCCTTGCGCCGCCCGAGATGCAGGAGTTATCCTCGCAGCTTCAAGAGCTGTTGGGGAAGGGTTTTAACTGACCGAGTAGCTCGCCTTGGGGAGCGTCGATCCTTTTTGTCAAGAAAAAAAATGGTTCATACCGAATGTGCATTGATTACCGGGAGTTGAACAAGCGGACGATCAAGAATCGTTATCCACTTCCGAGGATCGACGATCTGTTCGATCAGTTGCAGGGTGCGTCTTGGTTTTCCAAGAACGATTTGAGGTTTGGATATCATCAGATGAGGGTTCGTGGGGAGGATATTCAGAAGACGGCCTTTAGAACCCGTTATGGGCATTACGAGTTCGTGGTGATGCCATTTGGACTCACCAACGCACCGGCGGTGATATTGCCATATTTATACATATTTTTAGGCAATATTTATTTACATTTTTATTAATATTTTGGTTAATTGCATAGGATAATGGTACTTATAAGGATAAATTGTTATTTGCAGTCAAAATAGAGGCATTTTCGAAGTAAGGGACCAGAATTGACAATATTTGGAACTTTGGAGGCTTGAAGGGAAGAAGGATGAAAAACTCAGCAAAAAAACATTCTCACGACGTGAATTGTTCATGATTCACGACGTGAGAAGAGTATTCCAGAAGATTTACATCCGGGTGAAAGAGTCCCTATCGAATACGAAAAGATCGCATTCACGACGTGAATCCTTATTGTTCACGACGTGAACTCGGGAAATCAGAAAACTATAAATTCTCTTGCCCATTACGACTTAGGGATTTTGGGTTTGGAGAAAAGGGTTCCAGAAGACGAGTTCTGGAAAAGGCTTTCAACACCAAAGGAGTAAAGGTTCATAATTAGTTATTTAGATGAAGCTTCTGAATTATGTTTTAGCTTAATGACTATTAAATTTGATTAGTTGGTAAATTGCTTGTGTTTGATTTTCATTACCTAGCATGTTATTTTAGTTTCTTAGTTGCTTAAATTCATGTTCTGTGTAGCTTAGTGACCATTAAATTACATGAACTTGAAACCTCGTGATTTAGTGAACATTGAATTGCTAGAGCTAGGATCGACCAAAATCTTAGATAAGTGATAAAAGTAACTAATTTAGTTGTGCTAGAGGACATAATTTATGACCATAATTGTGTTTGCTTAGATAAATCTTACATAGCTCACTTATAATTAATAACTAATTCTGTGTTTTGCTTATGTGTGACCATACAAGGTAGTTCATGAATTGGTAAAAAGATTAGTAAATTTGGGCTTAAATTGCTAATTACATAATAATCGGTGACCAACTTTGATAATACATAATTATTAGCTAAACATAAATAAAGAAGTGGATTCAACTAGACATGAGTGTTTTTAATTAATTGATTGAATTTTGTGATTTAAGTTCGTCTGGTCTTGCAAAATCAGATAAAACCCCATCTTTATTCTAGAAATAGGTTAATTTAGTAAATTAATTAGTTAACACCGTTCCCTGTGATCGACACCCGACTTACCCAACTATTCTATAATTCGACTAGGTACACTGCCTAGGTGCATTTTAGTTAGTTAAGTTAGTTTGGTTATAAATTATAAAATCAGTGAGTACTTTTGTGCACATCAGGCGGCGTTCATGGATCTCATGAACCGGGTGTGCAGGCCTATGCTGGATCGATCAGCGATCATGTTCATCGACGATATTTTGGTGTATTTGAGATCCAGAGAGCAACATAAAGGGCATTTGAGAGAGATTCTTGGAGTATTGAGATCGGAGAGGCTTTATGCCAAATTCTCCAAGTGTGATTTCTGGTTACGAGAGGTCCAGTTGCTGGGACACCTCGTTAATCAGAATGGGATTCTAGTCGAACCGACCAAGATTGAGGAAGTCATGCGATGTGAGGTGCCGAGATCCCCATCCGAGATCATGAGATTTCTGGGATTGGCCGGCTATTATCGGAGATTTATCAGGGATTTCTCCAAGATTGCGGTTCCTCTCACCAAGTTGACCCGGAAGGGTGTTACTTTTACTTGGGGTCCCGAGCAGCAGACCTCATTTGAGACACTTCGCCAGAGGTTGTGTGAAGCCCCGGTGTTAGCCCTTCCGGAGGGAATGGAGGATTTTGTGGTTTATTGCGATGCATCTATTACCGACATGGGTGCGGTACTGATGCAGAGGGGGCACATGATAGCATACGCATCGAGGTAGTTGAAGCCTCATGAGACGAGATATCCCACCCACGATCTAGAGCTGGGGGCGGTGGTGTTCGCCCTCAAAATCTGGCGTCACTATTTGTACGGGGTTCGATGTACCATATACACGGACCACAAGAGTTTGAAGTATCTTATGGATCAGTCCAACCTAAACATGAGACAGAGGAGATGGTTGGATGTGGTGAAAGATTATGACTGTGGGATTCTCGATCCATCCCGGGGCTACTAAGATGTACTTGGACCTGAAGAGGGATTACTGGTGGCCCTATATGAAGCGGGATGTTGCCTGGATGGTTGAGAGGTGCTTGACCTGCCTCCGGGTCAAGGCAGAGCACCAGCGTCCACATGGTCCATTGCAGCCTCTTGAGATTCCCCAGTGGAAGTGGGAGTAGATCTCGATGGACTTTATCACCAAGTTGCCGAGGACTGCGCTTGGAGTCGACGCAATTTGGGTGATTGTGGACCGATTGACGACGAGTGTTCACTTCTTTGCTATTAGTGAGAGCTCTTCTACGGAGAAATTGGTTGAGATCTATGTGAGAGAAGTGATAGCACGGCATGGGGTGCCGATCTCTATCGTGTCAGATCGAGACGTGCGTTTTACTTCCAGATTCTGGAAGAAGTTCCATGAGGAGTTGGGTACCCGGTTGCACTTCAGTACCGCATACCATCCGCAGACAGACGGGAAAAGCGAGCGGACGATTCAGATCCTAGAGGATATCTTGCGTGCATGTGTCATGGACTTTGGAGGAAGTTGGGACACTTACTTGCCTTTGGCTGAGTTTTCCTACAATAACAGCCATCATTCGAGTATTGGTATGCCTCCCTTTGAGCTCGTGTATGGGAGGAGGTGTCGGACTCCCATTTGTTGGGGATAAGTGGGGCAGAGGGTGATGGGTAGCATTGAGATAGTGATGAAGACGACCGAGCAGATTCAGGAGGTCGGACAGAGGTTACTGACGGCACATAGTCGCCAGAAGAGTTATGCGGACAGGCGACGATCTGAGCTAGAGTTTCAGGTCGGAGACTTTGTACTCCTAAAGGTATCCCCATGGAAGGGGGTGATCCGATTCAGGAAGCGAGGCAAGATGGGACCCCGGTACATCGGTCCTTTCAAAGTGACCGCCAGAGTGGGTAGAGTAGCATACCAGTTGGAGCTACCTGCGGAGATGAGTCAGATCCATAACACCTTCCACGTGTCCCAGTTGAGGAAGTGTGTAGCGGATGAGACGGCAGTGGTACCACTGGAGGACATTCAGATAGATGCGAACCTGAATTATATTGAGAGGTCGATCGCGATTTTGGATAGAAAGGTGAAGGTTCTGAGGAACAAGGAAGTCCCCCTGGTTCAGGTCCAGTGGCAGCATCGGAGAGGGTCCGATTTGAATTGGGAGCCGGAGTCAGAGATGTGGGAGCAGCATCCAGAAGTATTTGCGGAGCATGACTTCGAGGGCGAAGTCTGATTCTAGTGGGGGAGAATTGTAACATCCGGATTCCCAGGTATATGATTTCACTTATTTATTTTTGAGGATTATTGATCTACTCGACGACTTGGTGCAACAACTCGCCGAGTAGAGGCGGGTGTGGCCACGTGGGTTTAATGATCTACTCGACGAGTCCGAGAGTCGACTCACCGAGTAGGCGTTGTGGGTGGAAACCCTATATCCCCGGGTTTGGGGCCTATTTAAAGACACTTATGGCCTCATTTGGGGCTACACTTCCCTGAGAAAAACCCTATTCGCCCTTTGAGCTTTCAGAGAGAGAGAGAGAGTGAGCTAACATTGAGCATTTTGGTGTATCTTTAGAAGAGAGTAGGAGGTTTTCGAGCAAGGACCAAGAGGAGGCTGTTAGATCTGTTGTTATTTGTCCAAGGGCTCCTGTTAAAGGTATAAAGTTCTAACCTTTCTCATTTGTTGAGTAGATCTCAAGTTTTTGGAGATTAGGGCTTTTTATATATATTATTGGGACTTAGAGGATTGTGAGTTCATGTGGAGGTTTGGACTTTAGATCTGTACCTTGTGAGGTCCCTAGCATCCAAAGATCCCTGCTTTATTCAGCCTTAGTGGAACACTTGAGTGAAAAACCCATATGAGAACATGTTCTTGGCATTTCATGCGCAAAGTGCCATGCATGAATGTAAAGCCTGTGACTTTACGTGATAAATGAGCTCTGAGAGTGTAGATCTAGAGTTTGGAGAAGTCTTCTGCCTTAAAATCGTTTGATTTCGGAGAGAGTCTGAATGGACTCGCCGAGTGCAGGAGCAGACTCGACGAGTCGGTTAGGGTTTGTCCCGAAGAGCTGTCAATGTTGTTACTCGTCGAGTTAGAGGTTAACTCGACGGGCTGGACCGTCGGAAGAACGTCTTGATAGCGATTGGACTCGACGAGTTACATGAGTGTACTCGACGAGTCAGGTCAAACTAGGTCTGTTGACTCGAGTTGACTTCTGTTGACTTTAGGGTTTGACCAACAAAAGTAATGGAGACCGTGGAGGGGTAAAATGGTCTTTTACCCATTCCAAGAGCTAGAAAGAGAGTAAGAGAAACTTTTGGAGTATTTGCATAAGAGTGGAGTATTTATTAGAAACGCTTATCTAATGTGTTTGGCGGAGGCTAGTTCGAGATTTCCGAGTACGTGACTGTTACTTGCTAGTTTACGAGGTGAGGCTTCTCACTATACTATACCTAGAGTGGTATTTATGTGTGGCCAGAAGGTCTTTATGTGCTTACTTGAGTTGTACAATTGTCTGTGTGATATATAATATATTATGACCGGACCGGAAGGTCCAACGAACCATGGGACTGGCGGGTCCCAACCAGACCGGACCAGAGGGTCCAACGAATCATGGGACTGGAAGGTCCCAACCAGACCGAACCGGAGGGTCCAACGAATCATAGGACTGAAAGGTCCCAACCAGACCGGACCGGAGGGTCCAACGAGCCGCGGGACTGGAGGGTCCCACTGAGACACATTGACCGGATGGTCTTACAGAGTATAGCATCGAGTGGCTAATGTGTTGTATGTGAAATTTTGGGGAACTCACTAATCTTTGTGCTTACCGTGTTATGTGTTATGTGTTTCAGGTAGTTCTGAGGATCGCGGGAAGGCATCGGCATGATTGTACATACTGGCGAGAAATTATTTTATGATTCTGGGATTGTGATTTACACTTGTGGATTGTTGACATTTGAGAAACTTGTGATTTTTATGAAATATAATATATGAGTTTCATGTGTTTTAAAAATGAAAAAAAAATGTTTGAAAAATTACGTCGTTACATAATTCACTTCAACAAACCATTTTAGAAAAAAAAAACTAATATAGAAAACATGGAGAAAGATAAAGGAAGCATACAAATCATTTGAAGAGAAGAAAATAGGTATAAGCATGAACAATCCATGGTAAAATCAAGCTTTCTTCTTGATCAGAGAAACATGATGTGGTAAAGTGGTTGATACCTATATCTTCCAACTCAAATCAAGAGCGACTCAGATGAATTGAATTTTGGTTTTAAGTCAAAGTTAACAGAAGAAATGTCCTGAAATAAAAATCAAATATTAGAAAGCTATTCGATTTTTTTAGGGGAGTGGAAGAGAAAGTAATATCAGGAAAAAAAAAGATAGAGAAAGGTCCTTAAACTGTACTTGTTGAATGAATCCAACTTCTTCTCAACATTATGCATCAACAAAGAATAAAAAGTTGGCAAGAAACATGAAGACCAAACAAAACTGGGTTTTTCAATCTATGGATATCTTTGATGGATATTAATGTTTTTATATATGCATATGATATCTACAAAATCAGAAATAATGGAATGGAATTAACATTAAACTTAAAACTATAAAATATCACCTTGAAAACAACCATAGGCTGAGGAATAGCTATAAATTATGGCTACAATAAAGCATCAAGTTGCAGTAGAACACAAACCAACAATGCTATTTCCCTCTTTTACTTGAAACAAAATACAAAGCATAGTCTGCACATAACACACACAAACAAAAATTATTGATTATAAAAGTTGAAGTTAATAGCTAGAGGCTAACTGTTGTCTTGAAAGGAAAGTTACCTTTTTGAAATTGGGAAATATTGTGTATGGTAAAGATGCATACCAGAGAAGAAAAAACATTTAGGAGCTGTTATGAGTTGAACATTCATGCCTCCTTCAAGATATCTGCAACATTCACTCAAAAATAGAAGTGATGTCAAGTGAGAGGACGCCAAGAGGATCAACCACCAAAATAGAACTTTCTCATCCCCAAAACTAAAATCACAAATTGAAAAATTCAATTAAAGCATCAAAAACCGAGAAGCAAATAAGCATGGGTATATAATCACAATCAATAGCCCCCATTAACCAATAACTTTCTCCATCGTGGTTAGGGCAGTTACCGATTAAGATGGAAGCAACGTCCTTATCGTGGTTAGTTGAAGGAGAACTGCCATAAGCGAAACACTCCAATGAGACTGAGAAACCGATTGACGATACAACTACCAACTGTGAACGTGGGGGAGAAGAAGGATGAATCATGGGGACGATCAGAAGGCCGAAGACTATGAACGTGGGTAGAAGAAGGAGCCGATTGATTAACTGCACACAACCGTAACTTCTGAGTTTATGCGGCTCAGATTAAAAGTCTCTTTAGTTTTACGGGATGTGACTTGGACGACGATTTTAGATTCACCGTCGTCCATAGTATTAATAATTGGCATCAAATACAATATCTACAACATTAATATTGCACCCAAAAGCACCACCACCATCTCCTTATCCTACTTCATCTCGTAATATCACTTTTGTAAGAAACTGAAGATGCACTAAGATTTTGCTGCAAAAATAAAGAAAAGAAACAAAGTTAACAGTGAAAGTAAAAAAATATTCATTTATCTAGACCTTCACATAATTATGATAGAGCCACACTACATAAATAAGCATAACGACAGAGAAATATATTTTGCATAAATAATCACAGAAATAAAAACACAAAAGTAATGAAGGCTTTTTCCTGATTCACCTCTGTTTTAGGAGAATATATGTTTTACATGGCCTCTTCCTTGGTTTTCTTATCCAAGCTGTCCAATTTCAATAGGACTTTCTATAATGAACTGAAGAAACGTAAAAAAGATACTAAAGGTAGGGGTCTTTTTGTGAGTAATTTGGAAGAAACTGAAAAATGAACTTGCATATAGTGACAGATGAAGAACCAAATACATAAGTTTTTTATTGCTCATAAAAACATCAGAATACCCTACTCCATGAATTGCGTCTTTGAAAAGTCTATTACCACCAGACATAACAAGTAGCTCAGGAAGCATCTTCGATTTCCCTCTCTTTCTCCATTATTCAAATTCCATCAAGGAAACCCAAACAAAGCTGAAATCAAAATTAATAAAATCAAATGATAAGAACGGGAGTCTCAACCAATCCCTTACAGAGCCGATAGAGAGAGAAACGAAAAAATACCGGAAAAATACAGTAGTGAGCATGACAAAATGTTCAAAAGAATCAATAAGTGAAGAAAAAACTAAACTTGATAAAGGCAATTACATAGGATAGATTCAAACATAATATTAGCATTACACTGTTTGTGAAAATATTGAATCTAAGAATTTCCAAAGCCAAAAGTGACTGAATTTCCTTCTACATATACTAGGTTAAGTTTTGGAAATCAAAATTGGGTTTTGATATCTGGAAAACATAATTCATAATCAAAACTGAATTACTTTTTGGATTATCTATACCAACATCGGATGTCAATTTGAATTACTAGCCTAAAACAAATTAACAGTACCTAGGGTTAAGATTCTTTGGTGTTGACGTCCTTTTCATCATCAGTCACAAGGGTTTCGTTGTTTGAAGAAGCGGATCAGAAGAAGAAGCCAAGTGGGAGACGAGATAACATATAAGAGGGGCGGGTGTGGGCAACGACCGTATGGCGTTATCTGATGTGGCAGCGCCATAACGGGGGAACACCTCCCTCCCGTTATTACACGTTATGTTATCTTGCGCGATGGTGGTAACGTATGTTAACGCGTAGAAAATCGAACGTTTGCAAAATCAAACCGTTTAAAAACGGTAACTTTAATAAAAAAAATTTACTAATTACATTTTCATTATTATATATACCTCATTCTTTTTCCTACACATATTTCTCTATATCTATCTCTATTTCTATATCACTCAAAACATAAACACAAAAATCAACCAACTATGGATGAATTTGATCCGGCCCATCCGTACAACGATGATAACGACAAAGACGATTTGTTCGTGAGTATGATGTACCGGTATTACACAGACAGCCTACTACAGCCAGATCCAGCTCCACGACTCACGCGACGTGCGGCGTTAAATAGAGATCGTGAGGAAGGGCATAGACGGCTAGTTAACGATTACTTTGCGGAAAATTGTGTCAACCAGCCAAGCGATTTCAAAAGAAGATTTCGTTTGCGAAAAAATGTCTTTGAAAGGATAGCCAACGCTATGGAAGCAAGGTATCGTTTGATTCAACTTTTATAATTTACAAAATGTCACTTTTAGATAAAATAAATACAATTTTTACATGTTTAATATTTATTTAGGTACGAATTTTTCCAAATGAGATATGATGCTAGAGGAAAACGAGGCTTCACAGGGTTGCAAAAATGTGTTGCTGCAATTAAACTTATGGCAATGGGGGAGTCGCCCGATTCTGTTGACGATTATATGAGAATGTCTGAGTGGACCGCACAAGAAAGTTTGTATTTGTTGGCAAGAGGTGTTGTCGAAACCTTCGGTGACCAATACTTGCGCAAACCTTCGTTGCATGATATGCAACAATTATATGCGGCGCATGAAGAAAGACATGGTTTTCCGGGTATGCTTGGGAGCATTGACTGCACACACTGGAAATGGAGAAATTGCCCCGTGGCGTGGAAAGGCCAGTATTCGAGCGATCATCATGGAGCGCCTTCGTTGGTATTAGAGTCTGTTGCTTCACAAGATTTATGGATTTGGCATGCTTTTTTTGGGGTTGCGGGTTCTAACAACGACGTCAACGTTCTCGATCAATCACCAATATTTGACGATCTTTTGTCAGGAAAAGCCCCGGATGCTCCTTTCACAGTGAATGAAAATGAATATAAGTTTGGGTATTACCTAACAGACGGAATATATCCACAATATTCCACGTTTGTGAAGGCGTTTCGACACCCAATAGATCCAAGGGACAAATATTTCAATAGACGACAAGAAGGAGCTCGTAAGGACGTTGAACGTGCTTTTGGGGTTTTGAAATCAAAATGGCACATAGTTGAACAAGCGGCGAGACCTTATGAGTTAGATACTCTACGATATATCCTGTATGCATGTATCATAATGCATAACATGGTTGTCGAAGATAAAGGATGCAATATTGCAACATATTCGCCTACGGAGCCAAGACATGTGCAATTTAAACCAAGGACATCGGAATATTTACATAGAGTGGTTGATATTCAAGATCAGCGAAAACACAAGCAACTCCGTGAAGACTTGGCGGATTACATCTATGTTGGTCACGAAGATGAAGATGAATAGTTTTAGGCCAAAAAATGTAGGTTTTATCATCTTTTTTTTTTTGGCTTTTTAGGTTTTTAAATGTTTTTGTTTTTTGTTGTAATTTTTTAATGTTGTTTTTAATTTAAGTTTTATTAAAATTTTATTTTTACTTTTCAAATATAAATAAATAAATAAAAAAAATTCGAAATATAGAAAAAAAAACATCAAAAATAAAATAAAAAATAAAATAGAAAATAATTGGTGCTATCACATGTTATTAGATGTTGCCCATTTCCACCTTGGGTGTTATAACACCAAATTGTGACTAGGATGATGTGGTGGATAATTTGGGTGTGATAACATGTAATAACATGTTGCCCACACCTAGTAGTCTAAGAGGAAGCAATAAAATATGGAAGAGGGCGACACTATACGCTATCCAATTCGTTGTCTGGGTTTTTGCGATTATTGGGGATTTTTCATATAGATTGAACGAAAGAAAAGTGAGAGGAACGGGGTTATGGAGCAGACGTCATTATAAGGGATTTTATCTGTGATATAAGCCATTTTCCATATATATTGGAAATTAGTTTAGGTGTATAAAAGAAAATTACCAATATATCCTTATCCAGGTTTTTGAATTGATTGGTCCACAATCATCCCTACATCCACATAATAGATAGTTATAACATGTGAACCTAACTCTCTCTCTCTCTCTCTACATATATATATATATATATATATATATATATATATATATATATATATATATATATATATATATATATATATATATATATATATATATATATATATATAGAGAGAGAGAGAGAGAGAGAGAGAGGAAGGATCATTTGAGAACTTAAAGTTTCCCGAGAACCCGAGAACCGATTGTGAGCCGTTAGATCAAAATAATAAAAGGCTAGGATGCTCGGTGGCGTTTTTGTAAATAAATGGGAAAATTAAACACGGGGGTATGGTTCTGAAATTAATCGAAGGGCATTTATGGTACTGAAGAGATTATCCCCCAAATCAATCGATGCCGCTCTCAAATCCCTCATCGTCTTTGTCCGTCATCCCTCTTTCTCTTACAACTTCATCGTCGATCCTTCCCCAATCCAGAACCATCGCCTGACATCTATGGTTTCCTCCGTCAAATGTCTCCGCTATTCATTGAATCAGGTAAGGTGAAGACTACTAATCCATGGTCCTTATCCTCCGTATCATCGATGGTGAATCCACGAGCAAAGAGATCGATGTCATTAGTTTTCATCTTCAATTACGACAGTTGATTGCCAAATACCTGAATATTCTATGATGGATCTTTGATAGCCGAAGTATGTGTAATCACGTCGTACAGAAAGAGATCCCCACTGAAGATCAGACTCACACACATGCGCTGAAGATCGATGAAGGACCACAGTTATTGTCGATTTTCAACAAAATCATCGCCGATTTCAATGAAATCACCATCGATTTCTAGCACAGGTGATCAAAATCACATACATAAAGTCAATTATTGCTCATCGCAACTCAGGTAAGTTCAATTAGTATTCCTAGTTTTATGAATTTGAACTTTTGATTTTGCAGTTCTTGGTTGCGATTATGAACGACACACCGATTTGCCTCGCCGTGTCGGAGCAATTACTCTGCATCACGAGCAACAACTTTGTCAATCCATTGTTCCTCATTGCAGATTCCTAAGCGATTCGATCTCTTGACATGTAACACGAGCTCCAGATCACTCCAATTTCGTGATCTGTCACCGCCGGTGATACTTTCATCAACCGGCGTACGACCGCCGTTACACAGTTCTCGTTTTCAGAAATCGTCGTCCGTCCTTCGGTACATGTCGACACCATATCTAGTATCTTCTTCACTTTTTCAATCACTGAAACTGTATTTTTGGACCGGAGAGGATTTTACCGGTGGTTCTCACGATCCCCTGACAGACGAGTTCCATTTTCGATTGGTGAGATGTGTTAATATAGACTCGAATTAGTCTTCTAAGGTACATCTTAATGCCTCCTCTGTATATATTCAATCAAATTTTGTTCATCATTAAGCCCAATGCCAAAGTGATAGGTTTTAGTTAGTCCGTTTGATTTGAACTATTGTGTTTCTATGCCTCTGCAAATTGCTGATTAAGATACTTATTCATTCGATTTCAAGAACAGAAAGTGGTGATTACCTCAAGTGATTTTCATACTAAAAAAAAAACTTAATTACCTCAAGTGCTTCATCCAGCTTCATCAAGTACTCCTCGGTTGTGATTCGACTCTGTTGACATCATAATAAAAATGTGTAAATCCCATAATAAGCACAAATAACAGAATTTATAGAACAAATAATCAACTTACAGGAAGTTCAACTGGCTGACCAATGTATCTCCTGGCCTCATAATCCTAATAAAGAAATGAAATGGAAATATAATTAATTTAAGTTCAAACTTGAAGTTTAAGTTATATGATTTAGAAGAAGGCAGCTCACAAGTTCCTGTAAACATCAACAGGGATTTGCTCAATTTAGTTCTTGCTGTCTCTTTTGCAAAAGAACAAGATCAGATTCTTTCAAGGTATTCTTTAAAATTGTTTTAATAGAACTTATTATATATGGTGCTTACTATTGTTTTGGTTTATTTGCTTTAAATGTAGCAACATAGCTGGGTTTATTTGGATCACTGATATTGATATTCCAAGGTTTGATTGAGAGCTCTGAACTTATTAAATATTAAATATAGAATACAAATTAATTTTGTGTTGTATTTACAATTTCAGGAAGAAAATCACATATCTAGCTCTATCAGGAGGAGAACTTCCGAGCAAGTTCTTGTTAATGGGAAGCTTAACCTGGATTGAAACCTAAACTACAAGTCTTCATTGCCAATTTTTTTTTGTTAATGTAAGCCGTTTGTTTTTTAATCCATGTAGCATTGAGGGCCCAACAAGCAAATTTGAGTATTTAATTTGTAGTATATGTAGCAAAATTCTGAATGGGTGAATGTGCACATCAGCAATTTGAACCCATCAAATGATGACTGGATTGGAGTTTTCTCCCCTGCCAATTTCAGGTTCTTATCATTTGTATTTTCTACTTTTGTCAATTTGTTTATTATATTTATAGCATCCTACTTCCATTTCTTAATTAATTAATAAAAAATGCATTGCTATAATTGCATATATTTCTTAAAGTATAATAATTTTGAGAACATATTTTTTGTCCCACCTTTTTAGGTGGGACAAAAAGCTGCAATTTTTATCCATCTTGGGATAAAAAATAGACCTGATAGTATATTGTTTTCAGCATTCAACCTGCTTCCGTGAAAACTCAAGAGTCAGCCCTTCGTATTTATGCACTACACCTATTAAGGTTTGTTCTTTTATTTATGACATGGGTCCTAGATAGTTTTTGGATGTGAATTTTAAAAATGAGTAATCATTTGCTAAAAGATATGGATAGTTAGGAAATTTTACATATATCTCAATAATTAGTTATCTTGCAACAACTCGTTACATTATTATCCAAATTTAATTATTTTGTCGTATATAATATCCATTGTATTAATTTGGATGTGATTCATATATTTACAGGTGAATTATATGTGATTCACATGAGATTCACATGTAGATCATATGTGATTCACATGTAAATCTCATGTGATTCACATATTAATCACATGTAAATCATATATGAATGATATGTAATTCACATGTAAATCACAAGTGAATCACATAGGAATTACATGTAAATTACATGTAATTCACATATGAATCACATGTAAATCACGAGTGAAACACATGAATTACATGTGATTCACATGTAAATAACATGTAATTTACATATGAATTACATGTGATTCACATGTAAATAACATGTAATTCACATATAAATTACATGTGATTCACATGTAATTCACATATGAATCACTTTTGATTCACATGTAAATCACGAGTGAAACACATATGAATTACATGTGATTCACATGTAATTCACATATGAATTACATGTGATTCACATGTAAATCACATGTAATTTACATATGAATCAGATGTGATTCACATGTAAATCATGAGTGAAATACATATGAATTAAATGTGATTAACATGTAAATAATATGTAATTCACATATGAATTACATATGATTCACATGTAAATCACGAGTGAAAAACATATGAATTACATGTGATTCATATGTAAATAACATGTAATTCATAATTCACATATGAATTACATGTGATTCACATGTAAATCACATGTAATTCACATATGAATCACATGTGAATATCACATTATATAATCACATGATATAATCTCATGTGAATCTTAAAAGATACAATCACATGATACTTAATAGATACACATTATATAATCACATGATATAATCTCATGTGAATCTGACATGATATATACATGTATATTTTTGTGAGTGTTCTTGCATTAATCATTTTTTTTTAATTTTCTTGTAGAATTTGAAGAATTTGTGGAAAATATTGAAGATGTGAAAAGTGATAAGTTGAAGAAAATATGAAAATCTTGATATGAAGAAATGATAGTATTGTGAATCGTTGTAGTTTTTTTATATTTAATTTTATATTGAATAAAATACTTGTAGTATTATGTTTATAGATTGATTAATAAAATTAAGATTTTTTATGATTTACTTACGAATATGATTGTATAAGAAAATATTCATATATGTATTTGAAAAAATATGCATATATGCACCTAAAACGTTGATTTTTTTGCTAAAAAATTAGAGTTTTTTTTTTAAATATTATAGTTTTTTTAATATACTGATTTTTAAAAATTTACTTTTTAATAAAAAATGCAGTTTTTTTTAAATATACTGATTTTTAAATATACTGCAGTTTTTTTGCAGTTTTTACTTTTTAATAAAAAATACTGCAGTTTTTACATATAATTCACATATGAATCACTGCAATTTTTTTTTAAAACTGCAATTTACTTTTTAAAAATCAGTATATTTAAAACAATTATAGTTTTTTTGAAAAAATTCTAGATTTTTTTTAAAAAAAAAATGCAGTTTTTTTTTTGGAAAAATTACTGTTTTTTTTAAATTGCAGTTTTTTTGAAAAAAAAAACAGTCTTTTAAAAAAAAATTGCAGTTTTTTTTGAAAAAATTGCAGTTTTTAGAAAAAAAAATCATTTTTTTGAAAATTCATTTTTTTTGAAAAAATTAAAAAAATCTCCATTGAAAAAAAACAAAAATTATTTTTTTTTAAAAAAATATGAAATTTGATTTTTTATGTTAATTTTTAGAACTTTTATTAATCTTTCCAATAACAAAAAAAATTAAACATTAAATAAGATTGGTAAGATGACGATCATGTCCTTAATTAATTAATTTCGATCCAACGCTCCACTTTTAGTTCTCGGGTTCTCGGGAAACTTTGAGTTCTAAACCGATCTCAACCCTATATATATATATATATATATATATATATATATATATATATATATATATATATATATATATATATATATATATATACACTACATAAAATGGTGGTAGATAAGCATATTTATGTTTTTTCACATAGAAATGATCATAGTATACATATATGGTTATATGGTTATGTTTAAAACTTAAAATGTTACAATATATATATATATATATATATATATATATATATATATATATATATATATATATATATATATATATATATATATATATATATATATATATATATATAGAGAGAGAGAGAGAGAGAGAGAGAGAGAGAGAGATATGTTCAAATGTTTAAACTAAGTATTGTGTTATTGTATGCATAAATGTGGGCCAATCAAAATTTAAAATTTAAATAAATAATTAAATAAATAAATAAGGGTAATTAGGTAATTTTATAAACAACTTCCCTAAATACTTTCCTATAATTATGCTAGTTGATTTTTAACCTAATTTATCACCTTTTAATTACCATCGACGTCTGCATCCCAATTCGTTTCTCTAGTATCTGCGATAGTATCTTCGACCACCGATGGCGGAAACAATTTGTCGAGTCCAAAACCGGAAGATGCTGTGAAGATCTCAAGTAAAACCGAATCCAGTCATTTCCGATGAACGAATGCGAGCCCGATTTCAATTCTGAATCCTAGACCTTTCGCTCTGAATCGTCTGCGGGGAGGACGTTCAAAGATGGGGCTTTTAGGGCTCCAAACGGTGGGGAGAGTTCATCGGCCAGGAAGGCTCCTGCTGTGAAGATCTCTAGGACTGTACCCAATTATGCAGGGTATGTCTTTTCTGGTATTTTGCAATTTCTTTATCTAAAATTTTATACATCAATTGTGCAAATGAGTAGGGTAATGATGGGATGATATACCATTTGGATATTAATGGATGATTTCATTTTCATCTGAATTTTAAAGTTTGCTATATATCACAGTCGTAGTTTATTCCGTAAGCTCTCTTATGTAACATCATGTTCTAAAACCTAGATTCAACACCTTGATATCCATTCTGATTGAACAGGTTATGTGTTTGATTGTTTGACAGGGAAGAAGGAAGAAGGAAGAACAAGAGGGAACAGTTGGTGTTTAGGTGGTCCGAGGCTAGCAGTGAAGAAAGGAGTGCACGTTAGTTCAATCCAGAAAGGGTAAAGGGAACACCATTTCAGTTGTACAAAATTAGATATTTTGGGGTTACTTTTGATAGAAAATCGATGGGTGTTTGTAGAGTTGATTGGGTTTGTTGTTTTCACAGGAATGGGAGAAGGAAGAACACGAATGGGAAACTGCCCTCTTTTTTTTTTGTTGGTTTGCTGGGTACATAAGGGCAAGAACAAGATTGTTCTTGTATTTCTTGACTGTAATCCATGTGACAACGTCTATTGTGAAAAGGAAACACTTTTTCCTTTGGGTTTGAGTGTAGTAATGTCCTGAAAACCATAATGAAACGGAATCACAGAGGTATTGGTGAGATTCCAATTCTATTGGAATGAAATCACGAATTCCAATTCTGTTGGAATGGAATCACGAATTCCAATTCTGCTGGAATCACAGAAGTTGATGCTTGAAGAACGGACCACAAAATTGAAACAGACCACATTATTCTTTTAGAATGTATTAGTCGTTGTTAGATTTTGATGTTTTCTTTCCCGTTTTGAAAGTTTTTTTTAGTTTTATTCTTTAACAATAAATGTAATTCTTAACAATTGTTACCCGTATTCTATAAGAAATAATGTATTTTTTGTTTTTATTCTTCAATTTATTCTTCAAGAATTTGTTAATCTACAAGAAGTTTTTAAATTCATGATCAAGAAATAGGTTCAAGAATATTTTTATTATTTATGGTTCAAGAATATTTTTATTTTTGAATATACTCATAAACATATTCTGTCAGAATGTCCGATTTAAAAGATTTATAATTCGTAAAATCGGATTTTTAAAATTAATAGAATCTATGATCCCTTAAAAAAATGCAATTTTCCTTTATTACATCTATATTAATTGACTAAATTACCCTTGTAATTAATTATGGTGGTTTTTTCAATTATATTTAATTCAATAATATATATTAATCACTTTCTTAAAATAAGTAAATTTGATTGGCCCACATTTATGCATACAATAACACAATAATTACTTTAAACAAAATAACCTAAGCCTATTCTATATATATATATATATATATATATATATATATATATATATATATATATATATATATATATAGTAGGATCAAATGAGAACACCAAAAAGTTTGAGAACGGGAGAACAAAATATATTCATTTGTGATTCCATGTATTCATTTGTGGAGAAATAATAAATTTTTAAGCCTTTAATTTCAATTCAAGAGAAAAAGCATATTCATTTTGATTGTGCATAAAAATTTATCATTTCTCTACAAATTAATACATGAAATCACAAATGAATATATATGTTCTCGCGTTCTCAACCTTTTTGGTGTTCTCATTTGATCCTTTCCCTATATATATATATATATATATATATATATATATATATATATATATATATATATATATATATATATATATATATATATATATATATATATATATATATATATTGTTTGCTATTGTATTTGCTTTGTTTATATATGTTAAAATTGTTCTATATTTGGTTGATTTCACATTAGTTGAAATTTGGTTTTGGTGAAAACACAGTCGCAACCCATTTTTTGTCTGGTTCACGATATTAAATGATGATAGTGCATATATATATATATATATATATATATATATATATATATATATATATATATATATATATATATATATATATATATATATATATATATATATATATTTCGAAGGAAGGTAAAAAGAAATGTTATATTTGTTTGCTATAGTATTTCATTTGTTTATATATGTTATAATTGCTCTATATTTGGTTGATTTCGCTTTGGATGAAATCTAGTTTTGGTTAAAACGCCGCCGTTATGGTGCCTAATTTTTGTCAGGAAAATTATTTATAAACTATAAATGCTAACTTTGGTAGACATTATAACTTAAGTTTTAATACTTAATTCTCCATTTTGAAATATTTGAACAAATAAAGAGTCTAATAAGCTTTTAACTAAAGTGTAAGATTTAATGCGCGCACACACACACTATTTCAACTTTTGAACTCGGGATTCCCTATCTAAGATGACCTTTTAATCCACTAAGGATATAAAACTTAGTAAAACCATCTTATAACAACTAATCCGCAAGGAACGAGTAACCTTTTTTTTATAGATATATATGGCTTGCCAATCTCACGTATGGTTGCTAGCTACAACCTACTTGTGACAAATGGAAAATGACGTTATTGTTTAATATGTCATTATTTCATGACACTGGTGATGTTTACAGTGATATTTCAGAGGTTTGCGTGTCCGTAATTCTGTATAAGATCACTATAGACCCAAAGTTTGTTTTTATACACGTATAGAATTGAAATAGTATTTATATGTAGTTTGGATGCTCATACAAGTTGAAATAGGACTGTATGAGGTAGGAACGTTATTGGTCAAATGGATAAGTGTCGGCCAATGAATTAAGTAAATAATACTCAATAAATATTATGACATTATTTTTTGTTGTTTACAAGCTTATATTTACTAAGTTAATTATATAAACAAATGTTTTTCTTGTATGGGATTACAAGTGTGTAATGGTTTATCTTTATACTTTTGAGTCAAAAAAATTACTTACATAATTTGATATCCAAACTTATTTATATAAAATGACTTTTGGTAATAAAAGTACGCAAAGTCAAAACCTGTGGGACTCACCAACAATTTTTATTGGCGTATTTTAAACGCATGTACTCTCACGGACCTAGAAACTAGATTTTATGGCTTGCCTATCATGGAAATGCATTTTTTTGTCTTTTTGTTGGCCTATATGTTCAGGCCTTTATGTTATTTGATTTACGTTTTTCCGAACTTGTTTATGTACAATCGTATTTTTGTAGTTCCAAATGATGTAACTTTTGAACCCAGATTAATGGAAGTATTTAATAATTTTTAAGTTTTTTGTACAATTCATTATGTGTATGTTAACTTTGACCCAATGTTTACGTCACAACCCTGGAGCTTCTGCCGTCGAATGGGGTGTGACACTTGATAAAAGTTACTATCTTTGTATCCTTAACACCTAAGATACATAGTGAGACTTAATTGTAGGGAGTGTTATGCTTTGATGTGGCCAAATGTTGATCCTTAACCGGGCAGTTATAAAACCCATTATCAGGTGTGGTCTGAACCATGCAAGAGGCATATGCAATCAAGATGATATGTGTTCCTCTTATATGTTGAGAGCTAGAAATCTAACATGCATTGCATATAGTTGAACACCAAATGATATTGATTACAATCCAAGTCTCATGTTCAATAGGATGTCTGTAACGAAGGGATACTTGATAAACTTACATTTTACATTAATTGTAGTGTTGGGTTTATGGGAATTGGATGTTGATGAATGACAATCTTCGTCGTGTGTTATTGGGGGCAATGAAATGGTGCTAGACGTTCATCAATGTCCATATCAGTCTATGATGAGTCTTATGCAAGTGGGAGATTCAAAGATATTTATGTTCAAGAGTCATTAGAGAATGATATTTGCTAATGACATATGATCGTATAGGGTCATACCTTATAGCAAGTTACTACTAATTGATTATTTAATAGTGTAATTTTAATTATTAATAAATATCAATACTTGTATTTAATTGGAAAAATATTTTTTGATGAAAATAATATTTTACCAACATATTGAGAATTATTGTTTCTAGTAAATAGTAACAAAAGAGAAAACAAAACTAGTTATATTCATAACGTATGAATATATATGTTGTATACAAACTTTTTGGGCACTTATAGTAACCATTTAGTTGCTATATAACTAGTAATTAATAAGTAATGTAAAGGATACTCATCCTTTCACTTCTTGGCCACTATGATCGTAAGGTGCTTAAGGAAGAAAGGGTTTGAGTGTAGTCTTGATTCTTACATCCTTACATGTTGTAAGATGGTTCCATGCTTTCATTTATTACTTGGTTTGAATTGGTACCTTTTGTTAGTATATAAAGAAGGATAAGTAATAAACATCTAGTGAGTTTTTTTATCACCATTTCGTCTCAAAAAGGGTTGTCAATTTTCATGGCTTTCTCCATCTCTCTCCATTCTTCTTGTAATTCAATGCAAGATTAATGGTCATATATGTTGTGTAACACCCGGAAATCCAGAAGGCCAACTAAGGAAAGAAAAACCTCAAATTAAGAAGGCAACCCGTCGAGTTCAAAGGTGAGAACTCGACGAGTAGAAACATTGGGCACACGGGAATTTAAGGACCAACTCGACGAGTTGGAAGGGATCAACTCGACGAGTTGGACGGGGTTTGGGAAACCATAGATCCAGGATTTTGCACCCTATTTAAACACTTTATGGCCTAAGGTTTGGCCTCATTTCCAGCCTCCATTGTCCAAACCCTAGATCTCGAAACCCTAATGCTATTGTGAGCCATTTCGAGTGTTCTTGTGAGTGCTTTAAGTTCTTGGAAGAAAGGAAAGCTTGAAGGAACAAGGAAGAGTTGCTAGATCCAGAAACCGCACACCATTTTCATCACTGTCTGGTAATCAAGTCTCAAAATTGACTAGTAGTTGATTAGATCTCCATCTTAACATCTTTTATGTCGTTTTTGGTCCAAATGATGTGACTCTTGGGATTTGGATGTCCCAAGTGAAGAGCACTTCAGAACTAGTGTCTAGAGGGACTCTCATGGCATAAAGGTGCCAACTTTATGGCCATGGAAGTCCCATGCAACCTCTAAGCTTCTATTTTGGCCTTTCTAGCTCCAAAGGGACATGCATGTGGATAAAGCTTGAAGCTTTACTAGATCTTCTTGCCCCTAGAGTCCAGATCTATGACCCCCATGGTTTATCTTGCAGTTTTGGTGATTTTTGGATTAAGACCTTGGCCTTTTTGGGTTAGGGTTTGAGCTTAATCCATTTAGGAAAGGTATTAATGGGTAAAGTTGGAAACTTTACCCTTCTAGTTGCATTTCCAGTCTAGATTAATCGTATAGAGTGTAGATCTAAAGGATAAGGGATTAATGCATTAAGAAAGGCTAACAGAATGAAGAACTCGACGAGTTCATAGAGGAACTCAACGAGTTGGGTCGGGGAATCCCGATTCTGTTAAAGGGAAGAACTCGACGAGTCGGATCACGATTTCACAGTTCTGTGATTCATAGGAACTCGACGAGTTGAAGGAAAAACTCGACGAGTTGAGTCAACTGGGAGAATTGACTTTGACTTTGACTTGGATGTTGACTTTGATCTTGACTTTAACTTTGACCAAGATTGACCCTAGAGGGTTATGAAGTATGGAACGGGTTCAAAAGTATTGAGTAGAGTCCATATTTGGACAAGTGTATGTGAGGGGTAGAATGGTCTTTTACCCCAGTGAGGACTTATGGTTACGTTAAGGGAATCACGGACTTAATTAGTTTATATGATGACTAGCAGCTCGGGGAGCCAAAGGATCAGTAGTTCGGGGAGTCTCCAGCTAGCAGCCAGAGGATTATCCGTGAGATTCAGCATATATGTGAGTTTCCTCCTGTAGGAACGGGTCGAAGGCACCAATGTCGGCCAGTATATATATGCTTGTATGTTTCCGGACCAAGGTCCGATGCCGGGCGGGGCCTGAGGAATGTTTATATGTAGGTTTCCGGACTACGTTTCGATGTCGGGTGATACCCGATGAATATGTGCATGTTAGATTATGCTTGTTGTATGTGTTATACTTGTATGTGACTGGTAGGGAGGTGAGTGTGGGCGGGGGCCCGTAGCTCATCATTAGCAGAGTAGGGGCGGGGCCCATGATAGGCGAGTCCTTAGCATATAATACTATGTATGAGTATTTATGTGCTAGTATGATTCTATGTTATTGTTTGTATGTGTACAGTGGGCAAGGCCCAGAGACAGGCGAGGCTTGGAAGGAAACAAATTTGTATACCGAGCGGGGCTCGATGCCAGGCGGGGCCTGATGCTGGGCGGGGCCCGAGGAAGAGGGCAGGGACCCAGTATATGTAGTATGTGTATGGTATGTGGTAGAATGGGGAGCTCACTAAGCTTCGTGCTTACGATTTTGAGTTTTGGTTCAGGTACTTCCAGTTGCAGGGAGAAGAGCTCAGGATGACTGCATTGTACACACCAAAATGTTTTTGCCTGGGATGTTTTACTCTGATGTTTTGATACTCTGATAATAATGTTTTAAGATATTTTGATTATGCTTTGATGAAAGGATTTGATAATTATGGTTATATTTAATGATTTAAAATGAAATTTTTGGTCATGATTTTTGGGATGTTTCAAGTTGGTATCAGATTCTTCGTTTGAGGGATTCGGGCACACTCTCGGGCGTGTCTGAACGCAAATTGAGGACTTGGTATGAACATTTTCAAAAGAAAATCATTTTATAAAAAGGATTTTAAAAAGAGAAAAGGGTGAGGTGCATGCAATAAGCCGAGCTCAAGTAAGTTCTCCCAAATTACCCATACAAGTTTATGTTATGATATGAATTGTGAATATGTGAACTGCATGCTAGTACTGATTAGTCAGTGATATGATGGCCTATTTAGGATATGCTTGGTTTGGTTACTCAATGCTCGAATGTTTCTTGCTTTGTACTTTTAGGAGTTCTATTTATCTTTAACTAATTAGTAAGCAAATATGTTATGTTACATATTACAAGGACTAAATAATTTCAGAAGGTTAGGTTTAGCCCTATTTTGCATCTCTCATTTGAGTCCAACCGTTGTAAGGTAGAATCTCTCATTTGATGAATTATTTGGTTTTAGTAATATGTAATGGTATTCGCGAGCTAGCTAGGGAGAGATAGCAGGGACTTCTTATGCAGCTGATGGCGGAGAGTGGGTCAGAGATTATCCTAGGGTAAGCCTAGGATGAGATTAGTGCTGGGAGAAATAGTAGTAGTGAAAGGGACTTGGTGGAGTCGAGGCAATTCTTCAGGAAAGTACGGATAGATGTGGAAGGTAGTATGGGCCCGTACTACTGAAAGCAGAGGATCCGTACTCGAATCAATGAGTGCTGAGATAAAACCAGGAAACTTGTAGTGTGTGTGTGTGTGATCCCTTGGTAGTAATGAGTATTCTAATGGTTATTATGATATGTTGCAGCATGGTGACACTACATACTAGACCATTTGGCGGTTCTGGCGCCGGTGAGGGATCAGGCTCGGGCTCTGGAGCCAGGAAGCTCGATGAGCAGATGAGACGGTTTATTTCATCTGAGATTACGCGCAGTATCATTGACCAGACTCTTGTGATCTTCGGTCCGGTCAAGGAGGGTATGTTGGAGATTCTGGACGAGAGGTTGGGTGCGTTCCGCAACGAGATGGCGACCCTGATGGGAGCGCACATGTTGACTTTCAGGGAGTTCAGAGCTTGTGGAGCTCCAGACTATCATGGGGTTAAGGACCCCATTGCTAGTAGTCGGTGGTTGGCAGATGTCGCCAATGCCTTTCGTTCTAGCCGGTGTCCCGAGGGAAACCTGGTCCGACTCACCTCCTTTCTTCTGAAAACAGAGCACGTGATTGGTGGGAGGCGGTTGGACATGCTATTGGGAATGATGTCGCGTTGGACGCGATGACATGGAGTGACTTCTCGGACAGGTTCAGGACCGAGTTTGCACCAGTGATTTAGGTGCAACAGCCGTCTAGGGAATTCCAGGACCTCCAATAGACTACAGAGATGGTGGCTGAGATCACCGCTATGTTGGATTTGGTGTCTAAGCCCATAACTATCACTGGGATGTACTTGACCCGATTGTAGCATGGTCCTTTTGGGTTGCCTTCTTCAGTGCAATTTGAGATGATGGACTTTTGATAATAAGGTTATTTACGATTTATTAATATATATTATAAGTATAATATATTAATTGAGAAATCATATTATTTAATTAGTATTGATCAAGAATTGATTTGGAATTAATTTTGTGATCAAAAGAGACTAATTAAATATGTGGGGATTGATTATGTAAATCAATGATTCTTATAGTGTGGGCTAATGATCCATGGTTATTTAGGATGGGCTAAACCAATGAGATAGTCCATGGATAGTCCATGGAGGTTTAACCCATGGAGCCTAAGTAATATGAAAGGTCATTAGGGTTTTCAAGGTGTAACCCTAACATTTGCTACACTATAAAAAGGACTCCACTGGAGCTAAAATCGGACACCACATTATTCTAAGAAGTTTGATATTGATTTTGTGGTAAGTAACTTATTCTCTCAAGCATCCTCTTGCATTTGGTGTTTGTGAACCATTAGAGGCATCACACTTGAGGTGCTCAAGCTTTCAAAGGTCAAGAACTACAAGTCCTATTAAGAGGTAAGTTATCTAACTAGTTGTATTGTTCAATTGTCAATTTGTATGCTAGTTAGGAGAATGCTTTGGAAAAATTGAAAATGCATGTATAATTAGAGAAAACATAGATCCAAAGCATTTAGGGTTGCATGTGCACAATAGGAGTATTATAGTGCTCATAGAGTGTTATGATGCCACGAGCATGCCTTGTCCAAACCATTGGACGAATCAATATTCAACACATTATTTCCTAAGTTATCTACAACCATCACAGTTTCATATATACCATTGCAAGGTAATGCTTCAAAATGAAAAACACCATTACAATAAGCATAAATACCACCATTTTAATTATTAAAAGAAAATGTAAAACGTTGTTTATACAAATATGAAAGGAAATAATGTTTCTCGCCATATCGGCTGAGTAACAACAATTATTCAAATCTAAATCTAAACCATTACTAAGCAATATAGAACAAATTCCAATCTTGGTTACAGGAGAAACTTTCCTATTTCCCATGATTAAGTTTATCTTCCCGTGCTCCACATCCCTACTTCTTTTTAGTCCCTGCAAATCAGAACAAATGAGAATACCACAACCTGTATCAAGGACCCAAGAATTAGCATGTGATGAGTTATTAGATTGAATAGTGTAAATACCAGCAAGGGAGGGCTCGATCTTTCCATCCTTTATATCCCGCAAGTACTTGGGGCAGCTTCGTTTCCAGTGCCCTTTTTCGTGACAGTGGAAGCACTCTACATCCTTTGGATTGGAAAAAGAATTAGCAGAACCAACAGTGGTATCAGAGCCTAAGATTGTTTTCTGTTATACTTGATGCTTATTGTTTTTCAAATTTGAAAAAAAATCGATTTTTAGCCTCTGACTGATGAACTCAACGAGTCCACTCAGTAAAAGAGAAACTCGACGAGTCCAGTTGATGGACTCGTCGAGTAGATAGCGTTGTGTGCAGAATTTTGAGTTTTCTTGGCCTAGATTGGATTGGAATCACTACTACAAACTATTTTACATCATTAATTTTTTTATGATATGGTAGTGATTATGCTCATCCAATCACAAGATAATTGTCATAGTTTTAAGATAATTGTTGATTTATATAATAAACAAAGTATATGACAATTTTGTTTATGAGTTTAGTTAGATCAATCTTGATTTATATGCCAATTTTAGTTGACTAGATATTATCTTGTTTATGAGTTTAGTTAGATCAATCTTGAATTATATGACAATTTTAGTTGTGAGAAATTGATCTAAATGAATTTTAATGACCTCTGTAACTTGTCCTCAAGTTCTGGAAAATGAAAGGTCTCATCTTTAAAATTGCATTAAACTCATTAGTTATGAATACCAAGAGTTTTAACAAGTTTCAAAACTTGCCCTCAAGTTTTGGAATTTGTAAAGTCTCACTAATGTAACTTTAATTCCAAACCCTAGAGTTTTAAAAGTTAAAATTCAACCCTTATACTTTATAATATTATAAGGTTAATAATATATATATGTACAAGACAAGTCAGTCTTACCGTTAGTAGGCCTCATTCACGAAGCCGGTCTATAAGGGGGTATAAGGTTACTGCCGATAAAATGGTGGTTTAATGGGTGTCCACTCTCACCCACCGCTTCCTTGACTGGTGGAGGGTCGTTAGCCGAATGGATAGGATATGACATTAATTCTCGTTAAAAGTATAATGATAAATATAAATTAACTATACTTTTATTAAATTCTCAATCTTTGTTAATTTAAGAAAATGTGAAAATGGTGCTAATCCATGAAATTAAACTTTGGACCTTGTTAAGTCGTTACTGGAGCGTGTGTGGTTAACCGGCACACTAATTTGGGACTGACGATGTGTGGCAAAGGGTAGCTTGATGTTAATCATAGATTAATGGAGTGTGTGTGGTTAACCGACACATTGATTAGGTGATTTGTAACATTGGGTGTACCAAGCTAATTTGCATGGTTATTCACACCTTGTTTGTGATCCTGGCATCCCAGTCACAAACATGAAGGGCACAATCGAGATTTAAACATGCCATTGAAAAGTTTAATGAATCTCAAAAGATCTAGGAATTTCAATACAATTAAAACTTAATAATCTATTTTGTTTTTCATGGTGGAAATTGGTAAATCGTCATTTACCTACCTTCAAATATTTTACAATTGGATTACCGCATACGTTTTCGCAATTGTAGAATATTATGTTGGGTCATATCCTTAATATTTCATTTGGGTGTAATATTAAGGATTATCATCTAATCTAAACTTTGTTCTTCTTCTTTTTCAGATGTCTATCCCAAACAATGCTTCCAACCCAATCTCTTCAGGCTCTTTCTCCCTCATGAACCTATGTGGGAGAGTCATTTTGGATGGCTCGAACTCAATGACTGGATTCGAAACATCCGAATGGCTATTCGCTATGAGGACAACGAATATGTCCTAGATAAAGAGCTCAAGGAGATTGATGTCACCACTGCTACTCCCGCACAAATCGATGAACATACTACTCATGAGAGGGATGTGACAAAGGTGTCGTGTCTAATGATTGCTACCATGACTGCTGAGCTGCAAAAGTCCTATGAGGACTACTATCATTTTGAAATGTATCAAGATTTTATGGAAATATACCATCAAAGTGCTCGGTAGGAGAGGTATGAGATCATTGCCTCCATGATCACAACCAAAATAAAGAATGGTGAACCCATCACGGCCCACTTGCAAAAGATGCAGAGATTTGTGGACCGCTTGCTTAAATTGAATGTCAATTTTGATGAAGAGTTGGCCATAGATATTATTCTACACTCTTTACCTTCTTGTTATGATCAGTTTCGTATGACCTATCATATGAACAATGAAGAGGTCACTCTTAGCAAGCTTCAAGGCCTTCTAAGAACTGCATAAAGCAACTTGAAAGGAAAGTTAGTTGTGTCTACTCCTACTACTAATTTTGCCCCTGTTATGGGAATTGGACATGGGAAGGGAAAGAAGAGGAAGGCTCCCTCCAAGAGCCGCAAGGGAAAGTCTCTTGATGGATCCTCTTCAAGTGGGACCAAAGTTGGTTCTGCTAATCCTTTTTCCAATCCAAAGGATGGAGAGTGCTTCCACTGTCTCGAAAAAAGGAACTGGAAACGAAGCTGCCCTAAGTACTTTCAGGATATAAATGATGGCAAGGTCATGCCCTCCTTTGCAGGTATTTACACTATTCAATCTAATAACTCATCACATGCTAATTCTTGGGTCCTTGATACAGGTTGTGGTATTCACATTTGTTTTGATTTGCAGGGACTAAAAAGAAGTAGGGATGTGGAGCACGGGAAGATAAACTTAATCATGGGAAATAGGAAAGTGTCGTCTGTAACCAATATTTGAGTTTATTCTTTATTGCTTAGTAATGGTTTAGATTTAGATTTGAATAATTGTTACTACTCGGCCGATATGGCGAGAATCATTATTTCCTTTCATAGTTTGTATAAACAAGGTTTTACATTTTCTTTTAATAATGAAAATGGTGGTATTTATGCTTATTTTAATGGTGTTTTTTATTTTGAAGCATTACCTTGCAATGGTATATATGAAACTGTGATGGTTGTAGATAACTTAGGAAATAATGTGTTGAATATTGATTCGTCCAATGTTATTGGACAAGGCATGCTTGTGGCATTGTCGTCTTGGACATGTCAACAAGAAGCGCATAGCCCAACTCCAAAAGGATGGAGTCTTGCAGTCATTCGACTTGAAGTCGGATGATACTTGCGAATCTTGTTTACTTGGAAAGATGACCAAGTCACCCTTCACTTGTGCTTGTGAGAGGGGTGAAGGTCTGTTGGATCTCATACACACTGATGTGTGTGGACCATTCAGAACTGCCACAAGGGATGCTAACCGCTTCTATGTGACTTTCATTGATGATTACAGTAGGTATGGCTATATCTACTTAATCAAGCATAAGTCGGAAACTTTTGAAAAGTTCAAGGAGTTTAAGCAAGAAGTGGAGAATTAATTGGGCAGGTAAATAAAGATGCTATGATCCGATCGAGGAGGAGAGTATCTTAGTATTGAGTTCCTAAACTATCTTAAGGAATGTGGATTTGTTTCAGAGTTGATGTCACCTAGGACACCACAACTTAATGGTGTGGCTGAGAGGCGCAACCGAACCTTGCTAGACATGGTTCGTTCCATGATGAGTCGAGTTTTGTTACCAATCTCATTATGGGGGTATGCCTTAGAGACTGCCGCCCATATCCTTAATCTAGTCCTTACCAAAAAGGTTTCCAAAACACCTCATGAGATGTGGGCAGGGAAGGTTCCCTCGTTACACCATATCAAAGTTTGGGGTTGCGAGGCTTTTGTGAGAAAAGAAACTCACGACAAGCTCGAACCATGGAGTGAGCGACGTATTTTCATCGGCTACCCACAAAAATCCTTTGGATATCTCTTCTACAGACGGAGTGACAATGTTGTCTTCGTTGCAAGGAGAGGAGTCTTTCGAGAGAGAGAGAGAGAGATCTCATAGGCCAAGGGGACAGTGGGAGGCAAATTGACCTTGAAGAGCTTCAATAGTTAAGTGGTGAAGGAACCTCAAACACTAGCGATAAAGCTGAGGAGGAAACTCCTGTTGAACCGAATGACCAGTCCATACCTCTGAGACGTTCCAGTAGAGTTAGTGTTCCACATGTGTTATATGGTTTTCATAAAACAGCTGAAGGTGATATATTTATCAGTGATAGCACACTAGTAAATCTGGATGAACCTAACAACTACAAGGAAGCCATGGCAGGCCCCGAGTCTGCAAAATGGAAAGTGGCTATGGACACCAAGATTCAGTCCATGTATGACAATCAAGTTTGGAACTTGGTTGACAATGTATCGGGTCGTAAGACAGTCGGGTGCAAATGGATCTTCAAGAAGAAGACCGACATGGATGGGAAAGTACACACATATAAGGCGCGACTGGTTACGAAAGGCTTTACTCAAATTCATGGAGTTGACTATGATGAGACCTTCTCACCAGTAGAGAAGATTAAATTTATAAGGGTTGTGCTAGCCATAGCTACATTTCATGATTATGAAATATGGAAAATGGATGTCAAAACCGCTTTCCTTAATGGAAAGTTGGCTGAAGATGTTTACATGAGTCAGCCAGAGGGTTTTGTCAATGCAAATACCCTAATAGAGTGTGTAAGCTTGAAAAATCCACTTATGGATTGAAATAAGCATCTCGCAGATGGAATCTTTGTTTCGATGAGAAAGTCAAAGAGTTTGAATTTTCGAGAAGCGAGGATGAGTCCTGTGTGTATGTTAAGGCTAGTGGGAGTACAATTAGCTTTTTGGTGTTGTATGTAGATGACATACTACTCATAGGAAACGACATCCCAACCTTGCAGGAGGTTAAGTCCTGGCTTGGGAAGTGTTTTGCTATGAAGGACCTTGGAGAAGCTGCTTACATCCTAGGGATAAGGATATTGAGAAGCAGGAGTAAAAGACTAATAGGACTTAGTCAAACTACATACTTGGACAAGGTGTTGAAGCGTTTCAGCATGGAGAACTCCAAGAAAGGTGACTTACCTATCCAATACAATACCAAACTGAGTAAGACTCAGAGTCCGAGTACAGAGACTGAGATAGAAGAGATGAATCACATACCATATGCTTCTGTAGTTGGTTCAATCATGTATGATATGACTTGTACTCGCCCTGATGTGGCCTTTGCTTTGAGCATGGTCAACAGATATCAAGGAAATCCTGGTAAAGCTCATTGGACTGCGGTTAAGAACATTCTTAAGTACCTACGGAGGACTAAGGACTGGGTCCTTACCCTCGGTGGGAGTGATGACTTGAGAGTGACAGGGTATAGTGACGCCATCTTTCAAATCGATCAGTCGGGCTGGGTGTTTACCCTGAATGGAGGAGCAGTAACATGGAAAAGTTCCAAGCAGGAGACTGTAGTTGATTCAACGTGCGAATCAGAGTACATAGCAGCAAGCGAAGCATCGAAGGAGACGATATGGTTGAAAATTTTCATCGGAGACCTTGGAGTCATAACATCCATAATGTAACATCCTGTTTATTAAATAAATAAATAGATAAAATTGATGAACGAATAGTCGCCCTAAATCCATATTATTAGTGGATTGTTGGTTTTGGGAAGCCAAATGTTATAAATCAGATTATTCGGGGGTTAAAAAGTAATTTTGGGATTTATTTTGAAAAGATTTTAGAGGCTAAGGGGCTATTTGGTAAGTATTAGACTTAAATTGTAAAGGATTTCAGGAGGCTGGGTTAAAAAGGTAAATTTCGGAATTAAAATGAAAAGAATTGGGGGGAGCAGGGGTATGAAGAGTAAATTTTGGATCATGGTTGAAAAGAATTTTATGGAGAGGGACTGTTTATGCCATTATGGCAATAAGATTTGATAGCACGGGTATATAATGGTTTCTTCGCCAAACCCTAACCCTAAACCCTCCCTTATGTTGCACCCGTCACCTCAACCACCTTATACCTCCGTCACCGGCGCCACCCATCACCCCCAGTAGAGCCACGACCATTGGGTCGGAAAAACAACCGGACTTCCGCTCTTCTTCTTATTCCCCTTCGTTCGCTGCCATGAGGGGTCTCATCCACCACCGCCATCTCGCAACCGGAGCACCGCCACCACTACCGATGCGCCAATGACGCCACTGCTGCTCCTGTTCCATCACCGGTGATTTCAGGAAGCTGTGGTGGATCGGAGTTGGACCGCTACCCTCTTCTCCATCCCTTGCTGCCAACACGCCATTCCAAGATGACGAAACCATGACCTGTCGCCGCCATCACCGCCCGATGACGTTGCTGCTGCTGTTTCCATTGAAGTCGGTTCGTTCCCGGTCGTGGGTTGAATGCTCGTGTATGTTGTAGTTGCTGCTTGACTGGGAAGCAAAAGATACCACTACCACCACCGTGAGGTGGTGGCTGCCATCATAAAATCACTATTGTCGCCGCCATGAGCCACCAGGTGGTTGGGTGGAGTGAATAGTGCAACCTGAAGTGTGTGTATGTGTGTTTGGTGTAGCTGGAAGACCGAGAACCGCCACTGCCACCACGTGCCACCGCCGGCCACCACTAGGTTGTTGTTTATTTGTGTTTGTATTAGCGGGTGTGTGTGTGATTTTTGGAGTTTAGCATTGTAAAATGTAACTAGAAAGAAGAATAATGGAAAGAAACTCAAAGCACCACCGTGAGGTGGTGGCTGCCGCCTCCTGCCGCCACCAGCCGTCGTATCGGTTGGCGGTGTGCCTCGTTTGTATTGTGATTCGTTTTGGGATGCTTGAAACCCTAATGGGCCCAATGAAGCCCTAATGGGCCCAATGAGGCCCAAAGTGACCTAAAAGCCCAACTAATTGACTAATGGGCTAGTATTGGGTAGGAAACCCTAATTAGGGTTTGGAAAACCCTAATGTCATGGAACCCTAATTTCGGGACTGATCATGATTATTTATTAAAATTAAATTATTAATTAATAGTCGTTGGCAAATTAATCTAAAGCAATATTGGCCTTAATGGATTAAGTCCTTAATGGAATAAGTACTTAATGAGTTAAGTAAGAACACCTAACCCTAATTATCATTTTATGTGAAACCCTAATTTCACTTGGGCCTTGAGTTGGGCCTTGCTATTGGGTTTTGATGATTGGGATAATAATGGGCCACCCAAGAGTAAGCAATTGGACTAGAATAATTTAATGGGCCTAGGCTAAGGCCCATGTAAGGGGTTTGGGCCCAATTTGGAAAATTGGGCCATAGTTTGGGCCTTAATGATTATATGATATTGGGCCATTAGAGTGCCAAATGTTTGGACTGGACTAAATGGCCGGGCCTTTAAATGAGAACATGTAAAGGTTGGGCCCAATTTGGAAAATTGGGCCATATGTTAGGCTTTGGTCCATGGTTTGACTTTTGGGCCTTTGGATTGGGCCTAGGACTGAATAAAGCTAAGTTAGGGTAAAGTAGTATTTTACCCCGAGTATGGGGTTGTGGTTATCCATTGGGAACCAACTATTAATTGGGTATTGTTTGATGTTGACAGTTCGGGAACCTGTCAACCAGCACTGGGCTTTTATCTGCAGGACTTCAGCAGTGCCAGGTGAGTTTCCTCACCATACCAATGGGTCGAAGGCACCAATGCCGGCCCATTTTTTGATATGTGATACACTAGCTGAAGTTGTATTATGTGGCATGTTAGTTGGCTATGTGATAAGGAGTATGCTAGTGATTATGTGGTATGCTAATTGATTATGTGGTACGTGATATGCTAGTGGTCTTTGTGATACTTGCATAGAAGACCTCGGGGGGTTCCCGGGGCACTAGGGTGTAAGAACTTGGAGGGTTTCCATGGCATCCTTAGTTAAAACCATGTGGGGGTTCCCATGACATTGGGCTAAGACCATGTGGGGGTTCCCATGGCACCCGGTGTAAGACCCTGGAAGGTTTCCAGGGCATCCTTATGTGTTTTCATGTTTAGCTTATATGTTCGTATGTATGGCTTGATTGGTAGTTAGTGAAGACCATGTGGGGGTTCCCATGGCAGTGGGCTAAGACCCTGGAGAGTTTCCAGGGCACCCGGTGTAAGACCTTGGAGGGTTTCTAGGGCTTCCCTATATGTGTATATGCATGGCTGGTGTAGTTGATATGATTTACGTGAGTATGTGAATAAAACCTTGGAGGGTATCCATGACATCTTTATATGTGTATATGCATGCTTATGAGATTGTTACGGTTTATGTAGCTGTTATAGCTGATATGGATTATGTGGTTACGTGGATTATGTGGGGTATGCTCTGGGAAACTCACCAAGATTCGTGCTTACAAGTTCTTTTTATGGTTTCAGGTATCATCGATTTGGAAAAGAAGGGCTTGGATCGATCGCAGTGCACACACCTATGATTTCCGCAATGAATGATTTTGGGATAAACTCTGATAAATATTTTACTTAATGATGATTTGAAATGTTTGAAATAAATGGTATCAATGCTTTAGATATATTTAAAAATGAAATTTTTACCCTTGATTTTTGGGTAGTTACACACAAAGGAGACTGTGGAGATTTTTTAGGATAATTAAGGGGCGGTTGCCTTAACAAAGGAACCGAGAGATCATAGTAGATCGAGGCATATCGACAGAAAGTACCAATTCATAAGACTTCAAGTAGAAGAAGGACACCTCGTGGTGAAGAGGATATCATCAGAGGAAAACCCGGCAGATCCCCTTACAAAGGGACTGAACAGGGTTAAGCACTTGCAGCATGCAAGGGGCATTGGGCTAACAGACGATATTAGTTTTAGTGATTAGATAAATAGAAACTTGTAATAGCTAAATTGTAATTAGCGTTTGATGATTAAATAAAAGGAGTTTTATTTATATGCAAAGTTACTGTCTTGTGTCAATTATTTACTATTGTTTCACTTTGCATGTTTTGACTTCCAGAATAATAAAGTTATAGTTATTTTTATTATTCAAACTATCCACAGTCGATCATACATTGGAAGTAAGTATGAAAGAAGACTGTCATGAATTGGCTTGTTGATTGTATAAGGCGTTAGACATAGCAAAAGTGTGCTACACCATTCATGAGTGCTCCTGAAATAATATGTGAGTATTGGATTCAACCCGAGCTCACATGAATCACTTCATGGAATTTATCACGAGTGATTGTTAGATGATAATATCATATAATCTTCAAACCAAGATATATGAGTTGTTGACTACGAGTTGGTTATGCATTGATAGCATGAAAACGCATCAGTAACATGATGTTATAAAACGTGTCATTGTGCACGATTTGATGAGTAGTTAGTACAAGCATATAATGTCGAAGTTTAACTGTTCCTTTTATCCTAAGATGATTAAAAGCAATATCTTGGTCCCCTCGATGATTCTGTTTTGACTATGTGCAGGGCCCGGTCAGAACAAAATTGATGTGTTCAGTTATGTTCTATGTCAGACGAATCGGAAATCGGGAAACAAATTACAGGACAATAAGTATGACTATGTTCCATGTATTTCTCCGCATAGATATCTTGAGAACAAAGGAATATATGATCTTTTATCTAAAGGGCGAGTCACTAACTGGGTCAGAGTTCAACAACGGCTTTTGAAAGCTTATGATTGCTAATCGGATCGTGAAGTTGCATTGGCAATTATAGTTATTAGACTTATCCAAATGGAATACTGTTGGATTTGGTGTCTAAGCCCATAATTGTAACTAGGATGTACTTGAATCGATTGTAGCATGGTCCTTTTGGGTTGCCTTCATCAGTGCAATTTGATAGGATGGAATTTTGAGAATAAGGTTATTTGTGATTTATTAATACATTATAATTATAATATATTAATTGAGAAATCATATTATTTAATTAATATTGATCAAGAATTGATTTGGAATTAATTAAATATATGGGGATTGATTATGTAAATCAATGATTCTTATAGTGTGGGCCAATGATCCATGATTGTTTAGATGAGCTAAACCAATGAGATAATCCATGGATAGTCCATGGATGTTTAACCCATGGAGCATAAGAATGTGAAAGGTCATGGAGCATTAGGGTTTGCATGAATGTAAACCTAGCTTCGTAACACTATAAAAACATGCCCCTAGTCCCAAAATCGGCTACCACATTTTCATTCTATGAGAGTGAAGTTGATTTTGTGCTAAGTAACTTATTCTCTCAAGCCTCCTCTTGCATTTGGTGTTTGTGATCCATTAGAGGCATCACACTTGAGGTGCTCAAGCTTTTGAAGGTCAAGAACTACAAGTCCTACTACGAGATAAGTTATCCAACTAGTTGTATTGTTTAATTGTTCAATTGTATGCTAGTTAGGGAGAATGCTTTGGAAAAAGTGAAAATGCATGTATAATTATCACAAACATAGATCCAAAGCATTTAGGGTTGCATGTGCACCATAGGAGTGTTATAGTGCTCATAACCCAACAGTGGTATCGGAGTCTAGGATTGTTTTCTGTTATACTTGATGTTATTATTTTTCAAAGTTGAAAAAATCAATTTTCTTGCCACTGACTGATGAACTCGCCGAGTCCATGAACTGAATCGACGAGTCCACTTAGTAAAAGAGCAACTCGACGAGTCTAGTTCATGCACTCGTCGAGTAGATGGCTCTGAGTGCAGAATTTCGTGTTTTTGGCCAGAATTGGATTAGGATCATTACCACAAACTCTGTTTTGAAACATATAATCTGTTTTGTTGATATGGTAGTGATTATGCTCATCCAATTAAAAGAAAATTATCAAAGTTTCAATATTTTTATTAGTTTATATGATTAGGCTAATTTCTTGCAATTGTTGATATGAATTATCTTGACTTATGAGTTTAACTAGATCATAGATAAATTACTTGATAATTTTGTTAGTTAAAATGTTGATCTTAATGATTTTAGTGACCTCGATAACTTCTCCTCAAGTTATGAAAAATGAAAAGTCTCATCCATTAAAAACACTAAACTCATAAGTTATGAATTCCAAGAGTCATCAAAAGATAGTTGTCAAAATTCTTATGATAGTTGTTAGTTTATATGTTAAGCCAATTACTTGTATCATTTGATTTGAAACTATTTTGCCTTATGAGTTAGTTTAGATCATGATTAAAAAAAACTTATATGATAATTTTCCTTGATAGAATTGATCTAAATGTTCTTTAATGAGTTCCATAACTTGTCCTCAAGTTATGGAACATGAAAAGTCTTATCATAAATATTTTAATGAGCTCCATAACTTGTCCTCAAGTTATGGGAAATCAAGAGTCTTTTCATAAAACCAACAATAACTCATAAGTTATGGAAACCAAGAGTTTTGGAAAAGTTTCAAAACTTGTCCTCAAGTTTTGGAATTTGTAAAGTCTCACTAATGTAACTTTAATTCCAAACCCTAGAGTTTTAAAAATTAAAATTCAACCCTTATACTTTATAATATTATAAGTTTAATAATATATATATATATATATATATATATATATATATATATATATATATATATATATATATATATATATATATATAAGACAAGTCACTCTTACCGTTAGTAGGCTTCATTCATGAAGCCGGTCTATAAGGGGGGTATAAGGTTACTGCCTATAAAATGGCAGTTTAATGGGTGTCCACTCTCACCCACCGCTTCCTTGACTGGTGGAGGGTCGTTAGCCGAACGAGTAGGATAGGACATTAATTCTCGTTAAAAGTATAATGATGATTATAAAGTAACTAAAATTTTATTAAATTCCCAATCTTAGTTACTTTAGGAAAATGTGAAAATGGTTCTAATCCATGAAATTACACTTTGCACCTTGTTAAGTCGTTAGTCGAGCGTGTTTGGTTAATCGACACACTAATCTGGGACTGACAATGTGTGGCAAAGGGTAGCTTGATGTTAATCATAGATCAATGGAGCGTATGTGGTTAACCGACACATTGATTAGGTGATTTTTAACATTGAGTGTACTAAGCTAATTTGCATGATTGTTCACACCTTGTTTGTCCTCCTCGGCATCCCAGTCACAAACTTGAAGGGCACAATCGAGATTTAAACATGTCATTGAAAAGTTCAGTGAATCTTAAAGGATCGAGGAATTTCAATCCAATTAAAACTTAATAATCTATTTTGTTTTTTTCATGGTGGAAATTGGTAATCGTCATTTACCTACCTTCAAATATTTTACAATTGCATTACGACATCCCTCTTCGCAATTGTACAATATTGTGTTGGGTCCTAGCCTTAATATTTCGTTTTGGGTGTTATATTAAGGACTTAAATCAATTAACTTGAATTTCTCCCTTATAGATGTCTAGGTCAGACAACTATGGTCTTTCCAAATCTGTTGGAAAAGGATTTCCACATGAAGATGATATTCCACAATGTCATACTTCACTTCCTCCACCTCCTCCAATTATTCTTCTTGACACACAAGTTCAAAGACTTGAAAAGTTCAAGGTCACTCAGGCCCTATTGGCAAGAAAACATGAAGATGGAAGATATGTGTGTGCACATGTATTGGATATGAAGTCACACATTGACAAGCTGGGAATGTTGGGTGTCGTTTTCCTGAGGAAGTTGGCTGTTGACTTGGTTCTTCAGTCACTTCCCGACTCATATAGTCAGTTTGTTAAAGACTACTATATAACAGACTGCGATGTGACCCTCATTGATCTTACCTATTTGCTTATTGCTGCTAAATCAGAAATGATCTGGTGCAATGGTCAAGAAAATTTTATTGGAAGATCTACTTCCCAAGCTGCCATGGACATAGGCAATTACATAGATAGTCTAGAAAAGATCTATTTTCCTATGGGAAGGGAATTGGCTATGGTCAAAAGATTTGACCGTAAGAGAAAATCCAGTTCTGAGATAGTTCCATGTGCAAATGCTAAAGAGTCCACATGTTTCTACTGCCATTTGAAGGGACATTGGAAGTGAAGCTGTCCTGAATACCTGAAAGATCTAAGAGAAGGTAAAGTAAAAAAAGGTTTGACTCTAATTCAGGTAAGTCCACTATCTAACTCTATTAAATTCCTGTTTGTAGATTCTTAATACATGATGTGATAAGATTATATTTTGATGTTTTGTAGGATCAAAGGAAGCTTAAAGGAAAGGCATGCAGAGTCTGATCGCGAAGAGATGGATTTCGATCGCATGGTTTGATGATCGGATTTTTGAGCTGCTGCTTAAGAGTTATGATAGATTGCTTAGAAATTTGTAATAACATAGTTTTCATTTGTAATTGCATTGTAAGGAAAAGTTTTTCCGCGATTATATAAATAAAGAAAAGATTTATTTTATCTTATTTTATATTTCCTTGCAATGGCATATGTGAAAATTGATGTTTGTATTTTTAGCAATATGGATTTAATTCTTTCGTTTGTGGGAGTGTCTAAATTTACCAAATAAGGAAAGATTCTCATAACCCAAATTTCAAATTGGATAGAAACTTGGGATCATGCAACTTGTATTGTATGATGAATGAGAACCTTCATATTTGGTAATTAAGACTAATTCCTTGTTCACATGTAAATGTGAGTCAAGTGAAGGACTAGGGAATCGGGTACACTTGGTTGTATGCTGGTCAGGTCCACCAAAAAGAATGATAAGACTATTCGTGATAGTTTACTAAAGTTAGCAGATATGGTTATGCTTACAAGATTATGTATAATCCCGAGTCATTGAAAAGTCTCAATGTATAGCAGAACGAATAAGAAGAATCAAAGTCGGAAGAGAGATAAAAGTTTATCCAATCTGAAAGGATGGGAGAGTACTTTAGTATTGTGTTTTATGATCATCCTTATGATTATGTAACCATATGACAATTTGATCCTCTAAGGACGTCTTAGTGCATTTGTTTGGCTAAGAAGAGGAATCAGGAATTGTTGAAATGGTTAAATCAATTAAGATGAATCATACTTCGTTCCAAAATCAAATCTTAGAGTCATACTCTAAGATTGTATATTGAGTGACATATCAGCAAATGTAGAGTAAAATGTTTTCTACTCTTGTACATTTGAAATTGGTAAGTTGTAATGTTTTGAATAAAACAGAGATCAACTAAGACCGATTGTCAAAAGTGTTTGTCTTGATAAGAAATCGCACTAACTCTTGAATATTTGTTTGTCGAGTAATGTTTCTTGACAGAGAAAAACTTATATGTCAAGAGGTCAGTGGGAGTCTTAAAGATCTTGAAAAGTTTCGAGGACTAATCAAGAGTAAACCTATTGTTAAATCACTAGCGCACGACTTGAGGCCTGTAACATATCGTGTTGACATATTCTTGTTTCCATGCCCATTCCAATTGAAGTTGACTATGCATGTGAGTTCTATGAGTTCTTAATTGTTTGCATAACAACTTGGAAGCAATGGTAGGCCCTTGAGCTGCCAGGTGGCAAGAAATTAAGATTGAACAAGTTCGGTCCATATGAGTTTGGATATGTTGCTAACCCTGTCTTGTGATCATGGTTATGACAAATTCACATGGATAGGAACACATCACCATAAAATCTAAGTGACAAAGGTTTCTCTCCGGTTCATGAAAATGATTGTGAGGAAACACTTTCACTAAGAAGATTTTAAAGAGTTAGCAATTGTGATATTTGCATTCTCAAATTCGATTATGACCGCGACATCCCTCTTCATAGTTTGAATTGTGAGAAATGGAAAAAGGTCTAAACATTTGAGACTTATTGTTGTAAGTTCTAAAATTGTTTATACACACATATGAGCTTTCTAATATAAGGTGTGTGAGCTTAGATAAAGGCTTATCGAAGCATCTCATGTCAGAAATCTGAACTTTGGTAAGAAAGTCAATAAAGTATTGATTTCTAGAAGTCTAGCTGATTTATGGATTTATGTCACAGCTAGTGGGAGCGTTAAAGTAACAAAATAATTATTATGCTAGTGGGAGCATAATTATTATGGTAAGTGTTGCAAGTTAGCAATGTTAATTATAGAAAACAAAGTTTTTAATTAGCAAAGTTGCAGGGTTGAAAAGTTGTTTTGCTATAATTAAGGGAGAGGAACATATACTTCATTTCAATTCTAAAAGTTTAGATTGAGATTTTAATCAAATTTAGTCAAGGATTTATATGAATACCATGTTGAAATGCTTCAACATTGGAAATTCTATGTATGGAAATATGATAGAAAAAGACTGGTCAAGTATCATGTCTTTATGTAAGACATTATGAATCGTATCCCATATGCTTCGGGTATAGGATCGATTACATATGCTATAATATTCATGTGTTCTAATTTTACAAATGCCTAGGGCATTAAGAGGGAAAAAAGGACTAGAACTAGATATGACTAAAGTTATTAACCAACTGCTAAGAACAATCCAAGGTTCGCCAAAGATTGGTTACTTATGGATAGTTGGAAGTATAGTAATGATGGACCATATTAACATTATTATGAATAGACAGGATTCTATTAACAATGAGTTGTCATATGGCAAATATGGAAATGTTTCCATAATGGGAGTTGGATATCAAGAATCTATTAGAAAGTTAGAAACTTTTATGCAGGATGGATGTTTAAAGGAATGTGCTTTGAATATGAGACTTCGGATCTATGGAATTGTCTTGTAACAATATCTAATGGAAAGTTTTGTAATTAAAAAAGTCTCTGTGACCTGTGTACATAGTCATTACAAAAGGATCACTTAATATAAGTTTAGAATCTAACAAATAACAGTAAGTGGCAAGAACTTGGTATTCTTACACTTACGATAGGGATTTGGAATTGTGAAATGAGTATCGTTGGAAATGTTTACAATTGATCTATTTCACAAAGTAAGGACCGTACATAAACATAGTGTGCATGCTTGGAACATGGGATAGCTATTGTTTTAATTCAAGTATTAGTTGATAAATCGAAACAATATACAAAGAATAATGTGTAATCAATATGGTGATTAAATAAAAAAGGTGTTGTATTTATACTCAAAAGTTTTAGGGCCATATATGATTAGTATTATTCTTATGTTTCACTTTGCATGTTTTGACTTCCCTAATAATAAGATTATTCACCATCCACAGTCGATCATACTTCGGAAGTAGGTAATGAGACTAGAATGTCATGAGTTGTCTTGTAGATTGTCTAATGCATTCGACATAGAAAACGTTTGCTACGCCATTCATGAGTGCTCCTGAAATAAGATTTGAGTATTGGATTTAACCCGCGCTCACCTGATTTACTTCATGGAATTTATCACGAGTACCTGTGAGATGATAATATCATATAATCTTCAAATCAAGATATATGAGTTGTTGACTACAAGTTGGTTGTGCATTGATGGCATGAAAACATATCAGTAACTTGATGTTATAAAACATGTCGGTGTTCATGATTTGATGAGTAGTTAGTGCAAGAATATAATGTCGAAGTTTATATGTTCCTTTTATCCTAAGAGGATTAAAAGCGATATCTTGGGCCCCTCGATGATTCTGTTTTGACTATGTGTCGGGTCCGGTCAGAATTAAATTGATGTGTTCAGTTATGTTCTATGTCAGACGAATCGGAAATCGTGAAACAAATTGCAGGACAATAAGTATGACTATGTTCCATGTATTTGTCCGCATGTATATCTTGAGAACAGAGGAATATATGATCCCTTATCTAAAGGACGAGTCACTGACTGGGTCAGAGTTCGACAGCGGCTTTTGAAAGCTTACGATTGCTAATCGGATCCTGAAGTTGCATTGGCAGTTAAAGTTATTAGACTTATCCAAGTGGGAGACTGTTGGATTTGGTGTCTAAGCCCTTAACTATAGCTGGGATGTACTTGACCCGATTGTAGCATGGTCCTTTTGGGTTGCCTTCATGAGTGCAATTTGATAGGATGGACTTTTGAGAATAAGGTTATTTATAATTTATTAATATATTATAAGTATAATATATTAATTGAGAAATCATATTATTTAATTAGTATTGATCAAGAATTGATTTGGAATTAATTTTGTGATCAAAAGAGACTAATTAAATATGTGGGGATTGATTATGTAAATCAATGATTCTTATAGTGTGGGCTAATGATCCATGGTTATTTAGGATGGGCTAAACCAATGAGATAGTCCACGGAGGTTTAACCCATGGAGCCTAAGTAATATGAAAGGTCATTAGGGTTTGGAAGGTGTAACCCTAGCATTTGCTACACTATAAAAAGGACTCCACTAGAGCTAAAATCGGACACCACATCATTCTAAGAAGTTCGATATTGATTTTGTGCTAAGTAACTTATTCTCTCAAGCCTCCTCTTGCATTTGGTGTTTGTGAACCATTAGAGGCATCACACTTGAGGTGCTCAAGCTTTTAAAGGTCAGGAAATACAAGTCCTATTAAGAGGTAAGTTATCTAACTAGTTGTATTTTTCAATTGTCAATTTGTATGCTAGTTAGGAGAATGCTTTGGAAAAATTGAAAATGCATGTATAATTATAGAAAACATAGATCCAAAAGCATTTAGGGTTTCATGTGCACCATAGGAGTGTTATAGTGCTCATAACCCAACACGCTAAGATCAGGGAGAGGGCCCTTCTTGCTCCGCAACATGTAGTGGACGAGGAGATGAAGAAGGCCTTATATCACGAGATGCTGAAGAGCGACATCAGGCAGTTTGTGAGCCGGTCCAGCTGCAGGGCGCTGGAGGATATGATCGCTCGAGCCAGGGAGATGGAGATCGACTTGGAGTCAGAGAGGAAGAGGAAGCCAGGCGAGGCTCAAACATCCACGGGATCGGGAAAGAGGCCCAAGGTATCGGATTCTAGATCAAGGGGTCATCAAGACCGTAGCCACTACGGTAAGTGCGGCAGGACGCACGAGGGTGCGTGTAGGAGTGGCAGTGGTGGTGATTTTGGCTGCTTCAAGTGCGGTCGGATCAACCATTATAGTAGACCTTGTACAGCTACCACCACCCTGGAGATCAGACCTGATCTGCTTCCATTGCAGTCAGAAGGGCCACAAGAAGGTGCAATGTCCGAGTTTGGAAGCGGTGGGACAGGTGATGGCACCTACCCCTACGACATTAAGGATCATCGACTGCCGTCAGAGCCGGGCAGAGGCGCATGCGGCAAGGAGCAAGGCTTTCCAGATGACTACATCGATATTAGTAAGTCTATTTTGGGATTATATTTTCTGCTCATGTTCGGGTTATATGCGATCTGCATACCATGAATTTTAGAGTAGTGGTTAGAGGTCGTCCCCTTTTAAAGTGGGTTCTCAGGATGCGGAAGCAGTAGCAAGTGTGATTGGAACTCGGGAAACGTTCCGCTAGTCTTCAAGAGTGGTACTGTTTTTGTATTGGTTAGTTTTGGAACACTAACAGTGGTAAGGGTAGGTTGCAAGCAGATTGATCTTTGGATGGTAAGAAGGATCGGGAGTCCTTCCAATCTTATGTGATGTAAGATTTTAGTTGAACCAAAGTGGAGGAGAATCCTCCAGGTGTTCAGGAACAGAAGTAAGTGCGAAATCAAGATGAGGTCGCATTCCCATAAGGAAGGAAGGCGACCCAAGTGGCTGATTGGATTGAGGAGTATGTGAGTTGCACGTTTGGGAAACTTCCCAATGTAGGGTTCGCGTCTTTTTGGTGTTTGATAGCTGGTTTTGGGAAAACCAGGTTGGGGAATTCTCGTCAGGACGCGAGTTCAGTCAAGATGTTAGGTCGTGTGCATGCACGACGATGGATGTGTTTGGGTTGGTAATCAGCAGTTGAGACAACGTCGAAAGTGTTGTAAGACTGCGGGATAGTCGTAGCATTCACCAGCAGCCAGACAGCGTGGAAAGTGTTGTAAGACTGCGGGATAGCTGTAGCATTCACCAGCAGCCAGACAGCATGGAAAGTGTTGTAAGACTGCGGGATAGCCGTAACATTCATTAACGGCCAGTTAGCGGAGTGTGGGCGGGGGCCCGTATCTCCTAGTTAGCGGAGTGTGGGAGGGGGCCCGTATCTCCTAGTTAGCGGAGTGTGGGCGGAGGCTTGTATCTCCTAGTTAGCAGAGTGTTGGCGAGGTCCGTATCTCCTAGTTAGCGTGATTGGAAGCAGGACAGGATAGGTCGATTGGATTCGAGGTGGAGTTGGACCTGTGTAGTCCTAGTCAGTAGAGTGTGGGTGGGGTCCTGTATCTCCTAGTTATTAGAGTGTGGGCGAGGCCTTTATCTCCTAGTTAAAGATCCTTGAGTGGCAATGTGGATGGAGTAGTTTACGATAGCCGAAGTTCTCTCCGGAAGTCGCTGGGAGCGACTGAGAGGGTGTTCTTTAGTTCAGCAACAGGGTGGGAATCCGGTATTCCAGATAGTTGACAGATAAGTTGGGACCAGGGTGGTCTCGGTTCGTTCGGAAAGCGGAAAAGAGGTAGCGTGATGTTCAGGCAGGGGTAGTGATGTGAGGGTTCCTTTGCGAGAAGTAATTTGTTGATTGAAGGTGCTAAGTCGCTTATAGTTGGATTAAATAATCTCAGAGTAATTGATTTGACCCTGTTGCACAACTCTCGTTTGAGTCTTACCATTGCAGGGATGAATCTTCTACTCGAAGGATTATCTGAGTCTTCTGTCAAGTATAAGTATTCTACAGCTGGTTATGGACATGGATTTTGCTTCTGATGGTAGAATTGAGATAATCAGGATTGGAAGTGTGCGTTTGGTCGGTCATTCGATGAGGCTTTAGCATGGTAATTTATGGAGCATAGACGGTCCGTCAGGGAGACAGAGCATTATAAAATTCAAATCTCGGAAAGACAAAAGTAGTTCTCTGTATGACAGTAAGGATGTATCCTTCATTGGGTTTGGAAGGTCTTGGTAGTTGGGTTCAGTTTCCATGGGAAGGTAATTGATTCACGATATGATGGTTGTATCTTCAGGATGGCGAGTGTCAGTACCGTGGGAATCATCAGTTGGTTCAGGGCAGTTAGGAGGAAAGTCGCGGGTGTGGCGCGTGAGATGTTTGCGGAGTAGGTGACTGTAGCTGACTTCTAGGACGAAGTCTAGTTTAAGTGGGGGAGAGTTGTAACACCCGGAAATCCAGAAGGCTAATTAAGGAAAGAAAAACCTCAAATCAAGAAGGCAACTCATCGAGTTCAAAGGTGAGAACTCGACAAGTAGAAACATTGGGCATGCGGGAATTTAAGGACCAACTCGACGAGTTGGAGGGGATCAACTCGACGAGTTGGAGGGGATCAACTCGACGAGTTGGACGGGGTTTAGGAAACCCTAGATCCGAGATTTTGCACCCTATTTAAACACTTTATGGCCTAGGGTTTGGCCTCATTTCCAGCCTCCATTGTCCAAACCCTAGACTTCGAAACCCTAAAGATATTGTGAGCCATTTCGAGTGTTCTTATGAGTGCTTGAAGTTCTTGGAAGGAAGGAAAGATTGAAGGAACAAGGAAGAGTTGCTAGATCCAGAAACCTCACTCCATTTTCATCACTTTCTGGTAATTAAGTCTCAAACTTGACTAGTAGTTGATTAGATCTCCATCTTAGCATCTTTTATGTGGTTTTTGGTCCAAATGATGTGACTCTTGGGATTTGGACGTCCCAAGTGAAGATCACTTTAGATCTAGTGTTTAGAGGGACTATCATGGCATAAAGGTGCCAACTTTATGGCCATGGAAGTCCCATGCAACCTCTAAGCTTCTATTTTGGCCTTTCTAGCTCCAAAGGGCCATGCATGTGAATAAAGCTTGAAGCTTTACTAGATCTTCTTGCCCCTAGAGTCCAGATCTATGACCCCCATGGTTTATCTTGCAGTTTTGGTGATGTTTGGATTAAGACCTTGGCCTTTTTGGGTTAGGGTTTGAGCTTAATCCATTTAGGAAAGGTATTAATGGGTAAATTTGGAAACTTTACCCTTCTAGTTGCATTTCCATCTAGATTCAGAGTATAGAGTGTAGATCTAAAGGATAAGGGCTTAATGCACTAAGAAAGGCTAACAGACTGAAGAACTCGACGAGTTCATAGAGGAACTCGACGAGTTGGGTCGGGAAATCTCGATTTTGTTAAAGGGAAGAACTCGACGAGTTGGATCGCGATTTCACAGTTCTGTGATTCATGGGAACTCGATGAGTTGAAGGGAAAACTCAGCGAGTTGAGTCAACTGGGAGCGTTGAATTTGACTTTGACTTGGATGTTGACTTTGACCTTGACTATGACTTTAACCAAGATTGACCCTGGAGGGTTATGAAGTATGGAATGGGTTCAAAAGGGTTGAGTAGAGTCCATATTTGACAAGTGTATGTAAGGGGTAGAATGATCTTTTACACCAGTGAGGACTTATGGTTACGTTAAGGGAATCCCGAACTTAATTAGTTTATATGATGACTAGCAGCTCGGGGAGCCGAAGGATCAGCAGTTCGGGGAGTCGCCAGCTAGCAACCAGAGGATTATCTGTGAGATTGAACATCGAGGTGAGTTTCCTCCTGTAGGAACGGGTCGAAGGCACCAATGTCGGCCCATATATGTATGCTTGTATATTTCCGTACCAAGGTCCGATGCGGGGCAGGTCCCGAGGAATGTTTATATGTAGGTTTCCAGACTACGGTTCGATGTCGGGTGATACCCGATGAGTATGTGCATGTTAGATTATACTTGTTGTCTGTGTGATACTTGTATGTGCCTGGTAGGGAGGTGAGTGTGGGCAGGGGCTCGTAGCTCATCATTAGCAGAGTAGGGGAAGGGCCCATGTGTAACGCCCCGATTCTCAGGTATTGTTTAAATAAGATTTATTAGGTAAAGCTCTACTCGACGAGTTGGTTGACCTACTCGTCGAGTAGCAGCGGGGTGAGATCGCGTGTTAAGTGACCTACTCGACGAGTCCATATTGGGACTCGGCGAGTAGGAGCTGGAAGATGAAACCCTAAATCCTGGGGTTTGCACCTCTATTTAAAGGAGCCTCAGCCTCCTTTGGCCTCTTTGCAGTCTTTGAGAGCTCCTTAAACCCTAATACGCGTGTGTGTGTGTGCCCATTGTGTGTTTGAAGCTTGAAAAGAGGATCTTTGGAGGGAGAAGGCTTGGAGGAGAAGGAGATTGGAGCAAGTAGAGTGTGGGAATCAACACTTATCTCAGTTCTCATCTTCTGGAGGTAACCAAATCGCCTTTTTCCTTGTGAATCTCTTCTATTGGTTGAGTTTTAGGGTTTTTGGTGAGATGTTAAGTTGGAAAGATGAGCTATGGGCTAGATCTGAGGTTGTAACTTCAGATCTAGACCCTCCTTGGATTCTAGAAGCATAAAGTTACAATGTTGGTGATGATTGAGGTCCCTCTTGAGCATGAAGCTCCATTAAGAACTTAAAATAGGCATTTAGAGCCTTTATAGCCATGCATGCACGTAAAGTTTGCAACTTTACGTGATAAGCATGCCCTAGAAGCTTGGATCTGTGATTTGGAGCCGCTGCATGGCTCAAAACAAGTCTGTATGGAAAAAGGACTGAATGGACTCGGCGAGTCGCAGGGTTGACTCGACGAGTCACATGAAGATGGCCGTGAACTCGACGAGTTGGATGAACAACTCGGCGAGTCCGATGAAGATTACCATAAGACTCGACGAGTTGATGAACAACTCGGCGAGTCGGATGAGTTTTCCCTAGGATATGTATGCGTGTGTATCCATCGAGTTGCAAGGAGGGAACTCGACGGGTGGCCTTAAAGTTTGATCGAGAATCGAAGGAACTCGACGAGTCACCCCGATGACTCGGCGAGTTGGAATGTGCTTCAAGGAACTCGGCGAGTAGCCTAGGGTACTCGACGAGTTGGGGTCAACATGGACTGTTGACCTTGACTGAGGACTTTGACTTTGACCAGGGGTTGACTGGTGGGTTATGGAGTACCTTATAAGGTTAAGGACTTATGAGTATATTGTACTATGATCATAGGTGGCGGAGCCTGTGTCAAGTGATACGAGAGTTGGAGTTTATCTTCTGAGTCGGCATCTGCAAGGTGAGTTGTCCTCACTATATCGATAGGGTCTACGGCACCAAGGACGACCCTTTAGTTGTTATTGTTATGATATGCTACATGTGGATATGATCTGTTAGATCAGAGTCAGGATAGACAGTATGTTATGCTCTTATGATCCGTAGGGATTGATATGTTAGTGACCTGCTAGGTCAGTGCTCTAGTTATGAGAGATTGCTATGTTTGGTGCTCAGTGAGGTAGATATGTTTCATGTTGTATATGTCAATATATGTTAGTTATGTGCACATGGTTATTTGCTTGTTGCTTGGGGTTGAGGTGGTCCTGCTTTGTGCTGAAGGCCAACACACTCTATGAGCGGTCCGGGAAGACTGTAGCCCACGTGGCGGTCCAGTCATGCCGAAGGCTCAGTATAGATTCAGTTGGACTGTAGGCCCGGTAGGGCGGTCCAGTCAGGCCGATGGCCCAGTATGCATGTTGATGGATGGATTGATTGATTGATTATTACGGATATGGTATTTCAGTGTGGTATTGGTATTTTGGGGATAGCTCACTAAGCCCTTGGGCTTACAGTTTTCATTTGTTTGTTTCAGGTACTTCAGGAGATCGTGGCAAGGGAAAGGCGTGACCGTACCGCTCCTCATCCTTATGATCTGTTTTGGCACACTCTGATGAATAATGTTTTGAAAACAATTTGTAAACAAATACTTTTTGGGGTTTAATTATGATTGGAAAAGTTTAAATTTGGCATGAAATTTATGGATGTTACAAGTTGGTATCAGAGCCTTGGTTTGAGCGAATTGGAGGAACACTCGTGTGAATCCAGTCTCAAATCAAGGAGATTTTCGGAAAGTAAAATTTTTAAAATGGTTTTCAAAGTAAAGGATGGAGGATGCAGAGAGTACGATCAGTCGGAGCCTGTAAGTAAACCCCAAAATACCATACAGTTATTTGATATTTTGATATGTTAGAACAGCATGCTAGTGCTAGGCTAGGGATCTTTAGGAATCGCATGATAGACTTGCCTGATTATATGATGCCCATTAGCCTAGGGTTTCTTGTAGATGGAATTGACATCATAACTGTAGATGTTTAGTCTATGCATCACGGCTGTGTATAGTCAAGATATTATAGCCTGAGAATGTCTGATTCGACCTTAGGGTAGGATTGGATATTCGAAAGTCTATCGGGTCCAGCGTTATGTGCGGCTACCATACACTAGCGCTGCAGGGGCTGATGGAAGTTCCATGGTGGTGTGAGTTGTGCAGAGCTGTGGGATCAGTTGTGAGATAGGCGATGTCCCCTAGTAGTGAGGGTTGAGCGCACATTATGTTGAGTATAGTATTAGGGCGTTGTGGTGATACTTGACACAAATATGGGTAGGTGTGGAAGGTAGTATGGGCCCGTACTACTGGAAGCACAGGACCCATACGCGTAGCAAGGAAGTCACAACCCCTAGGATTTGTGGGTTTTGGTCTCCCGATATTATGTTGTTTATCTGATGTCTTGAGTGTACCTTTCAGTATGATGGTCACGAGACGTTTTGCTGCTAGGACCAGATCAGGATCGGGATCCGGATCAGGGTCAGGGTCGGGAGACGGAGGGTTAGAGGTGCTGGTAGCACCTGAGCTCGTGGTTCAGATAGGGACTGAGGTGCTGGATGCCAGGATCCGAGAGATTCTGCACGATGAGGTCGCTGCGGCTTTCCGAGCGCAGCTACCAGAGATGTTTGGGTCGATCAAGACCGCGATGGTTGAGTATTTTGATGAGCGATATGCAGCTCTGGCAGAGACAGCAGCCGCTGCAGCCACTTCGGCTGTAACTGTGACAGGGGTTGGAGGAGGAGCCGGCACGGCTTTCCAGTACCGGGACTTCGATAACACGAAGCCCCCGACATTTGATGGTACACAGGATGCGATCAGAGCTATACAGTGGTTGTCTGATATGGAGGGCTATTTCTTCACGTGCTCATGTCCTGCTGACCAGAAGGTCAGGTGTGCTCTGAACCTGCTTAGGCTCGGGGCAAAGGACTGGTGGAGATTGACGACAGGTTCATATTCTGATGATCAGCGGGGTGCTATTACTTGGGAGCAGTTTCGGGATATGTTTCTGTTGGATTTTGGTATAATACAACATCCTATGGTGCACATACAACCCTAAATACCTTGGATCTATGTTTTCACTAATTATACATGCAAATGGTTTCCAAGGCATTAAACCTATAACTAGCATGCATTTGACATAAACCATATAATATACTAGTTAGGGAAACATACCTTTTATGTGGCTTGAAGTCTTGATGTATTTGGCCTTAAGAGCTTAGCACCAATAGTATGAAATGCATCAAATGGAATCACAACACACCTAGGACAAAGGTGGCTCTTGAGAGAGAATTCCATGCACCAAAACACCTCCATATTTCTCTAAGAAAAGAAGTGGTGATTTTGGCTATGGAGTAACCTATTTATATGTAGGATTCCAAGGGTCATGGGTATAACCCATAATCCATACCCATGGGTTTTATGATCCATGGTTCATGTGGCCCAACTCTTTATGTATCCATACATAAACTTGGTCCAACATGGATCATAAGCCTAACACATATAAATATAACTAATTATCATAATTAGTCCCCATAGATTTAATTAGTCTCTTTTGATCACTAAATTAATTCCAAATTAATTCTTGATCGATACTAATTAAAACATATGATTTCATATTAATATACTATAACTTATAATATATTAATAAACCATAAATAACCTTCTCTCAAAAGTCCATCCTAACAAATTGTCCTGATGATATGCAACCCAAATGGACCATGCTACTCTCGGGTCAAGTACATACCAATAATATTTATGGGCTTAGACATCTAATCCAACAGTCTCCCACTTGGATAAGTCTAAAACTATTATTGCAAGTACGACTTCATAACCCGACTAGCAATCGTAGCTCTTAAAGCCGCTGTCGAACTCTGAACAAATCAATGACGCGTCCATTAGATAAGGGATCATATATTCCTCCATTCTAGATATCATATGGACTGAGACATGGATTATAATCATTCTCTCTGTCCATTTGTTGTTTCCCGATTTCCGATTTATGACGACCGACTAATTGAACAAATCAAATCAGTCCAGGCTTGGCCAAGCACTTAGGGTGTCATCACTAAATCATCGAGGGGCCCACAGATATCGCTTTTATCCCTTTAAGGGTAAAAGGAATGGATAAACTTCGACTCATATGGCTTGTTCTACTACTTGTTGAATCATACACAAAGACACGTTTTATAACATCGAGTTACCAATGCGTTTTCGTGCAATCAATGTATAACCAACTCATAGTAACAACTCATATCTCTAGGTTTGAAGAATATAAGATATTATCGTCTCATGATTCACTCGTGATAAAATCCATGAAGTGATTCAAATGAGCGTGGGTTGAATCCAATACTCAGAACTTATGAGCACTCATGAATGTTGCAGCAACTCTTGCTATGTCCACTACCTTGGACATCTACAAACTCGATTCATGACAGTCTTGCCTTAATACCTACTTCCAACATATTATCGACTGTGGATGGTTTGAATAACTTAGTAATTCGAGAAGAACAACATAGTTCTTCTGGAAGTCAAAACATGCAAAGTGAAACACAATAATAATCGAATCCAATATGGTCTCAAAACTTATGAATATAAATAAAACACCTTTTATTTATCACCATATGATTACACATTATTCATTGTATACCGTTTCAAATTATCAACTTTATACTTGAATTAAAACACTAGTTGTCCCATGCTCCAAGCATGTACACTATGTTTTCTAAACACTAGTCATGCCATACACCAAGTATGCATACTATGTTTGTTCAAACATTAGTTATGCCATACACCAAGTATACACACTAAGTTTGTTTATGATCTTTACTTTGTGAAATAGATCGATTGAACATAACTCCAATGATTCTCATTTCACAGTCCCAAAACCTTATCGTAAATGTAAGAATTCCAAATTCCTACCATTTACTTAAATCTGTTAGATTTTAAACTTATATGCACTGATCCTCTTGTAATGATTATGCACAAAGTCACAAAGACTTGTCAACAGTCATTATAAGGTATTCCAATGGAGATCAACTCCATGGAAACTAAGTCTCATATTCAAAGTACATTGCTTTGGACATGCTTCTTGCATTAAGTTTTCTAATCTTACACAGATAACTTCCACCTATGGAGACAACTCCATATTCTCATTTTGACTATCACTTCTGAATAATAGATGCCTCTTTTCAGAATATGTCAATATGGTCCTTCCAAAATTAGCACTATACTTCCAACTGTCCCTGAGCAACCAATCTTTGGTAAACCTCAGATTGTCCTCGACAATTGCTTAATCATTTTAGTTATATCCAATTCTAGACCTTTTCCCTTCTTAATGCCTCTGGGCATTTGGAAAAATTTAGAAATGACAAATATTATAGCACATGCAATCGATCCTGTACCCAAAGCAAATGGTACACGATTCATGATGTCTCACATAAAGACATGATTCTAGACCAGTCTTTTGCTACAATATTTTTATTTGCCATGTTTTTCAAAATTTGACTATGAAGAGGGATGCCGTAATCATAATCGAATTTTGAGAACGCAATATATAGAATTTCCTTAAGTTGAACCAATCCAACATGAAATTCATATATATATATATATATATATATATATGTATATATATATATATATATATATATATATATATATATATATTCTTGACTAAGGATGATTAAGGTCTCAATCTAAGCCTTTAGAACTGAAATGAAGTATATCCTCTCCCTTAATTATAGCAAAACAACTTTTTCAATCCATGCGGCCTCACGAATTGAAACTTTTGTTTTCTATAATTAACATTGCTAACTTGCAACACTAGCAATAATCATCATGCTCCCACTAACATGATGATTATTAGCATAACACTTATGCTCCCACTAGCTTTGACATGTACTCAGAAATCAGCTGGACTTCTAGAAATCAATACTTTATTGACTTTCTTACCAAAGTTCAGATTTATGATACGAGATGCTTTGATAAAACTTTATCAAAATCATACACCTTTCCTTAGATAGCAAGCATGTGTGTCTAAACAATTTCAGAACTATGAAAAGGGATGCTGTAATCATAGTCTCAATTGTTTAGACCTTTTGCCATCTACTTCAAATCTACTTGGTGGAAGTGTTTCCTCACCATCATTTTCATGAATCAGAGAGAAACCTTATTACCCTTAGATTTTATGGTGTATGTGTTCTTATCCATGTGAATCGTCAAAACCATAGTCACAAGACAAGGATAATGACAAATCCAAACTCATATGGACTGAACTTATGCAATCTTAACTTCTTGCCACCTGGCAGTACAGGGCCTGCCATTGCTTCCAAGTTGTTATGCAACCAATTGAGAACTTTCAGAACTCCTATGCAAAGCCAACTTTAACTGGAGTGGGCACAGAATATGTCAACATGATAGGTTATAAACCTCAAGTCGTGTGCTAGTGAAGAACTTCAGGTTTGTATCCTTGATTAGCTCTTGAGACTTTCAAGACCTATAGGACTCCCACTGTCCTCTTGACATATAAGACTCTCTTGTCAAATATTCAAGAGATAGTTCAGATTCTTTATCAAGACAAACATGTCACACAATTAGCCTTAGTTGGTCTCTGTTTTATCTAAAACATCACAACTTACCAATTTCAAATATACAAGAGTAGAACATAATCTACTCTTACATTTGACTAGTGTTATAAACCTTCTTTAAGGCGTGTCACTCAAGTTACAATCTTGGAGTATGACTCTAAGACTTGTTTTGGAACAAAGTATGACTCATCTCCTTGATTTAACCACTTCAACAATTCAAGACTCCTATTCTTAGCCATTAGAATGCACTAAGATGACCTTAGAGGACTAATTATGATATAGTTTCTTAATCATTAAGATGATCACAAAACATGATACTAAAGTACTCTCCCATCTTTTCAGATTTGAGAAACTTTTATCTTTCTGCCTAATTTGATTCTTCTCATTCGTTCTGACATACATTGAATCTTTTCCAATGTTTCAGAATTATACTTAAACTTGTAAGTATAACCATATTTACTAAGCTTTAGTAAATCATGACGAATAGTCTTATCGATCTTTTGTGGTGGACTTGAGCAGTGCACAAGAATGTGTACTCGATCCTTTAGTCCTTTCCTTGTTCACATAAGGAATTAGTCTTAATTTTTCCAAAGCTAAAAGTTCTCATTCATCATACTATACAACTTGCATGATTCCGAGTTTCGGTCCAATTTGAAACTTGGGTGATGAGAATCTTTCCTTATTTGGCAAATTTAGACACTACCACAAATGAAAGAATCAAATCCATTTTCCAATATTGCTCTTAATGGAATCATATAAGCAACAATTTTTCACAAATGCCATTGTAAGGATACTTAAAATAAATAAAAATAAAACCTTTTTCTTTTATTTTAAAACTTTGTGGAAAAACTTCTTATCCTTACAATCCATATGAAAACCTTGTTGTTATATATTCCTAAGCAATATATATCATAACTCTTTAAGTAACAGCCCAAAATTCTGATCACCGAACCATGCGACCGAAATCCATCTTCGCGATCAGAATCAGCATATACTTCCTTTAAGCTTCCTCTCCTTTCTTTGACTCTTAAGACATCAATATGTGACCCAGTCACATCATGTAATAAGAATCTCCAAGTAGGAACTTAATAGAGTTACACAATGGACTTTACCTGAAATAGAGTCAAACTTTTGACTTTACCAGATCTTTCAGGTAAATCTGGCAGCTTCGCAGCCAATGCCCCTTCTTTTGGCAAAAGAAACATATGGACTCTTTGGAAATGGCGCATGAGACTATCTCAGACTTATCCTTTCTCTTTACCATTAGGTCAAATGACTTGACCATGGCCGATCCCTTTCCATTGGGAAGAGAAAGCTTTTCTGGACTTCTAATGTTACCATTGTCAATGTCCATGGAAGTTTGGGAAGTTGATCTTCCAATCAAATTTTGCTTTACAAGTGCCCCAAATCATTGCTAATTTAGCAGCATCAAGCAAATAGGTAAGATCATTAAGGGTCATGTCTTGATCTGTCATCAAGGTGTGACTGAAGAACCAAGTAAACAGCCAGCTACCTCGAGACTTCGACACCCGACTCTCCCGGCTTGCCAATAGGGATTGAGTGACCTTAAACTTTTCAAGTATTTGAACTTGTGGGATAGGGAGAATAATTGGAGGAGGTGGAGGAAGTGAAGCATGATTTCCAGTCCCATTAATGCACAACAAAGGGATTAATCTTTCACCTTGATTGCCATGTGGGATATCATCTTCAATAGGAAAGCTTGTTCCTAAAGATTTGGGAAGACCATAGTTGTCTGAACTAGACAACTATAATGGGAGAAATTCAAGTTTAGTTGATTTAAAGTCCTTAATATAACACCCAATATGAAATATTAAGGCTAGGATCCAACAACCTATTTATAACCGGAAGAGGGATGCCGTAATCCAAGCTATAAAATAGTTGAAGGTAGGTAAATGACGATTTACCAATTTCCACCATGAAAACGAAATATAATTAAGTTTTAATTGGATTTGAAACTCCTAGATCTTTTAAGATACATTGAACTTTCAATGGCACGTTTGAATCTCGATTGTGCCCTCTCAAGTTTGTGACTGGGATGCCGAGGATCACAAACAAGGTGTGAATAACCATGCAAATTGACTTGGTACCCTCAACTTTATCACCTAATTGATGTTCCGGTTAACCACACACGCTCCACCAATCTATGATAAACTTAAGTTACCCTTCGCCTCACATTTTCAGTCCCATGTTAGTGTGTCGGTTAACCACACACGCTCCACTAACGACTTAACAAAGGTGCAAAGTGTAATTTCATGGGTTAGCACCATTTCACATTTTCCTAAGTAACTAAGATTGGGAATTTATAATTGTTTAGTTACTTAGTATTTATCATTATACTTTTAATGAAGGGAGAATTATAGTCTTTATCCTACCCGTTCGGCTAACGACCCTCCACCACTCAAGGAAGCGGTGGGTGAGAGTGGACACCCATTAAACTGCCATTTTATAGGCAGTAACCTTATACCCCCCTTATAGACCGGCTTTGTGAATGAGGCCTACTAATGGTAAGATTGACTTTATCTTATACATATCTATATAATTAAAATTATAATAATAGTATAAGGGTTGAATTTTAAACTTTTAAAATTCTAAGGTCTAGTTTGGAATTAAAGTATACATGGGGGGTAACTTTACAAATTCCAAAACTTGAGGACAAGTTTTGAAACCTTTCAAAACTCTTGGATTTTTCATAACTTATGAGTTTAATTAAGGTTTAATGAAAAAAAATTCAAGTTCCATAACTTGATGACAAGTTATGGAAGACATTAAATCATTTAATGATGACATTAAAAATAGTGACTCTTCTATTTTCATAGCCTATGAGACTTAATGACACTTTAAAAGGAAAAACTCTTCACTTTCCATAACTTGAGGACAAGTTATGGAGTTCATAAAAACCATTAAGATCAAATATTCCAATTAACACAATAATCAAATAATTTTTCTATGATCTAGATTAAACTCATAAGTAAAGATAATTCACATCACCAATTTTCAAGAAATTAGATAATCATATAAACTAATACAAATCTTGAAACTTTGACAATTATCCTTTGAAGACTCTTGGAATTCATAACCTAAAGAGTTAATAAATGAGACATTTTACATCCATAACTTATGGAAGTTTCAAAACTCTTAAGATCATAACTTTAAAAAAAAACTTTTGAGTTCCAAAATTTTATGACAAAATTTGTAACTCCTTAAAACCATTTAGATCAAACTTTTAAAACAAATAAAATAATCATATCATTCTATCTTTTAATAAATTGACCTAATTCAACTCTTGTAGTAAAGTGACTCAAATTTTATAAATAATTAGTTTTTCATAAAATCAAGTAATTATCATAAAATTTGACAAACTTCATGTTTTTTTTTTCTTTTTTTTTTCCTTCAACTTGAAAAAAAAAATACATTTGCATCAAATATAATAGAAAACAACCTATGGCTCTGATACCACTGTTGGATTTTGGTATAATACAACATCCTATGGTACACATACAACCCTAAATACCTTGGATCTATGTTTTCACTAATTATACATGCAAATGGTTTCCAAGGCATTAAACCTATAACTAGCATGCATTTGACATAAACCATATAATATACTAGTTAGGGAAACATACCTTTTATGTGGCTTGAAGTCTTGATGTATTTGGCCTTAAGAGCTTAGCACCAATAGTATGAAATGCATCAAATGGAATCACAACACACCTAGGACAAAGGTGGCTCTTGAGAGAGAATTCCATGCACCAAAACACCTCCATATTTCTCTAAGAAAAGAAGTGGTGATTTTGGCTATGGAGTAACCTATTTATATGTAGGATTCCAAGGGTCATGGGTATAACCCATAATCCATACCCATGGGTTTTATGATCCATGGTTCATGTGGCCCAACTCTTTATGTATCCATACATAAACTTGGTCCAACATGGATTATAAGCCCAACACATATAAATATAACTAATTATCATAATTAGTCCCCATAGATTTAATTAGTCTCTTTTGATCACTAAATTAATTCCAAATTAATTCTTGATCGATACTAATTAAAACATATGATTTCATATTAATATACTATAACTTATAATATATTAATAAACCATAAATAACCTTCTCTCAAAAGTCCATCCTAACAAATTGTCCTGATGATATGCAACCCAAATGGACCATGCTACTCTCGGGTCAAGTACATACCAATAATAGTTATGGGCTTAGACATCTAATCTAACAGTTTCGCACCCGCTACGTTCCGCGCGTGGAACGGGAGCGTCTTGCTCAGGAGTTTTTGACGTTGAGGCAGGATGGGGAGTCTGTGATGGAGATTACCCGGATGTTCACTGAGAGGGCTATGTTTTGCCCGGAGTTTGCGTCAGAGCAGTCTCAGATGACTCGTTATCTGAGTATGCTCAAGACGGATATATGGCAGTTTGTGGCTACACAGCGTTGTGATACCCTCCTGAATCTACAGGAAGCCACGAGACGGTGTGAGTTGGAGATAGAGCTGCAGCTGAAGGAGCAGCGTCAGGCACCGGCACAGTCTCAACCGGCGCCTAAGCGGTCTAAGACCGCTGATACACGGTCTGGGGGTCAGCAGAGCCGCACTTATGGAAAGTGTGGCAGGGTTCATTCGGGAGTTTGTAGAGTAGGTGGTGGGTGCCACAAATGTGGCAAGGAGGGGCACTATGCCAAGGACTGCCGTCAGTCCGCCCCTCCCACAGATATGAGGATTTGTTACCATTGTCATCAGGTTGGTCATGTGAAGACCAACTGTCCGCAGCTCGCCGCCAAGTCTGCGCAGGGTTCCACGCCAGCTACTGTGAGGATTGGAGATGGGAGGCCAGTCAAGGTGGAGCCTCCGAAGGCTCAGGGTCGCGCCTTCCAGCTCACGGTCGAGGAGGCCAAGGCAGCATCGGATGTGGTTGCTGGTATGTTTCTATTCTCTGCCTCAATTATTGTATTTGTGTTATGCTTATGGATTGTACCTGTGATTAGGTACGTTTCTAGTAAATTCTTTGCCTGCTTTGGTTTTATTTGACTCGGGGGCAAGTCGGTCGTTCGTATCTCAGACTTTCAGTAGAGGGTTTAGTGTGCCGATAGATGATCTTGAGTGTCCGTTGCGAATTTCGATCGCCAACAAGCATGAAGTTTCTGCTTCTTCGGTCTACCGGGGATGCGAGTTGGAGATTTTCGGGGTGTCCTTCCCGATAGATTTGATTCCTATCCCCATGGTGGATGTATGCGTGATTGTAGGGATGGATTGGCTTATCTGTTTTGGCGCCATGATCGACTGTGAGGGACAGCGGGTGGTGGTTCGAACCCCAAGTCGGGGAGAACTGGTAGTATATGGCGAGGGCACCAGGTCGGGATCAGGGTTTTGTTCGGCAGCCAGGGCTCGACAGTATGTTCAGCACGGGTGTGCTGGTTATTTGGCGTATGTGGTAGATACGCGGGTTAGAGAGCAACTCTCAGTTTCAGAGGTCCCGGTGGTTAGAGAGTTTACTGATGTGTTTCCGGAGGAGTTACCCGGAGTGCCTTCGGTGAGGCAGGTTGAGTTCAGGATTGATCTAGTGCCAGGTGCGGCCCCTATCGCCAAGGCGCCGTACCGTTTGGCACCGCCTGAGATGCTGGAGCTATCATCTCAGTTGCAGGAGCTGCTGGGTAAGCAGTTTATCCGTCCAAGTAGTTCAACCTGGGGAGCACCGATCCTTTTCGTCAGGAAGAAGGACGGTTCGCACAGGATGTGCATTGATTATAGGGAGCTGAACAAGTTAACGGTGAAGAACCGTTATCCGCTCCCGAGGATAGACGATCTTTTCGATCAGCTGCAGGGTGCATCTTGGTTTTCCAAGATTGATTTGAGATCAGGATACCACCAGGTCAGGGTGAGGGAGGAAGACGTGGAGAAGACCGCATTTCGGACTCGTTATGGTCATTACGAGTTCGTGGTGATGCCTTTTGGACTCACCAACGTGCCAACAATGTTCATGGATCTGATGAACCGAGTCTGCAGACCGATGCTCGATCGCTAGGTCATTGTGTTCATAGATGATATCTTGGTATATTCCAAGACCCGAGAGCAGCACGGGGAGCATCTCAGGGAGCTGCTGGAGGTTCTGCGGCGAGAACGGCTGTATGCCAAGTTCTCGAAGTGTGAGTTTTGGTTACGAGAGGTCCAGTTCCTCGGACATCTCGTTAACCAGGAGGGGATTTTGGTCGATCCGGCCAAGGTGGAGGCGGTTATGCAGTGGGAGACTCCGAAGTCTCCCTCAGACATCAGGAGTTTCTTGGGTTTAGCAGGGTACTACCGGAGATTTATTCGAGACTTCTCCAAGATTGCAGTACCCCTCACTCGTCTTACGAGGAAGGGGGTGGATTTCCGGTGGGGCCCTGAGCAGCAGAGGGCGTTTGAGACCCTCCGGCGATGTTTGTGTGAGGTACCAGTGTTGACGCTCCCCAAGGGAGTCGAGGATTTTGTGGTATTTTGTGATGCATCCATCACAGGTCTGGGGGTGGTCCTCATGCAGAGGGGACGGGTGATAGCCTATGCATCGCGGCAGCTGAAGCCGCATGAGACGAGATACCCTACGCACGATCTTGAGTTGGGAGCGGTGGTTTTCGCTCTCAAGATTTGGAGGCATTATCTGTACGGGGTCCGGTGTACTATATACACGGATCATAAGAGTTTGAGGCACATCATGGATCAGCCGAACCTGAACATGAGGCAGCGCAGGTGGCTGGACGTAGTCAAGGACTATGATTGTGAGATTCTTTACCATCCTGGTAAAGCGAATGTGGCTGCGGACGCTTTGAGCCGCAAGTCAGCTGGGTCTTCAACCCCGGCAAGGTGTATGAGGATAGCGGTGGATTCCCCACTTGTGAGCTTGATTAGGGATGCTCAGGTCGAGGGCATGAGACCAGAGAACTGAAAGATGGAGCGGATTAAGGGCGAGAACGCCCGGTTTGTTCAGGATAGCCGCAGATTATTGACCCGGCACGGTCGGGTTTGGGTTCCGATGTCCGGAGGGATCCGGCAGACAGTGATGGAGGAGGCTCATAAGTCTCACTTTTCTATACACCCGGGGGCCACCAAGATGTACCGGGATCTGAGTTTGAGCTACTGGTGGCCGTGCATGAAGCGAGAAATCATTGGGTATGTTGAGAGGTGCTTGACCTGTAGGATGGTCAAGGACGAGCATCAGAGGCCGCATGGTAAGCTGCAGCCTCTGGAGATTCCCATGTGGAAATGGGAGCATATCACGATGGACTTCATTACGAAGTTGCCGAGGACAGCGAAGGGGCTTGATGCTATATGGGTCATCGTGGATCGGTTGACCAAGAGTGCCCATTTCTTGGCCATACGGGAGAGTTCGTCGGCTGAGAAATTGGCCGACATGTATGTCAGCGAGATTGTCTCTCACCATGGGGTTCCAGTTTCTATCGTTTCCAATCGGGATGTCAGGTTTACCTCCCGTTTTTGGCAGAAGTTCCATGAGGAACTGGGTACGCGACTACATTTTAGTACGGCGTTCCATCCGCAGACTGATGGGCAGAGTGAGCGGACCATTCAGACCCTCGAGGATATGTTGAGGGCGTGCGACATTGATTTCGGTGGGAGTTGGGATTCCCACCTACCGCTTGCAGAGTTCGCCTACAACAACAGCTATCATTCCAGTATTGGCGCCCCGCCTTTCGAGCTGTTGTATGGGCGGAAGTGTAGGACCCCAGTCTGCTGGGGCGAGGTTGGGCACAGGGTGATGGGTCGGACAGAGGTAGTTCTACAGACTACCAAGATGATACAGCAGGTTAGTCAGCGACAACAGACCGCTCAGAGTCGGCAGAAAAGTTATGCCGACCGACGCCGATCTGAGCTGGAATTTCAGGTGGGTGACATGGTTCTCCTGAAGGTCTCACCCTGGAAGGGAGTGATCCGCTTCAGGAAGAGGGGAAAATTGGGTCCCCGTTACATTGGGCCGTTCAGGATTGTTGCCAGGGTTGACAGGGTGGTTATAGGCTAGAGCTTCCGGAGGAGCTTAGCCGGATCCACAGGACATTTCATGTTTCACAATTGCGAAAATGCATTATGGACCAGGAGGCAGTGGTATCGTTGGATGACATTCAGGTCGATGAGCGCCTGAACTATGTGGAGAGGCCTGTGGCTATTTTGGAAAGGAAGAAGAAGATTCTACGGAACAAGGAAATACCTTTAGTAAAGGTACAGTGGGAACATCGGAGGGGATCCGAGTGGACATGGGAGCCGGAGGCGGAGATGCGCGAGCATTACCCGACATTGTTTATTCCAACAGACTTCGAGGGCGAAGTCTAGTTCAAGTGGGGGAGAGTTGTAACGCCCCGATTCTCAGGTATTGTTTAAATAAGATTTATTGGGTAAAGCTCTACTCGACGAGTTGGTTGACCTACTCGTCGAGTAGCAGCGGGGTGAGATCGCGTGTTAAGTGACCTACTCGACGAGTCCATATTGGGACTCGGCGAGTAGGAGCTGGCAGATGAAACCCTAAATCCCGGGGTTTGCACCTCTATTTAAAGGAGCCTCAGCCTCCTTTGGCCTCTTTGCAGTCTTTGAGAGCTCCTTAAACCCTAATACGCGCGTGTGTGTGTGCCCATTGTGTGTTTGAAGCTTGAAAAGAGGATCTTTGGAGGGAGAAGGCTTGGAGGAGAAGGAGATTGGAGCAAGTAGAGTGTGGGAATCAACACTTATCTCAGTTATCATCTTCTGGAGGTAACCAAATCGCCTTTTTCCTTGTGAATCTCTTCTATTGGTTGAGTTTTAGGGTTTTTGGTGAGATGTTAAGTTGGAAAGATGAGCTATGGGCTAGATCTGAGGTTGTAACTTCATATCTGGACCCTCCTTGGATTCTAGAAGCATAAAGTTACAGTGTTGGTCATGATTGAGGTCCCTCTTGAGCATGAAGCTCCATTAAGAACTTAAAATAGGCATTTAGAGCCTTTATAGCCATGCATGCACGTAAAGTTTGCAACTTTACGTGATAAGCATGCCCTAGAAGCTTGGATCTGTGATTTGGAGCCGCTGCATGGCTCAAAACAAGTCTGTATGGAAAAAGTACTGAATGGACTCGGCGAGTCGCAGGGTTGACTCGGCGAGTCACATGAAGATGGCCGTGAACTCGACGAGTTGGATGAACAACTCGGCGAGTCCGATGAAGATTACCATAAGACTCGACGAGTTGATGAACAACTCGGCGAGTCGGATGAGTTTTCCCTAGGATATGTATGCGTGTGTATCCGTCGAGTTGCAAGGAGGGAACTCGACGGGTGGCCTTAAAGTTTGATCGAGAATCGAAGGAACTCGACGAGTCACCCCGATGACTCGGCGAGTTGGAATGTGCTTCAAGGAACTCGGCGAGTAGCCGAGGGTACTCGGCGAGTTGGGGTCAACATTGACTGTTGACCTTGACTGAGGACTTTGACTTTGACCAGGGGTTGACTGGTGGGTTATGGAGTACCTTATAAGGTTAAGGACTTATGAGTATATTGTACTATGATCATAGGTGGCGGAGCCTATGTCAAGTGATACGAGAGTTGGAGTTTATCTTCCGAGTTGACATCTGCAAGGTGAGTTGTCCTCACTATATCGATAGGGTCTATGGCACCAAGGCCGGCCCTTTAGTTGTTATTATTATAATATGCTACATGTGGATATGATCTGTTAGATCAGAGTCAGGATAGACAGTATGTTATGCTCTTATGATCCGTAGGGATTGATATGTTAGTGACCTGCTAGGTCAGTGCTCTAGTTATGAGAGATTGCTATGTTTGATGTTGTATATGTCAGTATATGTTAGTTATGTGTACATGGTTATTTGCTTGTTGCTTGGGGTTGAGGCGGTCATGCTTTGTGCTGAAGGCCAACACACTCTATGAGCGGTCTGTGAAGACTGTAGGCCACGTGGCGGTCCAGTCATGCCGAAGGCTCAGTATAGATTCAGTTGGATTGTAGGTCCGGTAGGGCGGTCCAGTCAGGCCGATTGCCCAATATGCATGTTGATGGATGGATTGATTGATTGATTATTACGGATATGGTATTTCAGTGTGGTATTGGTATTTTGGGGGTAGCTCACTAAGCCCTTGGGCTTACAGTTTTCAGTTGTTTGTTTCAGGTACTTCAGGAGATCGTGGCAAGGCAAAGGCGTGACCGTACCGCTCCTCATCCTTATGATCTGTTTTAGGACACTCTGATGAATAATGTTTTGAAAACAATTTATAAACAAATACTTTTTGGGTTTTAATTATGATTGGAAAAGTTTAAATTTGGCATGAAATTTATGGATGTTACACCATGATAGGCGAGGCCTTAGCATATAGTATTGTGTATGATTCTTTATGTGCTATTATGATTCTATGTTATTGTTTGTATGTGTATAGCGGGCGAGGCCCAGAGACAGGCGGGGCCTGGAAGGAAACATATCTGTATACTGATGTCGGGCGGGGCCCGAGGAAGGGGGCGGGGGCCCAATATATGTAGTATGTGTATGGTATATGGTAGTATGGGGAGCTTACTAAGCTTCGTGCTTACGGTTTTCAGTTTTGGTTTCTGGTACTTCCAGTTGCAGAGAGAAGAGCTCGGGATGACTGCATTGCACACACCAAGATGTTTTAGCCTGGGATGTTTTACTATGATATTTTGATACTTTGATAATAATGTTTTAAGATATTTTTATTATGCTTTGATGAAAGGATTTGATAATTAAGGTTGTATTTAATGATTTAAAGTGAAATTTTTGGTCATGATTTTTGGGATGTTTATGTTGCTTCTCTCTAAATTATTTGTTATAAGCTTTAAGGCTTAAGAAGAACATATATACAAGTGAATACTAACATCTTGGGGTGGTATTTCTTTGGCTGGTGGATACTTTTAGAGAGCTTCTCCCTTGAAGCTTAATGCATCACTTCATCAACTTCCATCTCCCATGAGAATCAAAGTCTTCAAAGATTGTAACACTTTACTTTCTATGGTTGATTTAATCTTTCCTTGATTACAAAATGGTCATTGGTGTGTTAAAAAGAGTTTTAAGTTTATTCATATTTTTTAGACTTCCGTTGCCGTTTTTGGTGTTTTTGGAAAACTGATTTTAAATCAAATCCAACAAAAAATACCTATTGTTAAACTTTTAATTACTTTCTATGTAACTAAAAGGTAGGTTATAGCCACACTTATAACACATTCATGTCGACATACTGTCACCTAAAGCCACTTAAGTAACAAAAATGTGTGTCTAAAAAGTATTTACAACCACATATTCCATAAAAAGCCTTGTTTACATCTATACAAATAGCCCTACCTTTTTACGCTACTGTCACACATTTAAATGCCGAATTTTAATGTGACCATAAGATGCCTAGGGTGCCATCACAAATGGTCATATTTTCGACGGAAAAAATAAAGTGTGACTATAAGGATACAATCACATTTTTAAGGCTTGAAAAAGTGTTATTGTATGTCATTTGTCTTGTAGTGAATCTAAACAAGCTGAGACACTCTTAAGGGTTGTTTAGGATTGTTTTTGAAAATGATTTATTGATTTAGGTTCTATTTGTCAGACTAGTTTAAAAGTTAGTTCTTAGCTGATAACCTAGCTAGTAGCTGCTAAACTAGGTTATGATATAATAGTTCTTGGAAGAAAGTATCTTATAAGCTATATACAACTATAAAGCAACACCAATGGGCTTCTAGCCCAGCGGTACCGGGTGTTGCCCTCCCTCCTAGAGGTTGAGGGTTCAAGTCTCATTGGAGACATAGGTGGAATTAGGAGTAGTTTAGGAGTAGAGTAGATTTGTTGTTCTAAAAAAAACTATAAAGCAACATAAATTGATATTTAGGTATATAACTTAAATAAAATAATAATAGATATAGTAAGGGTATATTTGGAATATTATTGAAAAAACTACATAAGCTTATCAAAAACTCTCTCACTGTAGCTTATGAAAAGCTAGTTTGTAAGCTAGTAGTTTTATGGTTTACCAAAGAGTAAGTCAAAATACGGTATATTTGTTTTGAAAAAAACTATTTATTAGCTTTTCAAAAGCTCAATACGCCTAAAAAAGTGATTAGTAATGGATAATTGTTTTTTTGAAAGAGATTTTCAAAACTGTCAACACTAGTACAAAACTGGGCTTTATCCACGTAAAAAACTTATCATTATAGACATATTATGTCGAGTTTTTTTTTTCGTTCAATATGAAAGGAAATGTCACGATATTGAAGATAAGTTATGATTTCGTTCAGTTGTGGTGAGTATAACCCATGAAAACCCATTATTATAGGTCAAACTCGTCATTATATGGTAGGGTGTTTTTGGATATGTATCTATCTTATTTTGATAATCGCCATGAATAATAAGCTTATAGTGATGTGTTTTCCTATAGTCATAAATGTTCACTTATAGTCACCGTTTATAAATATTATTGGCGCCAATGTTGACTTTTGGAGACACGAATGTAATTAAGCTATAAGGATAATTTATCTTTACTAACATGTTTAATGGTTTATCATTACTATTGTTTACATACACAGACAAATAAAAAATTAGGACGTCACCAAAAATCATATATACTAACGTGCTATTTATTTCCTTATGCTTATTGATAACTTTTGGTTGCATGTTTAATATTATATCATGAATATTGTGTACATTTACTCACTCATTGAGCAATTAAACGGTGAGAATAATACACTTATAGTGATGTGTTTTTCCTATAGAGTCATAAATGTTCACTTATACTCACCGTTTATAAATATTATTGTGGCCATTGTTGACTTTTGGGGACACAAATGTAATTAAGCTGTAAGGATAAGTTATCCTACTAACATGTTTAATGGTTTATCATTACTATTTTTACATACACCGCTAAATAAAAAATTAGGAGGTCACCAAAAATGATCTATACTAACGTGTTTTTTCTTTTATTATGATTATTGATAACTTTTGCTGACATGTTTAATATTATATCGTGAATATTGCGTACATTTACTCACTCATTGGCAATTAAACGGTGACCATAAAATGATTATGGTGATGTGTTTTTTTCCTATAAAGTCATAAATGTTCACTTATAGTCATCATATATAAATATTATTGTGGACATTGTTAAGTTTTGGAGACACGGATGTAATTAAGCTGTAAGGATAAATTATCCTTACTAATATGTTTAATGGTTTATCACTACTACTGTTTACATACACCGGAAAATAAAATATCAGGACGTCACCAAGATGCATCTGAAAATAAACATCCCATGAAAAGACAAACATTACTGGAGAAAAAGCACAGTGAGGCTTTCCGTCATTGGTTAAAAGAGGAGGTAAAATAATGATCCAAGTTATTATTTTTTTTTTTTGAGAAATTTGCACATTTTTCTCTATCATTCATTAATTGTTTGAACAAAACAGTAATTTATCAATCTGCCCTCCTGATGCTTGTCATTTTAATGATTTTTAGGTAAAGCGAGAGATGACGATCGACAAACATAGTATTTCAGAGGACTTAAGGTAGGTTTCTCATGGCTCACAACATGGGATATGAAATATGTTGTATATCACATCAATGGCTACCTATTTCGTATACAATCCCGTGAATGTATAGTTAACCAAAATAGCGGGGTTTACGTAGAATCGACTCACATGCACATATCTAGAAAAGAAGAAGTATCCTATGACAATAAATTTTCTAATGGTGTTCTACAAGATATATGGGTTCTAGATTATCATATAAGAAAAATTCATATTTTCAAGTGTGACTGGGGTGGTCATAATAAAATAGTGGTTAAAAGTGATCATCTTGGCTACACCTTGGTAGAACTCGATACATTAGGGCATAAGGACCATCCATGTCATACTTGCCTCCCAAGCACGATATGTATTCTGTAACACCCAGACTCTCAGGTACAAACTTTCAGTCTTATATTTCCATTGAAAAGGTCGACTCGACGAGTTGGATGCCCTGACTCGTCGAGGCACGGTTTTGGTCGCGGGTCTTAAGTGACCGACTCGACGAGTCGAAGGACAGACTCGACGAGTTGGAACTGGAATGAGAAAACCCTAATTTCAGGGTTTTCACCCTATTTAAAGGACCTTAAGTCCCTTCCTTCAGCCCCCTAATCACTTGTTGACGGCTAAAAGGAAACCCTATTCAATCTAGACTCCATTCTTGAGTGTGTGAGGAACTAAAGTGTGTTTTGGTGCTTTCTGTTTGGTTTTGAGCATTCTAACACTCCTAAGGTGTATATGCAACCCTAGAAAACCTTGGATCTATGTTTGACTAAGATACATGCAAAATTGATTTTCCAAGGTTCATAATCCTATCTAGCATACATAGGGAACTTTAAACATAAAAGTAAGCTAGAAAACATACCTTGTAGTAGTTTGGATTCCTTGAAAACCATGAGAGCCTAGCACCCCAAGTGTGATGCCTCAAATGTCTCACACAACACCAAATGTACTTGGAATAAACTTTGAGAGAAATGCCACACTTCTTAAAATCGGCTAGCCCTCTTCTTTCTTGCTTGTAGTGCCGATTTTGGTGAACATAAGGATCCTTATATAGTGTGTTACAATTAGGGTAAACCCTAATTGTCATGACCTTTCATTTCCATGACCCATGGGTTCTATAACCACCATGGAGCATCCATGGAGCATCCTATGGGTTTTAGCCCAACTTGATAATCCATGGAGCATTAGTCCACTATACAAGTATGAGTGATTTACACAATCAACCCATGTATTTAATTAGTCATCTTTTGATCACTTAATTAATACTTGATTAATTCTTGATCAATACTAATTAAATCATATTATTAATATATTAGAACTTATAATATATTAATAAACCTTAAGTGTTTTTTCTCTCATTTTAGTCTATCCAAATGCATGATGCCATGCAACCCAAATGGACCATGGCAACCGGGTCAAGTACATCCCAGAAATAGTTATGAACTTAGACACCTAATCCAACAGTCTCCCACTTGGATAAGTCTAATAAATATATCTGCAAGAATAACTTCATGAACTGATCAGCAATCATAGCTCTTTCAAGGTCTCGCGGAACTGAGATGATGATGATACGCCATTTTAGATAAGTGATCATATAATCCTCTGTTCTAGATATCAGCCAGACAAATACATGGAACAATGTCTTACTTATTGTCTAGCAGTTTGTTTCTCGATTTCCGATTTGTTTGACATAGAACTTATTTGAACACATCAACTTAGTTCTGACCGGGCCCGGTACATGGGTCAACACAAAATCATCGAGGGGCCCAGATATCGCTTCTAATCCAAGAAGGAACAGATAAACTTCGATTCATATGCTTGTTCTACTACTTGTTGAATCACACACAAAAGCACGTTTTATAACATCGAGTTACCAATGCGTTTTCGTTCAATCAATGCATAACCAACTCATAGGCAACAAGTCATATCTCTAGGTTTGAAGACATATATGTTATTACCGTCTCATGATCACTCGAGATAAATTCCATGAAGTGATAACAGTGAGCGTGGGTTGAATCCAATACTCAGAACTTATGAGCACTCATGAGTGTTGTAGCACCACTTTGTCCAACATCTTAGACCTCTACAAGCCAACCCATGACAGTCTTGATTCATATCTACTTCCAACATATGACCGACTGTGGATGGTTTGAATAACTTAGTCATTCAGGAAGAGCGACTTAGTTATTCTGTAAGTCAAAACATGCAAAGTGAAACACAAGAATAATCGAATCACTATGGTCTCAGAACTTATGAATATAAATAAAAACACCTTTTTTTATCACCATATTGATTACACATTATTCATTGTATACTGTTTCAAACTATCAACTTTATACTTGAATTAAAACAATAGTTGTCCCATGCTCCAAGCATGTACACTATGTTTTCTAAACACTAGTCATGCCATACACCAAGTATGCACACTATGTTTGTGTAAACATTAGTCATTCCATACACCAAGTATGCACACTAAGTTTGTCTATGATCTTTACTTTGTGAAATAGATCGACTGAACATTAATTCCAATGATACTCATTTCATAATCCCAAATCCTTACTGCAAATGCACGAATGCCAGATTCCTGCCATTTACTTAAATCTGTTAGATTCTAAACTTATATGCATTGGTCCTCTTGTAATGATTATGCACAAAGTCACAAAGACTTGTCAACAGACATTACATAGTACTCCAATAGAGAACAACTCCATGGAAATGAAGTATCATATTCAAAGTTCATTGCCTTTGAACATTCTTCTTGCATTAAGTTTCTTAATCTTAAACAGATTTAATGAATAACTTCCACCTATGGGAATATTTCCATATTCTCATTTTAACTATCACTTCTGCACAAGAGTTGCCTCTTTTCAGAATATGTCAATATGGTCCTTCCAAAATTAACACTATACTTCCAACTGTCTCTGAGCAACCAAACTTTGGTAAACCTTAGATTGTCCTCAACAATTGCTTAATCAATTTAGTCATATCTAGTTCTAGTACTTTTTCCCTCTTAATGCTCTGGGCATTTTGGAAAAATTTAGAACAGATGAATATTATAGCACATGCAATCGATCCTATATCCGAAGCATATGGGACACGAGTCATAAAGACATGATACTAGACCAGTCTTTTTCTATAATATTTCTATTTCTATTTGCCAAGTTCTCATAATTCAGATTATGAAAAGGGATGCCGTAATCATAATTGAATTTTAGAACACAAATAACGGACCCATATATAGAATTTCCTTATGTTGAGCTATTCCAACATGAAATTCATATATATATATATATATATATATATATATATATATATATATATATATATATATATATATATATATATATATATATATATATATATATATCCTTGACTAAATATGATTAAAACCTCAATCTAAGCTTTTAGAATTGAAATAAAGTATAGTTTTCTCTCCCTTAATTATAGCAAAACAACTTTTTCCCAATTGAAACCTTTTGTTTTGTATAATTAACATTGCTAACTTGCAACACTTATTATAATTATCATGCTCCCACTTGCATGATGATTATTAGCATCACACTTATGCTCCCACTAGCTTTGACATGTACTCAGAAATCTGCTGGACTTCTAGAAATCAATACTTTATTGACCTTCTTACCAAAGTTCATATTTCTGATATGAGATGCTTTGATAAAACTTTATCAAAATCATACACCTTTTCCTTAGATAGCACACATGTGTGTCTAAACAATTACAGAACTATGAAAAGGGATGTTGTAATCATAGTCTCAATTGTTTAGACCTTTGCCATTTCTCACAAGTCCATGTTAATGTGTCGGATAACCACACACGCTCCATTAACGACTTTGAGAATGCAAATATCACAATTGCTATCTAGTTAAAATCTACTTAGTGAAAGCGTTTCCTCACCATCGTTTTCATGAATCGGAGAGAAACCTTATGACACTTAGGTTCTATGGTGTATGTGTTCCTATCTATGTGAATTTGTCAAAACCATAATCACCAGACAAGGTTAGCGACAAATCCAAACTCATATGGATTGAACTTGTGCAGTCTCAACTTCTTGCCACCTGGAAGCACAAGCGCCTGCCATTGCTTCCAAGTTGTTATGCAACCAATTTAGAACTCTCAGAACTCATATGCAAAGCCAACTTTAACTGGAGTGGGCACAAAAATAGGAATATGTCAACACGATAGGTTATAAACCTCAAGTCGTGTGCTAGCGATAAACTATAGGTTTTTTTCCTTTCTTGATTAGACTCCCACTGTCCTCTTGACATATAAGACTCACTTGCCAAATATTCAAGAGATAGTGTGGATTCTTTATCAAGACAAACACTTCACACAATTGGCCTTAATTGGTCTTTGGTTTATCCAAAACATCACAACTTACCGATTTCAAATGTACAAGAGTAGGATACATTTTACTCTTACATTTGACAAGTGTTATAAACCTTTTTTTTAAGATATGTCACTCAACTTACAGTCTTAGAGTATGACTCTAATACTTGTTTTGGAACGAAGTATGACTCACCTTCTTGATTTAACCATTTAAGCAATTCTTGATTCCTCTTTTTAGCCATAGGAATGCACTAAGATGTCCTTAGAGGAAAAATTGTGATATGGTTTCTTAATCATTAAGATGATCACAAAACATGATACTAAAGTACTCTCCCATCTTTTCAGATTTGAGAAACTTTTATCTTTCTGCCTAATTTGATTCTTCTCATTCATCCTGCAAAACATTGAAAATTTTTGCAATGCTTCAGAATTATACTTAAACTGGTAAGTATAACCATATTTACTAAACCTTAGTAAATTATGATGAATAATCTTATTGATCTTTTGTGGTGGACTTGATCAGTGCACAAGAATGTGTACTCGATCCCTTGGTCCTTCACTTGACTCACATATAAATGTGAACAAGGAATTAGTCTTAATTTTCCAAAGCTGAAAGTTCTCATTCATCATACTATACAACTTGCATGATTCCAAGTTTCGGTCCAATTGAAACCTTGGGTGATGAGAATCTTTCCTTATTTGATAAATTTAGACACTACCACAAATGAAAGAATCAAATTCACATTTCCATTATTGCTAGAAACATATAAACATCAATTTTCCATAAAAGACATTGCAAGAAGATATAAACTAAAATAAAATCAAAATTTTATTTATTTATAAAAATGTGGAAAAAAAATTTTCCTTACAATGCAGCTTTAAATGAAACTATGCTATTACATATTTCCTAGCAATCTATCATAACTCTCTAAGTAGTAGCTCAAGAATCCGATCTTTGAACCATGCGATTGAGATCCATCTTCGCGATCAGATTCAGCATACACTTTCTTTAAGTTTCCTTCCCTTTGCTTGATCCTGCCAAACACCAAAATGTAATCGAGTCACATTTTGTATTAAGAATCATCAATAAGGAACTTAACAGAGTTAGATAGTGGACTTACCTGGAGCAGAGTCAAATCCTTTTGATTTTTTCTTCTCTCTTAGATCTTTCAGGTAGTTAGGGCAGTTTCGCAACCAATGCCCCTTCTCTTGACAATGAAAACATATAGACTCTTTGGGAATGGTACACGGGACTATCACAGACTTAGCTTTTCCCTTTACCTTTTGGTCAACCGGGTTGACCAAGGCTGATCCCTTTCCATTGGGAAGAGAAAGCTTTTCTGGACTTCCAATGTTACCATTGTCAATGTCCATGGAATTTTGAGAAATAGACCTTCCACCCATATTTGCTTGACCATTGCGCCACATCATTTCTGAATCAGCAGCAACAAGTAAATAAGATAGATCTATTAGGGTCATGTCGTGATCTGTCACATAGTAGTTCTTAACGAACTCACTATAAGACTCAGGAAGTGATTGAAGAACCCAGTCAATAGCCAACTTCCTTGGGACAATGACACCCAACATTCTCAACCTGTCAAAGTGTGACTTCATTCCTAAGGCATGAGAACACACATGTCTTCCATCTTCATGTTTCATTTCTAGTAGGGTTTAAGTGACCTTGAATTTTTCAAGTCTTCGAGCTTGTGGGTCAGGAAGAATAAATGGAGGAGGTGGAGATAGAGAAATATGATTTCCATGAGATTTGGGAAGATCACAGTTGTCTAAACCAGACATCTGCAATGGGAGATATTCAAGTTAGTTGATTTTAAGTCCTTAATATAACACCCAATATGAAATATTAAGGCTAGGACCCAACACAATATTTTATAACTTGGAAGAGGGATGTCGTAATCCAAGCTATAAAATATTTGAAGGTAGGTAAATGACGATTCACCAATTTCCACCATGAAAAAACGAAATAAATTATTAGGTTTTAATTGGATTTGAAACTCCTAGATCTTTTGAGATTCATTGAACTTTCAAAGGCATGTTTCAATCTCGAGTGTGCCCTTTAGGTTTTGTGACTGGGATGTCGAGGATCACAAAACAAGGTGTGAAGTAACCATGAAAATTACTTGGTACCCTTAATGTATTACCCCTCAATCGATGTGCCGGTTAACCACACGCGCTCCATCGATACTATAATAAACATTAAGTTACCCTTTACAAAGTGTAATTTCATGGGTTAGCACCTTATTCACTTTTTTCCTAAAGTAACTAAGATTGGGAATTATAAAACATTTAGTTACTTTATATTCATCATTAATACTTTTAATGAAGGGATAACTCTAGTCCTTGTCTTACCCGTTCGGCTAACGACCCTCCACCGATCAAGGAAGTGGTGGGTGAGAGTGGACACCAATTAAGCTGCCATTTTATAGGCAGCAACCTTATACCCCCCCCCCCTTATAGACCGGCTTCATGAATGAGGCCTACTAACGGTAAGACTGACTTGCTCTTATACATATATATATATATATATATATATATATATATATATATATATATATATATTATTAACTTATAATATTATAAAGTATAAGGGTTGAATTTTAAATTTTAAAATTCTGGGGTTGGAACTAAAGTTTTTAAAGTGACTTTACATGTTCCAAAACTTGAGCGCAAGTTTTGTAACTTTACAAAACTTTTCAATTCATAACTTATGAGTTATTGTTTATTAAAAATGAAGACTCTTCATTTTTGTAACTTATGTGTTCTTTTAATGGATTTATTACAAAGTGACTTTTGGTTATCCATAACTTGAGGACAAGTTATGGACTCCATTAAAACACATCATGATCACGAATTAACTACCAATCAAAAGCACATAATTCCTATGATCTTGCAAGAACTCATAAGAACATGAATATTCATATCAAAATTTCAAGAACATATGAACACAGATAAACATGTTTTGATATTAGCCATTGTAAATGGATTAGAACAACCATTACACCATCTAAAACAATTTTAATAACACCAAGAACAGTTTAGGGTAATGTTTCTAGTCCATTTCCAGCAGCAAAAATCGAAAATCTACACACTGCCTGGCCAACTCGTCGAGTGCAAGAACTGACTCCCCGAGTTGGTTGAAGATACGCTTAGACTCGTCGAGTCCCCTCATGGACTCGGCGAGTCCCCTGTGCAGACAGCAAGAATTTCGACTTTTTCAGCTATTTTACATCAAGTATCAAACAAACAAACCTGGCTCTGATACCACTATTGGGTTTTGAGCATTCTAACACTCTTAAGGTGTACATGCAACCCTAGAAAACCTTGGATTTATGTTTAACTAAGATACATGCAAAATTGATTTTCCAAGGTTCATAATCCTATCTAGCATACATGGGGAACTTTAAACATAAAAGTAAGCTAGAAAACATACCTTGCAGTAGTTTGGATTCCTTGAAAACCTTGAGAGCCTAGCACCCTAAGTGTGATGCCTCAAATGTCTCACACAACACCAAATGCATTTGGAATAAACTTTGAGAGAAATATCACACTTCTTAAAATCGGCTAGCCCTCTTCTTTCTTGCTTGTAGTGCCGATTTTGGTGAACATAAGGATCCTTATATAGTGTGTTACAATTAGGGTAAACCCTAATTGTCATGAACTTTCATTTCCATGACCCATGGGTTCTATAACCACCATGGAGCATCCTATGGGTTTTAGCCCAACTTGATAATCCATGGAGCATTAGTCCACGATAAAAGTATGAGTGATTTACACAATCAACCCATATATTTAATTAGTCATCATTTGATTACTTAATTAATACTAGATTAATTCTTGATCAATACTAATTAAATAATATTATTAATATATTAGAACCTATAATATATTAATAAACCTTAAGTGTTATTTCTCTTATTTTAGTCTATCCAACTGCATGATGTCATGCAACCCAAATGGACCATGCCAACCGGGTCAAGTACATCCCAGAAATAGTTATGAACTTAGACACCTAATCCAACACTTTCATTAAGAGAATTCAAAGATTTAGAGGCTTGGATTCAAGAAGAGGAAGTGGATCTGCCATCTACATCGTTTTGGGAGCTAGCTTGAGGTAAAAATCTTGTAACTCGACCCTTTCATACTTAGATCTCTATATATTAAGATTAGGTCCATTTTATCTTGTTTGGTGTTTCATTTCGAGTAATGATCATGATCTGAAGTTGCAACTTCAGATCTAGACTCATCTTGGTTCTTTTGGTCATAAAGTTTCAGCCTTTAGCAAGATAATGCCTTATCCTCACTTAGAACCTTTTCTCTAGCTTGATTTTGGCCATTAGCACCTTGTATGTACGTAAAGTTTGCAAATTTACGTAGGAAGTATGCTCTAGGAACTCAGATCTGCAATATGGAGCTTTGGGGTGGCTTATAAGCATCTGAATGGAGAAAGGACAGAAGAGACTCAACGAGTTGCTTAGCCAACGCGGCGAGTCTGATGAAGATTGGCCTTGAAGGTTTCTACATGGACTCGGCGAGTCACTAAGGTGACTCGACGAGCCAGATAGGGTTTCCTCGACTTCAGATCACGCATACAATCGACGAGTTGGTGGTAAATTCGGCGAGTCAGTGAGGGTTTTATGACCTTCTGAACCCTTGAGGAACTCGATGAGTTGCTAGCTGCACTTGACGAGTTGGGTCAACATGGACTGTTGACTTTGAATACTAACTTTGACTTTTACCAAGGGTTGACCAGTTTGACCCCTGGGGGTGTTTTAGTAATTGGGAATTTATGGGAGTGGTCTCATGGTAAATATAGGTGGTGGAGTTCGTGGCTTTGGTTCGAGAGTTTGAGCTTATCACTTCAGTTCGACAGTTGTGAGGTGAGTTTTCCTCACTCTGCTCAACGGTCTAAGGCACCAAGGCCGACCATTTTTGATTGTTACTCTGATATGTTATGCTAGTATGAGCTGTTAGATTAGCATCCTGGTGGACAGGATGGTATTATGTTGCTATGATCTGTAGATCAGTATCCTGGTAGATAGGATGATGTTATGCTAGTATGATCGGTTAGATCGGTTTGTATGTCTATAGACTGTTATGTGATTATCTGATATATGTGTACATGTTGATTAGTGGTTGAGGCTCCCCTACTTTGTGCAAGAGCCAACAGATCTAGACATTCCAACCCGATGGTTGTGGGCCGTTTGTATTCCATCCCTAGGATGATTGGACTCGTAGTATGAGGGCATTCCAACCCGATGGTTGTGGGCCTGGGGTATTCCATCCCGAGGATGACTGGACCTATAGTATGAGTGGCATTCCAACCCGATGGTTGAGGGCATGGGGTATTCCAACCCGATGGTTGATTGGACCCATAGTATGTTGTTTCTGTTATATGTATGTTGATGTGCGTATGGGTATTTTGGGGGAACTCACTAAGCTTCGGGCTTACAGTTGTTGATTTTGTTTCAGGTGCTTCTAATGATCTTGGGAAGGCGAAGGCATGATCGTACACCTCCTGTTGTTTATGATTTGATTCTGGGATATTTTGACACTTAACTATTTTGGAAGCAACTTTTGTAATAATCAATGGTTTTGGAATATTTTTAAAAGTTTAAATTTGGCATGATTTTTATGGATGTTACAAGTTGGTATTAGAGCCTTGGTTTGAGTGAATTGGAGGAACACTCGTGTGAATCCAGTCTCAAACTAAGAAAAAATATTTTCAAAATGATTTTAAATGGTTTTCAAAATAAGAAAACGAGGATGTAAGTGTACGATCAGTTGGAGCCAGTAAGTAAACCCCAAAATACCATGCAGTTATTTGATTATGTGATATGTTAGAACAACATGCTAGTACTAGGCTAGGGATCTACATGAATTGCATGATAGAATTGCCTAATTGTATGATGCCTGATAGCATAGGGTTTTCATTATATGAAATTGACATCATTACTGTAGTTGCTTAGTGTATGCATCACGGCCGTACATAATTAAGATCTTACAGCCTGAGAATGTTTGGTTTGGCCTTATTTCCTATTCTTGTTTGATGAAGGGGTTAGGGTAGGATCAGGTATTCGAAAGTGTATAGGGTCCAACGTTATGTATGACTAGCATACACTAGTGCTGCAGGGTTGGTGGAAGTTTCATGGATGGTTGAGTCGTGCGAGGTCAGTAGACCAGTTATGAGATAGTTAGCCTCCCTTTAGGAGAGAGGATTGAGCGATCACAATGCATATGTATATTGTTAGGGTGTTGTGATGATACTTCAGACAAATATGGGTAGGTGTGGAAGGTAGTATGTGTTGGATTAATGTCTAAGTCCATAACTATATTTGGTATGTACTTGACCCGACCCGGCATGGTCCATTTGGGTTGCACTTCACCGGCACAATTTATATGGATAGTCTTTTGAGAATAGTATATTTATGATTTATATTAATATATTATAAGTTCTAATATATTAATATGGAATCATATTATTTAATTAGTATTGATCAAGAATTAATTTAGAATTAATTAAGTGATCAAAAAGAACTAATTAAATATGGACTCTTATATATATGGAATGGGCCAAGTTCATTTAGGTTGGGCTAAGCTTTCATGGATGGTCCATGGAGCTTTTAACCCATGGATCCTATGTAAATGAAAGGTCATGGGTATTAGGGTTTACATGGATGTAACCCTAATCCTCCATAATATATAAAGGGGTCCTTGGCCCACTCTTATTTTCACACACTTGTGTCAATTTTGTGAGCCAAGGACCCCTTTATATATTATGGAGGATTAGGGTTACATCCATGTAAACCCTAATACCCATGACATTTCATTTACATAGGATCCATGGGTTAAAAGCTCCATGGACCATCCATGAAAGCTTAGCCCAACCTAAATGAACTTGGCCCATTCCATATATATAAGAGTCCATATTTAATTAGTTCTTTTTGATCACTTAATTAATTCTTGATCAATACTAATTAAATAATATGATTCCATATTAATATATTAGAACTTATAATATATTAATATAAATCATAAATATACTATTCTCAAAAGACTATCCTTATAAATTGTGCCGGTGAAGTGCAACCCAAATGGACCATGCCGGGTCGGGTAAAGTACATACCAAATATAGTTATGGACTTAGACATTAATACAACAGTCTCCCACTTGGATAAGTCTAAAACTATTATTGAGTATGACTTCAAAACCTAACTGGCAATCGTAGCTCTTAAAGCCGCTGTCGAACTCTGACCTTGTCAATGACTTGTCCATTAGATAAGGGATCATATATTCCTCCATTCTAGATATCATATGGACTGAGACATGGATTATAATCATTCTCTCTGTCCATTTGTTGTTTCCCGATTTTCGATTTATGATGACTGACTGATTGAACAAATCAAATCAGTCATGGCTTGGCCAAGCACTCACATGTGTCATCGCTAAATCATCGAGGGGCCCACAGATATCGCTTTTATCCCGAAGGTAAAAGGAATGGATAAACTTCGACTCATATGGTTTGTTCTACTACTTGTTGAATCATACACAAAGGCCCGTTTTATAACATCGAGTTACGAAATGCGTTTTCGTGCAATCAATGTATAACCAACTCATAGTAACAACTCATATCTCTAGGTTTGAAGAATATAAGATATTATTATCTCATGATCACTCGTGATAAAATCCATGAAGTGATTCAAATGAGCGCGGGTTGAATCCAATACTCAGAACTTATGAGCACTCATGAGTGTTGTAGCACCACTTTGTCCACCAACTTGGACCTCTACAAACCAACCCATGACAGTCTTCATTCATATCTACTTCCAACATATGACCGACTGTGGATGGTTTGAATAACTTAATCATTCAAGAAGAGCGACTTAGTTATTCTGGAAGTCAAAACATGCAAAGTGAAACACAAGAATAAATGAATCAAATATGGTATCAAACCCTATGAATATAAATAAACACTTTTATTTATCACCATACTGATTACTCATTATTCATTGTTTCGGTTTTATCAACTTTATACTTGAATTAAAAACACTAGTTGTCCCAAGCTCCAAGCATGTACACTATGTTTTTCTTAAACAATAGCTTTGCCATACACCAAGTATGCACTCTATGTTTGTCTATGATCCTTACTTTGTGAAATAAACCAATTGAACATAATTTCAATTATTTTAATTTCACACTCCCAAATCCTTATCGAAAAATGTGAGAATTTCAAATTCCTATCATTTATCGAAATCTGTTTAGATTTTAAACTTATATGCACTGACCCTCCTTTAATGAATATGTACAAAGTCACAAAGACTTGTCAACAGTCATTATAAAGTATTCCAATGGAGATCAACTCCATGGAAACTAAGTCTCATATTCAAAGTACATTGCTTTGGACATGCTTCTTGCATTAAGTTTTCTAATCTTACACAGATAACTTCCACCTATGGAGACAACTCCATATTCTCATTTTGACTATCACTTCTGAATAAGAGATGCCTCTTTTCAGAATATGTCAATATGGTCCTTCAAAATTAGCATTATACTTCCAACTGTCCCTGAGCAACCAATCTTTGGTAAACCTCAGATTGTCCTCGACAATTGCTTAATCATTTTAGTCATATCCAATTCTAGACCTTTTCCCTTCTTAATGCCTCTGGGCATTTGGAAAAATTTAGAAATGACAAATATTATAGCACATGCAATCAATCCTGTACCCAAAGCAAATGGTATGCGATTCATGATGTCTCACATAAAGACATGATTCTAGACCAGTCTTTTGCTACAATATTTTTATTTGCCATGTTTTCAAAATTTGACTATGAAGAGGGATGCCGTAATCATAATCGAATTTTGAGAACGCAATATATAGAATTTCCTTAAGTTGAACCAATCCAACATGAAATTCATATATATATTCTTGACTAAAGATGATTAAGGTCTCAATCTAAGCCTTTACAACTGAAATGTAGTATATCCTCTCCCTTAATTATAGCAAAACAACTTTTTCAATCCCTGCAGCCTCACGAACTGAAACTTTTGTTTTCTATAATTAACATTGCTAACTTGCAACACTAACAATAATTATCATGCTCCCACTAACATGATGATTATTAGCATAACACTTATGCTCCCACTAGCTTTGACATGTACTCAGAAATCAGCTGGACTTCTAGAAATCAATACTTTATTGAATTTCTTACCAAAGTTCAGATTTATGATACGAGATGCTTTGATAAAACTTTATCAAAATCATACACCTTTCCTTAGATAGCAAGCATGTGTGTCTAAACAATTTCAGAACTATGAAAAGGGATGCCGTAATCATAGTTTCAATTGTTTAGACCTTTTGCCATCTGCTTCAAATCTACTTGGTGGAAGTGTTTCCTCACCATCATTTTCATGAATCGGAGAGAAACCTTATGACCCTTAGATTTTATGGTGTATGTGTTCTTATCCATGTGAATCGTCAAAACCATAGTCACAAGACAAGGATAATGACAAATCCAAACTCATATGGACTGAACTTATGCAATCTTAACTTCTTGCCACCTGGCAGTACAGGGCCTGCCATTGCTTCCAAGTTGTTATGCAACCAATTGAGAACTTTCAGAACTCCTATGCAAAGCCAACTTTAACTGGAATGGGCACAGAATATGTCAACACGATAGGTTATAAACCTCAAGTCGTGTGCTAGTGAAGAACCTCAGGTTTTATTCTTGATTAGTTCTTGAAGTTCTTTTTAGGATCTTTAAGACTCCCACTATCCTCTTGACATATAAGACTATCTTGCCAAATATTCAAGAGATAGTGCGGATTCTTTATCAAGACAAACACTTCACACAATTGGCCTTAGTTGGTCTTTGTTTTATCCAAAACATCACAACTTACCAATTTCAAATGTACAAGAGTAGGACACTTTTACTCTTAGATTTGAAAAGTGTTTTAAACCTTTCTTTAAGATATGTCACTCAAGTTACAATCTTGGAGTATGACTCTAAGAATTGTTTTGGAACGAAGTATGACTCATCTTCCTGATCTAACCATTTCAACAATTCATGACTCCTCTTCTTAGTCATAATAATGCACTAAGATGACCTTTAGAGGACTAATTGTGATATGATTTCTAAATCATTAAGATGATCACAAACATGATACTAAAGTACTCTCCCATCTTTTCAGATTTGAGAAACTTTTATCTTTCTGCCTAATTTGATTCTTCCCATTCGTTCTGCCATACATTGAGACTTTTCCAATGTTTCAGAATTATACTTAAACTTGTAAGTATAACCATATTTACTAAACTTTAGTAAATCAAATAGTCTTAATGAGCTTTGTGGTTGACATGAACAGTGCACAAGAATGTGTACTCGATCCCTTTAGTCCTTCACTTGACTCACACATCCATGTGAACAAGTAATTAGTCTTGATTTTCCAATGCTTGAAAGTTCTCATTCATCATACTATTCAACTTGCATGATTCCAAGTTTCGGTCCAATTGAAACTTGGGTGATGAGGAACTTTCCTGATTTGGTAAATTTAGACACTACCACAAATGAAAGAATCAAATCCATTTTCCAATATTGTTGTCAGTGGAATCATATAAGCAACAATTTTCCACAAATGTCATTGTAAGGATACTTCAAATAAATAAAATTAAACAATTTTTCTTTTATTTTAAAACTTTGCGGAAAAACTTATCCTTACAATCCACATGGAAAATTGTTGTTATCTATTCCTTAGCAATATATCATAACTTCTTAAGCAACTGCTTAAAATTCTGATGCGATCGGAATCCACCTTCGCGATCAGAATCATCATATACTTCCTTTAAGATTTCTCTCTATTCTTTGATTCTTAAAACATCAACATGTGACCCAGTCACATCATGTAATGAGGATCTCAGAATAGAACTTAACAGAGGTAGATAATGGGCTCTACCTGATGTAGAGTCAAACTTATTGACTTTAACATCCTTAGGTAAATTTGGCAGCTTTGCAATCAACGCCCCTTCCTTTGGCAAAATAAACATATGGACCCTTTGGTAATGGGACTATCTCAGACTTAGCCTTTCTCTTTACCATTTGGTCAACTGGGTTGACTATGGTCAATCCCTTTCCATTGGGAAGAGAATGCTTTTTCTGGATTTCCAGTGTCACCATAGTCACTGTCCATAAAGTTTTTGGGAAGTTGATCTTCTAATCAAATTTGCTTAACTATCGTTCCAAATCATTGCTGATTCAGCAGCACCAAGCAAATAGATATGATCATTAAGGTTCATGTCATAGTCTGTTTCATAGTAGTCCCAAAGGAACTCACTATGTGACTTAGAAAGTGATTGAACATCCAACTTTCTCAAGACTTTGACACCCAACTCTCTCGGCTTATCAATATGTGACTTCATCTCTAAGATGTGATCACACATAGACCTTGCTTGCCATTAGGGCTTGAGTGACCTTGAACTTGTGGGTTAGGGAGAATAATTGGAGGTGGTGGAGGAAGAGAAGTATGACTTCCATGAGCCAAACTCGGGAAGTCATATTCATTAGGAAAGCTTGGTTTGGGAAGATCATTGTTGTCTAAACCAGACATCAACAATGGGAGAAATTCACGTAAAGATGATTTAAGTCCTTAATATAACACCCAATATGATATATTAAGGCTAGGACCCAACAAACTATTTTATAACTTGGAAGAGGGATGCCGTAATCCAAGCTATAAAATATTTGAAGGTAGGTGAATGACGATTCACCAATTTCCACCAAGACAAACGAAATGTATTATTAGGTTTTAATTGGTTTTGAAACTCCTAGATTCTTTTGAGATTCATTGAACTTTTCAATGGCATGTTTCAATCTCGAGTGTGACCTTCAGGTTTTGTGACTGGGATGTCGAGGATCACAAAACAAGGTGTGAAGTAACCATGCAAATATACTTGGTACCCTTAATATTTACCCCTCAATCGATGTGCCGGTTAACCACACACGCTCCAACGATACTATGATAAACATTAAGTTACCCTTTGCCTACCTTGTTAAGTCCAGGTTAGTGTGCCGGTTAACCACACACGCTCCACTAACAGCTTAAACAAAGTGCAAAGTGTAATTTCATGGATTAGCACCTTATTCACATTTTCCTAAGTAACTAAGATTGGGAATTTATAAAAAGTTTAGTTACTTAGTATTTATCATTAATACTTTTAATGAAGGGAGAATTATAGTCCTTGTCCTACCTGTTCGGCTAACGACCCTCCACCAGTCAAGGAAGCGGTGGGTGAGAGTGGACACCCATTAAACTGCCATTTTATAGGCAGTAACCTTATACCCCCTTATAGACCTGCTTCGTGAATGAGGCCTACTAATGGTAAGACGACTTGCTCTTATACATATAATATATTAAACTTTTAATATTATAATAGTATAAGGGTGTATTTTAGACATTTAAAATACTTGGTGATTTAATCTATTAATTAAACTATATTCTTAATTTAATTAAATTTAAACCATGTCATTATGGAATTATTAATTCTCTTTTAATTAAACACTTTAATTATCTAGTAATAAAGTCCATAAGAGTTAATTGAATTATTCAATAAAACATCATAATTCCAATTATTAAATTCAAAATTAAAACCATTTAATTAATTGTTTAAGTTATGAACCCAAGAGTTTTAGAATTCAATTCTTTTTTTTTTATCATAAAAAAACTTTTTCCAAATTCCAAAACTTGAGGGCAAGTTTTGTAACTCTTGAAAACTTTTGGATTCCATAACTTATGGAGTTAAATACTTGTTTTATGATGAAACTTTTCATGTTCCATAACTTAAGAACAAGTTATGGAATTCTTTAAAACATTAAGACCAAGTTTTGTAACTCCATAAAAAACTTTGAAAAGATCCTATGTAAATGAAAGGTCATGGGTATTAGGGTTTACATGGATGTAACCCTAATCCTCCATAATATATAAAGGGGTCCTTGGCTCACAAAATTGACACAAGTGTGTGAAAATTAGAGTGGGCCGATTTTAGTCTGCATACATATTCTCTCAAGTTCTTCCAAGGTGTTTTGGTGATTTGTGATTCCATTTGAGGCTTCCACACTATTGGGGCTAAGCTCTTAAAGCTTGAAGACATCAAGCTACATCAAAAGGTATGTCATCTAACTAGAACTTTGTAGTATAGGTGCTTCATAATATGCTAGTTAGGATGAAACCTTGGAATAGTTAATATTTGCATGTATAATAGAGAAAACATAGATCCAAGGTTTATAGGGTTGCATGCACACCATAGGAGTGTTAGAATGCTCAAACCCCAACAGTATGGGCCCGTACTACTGAAAGCACAGGACCCATACGAGTAACAAGGAAGTCACAATCCCTAGGGTTTATTTGGGAGTTGGTTCCCTGTTATTTATGCGGATTATCTGATATCTTCCTGGTATATTTCCAGTATGGTGGTTACTAGGCATTTCGTGACTGGATCCGGATCGGGATCAGGGCAGGGCGATCAGGGTGCTCCGACATATCCCAAGGTTATCGGCCAGGGTGGGCCAGCGTTGACATAGGATCGTGTCAGGGAGATTATCCGCGAGGAGGTGGTCGGGATTGTCCGGGGTCAAATTACGGAGATGTTTGGGTCTATTAAGACCGTTATGATGGAGTACTTTGATGACAGATATGCAGCCCCTGATGAGACGGATGCCGCAGCAGCTACATCGGCTGTAACAGCGGCAGAGGGAGGAGCTGCCCGAGCTTTTCAGTACCGGGACCTCATTAACACGAAGCCCACGACATTTGATGGTACTTAGGATACGATCGGAGCCATGAGGTGGCTGTCTGACGTGGAGGGATGTTTCTTCACGTACTCATGTCCTACTGACCATAAGGTCAGATGTGCCCTGAACCTGCTGAGGTACGGGCCAAAGGACTGGTGGAGACTGATGAATGGGTCTTATTCGGATGACCAGAGAGTTGCGGTTACTTGGGAACAGTTCAGTGATATGTTCCGGGCTCACTACATTCCACGAGTGGAGCGGGAGCGGTTGGCTTAAGAGTTTTTGGACTTGAGACAGGATGGCGAGACTGTGGCGGAGATCACCCGCACGTTTACTGAGAGGGCGATGTTCTGCCTGAAGTTTGCTTCTGAGCAAGCTCAGATGACACGTTATCCGAGCATGCTCTAGACGATATATGACAACTTGTGGCGACCCAACGTTGTGATACACTTCTAGATCTACAGGAGGCCGCTAGGCGGCATGATTTGGAGATTGAGCTGCAGTTGAGGGAGCAGCAGCAGGCCCCGACACAGTCACACCCGGTGCCAGAGCGGTCTAAGACCGCTGATACTAGGACTGCAGGACAGTCGGGCCACACTTGTGGGAAGTGCGTAAAGGCTCACTCGGGGGTTTGCCGATCGGGGAGCGGGTGCCACAAATGTGGAAAGCAGGGCCACATTGCTAGGGATTGTAGGCAGCAGAATCCAACACCTGGGGTCAGATTATGTTATCATTGTGAGCAGATAGGCCATATGAAGGCCCAGTGTCCCCTACTAGCCGCCAAGCCGGTGCAGGCTCCTGTGTCGGCTAAACTGAGGATCACTGACGGGGTTCAGGGTCGAGAAGCGCCCCCGAGGGCCCAGGGACGCGCCTTCCAACTTACAGCAGAGGAGGCTAAAGCAGCATCGGATGTGGTTGCTGGTATGTTTCTATCCCTTATCTTACTGATTGTATCAGTTTTATGCTTATAGGTTTGTACCTATGATTACGTACGTTTTTACTGAACTCCTTACCTGCTTTGGTATTATTTGACTCGGGGGCGAGTCGGTCGTTTATTTCTCAGACTTTTAGTAGGGAGTTCGGGTTGCCAGTGAGAGAGTTAGAGTGTCCGTTGCGAGTCTCCATCGCCAACAAACACGGGATTTCCGCTTCTTCGGTCTATCAGGGTTGCGTATTGGAGATTTTCGGAGTATCTTTTTTGATAGACCTGATTCAGATTCCCATGGGGGATATATGTGTGATCGTGGGTATGGGTTGGCTTAGTCGTTTCGGTGCCATGATCGACTGCGAGGTTCAGCGAGTTGTAGTTCGAACCCCAAGTGGGGGAGAACTGATTGTATATGACGAGGGCACCAAATTGGGATCAGGGTTTTGTTCGGCGGCCAGGGCTCGACAGTACATTCAGCACGGTTGTACGGGTTATCTAGCGTATGTGGTGGATATGCAGAGCAGGGATCAGGTTTCAGTATCGAAGGTTCCGGTGGTCAGAGAGTTTATTGACGTGTTTCCGAAGGAGTTACCCGGAGTGCCTCCGGAGAGGCAATTCGAGTTTAGGATCGACCTAGTGTCGGGTGTGGCCCCTATCGCCAATGCATCGTACTGGTTGGCACCACCAGAGATGCAGGAGCTAGGGGTGTGCGTGGTGTGGTTTTGTGCGATTTAGAGCCAAAACCGCACCGCATATGCGGTTTGAGTTATTTAGAAACCGCAAACCGCATCGCAAACGTTCAAAACCGCATTATGCGGTGCGGTTTGGTGCGGGCGGTTTATGCGGTTTACATGCGGTTTTGCGATTTGACTAATTATTTACTTTAAATTTAATGATAATACTATCATTGTCATCACTAACGGCTCACTAAGTGGTCATTAAGAAATTTGGTGGTGAAAGAATTGTGGTCATTAACTACTTATGAATATACATAAGTTAAGAAAACATAGTGACCATAAAATATGGTCATTGAATCTTAGTTGAAAATGAATTTGAGACAACAAAATATGGTAATTGCGTTAAATTTTGGATTAATTAATATTAAATTTCAAAAACTTAAGATAATGTCATTAATTTAGAACATGTCAAAATATTTTCGAATATAATATATATATATATATATATATATATATATATATATATATATATATATATATATAATCATTAAATGATTTTATGAATGTGGTGCGGTTTAAACCGCAATTTTGTAATCATAAACCGCAAATCGCACCGCATAATGCAGTTTATCAAAAATACAAACCGCAAACCGCACCGCGAGTGTTTTAAACCGCGTATGCGGTGCGGTTTGGTGCGGTGTGGGCGGTTTATGCGGTTTATTGCACACCCCTAGCAGGAGCTGTCATCACAGCTGCAGGAATTGATGGGCTAGCAGTTCATTCGTCCAAGCAGTTCCCCATGGGGAGCGCCGATGCTCTTCGTCAGAAAGAAGGATGGTTCACACCGGATGTGCATTGATTACTGGCAGTTGAACAAGTTGACGGTGAAGAACCGTTATCCACTCCCGAGGATAGATGATCTTTTCAATCAGTTGCAGGGAGGATCTTGGTTCTCCAAGATAGACCTGAGGTCCGGGTACCATCAGGTCAGGGTTAGGGTGGTGGACGTGGAGAAGACCATGTTTCGAACTTGTTATGGACATTACGAGTTCGTTGTGATTCCGTTTAGGCTCACCAATGCGCCAGCAGTATTTATGGACGATATCTTGGTGTATTCCAAGACCCGAGAGTAGCATGAGGAGCATTTTCGGGAGTTATTGGGAGTTCTGAGGCAGGAACGGCTTTATGCCAAGTTCTCGAAGTGCGAGTTTTGGTTACGAGAAGTCCAGTTCATGGGACACCTCGTTAACCAGGAGGGGATTTTGGTTGATCCGGCCAAAATCGAGGCGGTTATGCAGTGGGAGATTCCGAAATCTGTGACAACCCGAAATTTTCATTTGTTTTAACTCCGCAATCAAGCATTTCAAAAAAAATTTGCCAAATTCATCTCAAAACATTTTTGGCCGGTTTTAAGTCCGTTGGGTGTTCTTATTTTATATTCGTCAAGCGAACAAAAAAAAGGAAGTATACTTTAGAAGTTGCTGTGTATCGCGTAAGTCTCAAAACTCCAAAAGTTTGGAGTTTACGGACGTAAATATGGAGTTTACGGCGGTAAACCCCGAAGAGTAATATGACACTTAGTCATTTTTAGCTCATTTTTCACTTCCAACTTCAAGAACACCCAAAATTCTCTCTCAAGTATCATATCACATTCCCGTCAAATCCGCCAAAATGTAAGTGTTTTCTTCCTAGATTCGTTCATATAACAATTTATCTAGTGTTTATACTCGATTTCATCCATGAAATCTTGTCTTTTTCATAGATCTTCAAGTGTTCGTCAAAACACCAAGAACACCAAGAACACACACTAGTGTTCTTGGGCTCCAAACACTTTTTCGAGCTTCCTATAAGTAAGTATACTCCTCCTATCAAGTTATTCACTTAGAATACATGTTAAACCCTTGAAGAACATCAAGATCCCCATGAAAACATGAGTTTACGGTTTGGGGAGACCTCCCAAAACCGTAAACACCTTCCAAAGGTGTTTAAGTGCCCCTAGCACCTTCCAATGCTTGTATAAGTGACTAGAACCTTGCATGCATAAGATAGAAACACCAAAACACGAAAGAAATGGGCAAACATGAGTTTACGGCCGTAAACCCATGTGTTTACGACCGTCAACTCCCAAGGAGTGGTCCAAGGACCGTAAACTCCAAAGAAGGGTCATTTCGAGCCCTAGTCACTTCCTAAGCCCTTGATTCGAGTCTAGCTTAATTCCTTGAGTGTTTAGGACCTTTGAACACCCAATGGCACCACTTCCATGAGTTTACGGCCGTAAACTCATGGGGGAAGTGGTCCAGAAACCGTAAACACCCATAAGGGCCACCATTTGAGGAGTAAACTCCAATGTGAGGCCATACTCTCTTTATATGCAACCCTTAGTACTCCTAGCACTTGTAGCAAAGGGTTTTCATGCATTAGGATGTCTTTACTTGCTTAATTAGTTATTAAGTGACTAATTAGATACTTAAATGTATCATTACATGTTAAATAGGATTCGCGTGTGTGTCCAAGTCCTCACTTGAAACTTAGCATCCTATACCATCCGTTCATCCGAATCACCCACGTCAGGTGAGTTCATACCCCTGAATCAACCTTTTAAATGATTTTAAATGCTTTTATGGGGGGAATACAAGTTGAACTATAGGGTTATTATATCAATCACATGTGATTAATAACCGTATAGCAAATAGATTTTTGCATGTTAAACTGTTTTATCCAGCTTAAGGTTTTCAAATCTTGTTTTCAAATCTCTTTTATATCAATCACATGTGATTAATAATCATATAAGTAATGTTTGAAGGACTTAGGAAGGCTAGCTCGCTTTAATTCCTTTTCCTTGTTTGGATGTGGCTTTAGGGTATCGGTTATCCGTCCGAAGGTCGTTTAAATATTAGTTATATATCATGTATACATATATAGTCATAAAAAGTTCTATCAGACAGTTCATCACCTTTGGGTAGCAAAGGCATCTAGATAACCTCTCAAGTAAACTATAATAGGTATAGTTTAGAAACCAACCATAACTTTCAAGAAGGAGAACTTAGTTAAATCTAGATTCTAAGAACTTATACTTTTAGTAAAAGAAAGGTTTATAGAAATCAAAACACGGGATACATCCTCATGACGCGGATTTCACTGTTATCGAGCGGTAACCAGAGTCTCCTGGAGGGAGAGCGGGCATTGTGTGTATAGATCTATACGGGACAGACACTCCCACATCCTGATTGCTAGCTACAGTCCCGGCTGACCAAGCCAAGGGGTGACAAATGTCACATTCATTCCGACGCCAGCAGGTCCTCAAGTATTCGATTGTCAATCAGTATGGTTACGAGTATCTCTACGCTTACCTAATAATTCATGGCTATAAGGTAATAAGTATTATGACGGTATTTTCCATATATGAAACCTTCATAATCTATTTTCCTAGTTATACATTAGGCTACATTATATACCTTTAAACCAACCCACATAGGATTAAAGGCTATTTTAGACTCTCCGAGGCGTGTTGTTCATTCAATACCACCCTGGAGTCTGTATTTTACTATATTAGACTCTCCGAGGCGTGTTGTTCATTCAATACCACCCTGGAGTCTGTATTTTATTCTTTTAGACTCTCCGAGGCGTGTTGTTCATTCAATACCACCCTAGAGTCTGTATTTTACTATTTTAGACTCTCCGAGGTGTGTTGTTCATTGAATACCACCCTGGAGTCTGCATTTTATTCTTTTAGACTCTCCGAGGCGTGTTGTTCATTCAATACCACCCTGGAGTCTGTATTTTACTATTTTAGACTCCCCGAGGCGTGTTGTTCATTCAATACCACCCTGGAGTCTGTATTTTATTCTTTTAGACCCTCCGAGGCGTGTTGTTAATTCAATACCACCTGGAGTCTATGTTTTATTTACTTTTAGCCAGCAGCGTTACTGCTGAGGTAAAAATATTATTTTCCCTATTATTTTTTATTGTGATCTGCTCACATATTCTTTAAAAGTATAAATCATATTTTGATAATGATAGTACCTTTAAGGGGAAAATGTTTCTTAAACATAAAACAGATGGGTCTTGGTAGAAGACTGCTTTTAATAGAGATACTCCTTGGTTTAAACATAAAACAATTGAGTCTTGGTAGAAGACTACTTTTATTAGAAAATATAGGATTTTCTAGAAGGAATTCTAATACTCTGTAAATTCTAATCACCATCATTGTGTGAGATTATTTTGAAGTAAAACACATATTTATACCAATGTCATTAAATACTTATGAACTCACCAGCATTAAAATGCTGATACTCGCTTTCAAAATAACTTGGATTCTCAGGTCATCATTAGACAAGCACACTCCGGGAGCTTTTGCGAAGTCAGCCTAGTACCGAGCTGCATTTTATGTTATTCTCTGTATTTACTTTTGATGTTCTTGTTGCTAAATGTAACCTATGTAAAATTATTACTATTAATGCAATGGTTGTTGTACTTTGATTACTATACTACATATGTTGTGATACTTGACATGATGTCCTCCACCCCAGAACGTTTCCGCCGTTCCGGTTTTGGGGTGTGACAGATTGGTATCAGAGCATTGTTTATAGTGAGCTCAGTATATCAAATCATAAAAGATATACAGCCTAGAAATACATTGGGATAAAACACTCTGACCAAGAATTATACTTTAAAATATAACCATATTTTACAAAAGTATAAGAACATCCAGAATCTAAACACCCGAACAAAGTATCACAAGAAGAATAAGAATAAAAGTCTTTGGATGTTGAGCATTTCCGTCAAACCTGGGAAGTTATGTAATCGTAAGCTAGAATAAATGTAACCTGATCAACTACATTTATTCGCGATGCGACTAACGTGTGCTTGGGAGTGATAGTGGTGTTGCAACAGATATGAAACTTACCAAATAGGAATGCTAGAGCCAAACATAAAGTTTAAAATACTATGGGAGTATTTTGGGATACTAAAAGACTCACAATAAACCCAGAAGCATGTTCAGAAGTTAAGAATCAAACTTGTTATTAAAATACCATATGGGTATTTTAGGAACCATGAATAATCTTGCGTGAGAACTAAAAAGATCCTTATTGATAGACCTATGATTACAAAGTGTATACTTCCAAGATTATATATAGTAAGGATCTCTTAGACTAAGAATGTGTGATTTCGCTCTACTTCCTTTTCCTTGTTTGGATGTGGATATAGAGTAGTATCACATATTCGAAGGCCTATCAGATCTAAGCCATATATGATTTGTGTACGCTATGTAATTGCAGCAGGACTCGATACGGATCACCCAATGAAATGTTTTAATAATCTCTTAGGATCCTTTAGACATTTCCATTCTCGCACGAACCCTTTTAGAAAACCTTATCCACTTCAGTAATCGGCAGAAGAGTCGATACAGACCCAGAAGAGGTTCATTGAGAAGATTTCCAATTAGGAAATAAATGAACCGGGACGAGACTGTTGAAACCACCATGTGCCTATGCCTTTTAGGGACATCGGTGGGAAATTCGCCTGAACTTCCAAGATTCCAGTCATCCACCATGAAGTGATGACACTCGAAGTCAGAATCAGAAGTAAGGCGGAGCAGAAATTCAATATGTCTGCAAGAGAAGAAAACCCTAGGAAAATACCCGAAGAAAACCAACGCCTGTTCCAGTCAAGGATAAGAGGTGGACAGAGGGAGCCAATACATGGAACCCGAGAAGTGTCTTTTCCTCGTTATCATCACGCTAATAAATCCATAAAATAATACAATTTAGTGAGTTAGTGATTACACTACTCACACTATGTGTTAGGCAAATCGTCTTTCCCGTCGCGATTAATATAAATAGATCGGATCTCAAAACCTCGATTGAGAGTGTTTAGCCACAAGTTTTCATGAGCCTTTTCTTCCATGATCTTCGTTCCGAACTTCCCTCAAATCTTTTTCAAGCCGGAGAGTGAACCTCTCCAGTATAAAGATAACTTAGTAGGAACGACTCCCATTTTATGGCTTTCCGATACGCCTACTCCTACCTTGTTACCCGGACTGCATCATAGGGATGTAGGTCGACACTCAGATAACCATAATTCGAGGCGCAGGAAAATTTATGCCTATAATAGTAAAGAAAGATACGTCTAGGGTTAACCATCGTCTCTCATCAGCTTGTGTTCCTTTTCGTGTAGGAAAAACCATGCCTCTAAAGAAACGTAACCAACCCGTTAGTAAGACACCGGTCCTTCAATTCGATGAAGCTACGTTCCGAGCTGCAGTTTCAGCAGTCGTAGCAGCTGTCATGGCTCACCTAAATGCTAACAACGCCGATGTTAGCAAGAGCCCTATCGGGAATCCCGATCTTAGCACTGGACAGCAGCAACCAGCACCGGTGTGTAAAGCCACCCAAGAACCCCGACCAAATCCACTGAAAAAAGAAAGTTTAAGAACGAGAAGGGAAGTACCTCGACTCAAGGACCTTCCGAAGGGCAGCGAGCTGAGGTAGTCAATACCCCTGTCAACCCTTCCGTCTCGACTACAAGAAGACCATACCTAGGAAACCTTCCCCGCTGTAGCAAGTGTAACTACCATCATCATGGTATCTGTCGGGAACCCTTTTGCGTTAGGTGCAACATGAAGGGGCATACCGCTCGCAGCTGCAGAACCCCGGTTGAGTTCATTACATCAACCACCAATGTGGGGACCAGTCCAGAATGTCACTTATGTGGTGAAATTGGGCACTTCAAGAGGAACTGCCCAACTGAAGGAAAGAACAAGGGCGCAGGAGGAGTCTAACCCTAATGCCTAAGGGGGAACATCAAGGAACCCGGTAGAATTTTGGTACGTTTCTCTCAATCTCGAGTAGCTAACCGAACACTTTAAATAAATCAATTCTAATTGTAATTACTCTCTCGTTAAGGCGAAAGTCGCAGCACTGTTGTAAGAATTCAAAAATCCATCAGGTAAAGCTATGATGGCTTGATATATACGTTAAGGCCATTTATAATTAAGATTGATAGACCTCGAGTGAGTGATGCTGCCTTATCTCCTGTTCCTCGTTTGGTTGTGGATTTAGGGCGGAGTTGCTCAGTCAACAGTCCTTGTAATCTTAATTATACATGACTAGTGTATACTAGGCGATTATAGAGAGGCCTCATGAGAAATCCATTCATGAAAAGTACATTACTCCAAAACATCAGGAAACCCTAGAGTTCCGCGTCAATTCTATCGGTACAAGTATCCGCGATAGTGATACCGTGGACGAAACCCGAGACGCTAAGAACTTGTGTGCCCCGTTCAGCACATGGTCCTATCAACCTTCATTCTATATCGTGTCGATGTTATTTATTTCGACACTGTCGTCAATCATGGTTCGACTTGGTGCGACCATGTGAAAATTCCTAGTGCTGTGTAAAGAGAACTTTCACCATAGCCTATGCGTCAAATAAAGGTTCTTCCGAACCTAATAAGAAAACCTAATGCGATCTGTCAGTCGTCTCTCTTATCCAAACCTTTAGAAGTACCCAGGAGAGGGGTACCGCGCGCTGTTGACCTACCCCTCTTTAGTCATCAAAACCTAAAGCGAAAGGCACTACATATATTCCAGAAGACAATAACCGCCCGAAGCCTACTCAATAGATCCCCCAGAAAGGCTATCCGCACCGCACAATCAGGTTCGTGAATCAAGAGAAAAGAACTCATGGGATTAACGTACTACTACTGAGTATATGCATTAGAGTGGTATATAATTTAGATCAATAAGATTTAAGATGTGCGCTTCCTCCCTACTCCCTGTTCCTCGTTTGGTTGTGGGTCTGGGGTGGGGCCACACATCTGAACATCCCATCAAATCTCAATTATATACGACTTGCATACACCGAGTATTAGTGATTAAGCCGAGTACGAGGTCCACCACGAACCTTATAATATGACCCTTCATCCTATCCCATAGAAAAGGAACTGGGGTCAAGAGAACCACTGCGGGTTGAGCTACTAAAATGACCACAAATTCAAAATTTGTAGTCGTCCCGGTTAAGCCAACATAGTAGCTAACACCCTCGGTTAGAAGAAGTAAGTCAAGCCGTAAGAATCGAAAACATTGACTACGACCATCCATTCACGCTTAATCCCACGAATTAAGTATCTCAGTAGAGATCCCAGAAACTTGGAAGCTGTGACAGGTTAAACTCTGAGAATAGTGGATGAGGAAATTAGAAGTTCCGAGTGACGGGACTCTATACTCTCTAGATTTAATCTAGATCGAGAAAACTCGGTAGCACCGGAAGAGTAGTTGCAAGAGATACTCGCACTACTCAGGCACTTCGTCCACCCCGTTACAGACGAGTAGTGCCTAGGACACAACGCCTCCTCATGCGAGAAAAGTCACCGTCGCCCTGTAGACAATAGACTGCATTCTCCGAAGTTAATACTAGGACGCTAAGAACCACATAACCACCTCCGCAACCAAGAATACTTGAATAAAGTAAAATGGTATGTTGCGTTAAGCCTTATAACCCGTATCATAAAGAGATTGTAGACTCGACACCAGTCTAGGTGTTAGTCGATGGGTTATGTAAGAACACGCGCCTCCTACAAACTGGAGGGAGCCAACTCATTGAGAATAGGGCATGTCGTAGAGATTTGTTGGACTACTAGGTGTCCAAGGATTACTATCCCTAAAGAGATAGTAGAACCACTTCCTGAAATAGTCCAGCACTCCAGAAAATCTCTAAGGGCTAAGATAGCCCTGACCAGAGACTTCTATTCATGAAACAGTGAAGCGAGTAATAGAATGATTCTTTCCAGTTAGGAATCATACTGTGAAAGCATCGTCTGGTAAAACCCCCTATCTCACCGACCTTGAGAGTTTCCGTTAGAAACACCTCAAGAGTTAGAAGTGCAGGTCCATTTTGCACTAGGTCGAGATAGATGTCACATAACCAATAGAGGCCTGTACTTAGCCAATACATCCGATGATCCAGAAAACCTCCGAAAGCCAATCAGTAGGAAATACGAATCCGAAGACGACCTGAGCCTTCTGAGAACCAAACCGGAGAATACATCCCCCCGGTGTGAAAGAACTTTTGGAACTTCAGAATGGCGATCACTCCAAGTGATGATCTAACCATGGAAGTACAATATGTTCTAAGCACCGAAACATTCTATCTTCCCCAAAGAAACTTAGGACCATCCGAAAATGTTGATGAGAATTGGTCCAACCCCCGTCAGACCTCAGCTACTTTAGGAATTCCATAAATTCCACCCAAATCTATCCACGTCTTAGATTTGAAAAAGTGCTTGTCCGACGTGACTCTCGAAATCCCACTCGTCAAGATCGAAATCAATGAGAACCCAACTTCGTAGAAGAACCTGTAGGGATCATGGACCGAGAGGTCAAGGGAAACGAAACGAATCCGCATCCCGTTAGTGAAGGTTCGTTGGATCGCCAAGCGAAGACCTAAATTCACTTAGGAGCGAGAGGATCTGTTGAGACTAAAGCATCCTCATATTTTGCTTCGCTCAAATTGCATCTACGCGTGTGCTTGAACTCTAATTTCAGGACGAAATTCCCTCTAACGGGGGGATGATGCGACAACCCAAAATTTTCATTTGTTTTAACTCCGCAATCAAGCACTTCAAAAAAATTTGCCAAATTCATCTCAAAACATTTTTGGCCGGTTTTAAGTCCGTTGGGTGTTCTTATTTTATATTCGTCAAGCGAACAAAAAACAGGAAGTATACTTTAGAAGTTGCTGTGTATCGCGTAAGTCTCAAAACTCCAAAAGTTTGGAGTTTACGGACGTAAATATGGAGTTTACGGCCGTAAACCCCGAAGAGTATAAATATGACACTTAGTCATTTTTAGCTCATTTTTCACTTCCAACTTCAAGAACACCCAAAATTCTCTCTCATGTATCATATCACATTCCCGTCAAATCCGCCAAAATGTAAGTGTTTTCTTCCTATATTCTTTCATATAACACTTTATCTAGTGTTTATACTCGATTTCATCCACGAAATCTTGTCTTTTTCATAGATCTTCAAGTGTTCGTCAAAACACCAAGAACACACACTAGTGTTCTTGGGCTCCAAACACTTTTTCGAGCTTCCTATAAGTAAGTACACTCCTCCTATCAAGTTATTCACTTAGAATACATGTTAAACCCTTGAAGAACATCAAGATCCCCATGAAAACATGAGTTTACGGTTTGGGGAGACCTCCCAAAACCGTAAACACCTTCCAAAGGTGTTTAAGTGCCCCTAACACCTTCCAATGCTTGTATAAGTGACTAGAACCTTGCATGCATAAGATAGAAACACCAAAACACGAAAGAAATGGGCAAACATGAGTTTACGGCCGTAAACCCATGTGTTTACCACCGTCAACTCCCAAGGAGTGGTCCAAGGACCGTAAACTCCAAAGAAGGGTCATTTCGAGCCCTAGTCACTTCCTAAATAGGATTCGCGTGTGTGTCCAAGTCCTCACTTGAAACTTAGCATCCTATACCATCCGTTCATCCGAATCACCTACGTCAGGTGAGTTCATACCCCTGAATCAACCTTTTAAATGATTTTAAATGCTTTTATAGGGGGAATACAAGTTGAACTATAGGGTTATTATATCAATCACATGTGATTAATAACCGTATAGCAAATAGATTTTTGCATGTTAAATTGTTTTATCCAGCTTAAGGTTTTCAAATCTTGTTTTCAAATCTCTTTTATATCAATCACATGTGATTAATAATCATATAAGTAATGTTTGAAGGACTTAGGAAGGCTAGCTCGCTTTAATTCCTTTTCCTTGTTTGGATGTGGCTTTAGGGTATCGGTTATCCGTCCGAAGGTTGTTTAAATATTAGTTATATATCATGTATACATATATAGTCATAAAAAGTTCTATCAGCCAGTTCATCACCTTTGGGTAGCAAAGGCATCTAGATAACCTCTCAAGTAAACTATAATAGGTATAGTTTAGAAACCAACCATAACTTTCAAGAAGGAGAACTTAGTTACATCTAGATTCTAAGAACTTATACTTTTAGTAAAAGAAAGGTTTATAGAAATCAAAACACGGGATACATCCTGATGACGCGGATTTCACCGTTGTCGAGCGGTAACCAGAGTCTCCTGGAGGGAGAGCGGGCATTGTGTGTATAGATCTATACGGGACAGACACTCCCACATCCTGACTGCTAGCTACAGTCCCGACTGACCAAGCCAAGGGGTGACAAATGTCACATTCATTCCGACACCAGCAGGTCGTCAAGTATTCGATTGTCAATCAGTATGGTTACGAGTATCTCTACGCTTACCTTATAATTAATGGCTATAAGGTAATAAGTATTATCACGGTATTTTCCATATATGAAACCTTCATAATCTATTTTCCTAGTTATACACTAGGCTACATTATAAACCTTTAAACCAACCCACATAGGATTAAAGGCTATTTTAGACTCTCCGAGGCGTGTTGTTCATTCAATACCACCCTGGAGTCTGTATTTTACTATATTAGACTCTCTGAGGCGTGTTGTTCATTCAATACCACCCTGGAGTCTGTATTTTATTCTTTTAGACTCTCCGAGGCGTGTTGTTCATTCAATACCACCCTAGAGTCTGTATTTTACTATTTTAGACTCTCCGAGGTGTGTTGTTCATTGAATACCACCCTGGAGTCTGCATTTTATTCTTTTAGACTCTCCGAGGCGTGTTGTTCATTCAATACCACCCTGGAGTCTGTATTTTACTATTTTAGACTCCCCGAGGCGTGTTGTTCATTCAATACCACCCTGGAGTCTGTATTTTATTCTTTTAGACCCTCCGAGGCGTGTTGTTAATTCAATACCACCTGGAGTCTATGTTTTATTTACTTTTAGCCAGCAGCGTTACTGCTGAGGTAAAAATATTATTTTCCCTATTATTTTTTATTGTGATCTGCTCACATATTCTTTAAAAGTATAAATCATATTTTGATAATGATAGTACCTTTAAGGGGAAAATGTTTCTTAAACATAAAACAGATGGGTCTTGGTAGAAGACTGCTTTTAATAGAGATACTCCTTGGTTTAAACATAAAACAATTGAGTCTTGGTAGAAGACTACTTTTATTAGAAAATATAGGATTTTCTAGAAGGAATTCTAATACTCTGTAAATTCTAATCACCATCATTGTGTGAGATTATTTTGAAGTAAAACACGTATTTATACCAATGTCATTAAATACTTATGAACTCACCAGCATTAAAATGCTGATATTCGCTTTCAAAATAACTTGTATTCTCAGGTCATCATTAGACAGGCACACTCCGGGAGCTTTTGCGAAGTCAGCCTAGTACCGAGCTGCATCTTATGTTATTCTCTGTATTTACTTTTGATGTTGTTGTTGCTAAATGTAACCTATGTAAAATTATTACTGTTAATGCAATGGTTGTTGTACTTTGATTACTATACTACATATGTTGTGATACTTGAGATGACGTCCTCCACCCCAGAACGTTTCCGCCGTTCCGGTTTTGGGGTGTGACAAAATCTCCCTCAGACATCAGGAGCTTTTTAGGATTATCAGGGTACTACCGGAGATTCATACATGATTTCTCTAAGATTGCAGTACCTCTCACTTTCCTGAGGAGGAAGGGGGTGGATTTTCGGTGGGGCCCCGAGCAGCAAACAACGTTCGAGACCTTCCAACAGCGATTATGCGAGGCTCCAGTCTTGACTCCCTCGGAGGGAGTTGAGGATTTTTTGGTGTTCTGTGATGCATCCATCACGGGACTGGGGGCGGTCCTCATGCAGAGAGGATGGGTGATAGCCTACGCGTCGCGGCAGTTGAAGCCGCATGAGATGAGATACCATACTCATGATTTGGAGTTGGGAGAGGTGGTATTCACTCTCAAGATTTGGAGACATTACCTCTATGGGGTCCGTTGTACCATCTACACTGACCACAAGAGCCTGAGACACATCATGGATCAGCCAAACCTGAACATGAGACAGTGCAGATGGCTAGATGTAGTCAAGGACTATGACTGTGAGATCCTTTACCACCCAGGTAAAGCGAATGTGGTTGCGGACGCTCTGAGCCGCAAGTCAGCTGGATCTTCTACTCCGGTGACATGCATGTGGATTTCAGTGGATTCTCCACTTGTGGGCATGATCAGGGAAGCCCAGGCTGAGGGTATGCGTCAGGAGAACTGGAGACTTGAGAGGATCAGGGGTGAGAACACCCGGTTTGTTCGGGATAGTCGGGGATTATTGAACCGTTGCGGTTGGGTCCGGGTTCCGATGTCAGGTGGGGTCAGACAGACTATACTAGAGGAGGCTCATAAGCCTCGCTTCTCTATTCACCCGGGGGCCAACAAGTAGAATCTGCCGAGGACGGCAAAGGGGTTCGACGCTATATGGGTCATCGTGGATCTATTGACCAAGAGTGCTCATTTTCTACCCATTCAGGAGAGCTCATCGGCCGAGAAACTGGTTGATGTGTATATACGCGAGATTGTCACTCGCCATGGGGTTCCAGTCTCTATCGTCTCGGACCGTGATGTTCGGTTTACCTCCCAATTTTGGCAGAAGTGTTGGATTAGTGTCTAAGTCCATAACTATAATTGGTATGTACTTGACCCGATTTGGCATGGTCCATTTGGGTTGCATGGCATCGGAACAATTAGATTGACAAAATGAGAAAAAAAGTATACTAGTGATTTATATTAATATATTATAAGTTCTAATATATTAATATGAAATCATATTATTTAATTAGTATTGATAAAGAATTAATTTAGAATTAATCTAGTGATCATAAGGAACTAATTAAATATGGACTCTTATATATGTGGTGGGCCAAGTTCATTTAGGTTGGGCTAAGCTTTCATGGATAGTACATGGAGTGTTTAACCCATGGATCCTATGGAAATGAAAGGTAATGGGTATTAGGGTTTACATGAATGTGACTCTAATCCTCAACACTATATAAAGATGTTCCTAGTTCATGAAATGGGCACTAGTGTGTATACACAAGAGGGCAAAAACGGATTTGGTGCATGTATCCTTATTCTCTATTTATTCCAGGGGTTCTTGGTGTTTTGTGAACCATTTGAGGTGTCAAACTTGAGGCACTAGGCTCTTAAGCTCCATGGAATCAAGCTACTACATCAAAAGGTATGTCATTCTACTAGATTCTTGTAATATAGTTACTTCTTATTATGCTAGTTAGGATGAAACCTTGGAATATTGAATATTTGCATGTATAATTGAGAAAACATAGATCGAAGGTTTATAGGGTTGCATGTACACCATATGAGTGTTAGAATGCTTAAAACCCTTCAGTGGTATCAGAGCCTAGGCTTTTTTTCTTTTATACTTGATGCAAATTGCTGAAAATCGAAGTTTATATGCTGTCTGGTCAGCTGACTCGACGAGTACAGTAAGGGACTCGACGAGTCCATGCCTAAATTCATCCAACTCGGAGAGTTGGTTCATGCACTCGACGAGTTGGACCCCCTGACAGCATATCTTCGAGTTTTAAGGCTGGAATTGGTCTAGAATCATTACCTTAAACTGTTTTGGACGTATAAAACCTGTTTTTGATGTGGTAATGATTATGGTAAACCAATTTCAAAGTTGTTATCAAAATTTCAAGCTTTATGTGTGTTTATGTAATTCTTGAAATTGTTGATATGATTGTTCATACACTTATGAGTTTTGGTATATCATAGGAATTATTTGCAAAATTGTTTGTTAGTTAATTCTTGATCTAAATGTATTTTAATGGAGTCCATAATTTGTCCTCAAGTTATGGATTACCAAAAGTCATTTCTTTTAAAGATTCATTAAAATGCATAGGTTACAAAATTGAAGAGTTTTTTTGTTTTATGAACTCCATAACTTGTCCTCAAGTTATGGATGTTCAAGAGTCTCTTCATTAAAGTTTTTTAAAACCTTAATTAAACTCATAAGTTATGAAAATCCAAAAGTTTTTGAATAGTTCAAAACTTCCCCTCAAGTTTGGAATTTGTAAAGTATCACACACTTTAATTCCAAACCCTAGAGTTTTAAAAGTTAAAATTCAACCCTTATACTTTATAGTATTATAAGTTAATAATATATATATGTATAAGACCAAGTCAATCTTACCGTTAGTAGGCCTCATTCACGAAGTGTCACACCCCAAAACCGGAACGGCGGAAATGTTCGGGGGCGGAGGACGTCATGTACAGTATCACAACAATGCATAATAGTAAACAAGCAACAACATCATCCATTGCATTAATAGTAATAATTTTAATACAAGTGTGTTTTGAAGTTTATAAGACACCAAAAATGAATAATCTAAATAAGAGATGAGTCTTGAACGTGCTCCATCTTCTCAAAAGCTGGTCATCGGTACCTGTCTACTGGTGACCTGAGAATACAAGTTATTTTGAAAGCGTAGATCAGCATTAAAGCGGGTGAGTTCATAAGTATTTTAGTGTCATTGTTTGTATAAGTTTGAAGAATGTAGTTGTAAATGTTTGATGTAAAAGTTTGTAAGTATTTGATGTAAATGTTTGTAAACTTCCTAGAAAATCCTATATTTTCTACTAAAGTAGTCTTCTACCAAGACTCAACTTTGCTCTATGTTTGTTCTTTTGTACAAGTGTGAATTTTCCCAAAGTATGACTATCATTACCAAAATATAGTTTCTCACTACCGTTTATGTGAGAAGATCACAATGTGAATGAATTGGGAAAAATAAAGATGTACTGTAGTTTTATCTAGGTAACTACTAATGTACTAACTACCTTTAAACTTGTTAGTTAATTAAGGTAAAATGTGATATGATTGTAACCATACTCGATTGACCAGTATAACACGACGTTCTAGACATCGAAATGATATGACATTCGTCGCCCGCAGACCTGCAGCTCCTACTGTAGCTAGCAGCAAGGTGTAGGAGGGTCAGTCCCGTATAGATCTATACACAAATTCATGCTCTCCCTCCAGGAGACTCTGGGTACAAAACGTGACACAGTAGTATATGTCGAGCCATGAAGTAGTATCTCACATTAATGTTATAGTATTCTTGTATTTGTATAGTATGTACTAGTGTAGTGTATGTTCTCTCTGTCTAGTATGTAGTATGTTCTCTGGTGTATAGTGTGTGGTATGTATTGTTTCTCGTTATAGTGTTCTCTGTTTGTTTCTCTTTATAGTGAGTATTGTTTCTCATTATAGTATTCTCTATCTGTTTCTCTTTATAGTGAGTATTGTTTCTCGTTATAGTATGTATTGACTCATGTATGAACTCACTCTTTGTATGTTTCATTGTTCTAGTAATAGTATTAGTGACTTCCTAAACTATACCTATTATAGTTTACTAGTAATGTTGTTTGTATGAATGAACATGTTTGTACACCTTTGCTACCCAAAGGTATTGAACTGGATGAAGAACTTTTATATCTATATACATGCACATAATATATAATTAAGATTCAAACGACCTTCGGACAAACAACCGATACCCTAAGTCCACAACCAAACAAGGAACAGGAAGTAAGGCGAGCTATCAGTCGTAAGTCCTTTCAATCCTACTTATATAACTATATCTATATAGATATGCTTTTGACAAAATATAAGTTTGAAAGAGTTTGATAAAGAATTTTGCATATATTAAAGAGTTTGACAAAAGTAAGGGAAATGCTCTTGGACATAAACTCCTATTTTTCTTGGGAAAAGGATGGTTTCAAGGTCCAAATCGAGGGTTCCTACTAGATAACATGTATAGGAAGAAGGTACTTACAATATGGAAGCAAATAGAGTTGATTTCGGCCCAAAATACTAGTGTGTGTTCTTGGTGTTCTTAGTGATCTTGAAGATCAAACCCAAAAAGATGAAGTTAATGGATGAAATCAAAGGTTGATACTAGATAATGAGATGTATCAACTAAACAAAGGATGAAACACTTACATTTTTGAAGAATAAAATGAATATCCTTATGATACTTGAGAGAGAATTCGAGTTTTTGAGGTTGAAATGGTGAATAATGAGGAAGAAAGGGTGGAATATCATGTTTATAGGGTGATTTTACGGCCACCATGAGTTTACGGCCGTAAACTCATATGGTGTGGTCGTAAACTCCACATGATGAAGTTTATGGCTTACTTGGTGCACAATGGACTCAAGCAGTTACTTCTTAATACCCGATCCTTGGATATACTAGGCTTAAAACGCTCTAATTGACTCTAAATAATGCTAGAAGATAGCAAAATGAGTCCAACCTTGATTGATTTGGATAACTATTCAAGAGAGAAATTTCGGGTTGTCACATCATCCCCCCGTTAGAGAGAATTTCGTCCCAAATTAGAGTTTAACAAATAAGCTATTACAAATAACTAAACGAAAAGATGAGGATATTTCAGTTTCATTTGATCCTCGCGCTCCCAAGTGAATTCAGGTCCTCGCTTGGCATTCCAACGAACCTTCACTATTGGGATACGACTTTGCTTCATCTGCTTGACCTCTCGGTCCATGATCTCTACAGGTTCTTCCATGAAGTTGAGGCTCTCGTTGATCTCGATCTCGTCGAGTGGGATTACAAGATTATCGTCGGACAGACACTTTTTCAAGTTTGAGACGTGGAAAGTAGAATGTACGTTACTGAGTTCGCGAGGTAGTTTGAGTTTGTAAGCTACAGGGCCGATTCTAGCGAGAATCTCGAAAGGCCCTACGTATCTTGGATTTAGCTTTCCACGCTTTCCGAAGAGTATCAAGCCCTTCTACGGTGAGACCTTCAATAGAACACGGTCGCCCACCTGGAGTTCTAACGGTTTCCTTCTCTTGTCTGCGTAGCTTTTCTGTCGATCTCTAGAGGCTTTCAATCGTTCACGAATTTGAACGATCTTCTCTGTCGTTTCCGAATGATCTCCGGACATGTGATAGTGCTGTCAGGAACTCGTCCTTTAGCTAACTGAGTGTCACCCACCTCGGCCCAGCACAAAGGGGATCTGCACTTACGGCCATAGAGGGCTTCAAATGGAACAGCCTTTATGCTCGTGTGATAACTATTGTTGTAGGAAAACTCGACAAGGGGTAAATGAGTATCCCATGCCTTCCCAAAGTCTATCACGCAGGCTCGCAACATATCTTCCAAAGTTTGAATAGTCCTCTCACTTTGTTCGTCGGTTTGTGGGTGGTAGGTTGTACTCATGTCTAGCCTAGTTCCTAATGAACTTTGTAGCGACTGCCAGAACCTCAAAGTGAATCTACTATCTCTATCTGAGATAATGGATATGGGAACACCATGCAGTCGTACGATTTCCCTAATGTATGTTCTAGTGAGCTTCTCCATTTTGTCAGTCTCTTTGAAAGGCAGGGAGTGTGCGGACTTTGCTAGCCTATCTACGATCACCCAAATGGTATCGAGACCACCAGTTTCTTGGGCAACTTGGTTATGAAGTCCATCGTGATCCGCTCCCACTTCCATTCAGGTATCTCCGGTTGCTGAAGTAAACCTGATGGTTTCTGGTATTCGACCTTAACCTTGGCGCAAGTAAGGAATTTACTTACGAAGGTAGCAATCTCTGCTTTCATGTTAGGCCATCAGTAAAACTTTTTTAGATCCAGATACATCTTATCTGAACCTGGGTGGACGGAATATCGAGTGTTGTGAGCTTCGGTCATGACTAAGTCTCTGAAACCACCAAGTTTTGGTGTCCAGATCCGATCCATGAGATATAAGGCTCCGCCACCCTTGACTTCTAAGTTCTTACCCATCCCTCTCAGGGATTCACCCGCCACATTTTCAGGTTTCAAAGCTTCGAGCTGAGCCTCTTTAATTTGTGTGGACAAGTGTGAATGGATAGACATAGTCAATGATTTGACTCTACGACCAGAGTATTCTTTCCGACTTAGGGCGTCAGCTACTACGTTGGCCTTGCCGGGATGATAACGAATTTCGCATTCGTAATCATTGAGTAGCTCGACCCACCGTTGTTGTCTCATGTTGAGCTCCTTCTGGTGGAATATGTGTTGCAGGCTTTTGTGGTCTGTGAAGATAGTGCTTTTCATACCGTACAGGTAGTGTCTCCAGATCTTCATAGCGAACACTACAGCTCCTAACTCAAGATCATGTGTGCTGTAGTTGACCTCGTGTGTCTTCAGCTGTCTTGAGGCATAGGCGATGACCTTACCTCGTTGCATCAGAACACAGCCGAGCCCTTGATTGGATGCATCGCAATAAACCACGAAGTCTTCTATCCCCTCTGGGAGGGATAGTATCGGTGCGGTGCATAACGATCGCTTCAGCGTTTGGAACGTTTTCTCTTGTTTCTCTTCCCAGTCAAAGGTCACGCCCTTCTGGGTCAATGTTGTAAGAGGTTTCGCAATCCAAGAGAAGTTCTGAATGAACCTGCGATAGTAGCCAGCGAGGCCTAGAAATTGACGAATTTTTGTAGGCGTCTTCGGTGCTGACCAGTTCTCAATGGCTTTGATTTTGGAAGGGTCCACGTGTATTCCCTCTTCACTAACCACGTGCCCTAAGAATTCGACTCTTCGGATCCAAAATTCACATTTCGAGAACTTCACATAGAGCTTCTCTGATCGCAGCGTTGCTAAGACCTGTCGCAGTTGTTGACTATGTTCCTCCTTACTACGAGAGTAGATAAGTATGTCATCGATGAAGAAAATGACGAACTGATCCAAGTAAGGACGGCACACCCTATTCATTAAGTCCATGAATACTGCGGGCGCATTGGTCAATCCGAACGACATCACTACAAACTCGTAGTGTCCATCACGAGTTCGGAAGGCTGTCTTCGGAACATCCTCCCCTAGCACTTGTAACTGGTGATATCTGGATCTCAGGTCTATCTTTGAAAAGAAGTTCGCCTCTTGCAGTTGGTCAAAAAAATCGTCTATATTAGGCAGAGGGTAACGATTTTTGACTGTTAGCTTGTTAAGTTCCCTGTAGTCGATGCACATACGGAACGATCCGTCTTTCTTCTTGACGAACAAGACTGGTGCTCTCCAGGGTGAGAAGCTTGTCCTAATAAAGCCCTTGCTGAGCAATTCGTTAAGTTGACTGGATAGCTCCTGCATCTCAGCTGGTGCTAGACGATAGGGCGATTTAGCTACTGGGGTAGCCCCAGGAACTAGGTCGATTCTGAACTCGACCTGACGTTGCAGAGGTAATCCTGGGAGTTCTTCTGGAAAGATGTCGGGAAAATCGTGTACCACTTGAATGTTCTTTATGTCTTTCGTCTCTTGGCTCACGTCGACAACATGAGAAAGGAATGCGCGAAATTCCTTTCGCAAGAATTTATGGGCTTGAATGCTCGATATGAGGCGAAGGTTGGTGTTGTGTTTGTCGCCGTAGATTACTAGAGTTTTGTCACACCCTAAAACCGGAACGGCGGAATCGTTCGGGGGTGGAGGACGTCATGTACAGTATCACAACAATGCAGAGTACTAAACAAGCAACAACATCATCCATTGCATTAATAATATAATTTAATACAAGTGTATTCTGTCAAGTTAAATAGACACCAAAAACATAAGTCAAAATAAAAGATGAGTCTTGAACGAGCTCCATCTTCTCAAAACCTGGCACCGGTACCTGTCTACTGGTGACCTAGGAATACAAGTTATTTTAAAAGAGTTTATCAGCTTTAAAGCTGGTGAGATCATAAGTATTTTAGTGTCTGTATTTATATGAAAGTATTTGTAAGTATGTGATGTATAAGTTTGTAAAAGTTTGTAATTGTTTGAACTCTCCTAGAAAACCCTATGTTTCCTACTAAAAGTATCCTTCTACCAAGGCATCGAGTGTTTGTGTGTGTGTCTCTTGTAAGAGTATGTATTTTCCCAAATCCGACTATCATTAACCAAAATATAGTTTTTACATTACTGTTTATTGTGTGAAGATCACAAAGTGAATGCAAATGGGAAAATGAAATAGTACTGTAGTGTTGTATTAAGTAACTACTGCTGTACTAACTACCTTAAACCAATTGTTATTTAAAGTACCATGTGATCGGCCTGTACCCTGCTACCGACTATAAACACGACGATGTAAGACGTCGGAAGAAATGACGTTTGGCACCCGTAGACTTGCAAGTCCCACTGTAGCGAGCAGCAAGGTGTAGGATAGTCAATCCAGTATAGATCTATACACAAACTCAAACGCTCCCTACTTAAGGAGATTCTGGATACAAAACGGGTCATGACAGGTGATGCCATGCCCCGTTACGTGGTTCACATAACTGTAGTAATGTTCTTGTATATGTAATGTATGTGCTAGCTGTATTGTGTGTTCTCTCCCTATCTAGCATGTATGTATGTTCTCTATGTATGGTATTGTATGTTCTCTCTGTATGGTATTGTATGTTCTCTCTGTATGGTATTGTATGTTCTCTCTGTATGGTATTGTATGTTCTCTCTGTTCTAGTAATAGTATTAGTATCTCCCTAAACTATACCTATTATAGTTTACTAGTAATGTTGTTTGTGTGTATGAACATGTTTGTATACCTTTGCTACCCAAAGGTATTGAACTGAATGGAAGAAGGAACTTTTATATCTATATACATATACATAATATATAACTAGGATTCAAACGACCTTCGGACAAATAACCTGAATACCCTAAGTCCACAACCAAACAAGGAACAGGAAGTAAGGTGAGTATCAGTCCTAAGTCCTTTCAATCCTACTTATATAACTATATCTATATAGATACACGTTTAACAGAATATAAGTTTAAAAGAGTTTAATAAAAGTATTTGACATGTAAAAGAGTTTGTAAAACAGTTTGAAGTAGTTTGCTTGATAACACAGTTTGAAAAGTAAGAAATCCACTTGTTTGGTAGTCATTAATCACATGTGATTGATATAATAACTATAATAGTTCAACTTGTATTCCCCCCCCCCATAAAAGCATTTAAAATCATTTAAAAGATTGATTAAGGGGTATGAACTTACCTGTAGTGAGTGGTTTGGATGAACTGAATGTTTTAGGATGCTAAGTGTCAAGTGAAGACTTGAACACACACAAGGATCCTAGTTAACATGTAATAACACATATATGTATCCAATTAGTCATTAAACAACTAATTAACCAAGTTAAGACATCCTAAGACATGAAAAACACTTGATTTAAGTGTTATAAGTACTAAGGATTGCATCTAAGGGTTGTAGGGTCTTGCATTTGAGTTTAGGGTCCAAGGGTAAACTCTTTATGAGTTTACGGTTTTGTGACCAACTCCCTTGGAGTTTACGGTCGTAAACCCATGAGTTTACGGCCGTAAACTCATGGTACTTCTACCATTTTGTGTTTTGAAGCTTATAAGGTCATAAGAAGCATTCCTACTTCAAGTCTAAGCCTTTGGAAGTGATTGTGGCATCATTTCACCCCTTTATGGAGTTTACGGCCCATGGACCATTTCTCCATGTGTTTACGGCCGTAAACCCTAATGGTTCATGGTCTTTTTGATGTTTAGGGTCCTAAGCACATCAAGGATATGACCTAGACTAGTATCCAAGGCTTGGTAAGGGACTCGGGCACACAATGGCCCATTCATTAGGATTTACGGTCCAAGAACATGTTGGATCGTAAACACCTTTGATCTTGTGTTTCTTTGTGTTTTCTAGTTGATTAAGAAGTGTAACAAGCCTTATAACAAGCCAAGGTAAGAGTACTTACTATGTGGAAGCTTGAAAGGGTGTTAAAAGTCCAAGAACACTAGTGTGTGTTCTTGGTGTTCTTGGTGAAACTAAGAACACTTCAAGATCTACACATATGAAATGATTTCACGGATGAAATCATGTAAGATCACTAGATTAAGTAAGATATCAACTAATTAGGGTAAGAAACACTTACAAAGTTGAAGATCAAGAAGGAAAATCGGATGATACTTGAGAGGATTTGAGTTCTAGTTCTTGAAATGGTGAAAAAGTGTTAAAAATTACTAAGTGTCACTTTTATACCCCTTGGGGTTTACGGCCATAAACACCATGTTTAGGCCGTAAACTCCAAACTCTTGGAGTTTTGGGACTTTATTGTTGCACAATAAACCCTAGGGCATCCTCTCTCCAGTTATCTCCTGAAGTACTAAGCTTTAAAACACTCAAACTGACTCTACACAGCTCAAAAGTTAATAGAAACAGTTCTGACTTCTATTGAAGTGAATTGTTGTTCAGAATAGAAATTTCGGGTTGTCACAAGTTTCGCTAGACGGCAGATTAAGGCGAACAGCCTTTTCATAACACATAATATCGGCACGATGAGAACTCAACCAATCCATGCCGATTATGACGTCGAAACTTTTAATTGAGACCGGCATGAGTTCGATTGGAAATGAATGGCTATCTAGTGTTAGCGTACAACCTATGTATATGCAGCTAGTGCTCTCTGTCTTTCCGTTAGCCATTTCTACAATGAACGGTTCCTTAAGTGCTCGTGATTTTTGCTTAAGTAATTGAGCAAATTTCTGATTCACTAAACTCCTCTCCGCTCCACTATCAAACAGTATGCATGCATATGAGTTATCGAGGAGAAACGTACCAGTGACCACTATAGGGTCGGCAACCGCTTCCTCATGGCCTATAGCCAAAACCCTTCCCACTCCACCGGCATTCCCTGCCTTCGGGTAGTTCCTTTTGTAGTGGCCCGCCTCGCCACATCCATAGCAAGTCTGGCCCACGCCAGCGCCGGGGACTTGGGTGATTGGCCTTGTCGGAGCCTTACAGAAACGGGCAGTGTGCCCCTTCCTGTTGCAGTTAGAGCACTGCATTTCCCGGAAGGGTCTGTTGTGGTGGAAGTTGCATTTGTTTCACTTCGGCAAGTTTCCCGCGTACTGCTTTACCGGTGCAGCAGCGGCAGGTGCTATCGCAGCATGAACTGCTACGACCTGCTTCTTTTTGGCAGCTTTCTGCTTTTTCTTGTCATCCCAGAACTTCCTCTTGTTGTCGGCGGCTTTGGAGGGTTCTGAGATGGCTTGGGTTGTTGTTTTTGACGGGGTTCGGACCCCATGGTCAATGAGCCTTTGTGCCAATCGCTTGGCACTATCGAAGGTAGTAGGGTGAGATGCTAGTACGTTCCCTTGGAATGGAGGCACCAGCCCCCAGATATACCTCTCTATCTTCTTCCCCTCAATGGGGACCATGGATGGACATAGCGCCACCAGATCGCTGAATCTGGCAGTGTAGGAAACTATGTCGGAGCCCTTCATGGTTAGGCTCCAGAGCTCTTACTCCAACTTCTGAACTTCGCCCCTCGAGCAGTATTCCTCGATCATAAGCTCTTTCAGAGCTTACCAGCCCATAGCATTTTCCACTATAAGAGATAGTGACTTGACATGGCTATTCCACCACGTCAGGGCTCGGTCCGCGAAGGTGCAGGCAGCAAATTTAACTTTTCTTCCTTCCGGACAGGAACAGATCTCAAAGATCGATTCCGTCTTCTCGAACCATTGCGAGAGGGCAATGATTCCGCCAGTCCCATTGAAGGACCTGGGCTTGCAGTTAGTGAAGTCCTTATACGAGCACTCCCTAGAGCGCGCTAGAGCTTCAACTAGGGTGGGAGGCACATGAGTCCTACTCCCGCTAGTACCGGTTGAGGTGAACTGCGCTAGAGCTGTCGTAACAGCCGCATTCACAGCAGCTTGAATAGCTGCTGGGTTGTATTGAGGAGGACGAGGAGTTTGATTCGGAGGGTTGCGCCTCGTTACTCGGCGTGGAGGCATCTTGTAGCTATAAGTTTAACAGATGCAGATATTGATAAGAATTCAAAGAGAGAGAATGATGAAAGTGAAACATAGACTAACTCTCCATAGCCCAACAAGACAGATAAGAGTATGATTGAATAGGAATCTAACACTAGAAAGATGAAAGCATTTGGATAATAATTTCCATGAGATTAGATATCTGTCAATAAAGTTGGTATTACAGATGTAATAAGTTTTGGAAAAATGACCTAAGAGAAGGTCTTACATCATACCAAGATAAGAAAATTTTGACAGAATAAAGACCTATCACCCGAAAGCTCAAGGTCTTAACATAGACAGGAAACTAAAACTAGAGCTTTTACATAGACCTAAGTTATATCCAAAAGAGAAAGTTGAGTAGACTCTATCTGCGACGAGAACTACTAGAATGAGTCCTTGATTCTGACAGACGGCGCTCCATGTCCCTCATGCGCCTTTCAGATGTCGCCTGCCTAGCTCGAAGTTCCCTGACTTCGGCTTGGGTTGCAGTAAGTTCTCTCTGTAGGGTTGCATTCTGGTTATGAGTTCTTGCATGAGCAAACTCCAGATGGCGGATGCGTATGGTATTGACTCCCGTATCGGCATCAACCCCCATGATTCGGATGATGGTCGCCCTAACCTGCTCATCATTACGAGCAACCCTACGGACCAGAATAGGCATAAATCTGTCCGCAGAGCCTCCCTCGCTCAGGTTATAAAAACTTCGGTCCCCATTGTATGACATGGGTTAACCCTGTTCTTGACTCCATCTGTTCAAGTTTGTTGCCCACAGATGTGTCGGGCCTTGAAAAGTCGGACGTGGGTTTGGATTTGGGTTTGGAGCTCCCAGGGGTTGATCGTTGACTTCTGGCTCGGAGTCAGAATCCTCCGGGAAGTTCTCAGCAAAGTCATCGTCCAATGGAATTGGAGGTTCCTCTTCGGGCTCAACATCGAGCCATCCTCCGTCGCCTTGGTTGGGATAGTACGGGTCTCCGGGGATATGGAATCCATCCATGTTATCTACGCGAGAAAAGGGAGAAAAAGAAAAAATTAATAGACGTACTAATTAAGATAATTATAAGATGATCCTTACCAGTTACTCCAACATTTGCATAGTGCATACCAGTCATATGTAACCAAAATAGGATAGACCTTCGAATAAGTGACCCTAACTCTAAGCCTACAACCAAACAAGGAACAGGAAGTAAAGAAAAGATCACAGATTCTAAGTCTATAACACCCTAGCCAGATATAACCTTAGCGTATCCACTCAGCAACTATTGACATACTAATAAAGACCTTTTTAGTTTGCACATAAGTAATTATAGTAACACAAAATACTCCTATAGTATTTTAATTTTATGTTCTGTTCTAATGTTTTCATTGTAGTAGTGTCGGTAAGTTTTTAGACTTGCTGCAACACCACAACCATTCCTGGGCACATGCTAATCACTTCTCGGAAAGACATAGTTGATCAGGCTATATCACTCCCAGATCTGATTATATGTTCCCAAGCCTAATTGTGTTGTTCAACAATCATAATACTTTTGTTATGTCCTAGTGACACTGATTGTAGTATGAATGCAGGTATGTATACTTTGGTTAAATATTTTATTATTTAAAATTATAAACTCTTGGTCAGAGTATTTTAATCCCGTTGTGTTTATAGTTGTATATCTTTTATGGGTTGATATACTCAATTCACTATAAACAATGCTCTGATACCAATCTGTCACACCCCAAAACCGGAACGGCGGAAACGTTCCGGGGCGGAGGACGACATTTATAGTATCACAACAATGCATAATAGTAAACAAGCAACAACATCATCCATTGCATTAATAGTAATAAATTTAATAAAAGTGTGTTCTAAAGTTTATAAGACACCAAAAATGAATAATCAAAATAAGAGATGAGTCTTGAACGTGCTCCATCTTCTCAAAAGTTGGTCATCGGTACCTGTCTACTGGTGACCTGAGAATACAAGTTATTTTGAAAGCGTAGATCAGCATTAAAGCTGGTGAGTTCATAAGTATTTTAGTGTCATTGTTTGTATAAGTTTGAAGAATGTAGTTGTAAATGTTTGATGTAAATGTTTGTAAGTATTTGATGTAAATTTTTGTAAACTTCCAAGAAAATCCTATATTTTCAACTAAAGTAGTCTTCTACCAAGACTCAACTGTTCTTTATGTTTGTTCTTTTGTAAAAGTGTGAGTTTTCCAAAGTATAACTATCATTACCAAAATATAGTTTCTCATTACCGTTTATGTGAGAAGATCACAATGTGAATGAATTGGGAAAAATAAAGATGTACTGTAGTTTTATCTAGGTAACTACTAATGTACTAACTACCTTTAAACTTGTTAGTTAATTAAGGTAAAATGTGATATGATTGTAACCATACTCGATTGACCAGTATAACACGACGTTCTTGTTGGGTTATGAGCATTCTAACATTCCTAAGTGTACATGCAACCCTAAATACCTTGGATCTATGTTTTCTCTATTATACATACAATTATGAACATCCAAGGTATTATCCTAATCTAGCATACAAAATAATAAATATAACAAGATAGAATACATACCTCTTTGATGTAGAATGTCTTCATGAAGCTTGAGTGCCTAGTGCCCCAAGTGTGACACCTCAAATGGTTCACACAACACCAAATACACTTGGAATAACTTGAGAGAAACTTGAACACTCCTTGAAATCGTCTAGCCCTCACACTCACACATTAGTGCACGATTTCTTGAGCCATGGGATTCTTTTATATGGTGGCTATTAGGGTTACACCATGTAACTCATAACTTTACCCATTCCTTATGCTCCATGGATTTTAACCTCCATGGAGTATCCATGGGTCACCCCATGGACTTAGTCCAACATAAGGAATCTTGGATCACAAGCCCACATATATAAGAATGAATGATTATACAATCAACCCATATATTTAATTAGTCTCCTTTTGATCACTTAATTAATTCCAAATTAATTCTTGATCAATACTAATTAAATAACCTTATTAATATATTAGAACTTATAATATATTAACCAACCTTAAGTCTTATTTCTCTCATTATAGTCTATCCAAATGCATGATGCCATGCAACCCAAATGGACCATGCCGGGTCGGGTCAAGTCTTACCAATTATAGTTATGGACTTAGACATTAATCCAACAGTCTCCCACTTGGATAAGTCTAAAACTATTATTGCGTATGACTTCAGGAACCGATCAGCAATCGTAGCTCTCAAAAGCTTCTGTCGAACTCTGACCTTGTCGATGAACTCTGACATTTGTCAATGACTTGTCCATTAGATAAGGGATCATATATTCCTCGATTCTAGATATCATATGGACTGAGACATGGATTATCAATCACACTCTCTGTCCATTTGTTGTTTCCCGATTTCCGATTCATGATGACTGACTGATTGAACAAATCAAATCAGTCCTGGCTTGGCCAAGCACTCACATGTATCATCTTTAAATCATCGAGGGGCCCACAGATATCGCTTTTATCCCGAAGGTAAAAGGAATGGATAAACTTCGACTCATATGGCTTGTTCTACTACTTGTTGAATCATACACAAAGGCACGTTTTATAACATCGAGTTACCAATGCATTTTCGTGCAATCAATGTATAACCAACTCATAGTAACAACTCATATCTCTAGGTTTGAAGAATATAAGATATTATCGTCTCATGATCACTCGTGATAAAATCCATGAAGTGATTCAAATGAGCGCGGGTTGAATCCAATACTCAAAACTTATGAGCACTCATGAGTGTTGTAGCACCACTTTGTCCACCAACTTGGACCTCTACAAACCAACCCATGACAGTCTTGATTCATATCTACTTCCAACATATGACCGACTGTGGATGGTTTGAATAACTTAATCATTCAGGAAGAGCGACTTAGTTATTCTGGAAGTCAAAACATGCAAAGTGAAACACAAGAATAAATGAATCAAATATGGTATCAAACCCTATGAATATAAATAAACACTTTTATTTATCACCATACTGATTACTCATTATTCATTGTTTCGGTTTTATCAACTTTATATTTGAATTTAAAACAATAGTTGTCCCATGCTCCAAGCATGTACACTATGTTTTCTAAACACTAGTCATGCCATACACCAAGTATGCATACTATGTTTGTCTGTGATCTTTACTTTGTAAAATAGATCAATTGAACATCACTCCAATGATCCTCTTTTCACAGTCCCAAATCCTTACTGCAAATGCAAGAATTCCAAATTCATGCCATTTACTGAAATCTGTTAGATTCTAAACTTTATATGCATTGATCCTCTTAATGATTATGCACAAAGTCAGAAAGACTTGACAACAATCATTACAGAGCATTCCAAAGGAGATCAGCTCCTTGGAAACATCCTTCTTTCATTAAGTTTCCTAATCTTACACAGATTGAATAAGTTCTAACTTTGAAACATTTCCATATTCCATTTTGACTATCACTTCTGAACAAGAGTTGCCTCCTTACAGATTATGTCAATATGGTCCTTCCAGAATTAACATTATACTTCCAACTGTCCTTGAGAAACCAATCTTTGGTAAACCTTAGATTGTCCTCGACAATTGTTTAATCATTTTAGTCATATCCAATTCTAGACCTTTTCCCTTCATAATGCCCCAGGCATTTGGAAAATTTTAGAAAGGATGAATATAGCACATGTAATCGATCCTATATCCGAAGCATATGGGACACGATTCATGATGTCTCACATAAAGACTAAACCAGTCTTTTGCTATAATATTTCCATTTCAATTTGCCAAGTTCTCAAAATTCAGATTATGAAAAGGGATGTCGTAATCATAATCGAATTTTAGAACGCAAATAATGGACCCATATATAGAATTTCCTTATGTTGAGCCATTCCAACATGAAATTCATATATATATATATATATATATATATATATATATATATATATATATATATATATATATCCTTGATTAAATACGATTAAAATCTCAATCTAAGCTTTTAGAATAGAAATGAAGTATAATTTCCTCTCCCTTAATTATAGCAAAACAACTTTTTCAACCCCTGCAACCTCACGAATTGAAACTTTTGTTTTCTATAATTAACATTGCTAACTTGCAACCTTTGTCATAATTATCATGCTCCCACTAACATGATGATTATTAGCATAACACTTATGCTCCCACTAGCTTTGACATGTACTTAGAAATCAGCTGACTTTCTTACCAAAGTTCAGATTTCTGATACTAGATTGTTTTGATAAAACTTTATCAAAATCATACACCTCTCTTAGATAGCTCACATGTGTGTATAAACAATTTTAGAACTATGAAAAGGGATGTCGTAATCATAGTCTTAATTTTTTAGACCTTTGCCACTTCTCACAAGTCCATGTTAGTGTGCCGGTAAACCACACACGCTCCACTAACGACTTTGAGAATGCAAATATCACAATTGCTATCTAGCTAAAATCTACTTAGTGAAAGTGTTTCCTCACCATCATTTTCATGAATCGGAGAGAAACCTTATGACACTTAGATTTAATAGTGTATGTGTTCTTATCCATGTGAATTTGTCAAAACCATAATCACAAGACAAGGTTAGTGACAAATCCAAACTCATATTGATTAAACTTGTGCAATCTTAAATTCTTGCCATTTGGCAGCTCAGGTGTCTGCCATTGCTTCCAAGTAGTTGTGCAACCAATTGAGAACTCTCAGAACTCCTATGAAAAGCCAACTTGAATAGGCACAAAAATTTCAACACGATAGGTTATAAACCTCAAGTCGTGTGCTAGTGAAGGACTTTAGGTTTTATTCTTGATTAAGTCTTGAAACTTTCAAGAGCTTTAAGACTCCCACTGTCCTCTTGACATATAAGACTCCCTTGTCAAATATTCAAGAGATAGTGCGGATTCTTTATCAAGACTAACACTTTACACAATTGGCCTAAGTTGGTCTCTGTTTTATCCAAAACATCACAACTTACCAATTTCAAATGTACAAGAGTAGATAACCTTTTACTCTTACATTTGACTAGTGTTAACAAACCCTCTTTAAGATATGTCACTCAAGTTACAATCTTGGAGTATGACTCTAAGAATTGTTTTGGAACGAAGTATGACTCATCTTTTTGATTTAACCATTTCAACAATTCATGACTCCTCTTCTTAGTCATAAGAATGCACTAAGATGACTTTAGAGGACCAATTGTGATATGGTATCTTAATCATTAAGATGATCATAAACATGATACTAAAGTACTCTCCCATCTTTTCAGATTTGAGAAACTTTTATCTTTCTGCCATACTTTGATTCTTCTTATTCGTTCTGTCTCACATTGAAACTTCTCCAATGCTACAGACTTATACTTAAACTTATAAGTATAATCATATTTACTGAACTTAAGGAAATCATGACGAATAGTCTTCTTGATCTTTTGTGGTGGACTTGACCAGTGCACAAGAATGTGTACTCGATCCCTTAGTCCTTTCCTTATTCACATAAGGAATTAGTCTTAATTTTCCAAGCTGAAAGTTCTCATTCATCATACTATACAACTTGCATGATTCCAAGTTTCGGTCCAATTGAACCTTGGGTGATGAGAATCTTTCCTTATTTGGTAATATTAGACACTACCACAACCGAAAGAATCAAATCCATTTTTCCAATATTGCTATCAATGGAATCTTATAAGCAACAACTTTTCACAAATGCCATTGTAAGGATACTTAAAATAAATAAAATCAAAACCTTTTTCTTTTATTTTAAAACTTTGCGGAAAAACTTATCCTTACAATCCATATGAAAACCTTGTTGTTATCTATTCCTAAGCAATATAAATATCATAACTCTTAAGTAATAGCCCAAAATTCTGATCACCGAACCATGCGATTGAAATCCATCTTCGCGATCAGAATCAGCATGTACTTAATAGAGTTAGACAATGGACTTTACCTGAAGTAGAGCCAAACTTATTGACTTTAACATCCTTAGGTAAATTTGGCAGCTTCGTAACCAATGCCCCTTCCTTTGGCAATAGTTACCTATGGACCCTTGATAATGGGACTATCTCATACTTCGCCTCTCTCTTTACCATTGGGTCAACCGAGTTGACTATGGCCGATCCCTTTCCATTGGGAAGAGAGAGCTTTACTGGATATCCAATGTCATCATTGTCAATGTCCATAGCATTTTAGGAAGTTGATCTTAGCAAATAGATAAGATCATTAAGGGTCTTGTCTTAGTTTGTTTCATAGGATTCCCAAAAGAACTCACTATGTGACTTAGAAAGTAGTTGAGCCACCAAATTTCTCAAGACTTTGACACCCAACTCTCCCGGCTTGTCAATATGTGACTACATCTCCAAGATGTGATCACACCTAGACCTTGTCTTGCCAATAGGGCTTGAGTGACCTTAAACTTTTTAGGAACTTGTGGGTTAGGGAGAATAATTGGAGGAGGTGAAAGAAGTATGATATCCATGGGACATGATCTTCATTTAGGAAAGCTTGTTTCAAGAGATTTGGGAAGATCATAAATGTCTAGACCAGACATCTTTTTGGGAGATATTCAAGATAGTTGATTTAAAGTCCTTAATATGACACCCAATATGAAATATTAAGGCTAGGACCCAACAAACTATTTTATAACTTAGAAGAGGGATGCCGTAATCCAAGCTATAAAATATTTGAAGGTAGGTGAATGACGATTCACCAATTTCCACCATGAAAAACGAAATAATTTATTAGGTTTTAATTGGATTTGAAAGTCCTAGATCTTTGAGATTCATTGAACTGTTCAAAGGCATGTTTCAATCTCGAGTGTGCCCTTCAGGTTTTGTGACTGGGATGCTGAGGATCACAAAACAAGGTGTGAATAACCATGCAAATATACTTGGTACCCTTAATATTTACCCCTTAATCAGTGTGCCGGTTAACCACACACGCTCCACCGATACTATGATAAATATTAAGTTACCCTTTGCCTACCTTGTTAAGTCCAGGTTAGTGTGCCGGTTAACCACACACGCTCCACTAACGACTTAAGCAAAGTGCAAAGTGTAATTTCATGGGTTAGCACCAAATTCACATTTTCCTAAGTAACTAAGATTGGGTATTAATAAGAGTTTAGTTGCTTAGTATTTATCATGAATACTTTTAATGAAAGGAGAATTATAGTCCTTGTCCTACCCGTTCGGCTAACGACCCTCCACCAGTCAAGGAAGCGGTGGGTGAGAGTGGACACCCATTAAACTGCCATTTTATAGGCAGTAACCTTATACCCCCCTTATAGACCGGCTTCGTGAATGAGGCCTACTAACGGTAAGACTGACTTTACTCTTATACATATATATAAATATTATTAACTTATAAAATTATAAAGTATAAGGGTTGAATTTTAACTTTTAAAATTCTAAGGGCTAACTTGGAATTAAAGTATTCATAAGTGAAAACTTTTCAAATTCCAAAACTTGAGGGCAAGTTTTGAAACTATTCAAAACTAATTAATTCCATAACTTATGAGTTTAAAGTAGTTTTAATTAAAACTACTTTAAACTAATTAATAAAAAAAACTTTTTTATTGTAACTTATGGAACTAATTAAGGTTACACTTTTTTTTTAATTTAATGAAGAGACTCTTGAACCTCCATAACTTGAGGACAAGTTATAGAGTCATAAAACCATTTAATTAGAACTAGACTCTTCATTTTGTAACCTTTGCCAACTTTTATGAGTTTTATGATTCTTAAATGTGACTTTTCATATAACTTGAGGACAAGTTACAAAAACACACTTTGGAATCAACTCTTAGATTAAAATGGATTGAAAACAACTATTTCACACAACTTTTCTATTAATCTAAGAACCTCATAAGAACAAGATAATTCAAATCATCAATCTTCAAGAAATTAGCATGAACATACAAACTAATACAAATCTTGAAATGATGACAATTATCTTAGAAATTGGATTAGCATGAACATTACCACATCAAAAACAAGTTTATAAGTCCAAAAACATCTTAGGGTAATGTTCCTAGTCCAATTCCAGCCAAAACAATCGAATATATGCATCCAACTCGATTTTTTCAACTACTTTTGCAAGTATAACAAGAAAACAAGCCTAGGCTCTGATACCACTGTTGGGTTATGAGCATTCTAACACTCCTAAGTGTACATGCAACCCTAAATACCTTGGATCTATGTTTTCTCTATTATACATACAATTATGAACATCCAAGGTATTATCCTAATCTAGCATACAAAATAATAAATATAACAAGATAGAATACATACCTCTTTGATGTAGAATGTCTTCATGAAGCTTGAGTGCCTAGTGCCCCAAGTGTGACACCTAAAATGGTTCACACAACACCAAATACACTTGGAATAACTTGAGAGAAACTTGAACACTCCTTGAAATCGTCTACCCCTCACACTCACACATTAGTGCACGATTTCTTGAGCCATGGGATTCTTTTATATGGTGGCTATTAGGGTTACACCATGTAACTCATAACTTTACCCATTCCTTATGCTCCATGGATTTCAACCTCCATGGAGTATCCATGGGTCACCCCATGGACTTAGTCCAACATAAGGAATCTTGGATCACAAGCCCACATATATAAGAATGAATGATTTACACAATCAACCCATATATTTAATTAGTCTCCTTTTGATCACTTAATTAATTCCAAATTAATTCTTGATCAATACTAATTAAATAACCTTATTAATATATTAGAACTTATAATATATTAACCAACCTTAAGTGTTATTTCTCTCATTATAGTCTATCCAAATGCATGATGCCATGCAACCCAAATGGACCATGCCGGGTCAGGTCAAGTCTTACCAATTATAGTTATGGACTTAGACATTAATCCAACAGTTCTAGACGTCGAAATGATATGACATTCGTCACCCGTAGACCTGCAGGTCCCACTGTAGCTAGCAGCAATGTGTAGGAGGGTCAGTTCCGTATAGATCTATACACAAATTCACGCTCTCCCTCCAGGAGACTCTGGGTACAAAACGTGACACAGCAGTATATGCCGAGCCATGAAGTAGTATCTCACATTAATGTTATAGTATTATTTTAATTGTATAGTATGTATTAATGTAGTGTATGTTCTCTCTGTTTAGTATGTAGTATGTTCTCTAGTGTATAGTGTGTAGTATGTATTGTTTCTTGTTATAGTGTTCTCTGTTTGTTTCTCTTTATAGTGAGTATTGTTTCTCGTTATAGTATTCTCTATTTGTTTCTCTTTATAGTGAGTATTGTTTCTCGTTATAGTATGTATTGACTCATGTATGAACTGACTCTTTGTATGTTTCATTGTTCTAGTAATAGTATTAGTGACTTCCTAAACTATACCTATTATAGTTTACTAGTAATGTTGTTTGTATGAATGAACATGTTTGTACACCTTTTCTACCCAAAGGTATTGAACTGAATGAATAACGTTTATATCTATATACATACACATAATATATAATTAAGATTCAAACGACCTTCGGACAAACAACCGATACCCTAAGTCCACAACCAAACAAGGAACAGGAAGTAATGCGAGCTATTAGTCCTAAGTCCTTTCAATACTACTTATATAACTATATCTATATAGATATGATTTTGATAAAATATAAGTTTGAAAGAGTTTGATAAAGAGTTTTGCATATATTAAAGAGTTTGTAAAGCTAATTGAAGCAATTTGTTGAAAACACAGTTAGAAGTATAAGAATTCTATTTGTTTGATAGTTATTAATCACATGTGATTGATATAATAACTATTATGTTTGTACTTGTATTCCCCCCCCCCCATAAAAGCATTTAAAATCATTTAAAAGGTAAATTAAAGGGGTATGAACTCACCTTCAGTGAGTGATACGAATGAAAGATCGGATTGTAGGATGAAAAGTGCCAAGTGAAGACTTGAGCACAACGGATCCTAATAAGCATATAAAGACACATATATGTATATAATTAGTGTTTATACAACTAATCATGTAAGGAACACACCTTAGGAACTAGCAAACACTTATGGAAGTGTTATAATCCCAAGGGATTGCATCTAAGGAGTGTATGGCCAAACATTGGAGTTTACGGCGATGGGGTTTACGACCTTAGAGTTTACGGCCACGTGTTCACGGCCTCATGAGTTTACGGCCATAGGGTTTACGCCCCTATGAGTTTACGACCGTAAACTCAAGAAGTTTTGTGCCAGAAAGTGTTGTCAAGGCCTTGCAAACATCAAGGAAGTGTTCTAGACTCAATGCTTAGCTTAAGGGAGTTTATGGCCAACAAATGCACCTTTAACAAGGGTTTACGGCCAAGGGAGATGCTCTTGGCCGTAAACTCCTATTTTTCTTGGGAAAAGGATGGTTTCAAGGTGCAAATCGAGGGTTCCTACTAGATAACATGTATAGGAAGAAGGTACTTACAATATGGAAGCAAATATAGTTGATTTCGGCCCAAAACACTAGTGTGTGTTCTTGGTGTTCTTGGTGTTCTTAGTGATCTTGAAGATCACCCAAAAAGATGAAGTTAATGGATGAAATCAAAGGTTGATACTAGATAATGAGATGTATCAACTAAAAAAAGTATGAAACACTTACATTTTTGAAGAATAAAATGAAGATCCTTATGATACTTGAGAGAGAATTCGAGTTTTTGAGGTTGAAATGGTGAATAACGAGGAAGAAAGGGTGGAATATCATGTTTATATGGTGAGTTTACGGCCACCATGATTTTACAGCCGTAAACTCATATCGTGTGGCCGTAAACTCCACATGATGAAGTTTATGGCTTACTTGGTGCACAATGGACTCCAGCAGTTACTTCTTAATACCCGATCCTTGGATCTACTAGGCTTAAAACACTCTAATTGACTCTAAATAATGCTAGAAGATAGCAAAATGAGTCCAACCTTGATTGATTTGGATAACTATTCAAGATAGAAATTTCGGGTTGTCACACGAAGCCGGTCTATAAGGGGGTATAAGGTTGTTGCCTATACAATGGCAGCTTAATGGGTGTCCACTATCACCCACCGCTTGCTTGACTGGTGGAGGGTCGTTAGCCGAACGGGTAGGACAAGGACTATAATTCTCCCTTCATTAAAAGTATTAATGATAGATAGTAAGTAACTAAACTCATATAAATTCCCAATCTTAGTTACTTAGAAAAATGTGAATTTGGTTCTAACCCATGAAATTACACTTTGCACTTTGCTTAAGTCGTTAGTGGAGAGTGTGTGGTTAACCGGCACACTAACCTGGATTTAACAAGGTAGGCGAAGGGTAACTTAATGTTTATCATAGGATCGGTGGAGCGCGTGTGGTTAACCGACACATTGATTAAGTGATAAATATTAAGGGTACCAAGTATATTTGCATGGTTATTCACACCTTGTTTTGTGATCCTCGGCATCCCAGTCACAAAACTTGAGAGGGCACAATCGAGATTGAAACATGCCATTGAAAAGTTCAATGAATCTCAAAAGATCTAGGAGTTTCAAATCCAATTAAAACCTAATATTTCTATTTTGTTTTTCATGGTGGAAACTGGTGAATCGTCATTCGCCTACCTTCAAATATTTTATAGCTTGGATTACGGCATCCCTCTTCCAAGTTATAAAAGTATTGTGTTGGGTCCTAGCCTTAATATTTCATATTGGGTGTTATATTAAGGACTTAAATCAACTAACTTGAATATCTCCCATTGTAGATGTCTGGTTCAGACAACTATGATCTTCCCAAATCTCTTGGAACAAGTTTCCTAATGAAGATGATGTCCCGTGGTTGGCTCATGGAAATCATACTTCACTTCATCCACCTCCTCCAATTATTCTCCCTAACCTACAAGTTCTTGAATAGTTCAAGGTCACTCAAGCCCTATTGGCAAGCAAGGTCTATGTGTGCTCACATCTTGGAGATGAAGTCACATATTGACAAGCCGGGAGAGTTGGATGTCAAAGTCTTGAGAAAGTTGGTTGTTAAATCACTTTCTAAGTCACATAGTGAGTTTCCTTTGGAACTACTATGAAACAGACTATGACATGACCCTTAATGATCTTATCTATTTGCTAGGTGCTGCTGAATCATCAATGATTTAGAGCACTGGTAAAGCAAATTTGATTAGAATATCAACTTCCCAAACTTCCATGGACATTGACAATGGTAACATTGAAAATCCAGAAAAGCTTTCTCTTCCCAATGGAAAGGGATCGGCCATAGTCAACTCAGTTGACCAAATGGTAAAGAGAAAGGCTAAGTCTAAGACAGTCTCGTGTACCATTCCCAAAGAGTCCATATGCTTATATTTCCAAAGGAAGGGGCATTGGTTGCAAAGCTGCCTTATTACCTGAAAGATCATAAGGTTGGTTAAGTCAAAAAGTTTGACTCTGCTTCAGGTAAGTCCACTATCTAACTCTATTAAGTTCCTATTTGGAGATTCTTATTACATGATGTGACTGGGTCACATGTTGAAGTTTTAAGAATCAAAGGAGAGGAAACTTAAAGAAGAGTAAGTTGATTCTGATCGCGTAGATGGATTTCGATCGCATGGTTCGGTGATCAGAATTTTTGAGCTGCTGCTTAAAAGTTGTGATAGATTGCATAGGAATAGATAACAACATAGTTTTTCATATACATTTTCATTGTAAGGGTAAGTTTTTCCTCAAGTTTTAAATAAAAGAAAAGTTTTTTTTTATTTATTTTAAGTATCCTTACAAGGGCATTTGTGAAAAATTGTTTTTTATATGATTCCATTTATAGCAACATTAGAAAATGGATTTGATTATTTCGTTTGTGGTAGTGTCATAATTTACCAAATAAGGAAAGATTCTCAACAACCAAGTTTCAGTTGGATAGAAACTTGGAATCATGCAACTTGTATTGTATGATGAATGAGAATTTTCACCTTTGGAAAATTAAGACTAGTTCCTTGTTCACATGTATATGTGAGTCAAGTGAAGGACTAAGGGATCGAGTACACATTCTTTTGTACTGGTCAAGTCCACCACACAGATCGATAAGACTATTCGTCATGATTTACAAAAGTTTAGTAAATATGGTTATACTTACAAGTTTAAGTATAATTCTGTAAGATTGGAAAAGTTTCAGTGTATGGCAGAACGAATGAGAAGAATCAAATTAGGCAGAAAGATAAAAAGTTTCTCAAATCTGAAAAGATGGGAAAGTACTTTAGTATCATGTTTTATGATCATTTTAATGATTGTGCGACCATCTCACAATTCATCCTCTAGGGACATCTTAGTGCATTCTTATGGCTAAGAAGAGGAGTCATGAATTGTTGAAGTGGTTAAATCAAGAAGATGAGTCATACTTCGTTCTAAAACAAGTCTTCGAGTCATACTCCAAGATTGTAACTTGAGTGACATAATCTTAAGAAGGTTTATAACACTTGTCAAATGTAAGAGTAAAATGTGTACTACTCTTGTACATTTGAAATTGGTAAGTTGTGATGTTTTGGATAAAACAAAGACCAACTAAGGCCAATTGTGTGAAGTGTTTGTCTTGATAAGAATCCGCACTATCTATTGAATATTTGTTTTGTCAAGGAATGGTTCTTGGTAAGAGAGTCTTATATGTCAAGAGGACAGTGGGAGTCTAGAAGATCCTAAAAGAGTTTCAAGAACTAATCAAGAATAAAATCTGTAGTTTATCACTAGCGCGCAACTTGAGGTTTATAACCTATCGTGTTGACATATTCCATTTCTGTGCCCATTCCAGTTAAAGTTGGCTTTGCATATGAGTTCCGAGAGTTCTCAATCGGTTGCATAACAACTTGGAAGCAATGGCAGGCCCTTGTGCTTCCAGGTGTCAATAATTTAAGATTGCACAAGTTCAGTCCATATGAGTTTGGATTTGTCACTAACCTTATCTTGTGATTATGGTTTTGACAAATTCACATGGAAAGGAACACATACACCATAAAATCTAAGTGTCATAAGGTTTCTCTCCGATTCATGAAAATGATGGTGAGGAAACGCTTTCACTAAGAGATTTTAAGTAGATAGCAATTGTGATATTTGCGTTCTCAAAGTCGTTAGTGGAGCGTGTGTGGTTAACTGGCACACCAACATGGACTTGTGAGAAATGACAAAGGTCTAAACAATTGAGACTATGATTACGGCATCCCTTTTCATAGTTCTGAAATTGTTTAGACACACATGTGTGCTATTTAAGGAAAGGTGTATGATTTTAATAAAGTTTTATCAAAGCATCTCGTATCAGAAATTTGAACTTTGGTAAGAAAGTCAATAAAGTATTGATTTCTAGAAGTCCAGCTGATTTTTTAGTACATTTCAAAGCTAGTGGGAGAATAAGTGTTATGTGAATAATCGTCAAGTTAGTGGGAGCATGATAATTATAATAAGTGTTGCAAGTTAGCAATGTTAATTATAGAAAAGCAAAAGTTTCAATTGGAAAAAAGTCGTTTTGCTATAATTAAGGGAAAGGAAATTATACTTTATTTCAAATCTAAAAGCTTAGATCGTGAGATTTTAATCAAATTTAGTCAAGTATATATATATATATATATATATATATATATATATATATATATATATATATGAATGTTATGTTTGAATTGGTTCAACATAAGGAAATTCTATATATGGGAACATTATTTGCGTTCTAAAATTCGATTATGATTACAGCATCCCTTTTCATAATCTGAATTATGAGAACATGGCAAATAGAAATAGAAATATTATAAAAAAAGACTGGTCTAGTATCATGTCTTTATGTGCATCATGAATCGTGTCCCATGTGCTTCGGATATAGGGTCGATTGCATGTGCTATAATATTCATCCTTTCTAAATTTTTCCAAATGCTCAGGGCATTAATAGGGGAAAAGTCTAGAATTGGATATGACTAAAATGATTAAGAAATTGTCAAGGACAATCTAAGGTTTACCAAAGATTGGTTGCTCAGGGACAGTTGGAAGTATGGTGTAAATTTTTGAGAGGACCATATTGACATATTCTGAAAAGAGGCAACTCTTATTCAGAAGTGATAGTCAAAATGAGAATATGGAAATATTCCCATAGGTGGAAGTCATTCATTAAATCTGTGTAAGATTAGGAAACTTAATGCAAGAAGGATGTTCAAAGCAATGTACTTTGAATTTGAGACTTCTTTTCCATGGAATGATCTCCATTGGAATACTCTGTAATGACTGTTGGCAAGTCTTTGTGACTTTGTGCATAATCATTACAAGAGGATCAGTGCATATACGTTTAAAATCTAACAAGATTTCGGTAAATGGCAGGAATTTGGAATTCTTGCATTTGCGGTAAGGATTTGGGACTGTGAAATGAGAATCATTGGAATTATGTTCAATCGATCTATTTCACAAAGTAAAGATCATAGACAAACTTAGTGTGCATACTTGGTGTATGGCATAACTAATGTTTAGACAAATATAGTAAGCATACTTGGTGTATGGCATGACTATTGTTTAGAACAACATAGTGTACATTCTTGGATCATGGGACAACTATTGTTGTAATTCAAGTATAAAGTTGATAAATTTGAAACAGTATACAATGAATGATGTGTAATCAATAGGTGATAAATAAAAGGTGTTCTATTTATATTCATAAGTTCTGAGACAATATTGGATTCAATCATTATTGTGTTTCACTTTGCATGTTTTGACTTCCAGAATAACTAGGTCATTTTTCCCGAATGACTAAGTTATTCAAACCATCCACGGTCGATAATACGTTGGAAGTAGGTATTAAGGCAAGACTGTCATGAAGCTACCTTGTAGATGTCTAAGGTATTGGACATAGCAAGAGTTGCTACAACATTCACGAGTGCTCATAAGTTCTGAGTATTGGATTCAACCCACGCTCATTTGAATCACTTCATGGATTTTATCACGAGTGATCATGAGACGATAATATCTTATATTCTTCAAACCTAGAGATATGAGTTGTTGCCTATGAGTTGGTTATACATTGATTGTACGAAAACGCATTGGTAACTCGATGTTATAAAACGTGCATTTGTGTATGATTCAACAGGTAGTAGAAACAACATATGAGTCGAAGTTTATCCATTCCTTTTACCCTTTTTGGGATAAAAGCGATATATGTGGGCCCCTCGATGATTTAGTGATGACACCCCGAAGTGCTTGGCCAAGTCTGGACTGATTTGATTTGTTCTATTAGTCGGTCGTCATAAATCGGAAATTGGGAAACAACAAATGGACAGAGAGAATGATTTTAATCCATGTCTCAGTCCATATGATATCTAGAATGGAGGAATATATGATCCCTTATCTAATGGACGTGTCATTGATTTGTTCAGAGTTCGACAGCGGCTTTAAGAGCTACGATTGCTAGTCGGGTTTTGGAGTCATACGTAATAATAGTTTTAGACTTATCCAAGTGGGAGACTTTTGGATTAGTGTCTAAGTCCATAACTATAATTGGTATGTACTTGACCAGATTTGGCATGGTCCATTTGGGTTGCATGGCATCGGAACAATTAGATTGACAAAATGAGAAAAAAAGTATACTAGTGATTTATATTAATATATTATAAGTTCTAATATATTAATATGAAATCATATTATTTAATTAGTATTGATAAAGAATTAATTTAGAATTAATCTAGTGATCATAAGGAACTAATTAAATATGGACTCTTATATATGTGGTGGGCCAAGTTCATTTAGGTTGGGCTAAGCTTTCATGGATAGTACATGGAGTGTTTAACCCATGGATCCTGTGGAAATGAAAGGTCATGGGTATTAGGGTTTACATGAATGTAACCCTAATCCTCCACACGATATAAAGAGGTTCCTAGTTCATGAAATGGGCACTAGTGTGTATACACAAGAGGGCAAAAACGGATTTGGTTCATGTATCCTTATTCTCAAGTTATTCAAAGGGTTCTTGGTGTTGTGTGAACCATTTGAGGTGTCACACTTGACGCACTAGGCTCTTAAGCTCCATGGAATCAAGCTACTACATCAAAAGGTATGCCATTCTACTAGATTCTTGTAGTATAGTTACTTCTTATTATGCTAGTTAGGATGAAACCTTGCAATATTGAATATTTGCATGTATAATAGAGAAACCATAGATCCACGGTTTATAGGGTTGCATGTACACCATAGGAGTGTTAGAATGCTCAAAACCCTTCAAGAAGTTCCACGAGGAACTGGGCACACAGCTGCATTTCAGTACAGCCTATCCTCCGCAGACGGACGGCCAAAGTGAGCGGACTATACAGACTCTTGAGGATATGTTGAGAGCCTGCGTTATTGACTTCGGTGGGAGCTGTGTCGCACCCCCAAACCAGAACGGCGGAAACGTTCGGGGGCGGAGGACTTTAGGTAAGTATCACAACACATGCAATATAGTAATCAAAGTACAAACAACTATTGCATTAATAAGTATAAGTTTTACATAAGTGTTTAAACATTACATATTCAAACACTAAAGTAGGTACAGTAGAAGACAAGAGTCGCGGTACGGTACTAGGTAGTCTTCTCAAAAGCTTCGGGAGTGTACCTTTCTACTGGATTCCTAAGAATACAAGTTATTTGGAAAGAGTAGATCAGCATTTAAGCTGGTGAGTTCATAAGTATTTTAGTTCTGTTAAGTATACCCTAAGTTCTTTGAATAAGTTCACGGGTTTCTCCAGGAAAACCTATATTTCCTGAGGTGATTAACTGACAACCTCAATAGTTTCCCTCTATAATTACTTAGTTTATACTGATTATATATAACCCAATATCGAATGGACAGTCAAATGGGTGTATCTGCCCTAAGCCCACAACCAAACAAGGAACAGGAAGTAAGGCGGAAGTCACACATTTCACTGTCAATCGGACATTACTTATGTATAACTCTGATGTAATAACTAAGGAATTATAGAATTAACCACTAAAGGTCTTTTATGTTATACTAGTTTACAGAGATTGAATGACTAAGTTCCATTTGATAAGTGGTTTAATCCCATAAACCGTTTCCTTTGTAAAAGTATTCTTAGTTATATCTGTTCTATAGTAAAAACCTTAGTATTAATCCTGGAAAATATTGTATTATCCATAATACTGCCTTGCGGTTTTAAATGTTCAAAACCAGAAGTACAATACTTGATTTCATGATACGTATCTTCTACTGTAAGTAAAAACTACTGAAGGTATATTTGGTCGGGATGTAATTATCTTTTCTTACTGTTATAAGAGAAGTATATTACTTAGTAGTTCACTCGTTGTTTTATCCATGTGAGTTCTATTAACCATACTAATATGACTGATATGCCTGCGGTGACGTTCTTCAGGCGTCGGAATGGAATGATATTTGACACCCTAGGCCTGCCGGCCAAACTGTAGTGAACAGTAGAGGTGCGGGATTGTCAGTCCCATATAGATCTATACACAAATTCACGCTCTCCCTACAAGAGATTCTGGCTAATAGGTCAGGACTTAAAAGGTCGTACTTAGATAAGTACACCGTGAACGGTCTCACAAATTTATTGTTTCAACGAGATTTACGATGTATTATTATTACCCTGTGAATGCTAACTCTGGTACTTTGTATCGTACCCTTGGTTAATGCAAACCCGGTATGATGTATTATTACCTCGTGTTTGCTAACTCGGGTACTCTGTATAGTACCTTTGCTAATGCAAATCCGGTATGATGTATTATTACCTCGTGTTTGCTAACTCTGGTACTCTGTATAGTACCATTGCTAATGCAAACCCGAAATGATGTATTATTACCTCGTGTTTGCTAACTCTGGTACTCTGTATAGTACCATTGCTAATGCAAACCTGGAATGATGTATTATTACCTCGTGTTTGCTAACTCTGGTACTCTGTATAGTACCATTGCTAATGCAAACCCGGAATGATGTATTATTACCTCGTGTTTGCTAACTCTGGTACTCGATATAGTGCCATTGCTAATGCAAACCCGGAATGATGTATTATTACCTCGTGTTTGCTAACTCTGGTACTCTATATAGTACCATTGCTAATGCAAACCTGGAATGATGTATCTTTACTTCTTTAATATGTTGTTCGTATATTAAAGGTATTATACATATCTTGGTATAGTTGAATGTATTTTGGTAATTTCCTTGGAAAGTATACAGTCGTGAATCATACTTGTATATTTAGTTTTGAATCATAAATTATACCTATTATAATTTGTATGTTCTATCTGATTAGCATGGTTTCTCATGGATGAACACCTTTGCTCAGCCTGATACAAAGGTGATGATACCAAAAGGAGTAACCTTTTATACTCATATATGTATAATATATATATAATTAAGAAGGAAACGACCTTCGGACAAATAATACAACCTTAATTCCACATCCAAACAAGGAAAAGAAAATAAGATAATTCATTAGTCCTAAGCCCTTCAAATCTTATTTATATATTTATACATATATAAACATGATTTTGGCATATATAATTTGAAATAGTTTATAAAATATTTTTCAAAGAATTTAACGGAGCTTACATGACTTTAAAGATTTAACATGGCTTAAAGTCATTTTGAAAGTATTTGGTAATTCTTAAAAGCATACGGAAACACTTTGTGTGATTATTATCACATACAGTTATTAACACAATTTATTCTTGTGTTAAACTTGTATTCCCCCCCTAAAAATCATATAAAACCATTAAAAAGGTAAATTATAGGGGTATGAACTCACTTTGATAAGCGGTTATTCGGGCAGCGTTTCGTTTCCCGGAAGGAGTTTATTTAACGAGAAACCGGCTCAAATCGGGTAGAGTTTCGACAGGAGAGAGGATAACTTCTCGAGAATTCCGGGGCTCTGGGGCTTGCTTCGGGCTTTAGACACGATACCGGGGCCTTGGGGAGTTGTGAGAAAGTTTACGGGGTGGAAATGTGAAAAAGGGGAAATTTTGGGGTGAAAAACTCCTTAAATCCGAAAAGGCTCGCATGCCTTATATAGGCCGTAGCCTCGGATCCGGAGCAAGGTAGGTGTGACGCGTGTCTCGGACAGGTGGCGAAATGGTGGTTCGGTTCGGACGGGTGGCTTCGGTTCGGATAGACGGCTCGTAGCTGGCAGCTTCGGATAGGACCCAACTTCGGTCCAATGAGCAGGCTCCACGAAGGTCCGAGGGTCATCCGAGGAGGGTGTGCGGTGTGTCTCCTGCGAGGGTGTCTGAATGCGAGTGGACCGCGGAGTTGGTCCAATCAGAAGGCGACACGCGAAGCTCGGTCCAACCAGAAGATGACACGTGGAGGCCTCGCATGCGAGGGATGACGTGTCCGAGGATGACATGCGAAATTTCCCGGTTTTCAACATTTTCTTGATTTTTGTGCCAAAAACTTGCAAAAATCATAACTTTCGCATACGACCTCCGTTTTTTACGTTCTTTATATGCACGCGTAGGTAAAATCATACTCTACGACTTTCGTTTAGACTTCGTCGGCTGATTTTGATTTATTTTTAATAATATTATTTTTAACAGATTGGGACAGGAAATCTGTTAAAAATTCATAACTTCTTCATCCGACGTCCGTTTTCGTCTGTCTTTTTACCGTTGTGCTACTTTTGACGAGACCTTCGATTCTTGTTTAAGTTGCGTTGGCTAAATATCGATCGATTTATATTTCGAATTTTTAGCTGTCTACTGCTAAACCGAAACTTCGAAAAATCATAACTTCTTCATACGAATTCAGATTTTTACGTTCTTTTTATGAATGTTCTCGGTTTAACATATTCTACAACTTTCATTTAGATTGTTAAGGCTAAAAAGCCTTTTATCGAAAATTCGCTTTTTACACTGAATAGTGTTTTGCCGGTTTTATCGCGAATTTTCGATTGGTCATAACTTCTTCGTTATAACTCGAATTTCAGTGTTCTTTATGTTTTTGGAAACCTTGTTACAAACTCTACCACTTGGTTCATCCCAATTACGATTATTGATAATTTTAGTTTTGACCAAAGTTTGACTGGTGTCACATTATCCCCCCGTTAGAGGGAATTTCGTCCCGAAATTAAGTCTAAAGTGATACTCATGGACTAGGTCTAATCTTCCCTTTCCCAAGTAAATTCAGGTCCCCGGTTTGTAATCCAGCAAACCTTCACTAACGGGATAAGACTTTGCTTTGTTCTTTAGATTTCCCTATCCATGGTTTTTATTGGTTCTTCTATAGAGTGTAGACTTTTATTTAACTTGATTTCATCGAGCGAAATAACAAGTGTTTCAACGGGTAGACACCTCTTTAAATTAGATATGTGAAAGATGGGATGAATGTTATTAAGTTTTTGTGGTGGTTTAAGTTTAAAAGTACAAGACCGATTCTGGTAAGAATCTCAAATGGTCCTATGTACCTTGAATTTTTTATTCCACGCTTTCTCAAGCGCATCTTGTCCTTCCTGAGTGAGACCTTCATATGACAAGGTCATCAATCCTGGAATTCCAAGGGTTTTCTTTTATCGAAGTCGTAGCTTCTCTGACTAACTCTGGAAGCTTTATGGCGCTTCCTGATTCGTATTTTGTTTTTGGTAGTTTCTCGGATGAATTCCAGATCAGCGAGGGTGTTGTGTGGAAATTGGATCTCTAGTTAGTTGCGTATTACCTAATTTAGTCCAGTGCAGATAGGATCTGCACTTATGACTGCAGAAGGTTTTGAATGGAGCAACTTGAATGCTAGCGTGATAAAGGACTCGACTAATTGGTAAATGGGTATCCCATTCTTTACCATAGTCGATCCCATAGAATCACGACTACTCTGGTTCCTAGATATTTTTGAGTGACGGCTTGAACTGGGAGATGATTCTATTATCTCAGTGGAGATAACAGATATTGGCATACCGTGCACTCACACGTTCTAGTTATCTTCTCTACTTGCCACATTTTCAGGTTTCAAGGCTTCCTGTTGAGCCTCCTTACTTTGTGTGGAGAGATTTGAAAGGGTTATCATAGTCCATGATTGGCACTATGACCGGGGTACTCTTTCCGACTTAGTGTGTCAACTACTATATTGGCTTTGTCGAGATGATAACGAATTTCGAATTCGTAGTCATTTAGTAGCTCGACCCATGGTCGTGGTCTCATGTTGAATTCCACCTGGTAGAATACATGATGCTGGCTTTTGCTCCGAAGTTCATGATCAGACTCATACTTGGCTCATCCACCATTACCTCGTGTATATAAGTCGTACATAATTTAGATTTCAAAAACGTTCGGATGGGTGACTCTTCCCCAGGTCCACAATCAAACAAGGAACAGGAGATAGGGCGGAATCACACATCCTTAATCTTGTTAAGTCTAACTTATATACCACTCTCGTATATACACTTAGTAGCGATAGATTAACTTAATGAGTTCTTAGTCTCTATTCTTGAACTCGACCTGCGGTATAATGATTTTCCTACGAGATCTGTTGAGGTACTTCAGTAGTTACTGACTTCTAAGACTACTTCGGTGCTTTTTGTTTGAAGTTTCCTGTCTACTGAGTAGGCTAGAATGGCAGGGCGCCCTTCGTATGGGTACTTCTGAAGTTTTGAAATGAGAGACAACCTAAGGGTTTTGTGTTATGGATTGGATGAATTTCATCTTACGGCTGATTAAGGAAAAAGTTCTCTTATACAGCATAAGAATTTTCACATGGTAAGGGCCAAGCCAAACCATGTCGAATGAGGATGTCGGAATTTTCTCGATGCAATAGATATTAAGTCGTTCTGGGACGAATGATTACTAGGATGATATCCTATGTACCTAAGTTTTCAGCGCTTCTGGTTTTATTCTGTTATTATTGCTACGAACCCCTTTTTGATTCGAAATTGGCGGGTACTACCAATACGAGGGTTCTGATAATTTGAAATTATGAACTTTCATGAAACTATCCTTACTAGGTCTCTCTATAATCGCTTGGTGTATACAAGTCATGTATAATTAAGATTGGTAAGACCTTTGACTGAGCAACCCTGCCCTAAATCCACAACCAAACAAGGAACAGGAAATGAGGCGGGATTACTCACTCTAAGTCTACAAATCTTAATCATCATAGCTTACCTGTTAGGGTTTCAAATTTTATATTATTGTTGTGATTTAATTTGAACGGAAGAGTAATCATAATTATAGATAGTTATCGGGGTTTGGAAGCGTACCAAAATATAGCAGGGTTCTTTGATGCTATCCCATGTATTGGGATCAAAATCCTCCTACTCCCCCGTCGTTCTTCTCTGTTGGACAATCCCTCTTGTAATGTCCTATTTCACCACAAAGGTGACATATGGGAATGGTTCCAACATCGGTAGTTGAAGTGATGAACTCAACCGGAGTTCTACAGATGCGGGCGGTATGCCCCTTTATGTTGCATCTACTGCAATGCAGCTCTCGGCAAACTCCATGATGATGGTAGTTGCAGTTGCTGCAGTATGGAAGGTTTCCTAAGCACGGCTTGGTTGGTGCTAGAATAACAGGGCTGATGGGGGTATTGACTGCCCCAGTTCGTTGCCCTCTGTTAGGTTCTTGAGTTGAACAACTCCCTTTCATGTTCTTGAACTTTCGTTTAAGGATATTAGGCTTAAGGTTTGAGGTGTCCTTACAAGTAGGTGCTCGTTGCTGTACTTGGCCATCACCACGATCGGGGTTACTGATAGCATTACTACTAACATTTGCATTGTTAGCATTAAGGTGTACCATGACAGCTTGAAACGTAGCCGCAAATATATGAAGGATTGATGTTTCGCTGGTGGGTTGGTTACGTTCCTTTGGAGGCATGATTCTGTTACATGATAAGAAAATGAGCTCGTGAGCGACTATCGTATCTCTAGATGTATTTTAACCATTTGTATCTATGTATTAATCTTTTGTTTTGTTATATTGTTCTCAATGATTCGACCTGCATCCCTATGATGCAGTCCTGGTAAGGAACAGAAATAAGTTTCTAGAATGGTTATGAACCGAGTATTATCCAAACTAAGTTACCTTCGTTTGGTGGATATCGTTTCCCAATTTTCAAAAATATACGAAAATAATTCATAACAGTGTCTACATAAAATAGACTTATGAATTTGAGAAGTAATCACTATCAATTAAGATTTTGTGATCTGATTTATCGTTATTAGTCGTGACCGGAAAAGAGGATAAGCTCAAAACCTAATGTGAGTAATGAAATCATTAAATCACTAGGTTGAATCGATTTACTAGTTATTACTTAGATGAAAAGGTGCTTAAACACTTCACATGAATCACGCGTGGTTTTCTTTTGTTCTTTGTTCTATTCTGAGTGGTAATGATTTGTTTCCTCCTGGTATCTATAGGGTGTCCTTCTCCTCTGTAGGTGTATTGAATTCTTGAGCTGTCTTACTTCTGATTCTGACACTGGTCCCCATTACTTCGTAATGAAGATTTTGAATCTCGGAAGTTCATGTGAATCTCTCATTGGTGTCCTTAATAGAGTAAGGGCACTAAATGATTTCTACAGTTTATTTACTTGTCATCTGTTTCTTTCTCGGAATTCTCTTAATGAAATTCTGTTGGATCCTCCTTGACTCTTCTATTGATTGCTGGAGTAACTATGTTTATCTAACGGGTTTATACGAGAATGGGAATGTCTAAAGAATCTATGAGAAAATTCAAATTTTTACGAAGGTGATCCTTCCTGGTCCTCCTATAATCACATGGTGTGTACCGATTATATATAATCCAGATCAAATAAACCTTTGAATAAGTAATCCTACTCTAAAACCACATCCAAACAAGGAAAAGGAAGTAGAGTGAAAATCACATATTCTAAGTCCATAAAATCTCGGCTATATATAACCTTAACGCATCCATTTAGTAATTATAGACTTATCAGAAAAGATCTTTTTAACATTTTCCCCAAAGGTATGTAACATACGTCCATGTTATTTTAGTTATGAGTTTGATTCTTGGACTTATAGATACAAGAACTTAACAAGTTTTCAGTTTTCTTGTTATAGCATCCTAAAATACTCCCATAGTATTTTAGTCTTTATGTTTGGTTCTAGACTTCTTCTGGTACTTAGGTAAGTTTTAGACCAGTTGCAACACTACAATCACTCCCCAAACACGTGTTGGTCCTATCTCAGATGAATATAGTTGATCAGGCTATATTGATCCCAGATATGATTACGTCACTGTCTAGGTTTAACTGCAACGTCCAACATCCAAATACTTTTGTTTTGTTCTTCTTGTGATACTCATTCTAGTATATATACTCTGCATGTACTTATACATTTATAAAATATTAATATATTTTTAAAGTATAACTCTTGGTCAGAGTGTTTTTATCCCAATGGGTTTATAGTTGTATATCTTTTATGACTGATATACTGAGTTCACTATAAACACTACTCTGATACCAATCTGTCGCACCCCCAAACCAGAACGGCGGAAACGTTCGGGGGCGGAGGACTTTAGGTAAGTATCATAACACATGCAATATAGTAATCAAAGTACAAACAACCATTGCATTAATAAGTATAAGTTTTACATAAGTGTTTAAACATTACATATTCAAACACTAAAGTAGGTACAGTAGAAGACAAGAGTCGCGGTACGGTACTAGGTAGTCTTCTCAAAAGCTTCGGGAGTGTACCTTTCTACTGGATTCCTGAGAATACAAGTTATTTGGAAAGTGTAGATCAGCATTTAAGCTGGTGAGTTCATAAGTATTTTAGTTCTGTTAAGTATACCCTAAGTTCTTTGAATAAGTTCACTGGTTTCTCAAGGAAATCCTATATTTCCTGAGGTGATTAACTGACAACCTCAATAGTTTCCCTCTGTAATTACTTAATTTATACTGATTATATATAACCCAATATCGAATGGACAGTCAAATGGGTGTATCTGCCCTAAGCCCACAACCAAACAAGGAACAGGAAGTAAGGCGGAAGTCACACATTTCACTGTCAATCGGACATTACTTATGTATAACTCTGATGTAATAACTAAGGAATTATAGAATTAACCACTAAAGGTATTTTATGCTATACTAGTTTACAGAGATTGAATGACTAAGTTCTATTTGATAAGTGGTTTAATCCCATAAACCGTTTCCTTTGTATAAGTGGTTTAATTCCATAAACCGTTTCATTTGTAAAAGTATTCTTAGTTATATCTGTTCTATAGTAAAAACCTTAGTATTAATCCTGGAAAATATTGTATTATCCATAATACTGCCTTGCGGTTTTAAATGTTCAAAACCAGAAGTACAATACTTGATTTCATGATACGTATCTTCTACTGTAAGTAAAAACTACTGAAGGTATATTTGGTCGGGATGTAATTATCTTTTCTTACTGTTATAAGAGAAGTATATTACTTAGTAGTTCACTCGTTGTTTTATCCATGTGAGTTCTATTAACCATACTAATATGACTGATATGCCTGCGGTGACGTTCTTCATGCGTCGGAATGGAATGATATTTGACACCCTAGGCCTGCCGGCCAAACTGTAAAGAACAATAGAGGTGCGGGATTGTCAGTCCCATATAGATCTATACACAAATTCACGCTCTCCCTACAAGAGATTCTGGCTAATAGGTCAGGACTTAAAAGGTCGTACTTAGATAAGTACATCGTGAAGGGTCTCACAAATTTATTGTTTCAACGAGATTTACGATGTATTATTATTACCCTGTGAATGCTAACTCTGGTACTTTGTATCGTACCCTTGGTTAATACAAACCCGGTATGATGTATTATTACCTCGTGTGTGCTAACTCGGGTACTCTGTATAGTACCTTTGCTAATGCAAACCCGGTATGATGTATTATTACCTCGTGTTTGCTAACTCTGGTACTCTGTATAGTACCATTGCTAATGCAAACCCGGAATGATGTATTATTACCTCGTGTTTGCTAACTTTGGTACTCTGTATAGTACCATTGCTAATGCAAACCCGGAATGATGTATTATTACCTCGTGTTTGCTAACTCTGGTACTCTATATAGTGTCATTGCTAATGCAAACCCGGAATGATGTATTATTACCTCGTGTTTGCTAACTCTGGTACTCTGTATAGTACCATTGCTAATGCAAACCCGGAATGATGTATCTTTACTTCTTTAATATGTTGTTCGTATATTAAAGGTATTATACATATCTTGGTATAGTTGAATGTATTTTGGTAATTTCCTTGGAAAGTATACAGTCGTGAATCATACTTGTATATTTAGTTTTGAATCATAAATTATACCTATTATAATTTGTATGTTCTATCTGATTAGCATGGTTTCTCATGGATGAACACCTTTGTTCAGCCTGATACAAAGGTGATGATACCAAAAGGAGTAACCTTTTATACTCATATATGTATAATATATATATAATTAAGAAGGAAACGACCTTCTGACAAATAATACAACCTTAATTCCACATCCAAACAAGGAAAAGAAAATAAGATAATTCATTAGTCCTAAGCCCTTCAAATCTTATTTATATATTTATACATATATAAACATGATTTTGGCATATATAATTTGAAATAGTTTATAAAATATTTTTCAAAGAATTTAACGGAGCTTACATGACTTTAAAGATTTAACATGGCTTAAAGTCATTTTGAAAGTATTTGGAAATTCTTAAAAGCATACGGAAACACTTTGTGTGATTATTATCACATACAGTTATTAACACAATTTATTCTTGTGTTAAACTTGTATTCCCCCCCTAAAAATCATATAAAACCATTAAAAAGGTAAATTATAGGGGTATGAACTCACTTTGATAAGCGGTTATTCGGGCAGCGTTTCGTTTCCCAGAAGGAGTTTATTTAACGAAAAACCGGCTCAAATCGGGCAGAGTTTCGACAGGAGAGAGGATAACTTCTCGAGAATTCCGGGGCTCCGGGGCTTGCTTCGGGCTTTAGACACGATACCGGGGCCTTGGGGAGTCGTGAGAAAGTTTACGGGGTGGAAATGTGAAAAAGGGGAAATTTTGGGGTGAAAAACTCCTTAAATCCGAAAAGGCTCGCATGCCTTATATAGGCCGCAGCCTCGGATCCGGAGCAAGGTAGGTGCGACGCGTGTCTCGGACAGGTGGCGAAATGGTGGTTCGGTTCGGACAGGTGGCTTCGGTTCGGATAGACGGCTCGCTGCTGGCAGCTTCGGATAGGACCCAACTTCGGTCCAATGAGCAGGCTCCACGAAGGTCCGAGGGTCATCCGAGGAGGGTGTGCGGTGTGTCTCCGGCGAGGGTGTCCGAATGCGAGTGGACCGCGGAGTTGGTCCAAGCAGAAGGCGACACGCGAAGCTCGGTCCAACCAGAAGATGACACGTGGAGGCCTCGCATGCGAGGGATGACGTGTCCGAGGATGACATGCGAAATTTCCCGGTTTTCAACATTTTCTTGATTTTTGTGCCAAAAACTTGCGAAAATCATAACTTTCGCATACGACCTCTGTTTTTGACGTTCTTTATATACACGCGTAGGTAAAATCATACTCTACCACTTTCGTTTAGACTCGTCGGCTGATTTTTACTTTATTTTTAATATTATTATTTTTAACAGATCGGGACAGGAAATCCGTTAAAAATTCATAACTTCTTCATCCGACGTCCGTTTTGGTCTGTCTTTTTACCGTTGTGCTACTTTTGACGAGACCTTCCATTCTCGGTTAAGTTGCGTTGGCTAAATATCGATTGATTTATATTTCGAATTTTTAGTTGTCTACTGCTAAACCGAAACTTCGAAAAATCATAACTTCCTCATACGAAGTCAGATTTTTATGTTCTTTTTATGAACGTTCTCGGTTTAACATATTCTACAACTTTCATTTAGATTGTTAAGGCTAAAAAGCCTTTTATCGAAAATTCGCTTTTTACACTGAATAGTGTTTTGCCGGTTTTATCGCGAATTTTCGATTGGTCATAACTTCTTCGTTATAACTCGGATTTCAGTGTTCTTTATGTTTTTGGAAACCTTGTTACAAACTCTACCACTTGGTTCATCCCAATTACAATTATTGATCAATTTATTTTTGACCAAAATTTGACTGGTGTCACAAGCTGGGACTCCTACCTACCACTTGTTGAGTTCTCCTACAACAACAGCTTTCACTCCAGCATTGGTGCTCCACCTTATGAGCTGTTGTATGGGCGGAGATGCCGCACCACAGTCTGTTGGGGCGAGGTGGGTCACAGGGTGATGGGTCGGACTGAGGTAGTCCTGCAGACTACCGATAAGATTCAGCAGATTAGACAGCGGTTGCAGACCACACAGAGTCGGCAGAAGAGCTACGCCGACCAGCGCCGATCTGAGCTAGAGTTTCATGTTGGTGATATGGTACTCCTGAAGGTCTCGCCCTGGAAGGGTGTGATCCGCTTCAGGAAGAGGGGGAAATTGGGACCCCGATACATTGGACCGTTCATGATCATTACCAGAGTAGGCAAGGTGGCGTATAGACTAGAGCTACCAGAGGACTTAGTCAGATCCATAGCACTTTCCATGTGTCACAGTTACGGAAGTGCGTATTAGATGAGGAGGCAGTGGTGTTCTTGGATGACATACAGGTCGACGAGCGCCTGAATTACATAGAGACACCAGTGGCCATCCTGGAAAGGAAGGTGAAGGTTCTGCGGAACAAGGAATTGCCTTTGGTAAAGGTACAATGGGAGCACCGGAGGGGATCTGAGTGGCCTTGGGTGCCGGAGGCTGAGATGCGGGAGCATTATCCGGAGTTGTTCATCGCAGCAGACTTCGAGGACGAAGTCTAGTTGCAGTGGGGGAGAATTGTAACACCCCGACTCTCAGGTACAAACTTTCAGCCTTATATTTCCATTGAAAAGGATGACTCGACGAGTTGGATGCCCTGACTCGTCGAGTAGGCACGGTTTTGGTCGCAGGTCTTAAGTGACCGACTCGACGAGTCGCAGGACAGACTCGACGAGTGGGAGCTGGAATGAGAAAACCCTAATTTCAGGGTTTGCACCCTATTTAAAGGACCTTAAGTCCCTTCCTTCATCCCCCTTATCACTTGTTGACGGCTAAAAGGAAACCCTAATCGATCTAGACTCCATTCTTGAGTGTGTGAGGAACTAAAGTGTGTTTTGGTGCTTTCATTAAGATAACTCAAAGATTTAGAGGCTTTGATTGAAGAAGAGGAAGTGGATCTACCATCTACATCGTTTTGGCAGCTAGCCTGAGGTAAAAACTTGTAACTTGACCCTTTCATACTTAGATCTCTTTATGTTAAGATTAGGGCCACTTTAGCATGTTTGGTGTTTCATTTCGATTAATGATCATGATCTGAAGTTGCAACTTCAGATCTAGACTCATCTTGGTTCTATTGGTCATAAAGTTTTAGCCTTTAGCAAGATAATTCCTTATCCTCACTTAGAACCTCTTCTCTAGATTGATTTTGGCCATTAGCACCTTGCATGTACATAAATTTTGCAACTTTACGTAGGATGTATGCTCTAGGAACTCATATCTGCAATATGGAGCTTTGGGGTGGCTTATAAGCATCTGAATGGAGAAAGCACTGAAGAGACTCGATGAGTTGCTTGGCCAACTCGGCGAGTCTGATGAAGATTGGCCTTGAAGGTTTCTGCATGGATTCGGCGAGTCAGTAGAGTGACTCGACGAGCCATATAGGGTTTCCTCGACTTCAGATCACGCATACAATCGACGAGTTGGTGGTAAACTCGGCGAGTCAGTGAGGGTTTAATGACCTTCTGAACCCTTGAGGAACTCGACGAGTTGCTAGCTACACTCGACGAGTTGGGTCAACATGGACTGTTGACTTTGACTGTTGACTATGACTTTGACCAAGGGTTGACCAGTTTGACCCCTGGGGTTATTTTAGTAGTTGGGAATTTATGGTAGTGGTCTCATGGTAAATATAGGTGGTGGAGTTTGTGGCTGTGGTTCGAGAGTTTGAGCTTATCACTTCAGTTCGACAGTTGTGAGGTGAGTTTTTCTCACTATGCTCAAGGGTCTAAGGCACCAAGTCCGGCCCTTTTTAAGTGTTACTCTGATATGTTATGCTAGTATGAGTTGTTAGATTCGCATCCTGGTGGATAGGATGGTATTATGTTGTTATGATCTGTAGATCAGTATCCTGGTAGATAGGATGATGTTATGCTAGTATGATCGGTTAGATCGGTTTGTATGTCTATAGACTGTTATGTGATTATCTGATATATGTGCACATGTTGATTAGTGGTTGAGGCTCCTCTGAGTTGTGCGAGAGCCAACAGACCTGGGCATTCCAACCCGATGGTTGTGGGCCTGGGGTATTCCATCCCGAGGATGACTGGACCTATAGTATGAGTGGCATTCCAACCCGGTGGTTGAGGGCCTGGGGGGTATTCCAACCCGGTGGTTGATTGGACCCATAGTATGATGTTTGTGTTATATGTATGTTGATGTGCGTATGGGTATTTTGGGGGAACTCACTAAGCTTCGGGCTTACAGTTGTTGATTTTGTTTCAGGTACTTCTGATGATCGTGGTAAGGCGAAGGCATGATCGTACACCTCCTGTTGTTTATGATTTGATTCTGGGATATTTTGACACTTAACTATTTTGGAAACAACTTTTGTAATAATCAATGGTTTTGGAATATTTTTAAAAGTTTAAATTTGGCATGATTTTTATGGATGTTACATATTCTATGTGAGAGAGTCGGAGGATAATAAAAAGTCAACTGTGATCAGGACACCTCCAAAACATTATAGAGTTGCATATGAAAGCGATGATGAGGAATACACTATAATAGTTGTACCACACAAAGATAAATATATAATGTCATCTGTAGATAAAATTGGTATGACTGCTGAATCCGTCAATGATTACTTTCAGTCGGACTTTAAGGGTACAAAAATATGTAAGGGCAAAAAGAAGTTGTGAATATACAGTAGCTGTTGTCGGACAAAATTGAATACTATTCTTTTATCTTTTATAAGTATTGTAAATATTTTTGGTTAGTTTTTTTTTTTTTTTTGTTAATTTTCAGTATATATATCTAGTATACTAGCGTCTTTTGTTGTATACCCTATATTTTTTTTTATTAATAATTGGTTTGAAATTTTTAGGTTTTTGTTAAGATTTATCGGTGTTAAAATATTAGCTTGGTAAATTCTTCCTACCTAGTACCATCCTTTCTTTTCCTTCCTATGCATATTTATTTATAACATGAGGTGCATGAGAAGAACAATATAAATAGAATGTGATGAATAATTTGAATGGCCAAAAAATATTTATAGCAAGACTAATATTTTACAATTTGTAGTGACCAATTATAATATTATGTCCAATGTTTTTAAAACCGGTTCAAACCGGGAACCGGGGACGAGAGCGGTTCAATAACATCAACCAGTTTTATTTTAATTTTTAGATCTGATCAAAATAGACAGTTTTTTGAAAAATCGGGCTGAAGAGGTGTGATAGATACATTAAAAAAATGTTTTGAACCTGTTTATTGAACTTGCATATTTTGAACCGGTTTATTGGACTTGGATAGTTGGATTTCACTTAGCTCATTAAGTTACATATCAAATAAAAAACATGTTATAAAAGATGACATTTGACCACCGTTTTTGACCGTCACACTACTTGTCATTAGTTTTTTCATGTAACAAATTTACATATAAGATTTAATCACTTAAAATTAAACTTTATCACCTTATGTATTTACGTCTCATTTAATACCCGCACAAGGTAAAGATACATATAACATTAAAAAAAACTCTGTTATAAAAGATGACATTTGGTCACCGTTTCGGCCGTGGCAAGACTTATCATGAGTTTTTCATGTTAGATACTTCAATATAAAATTTAATCACATGAAATAAAACTTCACCACCTTATGTCTCGCTTAATAACCAATAGAAGGCAAATGTACATATAAAATAACAAAACCCGTTAGTAAAGAGGAATTTGGCTACTGTTTTCAGTCGTCACACGACTTGCCACTTTTTTTTATGTAAAACTGATGTTAATGTCTGAAGTCTAATTTACAATGGCAACTCATTTTCAGTAAAATGTCATGTAAACAATCATATAAATTATTTTATGACCTAGAAATATAAAAACCAAGACCATCAAATTTTCAAATACAGATGTCAAAACGCAGTTTTGTACTAATGCAAAAATGAGTTTTTTTTTTGAAAAGTTATATGGTCCTTACTTTTCAAAAAAGTGTTTATACTTTATTAATCTAAAATAATTTTAAGATGACTATAAGTTACTTCGGGAAAAAAATTTAGAACTCCTTTTTACAACCACATAAACTCATAATAAATAAAGTTTTTATATTATAGTCATATAATTTAAAAACATTGAAGCATAGTTTTAAATTATGACATTTATCACATGTTGAAATGTAGTTCATACTAACGTATTGTCCATTTAAACCACAAAAGCTTTCTTGTACCGGTTTAGGAATATACAAAAGTATATAAGTAATGGATATAGTTGCTCTAAATTTTGTATCATTATCCTAGCTGCTACAATGTAATAATAAAGATAAGAATATATTTTTCCTTCATTTATGCTCTACAAATCGGTTTTACCGTATATAGTAAACAAATATTAAAAATAAAAAAGTATATATTTAATCACAAGTATATAATTGGAATCATGATTTTTTATATACAAGTTTAAAAAATCGTTTAAAACACAAATTTTGTTGTCAATTTTTTATTATTATTATTTTTAAAACAGGAAACTAACTAATATACTTGTAAATAATTACTTATGTCTCCACCGAGACTTGAATTAATGACTTCTCTCGTATGAGAGAGTCACTCTATAGCGCTAAACCATTGACCATTTGATAAATATCAAGGTTTTAAAAAGTTCGCCATGGCTCTAAAGCTTGTGTTTGCCGCCAAGCTTTACCAAAACGCCGTCTTAATACATATATATGTATAAAATAGAATAATAGTTGAAAATACATATAAAAATATTAAATATATATAAAATTGTTGACTTAAATCACGTCTTACAAACGACGTGGCCCGCCAATGCTCGGAAAAGTTTAAAGTTTGATATTGCCGTCAAATCGCGCGTTACGTTATTTAGAACCTTCATAAATATTGCATCAATAATCCATAATGTTATATATTTTTCTAAATTTTTGGGCATCCAAAACCCAACTTATTTATTAACATTTACTGTTCATATAAAACAACAAAAATATAAGCAATTAAAATTTATTTTTCGTAAGATATTTATTAAATCACAAAATTTATGACTAATATATAGCTTCTTATCCTCTTCTTTTAACAATTAATTTATGTTAAAAACTAACATCAAAGGAAAACAATTTCATGAAATGCCCACGAAAGGGTTTTTTCTAGCTATTATACCCAAAAAAAAAAAAAAAAAAAAAACCATTAGTTTGCATTTTCTATTAACAAACTTACTATACGAAAAGTAAATAATACAAAAAAATAATGTTTCCCTTCTCAGCCTATTCGATCCGAATGTGACAGAGTTGCAAAAAAAAATCCATAATACCCATCAATCAGTCATGAAAATCACTTCTGTAACCACGTTGGGTACTCCTATATGCACGAAGGATTCGTATATAAATGTCAAATATTACATCTCTAAATATTATTAAAAGAGAAACCTTATGACATCATCTAAAACAATCTAGGCCGTTTATTGTGTTTTCTTTATAGGTTTTACACCATTAGATCAATTTGCTTACGTCACCTTGATCAAATAAGAAGTCAACCCATTTGTTTTGAAGCCTTACGTGATGATTTTTAAAGTTTCCAAACGTTACCAATATTAATTTTCATTGGTTATATTAGGAAATTAAATGCAGGAATTGAATGAAAATGATACTTGAATTCTTTCCAAACTTACAATTACAAAATTGGTTCCTTATTAATGTAAACCTTAAATTTATGCTCTATTTCGTTCAAAAAAAATTTCCAAATATATTATATGTTGAAATCTCGGAAACTATTAATTTAAATTTTTAAAAGTTTCGGATATTATTATGAACCAATACACTTTCAAGCATGATATCTTCTATTTTAAGTTTAAATGGGATTTCAATTGATTACCTGCTAATTTTCATCATACTGACTTGTATATATATTTCAAACCTTTTTAATAATCGATTTACACAACCATTCTGTCATAATTCCTCAGCAGAAAACAAAAGCAAAAAAAACTTCAACCTTCGCATCAGTCTGATTAGTCGAATAAGTGTATGTACTTCTTCGTTAAATCCTTTTAATCTGTAGGTTTGATACTGTTGTCGAATTTATATGTTTTTATTAATTTGTATGGTTCTTTGTTGAATACTTATAATTTGGATGTATAATGTTGTTTTTGAATTTTTTTTTTTGATGTTGTGTTTGGTTCTTGGTTCCATCTTTTTAATCGGTAACTATGATCCTATTTTCGAAAACAGTAAACTCATTGTTAAACTTGGATGTTATATATAATGAAATTATGATGTTACATGTGTGTATACCTTTGTAAAAAATCAATAGACAAGACAAGAGAGAACATGACATAATATAACATACAGGTTGTACAAAAGACATGAACGCCCTCATTAGAAAGTTTTCTTATGTCTCCGGTAGTAACAAAATAAGAATAAGAAATATACCTTCTCAATAACTGATGTGAGCTTTAAAGTTAAATATAAGCATGTTGCAAAGATGAAAATAGGCTCCCGTATTCTTTGTTCAAAAAGAATCGGTACCATACATGGGCAGGTAAGAATGCATGGTATAATAGAAGTGTGTACTCAACTAGAGTCAGCATTTGACCCTAAAATACCAAAAAATCCCCCTCAGAACCTTCTGAATAAAATCAGGTATACTCAAGGACCAAAAATGTAATCTACTCTAAACTTAAGTAAATATATATATATATATATATATATATATATATATATATATATATATATATATTTTGTTGTTGTGCTATACTTTTTTTAGTTTTGGTCCAAGGCAAAATGGTCATTTTAAAAAAAACTAACAGCTAGGCTGTTAACTTAGGCAATCATAAAAGTTTTATGAAACAGTGAAACAAGGTCCAAAAAAACTGCAACCTGATTCTATCAGGGACCAAAACCGAAAAAATCAACTAAACACATGGACCAAATATGTAATTTACTAAAAAAATTTGTTTATACTGATTCCCCCCCCCCCTCCCCCCCGTTTTGAGGTCATGGTGGTGGATTGAGCTTCATCACTTTCTGCTCTAATTTGCTCTTTGCTTTGTAGTAAGGAATGTTCTTTACTACCACTGGATCATTTCTTGCACGTTCAGGATCCATTGATATTAAGGGTGATTGTACAGGAACTAGTATGTTAAAATTTGGTTGCCAGGTACTTTCAACCTCATATTTTACCTCATTACCCCATTCTTAAAGTTATTTTTGTTTTTCTTGGCTTATTTTTGCATATTGGGATTTGTTGGTTTATGTGAATCTAATGGTTGCATTATTCAAATTTGTAGGTCTTGTTGATGTGCATAGTGTCAAGCAAAGTAGCTCGGATGTTGTGAAGGTGGGCAACAAGTTCTTGTAGTTCAACTATTATTTGTTGATGACTTTCAACTCTTTCACATTTGATGTATTACATTTGTCTACTATTGGAATGATTATTTGTACGACATTAACTTTTGTGCAACGGATTGTATTTTTTGTATATGGTATTTTATTTTATATTATGAGACATGAAATGCAAATTTAATTTGAAAATTAGTAAATCTATAAATAATTTTTTTAATTTAAAATTACGATACGCAAAAATGTGTGTCATCTTCATTTATGACATGACCTTTCTTGACAGCGGCTTTAATGATACGCATTGCGTGTCATAAATACGCGTCGACTATATACGACACGCAAAAGCGTGTCGTCTCTCGTTATGACAGGGTCTTCCTTGACACGCATTTGCGCTTCGTCTGAGTGTTTTGACGACACGCATTGCGCGTCGTAAAATGTTGTTTCCTAGTAGTCAAAAGAACCTTATATTACCACCATATTTTATGTTTGACCTCATCATCATATTCAAATCCTCCCATAATTTGAGGCATTCTGATTAACCAAAATGTAGCAATGCTTGGATCTTTCATGCTATCAATAATATGTTGAAACACAAAAACATATGTTTTGAAGTGAGATAATTGTTACAAGAGGAAAAGGGGTAGAATCGTAATTGGCATTTACCTCATAATGGTTTTTCGTTTTTTTCATTATGTTGTAAGCTTTGCATGGAGGCTCGATAATCTGCAAAGTAAATAAAACTAAGGGGGTGTTTCTTTTTTCCTTCATTAAACTATGTAGTGAATGACTATATGGATAAACTGTTCTATATATAAAGATTGTAGATAAAGATGGAAAATAAAAAGCAATGGATTATGAGAAATCACAAAAAATAAGAACCAAACCTAGGAACCAACATCGAACAAAAACCCTACTTTATTTATTTTATAAAAATCAACGTACCTGCACATACTCAAAACCGTAGAACGAATTTCACAAAAAAAAATGTTATTTCATAAAAAAAGGAGCCTGAAAAAAAAAGATGATGGTAAACCGAAGAAGGCATATCAAAATCAACAAAAAAACGAAGATATAAACATAAATGATGCACCTGATAAATGATTTCTGTCATATTATCCCTAAAATCAAAAAGAAGCCATCAATGAATCTTAACATTGTCGATGATAGTGACAACAACTCAGATTAAGGAAAAAAATACCTGATATGAGAGACGAAGTGGAGGGAGATGATTAGGTTCATTGCAGATTTATTGGTTAGAGTTTCTTTATATTTAATATTGTGGGGGGTTTTATGTGGTTCATTTTGAAGGAACATAAATAAGTTGCTATTTTTTGAAATAAACAGTTCTATTTCGCAATATAGCCATAAAATAACAATGTGTTTTGAAAATACATTGTCAAATTTTAGATTATACTTGTGTAGACCCATTTTCACGCATGGTTGGCTATATTAGTTGTTTTCCGTGTCACAAGTAAAAATGTTTGAAGGTACTTATATGTGACGAGCAAGGTCATTGAACTAATAAAACAAAAAATGTTGTCTATAAAGAGGTCATTCAACGACTATATATATTTACCGATTTTAGTGTAATTTTTACACATTTCAATGACACCAATAACCATGATTTTTTATAATTATTCTGTAATATCTATATAAATTTGTATTTTATTTATGTGTTCCCGCATTCAACGGGGGTCATAATCTAGTTCACAAGATAAAATTAATTCTACAAACTATAGTCATGGGTTTAACGTCCAATCGTTAATTTGTCCCTCATCTTGCAAAGATTTTTCAAAATACACCCTTAATGTTCTATAGTATTTACTTTAAACATTACTCTTTTTTGTTATATGGTTAAGAAAGTTTTATTTTATTTTATAACTCTTTCCTATTTGTTTTCTATCAACCATCGGCCGTATATTATATTAGGAAACTTTTTTTTTGTTTTTCTAAACTCTTAGCTTTCTCTATAAATCGTTTAATAAATATTAGTCAATATATTTTTATGTTTTATAACTCTTAACTTTTTCCCAATTAATTATATTATATTTTATTATATTATTAATTTTAATTTTGAATATATTATTTTTTACTATTTAGTTATATCTATTAAATATTTAATAACATTTTATTTAAGAAATATAAATTTTAATAACAAAGTTGCGAGTTTCGCATAACGGGTAAGAGCGATACCGTTGACGTATTGATTACAAGAAACAAATATCTTAACATTCTCTCTCTCTCTCTCTCTCTCTCTCTCTCTCTCTCCTTTAACCAATCAAAAATTCAATATTTATTTACAAATATAAATAGCAAATACTCATTTCCACCATTAAAAATCACATATTCTCCCATTCCATTTCATCATTCTTCAATTCCATTCATTTTCTCTCCAATTTCATTCGTTTTAGGATTTTTCAATTACCACGTTTGAATTTTAATTGTTGTTTTTTGCAGTTGTACTATTTTATGTTTAATTTTATTTTAATTTTCTTAAATAAAAATTAGTAAAAGTTTAATTTGAAAAGATAAAAATAAAAACTGAATGAAAGCATGAAAATTATATTTTTCATATGTTGAGATAAGACAGACGAAACTGAAAGAAAAAAATAATTATATCAATGTGATATGAAAAATTGATTGAAAAAGACGAGAAAATCTATTCGTAAAATTATGCAATATATAAGTCTTATTAATAGATGTAAACCAATCTATGTTAAAAGTTATTGAAGTTTATTTTATCATTAAAATATATTTACTTCATAATTTATATCATTTAATATATTAAACTCTATATTTCATTAAACTCTTAAGAGTTCAATGGATTGTCACATAATCATTTTATTATTTTTTTATAAATAATATTAATAAATAAAACTAGAATATTACATTAATTAGAAATTCAAAGTTGCAATTACTAAATATTACTTAAAGATTACAATTTACTAAAAGTTACAAATTTATTTATCGGTAACGTTTTATTAATATGTAATTTCACTATGTTGTATTATAATAAATAAGATGTTATCTTTTTAAAATATTTTTAAGATTTATATATATTTTTATTGTTTAGAATAAAAAAATATAAAGTAACTTAATAAATTAAATTATTGAATATAAAATAAAATAATGTATAAATCAAAAAAATAATAATATATAATTTGTTGTTGAAAAAAATGTTACTTTTAATATAAATTGTTATATTAAATTGAGAAAGAAAATAAAAAAAATCAATATAAACTAAAGAAAAAAAAAGAAAAAAAAAACATATGGTATTACATGATTCAATGGTGACTGAGCATCCCATTCATTACATTCTAACTACAATGTATTTTTATTCCATTCAATGTTACAGTGCCACTTTTTAACCTATTAAACTCTTACTTTATTATCGTTTTTTATTTTAATATATAAAAATGAAATGTACTCATTTTTATTTTAAAAATACACTATTGTTTGATAAAATCTCATTATTTATTAATATAAATATATTATAATATATATATTTTTAACATTTTTTATTTGGTGTCGAACACTTTAAAATTCTCAATCATTAAAAAGAGATAATGTTGAAAATAAGAATAATTACCATATGTTTTATTTTATATATACAAAAAATAAGTTTAGTTAATAAAACAAATTAATAAACAAAACAGTAAAATAAAAACTATAAATTGAAAAGTTGAAGGTAGATTTTGTTACTTTAATAAAAGATAAGAGGCAATAAATGAAAAGTGATAAAGTATATTAAAAATGAAAGGCCTCAATTATCCTTTTCCATTTCCACTTAACCCTACCCCTAATAATTACATTTTACTTTTTTTACTAATGATTATTTAATTATTATGTTTTTTTCTATTTTCTTTTAATATATACTACTTTATTGTTATTTTTAATAATCTTGTTTTTTATTTAATTTATTTATTTACCTTTGTTTTTATGATTAAAATATATATATATATATATATATATATATATATATATATATATATATATATATTGACATTTTAAGACATTGTTTGAAGACATTATTTAATTTACAATCTTTTTAAACTTTTTAATAACGTTTTAAATCATAGTTTTTAAAATTTTTTTGCAATCTTTTTTCCAACATTTAAACTTTTTTACAAACATTCTTAAACTCTTTTTACAACATACCTTTTTCAAAACATTTTACGTACGTTTTAATGTTTTTAATAAAGTTCCAAACCATTTAAACTTTTTACTTTTATTTTTCAATATACTTTTGTTGTTTGTACAAAGGTTTAAAAAATGTTGCAAGTTAGTTTTAAAAAGGTTACTAAAATATTATTTATTTCATTTATTAAATAGATAACTTATAATACTATTTTTATAAAAGATGTGTAAATATTTTTATTCAATTTTTTTTTTAAAAAAAAAAGTTAAAACACGACACAACAATAATAAAATAATATTTTAACACAACAAATAATAAAAAAAAGTTCAAATACAAAATAATATTTTGACGCAAAAAAATAATAAAAAAGTTCAAATACATTCGCACTTAGTCTTTAATATGTATCCAAGGTGTTTCGGAAGTACGATACCTAAGTTGATTGTATAAATCAAAACGCGGCCAATACATAGTTTGCCATGTAGATGCAGACAAACTTTTATGAGCATTCCAATATGCTATGGTAGGAGGCATTGGGTAATTTCCTTTCAAAAACACCGACATATAATGAATATCGTTTACAAGTGCCAACGTAATGGCTCAGTGGGGTTGGAACTCTTCGGGACCTCTCCAAAGAAGGAAGCATGTCGTAGATTGTTTGTGGCTTAAACAATGAACGATCACGCCAAACTTGTTGGCAATCAAGTAACCAGTCAAAGGCATATGCAACCAATGTCGTCGGAAAGGTGCAGGTGACTCAAACCAACGCAATGACTGGTATACCTCATTGAACCCGTCAGTAAAAACTCTATGGTATGCGTAATATTGACTCTCTAACTCTTCAAGCAATTGTTTCGAATATAAAGCCACTGGTCTTCATTATACCCCAAACAAACAGCTGCCGCTCGAAACCCACAATTTCCATCACCTTCTACATCATGTATATAGTCGATGTAATCATGAAATATATCTGGAATACCATTCATTTGGAATGGATATTGCCTTTGGGGTTCATCATTTAAGTCAATCCCACACGAAAAGCTATGCCTTTGGGGTTCATTATTTAAGTCAATCTCACACGAAAAGCTATGTCTTTCAGGGTCTTTATTTAAATTCACCCCATTAAACTCTGATGTGGTTGAGAAGCTGCATCTACGAGGAGCATAATTTGGAGAATTGGCTTTCTTTTTCTGTTGTTTCTTCACACTTGGTCGTCCACGCGTGTTTTTTTGAACCGTAGGTTCTCCAACATCAGTTTTATGCGGGTCATATATCTCTTCTAGCTTTCTCCTATAAAACATTCTCCCGGCTTTTGATTGTTTGTTGAAGTTTTCTTTAAATTTATCCACTACATCATCGCAATTAATATCGTCGTCTACTACAGACGTCGTATCTGAAATATCGAGTTTCCTCCAAAAGATATCTATAGAATCCAAGGGTGTATCTTCACCTGCATTGAAATATAAAATAATTATTTATATAATATTTAAAAATCTATTTGTATGTTGTAGTTGAACATACTAACGTGAAATCGAGTAGAAAGAAAGCATGCAAGCACATGGTAACCCACAACTGTTACGAATTTTGCAACCACAGTTTGAGGTGTCTAACATTCAATCACCCAACCTTTGGATCTCTCCCAATATTATATCTAAAGCTTGGTTTGAAACATGGCCCCGCAGCAATTGGAAACACGACAAGTTGTGGCGATTGTAGCGAACAGTCAAGCTATTTTCAAAGCTTTCGTTGATCGAAGTAAGTTGTGATTGCACGGCTTGACTAATCCGTTGAACGAATTTATCAAGATTAGAATTTGAAGAGTTTAAAATTTTCTTTAACTTGGAATGTTGACTCTCGGCTCTATTGGTCATGCTGTTTCCAAAATTGAGATGTTGATCAACCCAAACAGACACAAACATTTCCTTGTACTTGTATAACCATGTATCATCTATGTATCTCATAACACCTGTGAAGTAAAATAAATTAACAAATAAGTACATAAACAGTAATATGAAGGTTATGATTTAGAAATATAGTTAATAAACAAGCTTACGTGGATAATTTATCACAATTGATTGTAGTCGTTTGTAGTTTTCTGTGTATGCCATCAATGTTGGAGACTCAACTAGTAATCTCCATAGTATTCTGAAAGATTTACGGTCTTCATCCAATGTGATAATCTTGCTGGAAATTTTTAAAATGTTTTGCTCAATATGTCATCTACAAAGTAACCGTGCCGCATCCAGAAACATTGTTTCACATGCATTGATGAGTGCCAACTCTCGGTCTGTGATTATTACACGTGGGTGCAAACACTTATCGAGAATTGACTTTACACAGTTTAACACCCAAGTATAGTTGGCCTCCTTTTCTCTATGTATAAAGGCAAAACCTACAGAGAATGTCTTTCGAGTTGAGGTCATACCAACAATTTCTACAAGCGGCTTATTATATTTTTTCGTTTTGTAAGTGGCATCTATCATCAACACATGTGGAAATGCACGTCATAGCTTCCAAGACGTTGGATGGACGAAAAAAAGATTCTCCAACTCATCTGAATCGTCTGTAGTAAGCTCATACAAATAATTATTGGCGTGCAAAATGGACATAAAATGCATTGGAGTTTTTCCTGCTTGCTCGCATCTGCGAATCTTTTGTTGTGCGTTATATATTGTTTGAGCTACCGGCACATTATTTTCGTTTTGCGCCTTCAAGGTTGACAGAATATCACGTGGTGCCAAGTTCTTTCTTGTTAGATCTTCCACCAAAAGAGTCTCGTCAACAGATAACCGTCTTACATACGGATGACCCTCCATATGTTGTGCAGGTGGATGATTATGATCATCACATATTACCCTCAGCGTCCATTTATTATGTTCTTTTGAATACTTTCCTTCCAATTCAAATTTACAATTAGTCTTTCTGGTTCCAGATGCTCTAATTGTGTTAGTAGCTTTATATTCACCCCCACGATCACACATAAGTATGACTTTATACACGAAGTTGTTGGCATATGCCTTTGATCTTTTGTTGATAATGACATATCCTAGAGAGCGTGCTTTGTTTTGTGTCCACTCAAAAAATTCCTCACGAGACTTGAACATCTAAAATTGAATTTTAAATGTTTTAGTTTATATGAAAAATGTAAAACTTCATAATCTAGTAGAAGTATATAACATGTTTGGTGAAAAATGGCGAATTCTTGATAGAAGTATCTGCATCTCGAGCAAATACGTTGATTCCAAATAACTTAAACATCTCTATATACATTAAAAAAATGTTTATAAAATTAAAAAAAAGATATATTAACAATAGATGATTTATAATACTATTTTTATAAATTATATTTTACTAAAATAATATTTTTACATAAATTATATTAAACAATTTTTTGATAAAAAAATAGATAGTAATTTGTTAAAATAAATAAATATATGTAACAACTATAAAAAACTATTATAAAATTTAATGTTTTAAAAAACACTATTATAAACCGTAGTTGTTTTAAAAAACACTATTATAAATATATGTAACAATGATAGTAATTTGTTTATGTAAAACGATTTGTTTATATAATAAACAATTGCATAGAAGTCTTATACTGAGATATCAAGTTTTAAAGGGTAGAAATTGAAATATCTTCTACAAAAAAAATAGGTTGTAAACGTAAAATAGGATATAAAATACTTAGGCTGTGTTTGATACTGTCTGAATGGGTCTGAGTTAGACATATGGGCTGACTCGGTCAGACATTGGTTGTTTGATGATACGCTTTCTCGGTCAGTCGTCTGGCCCAAATGTCTTACCCGGTCAGCTTTGTAACATAGGCTGACTGGGAACAAGGACACTCTTACCCCTCTGTTTCTTTCTTCCCTCGTTACCCTCTTCAATCGTAACCTAAAAAAAACGCAGCCCACAAAAATCGCGGCCTCCTCCATCGACAGGTCACCGTTCATCTCGCCGGTCGCCACCATCTAGCTGCCGTCTCGCCACCATCTCGCCAGCTAAAGAGAAGTCGCCATCTCCGATCAATTTCTCTCGCTTTCCCTGTCATTCACTATTCATCAAAAACTGGTAATTCTTCTCCTTTTATGCTAACAATGTTTGAAATCAGAATCGGTTATCTTTGATGTTATGCAATCTGATGTAAAATCCATAAAATTAGAATCTGTTAAATATAAAAAATAAAATAAGAGTTTGTTCTTGTTTAATACTCAAATTCGATGACAGGAAGAAGAAGAAGAAAAGAAACTTTCTGATCACATGAATTGAATATTCATTATACTGAAAGTAAGGAAAAAGAAAACTGCTACTTTATTCATTATCACTAAAGCCTATATATAGGCTTCAAAATATCCATGTGAATCATGAATTGAATTGTTAGGTACTCCTCCTCAAGAAGGAATGAACCCAAATATCAATTCTAGATAATGACCAAGCTAATGACCAAGTACACCTCCATAAAATCCGGTCAACCCAAATATCAATTCTAGATAATCACCTATTAACTAAAACAAAAATAAAAAACATAAAACTTATTAAATTCAAAGTTTCAGCAGCTATCTCAAACCAATTAACCCAACTCTAATAAATCTGAAATTGGAATTAAAAATTAATTACATGTATCTTTGGAAAATCTATATAAAGAAGGAATGAACAAGAACAATAATTCCAACCATTCAAAGGGATCATTCTAGGGGCAGTTTGGGAATAAAAACCATGGTATAGAAACGACAGCAACATTGTTCACGTTTTCAGCCTCCTGCTGTCACGTTCCCAGTCACCTTGAACAATAATTTGATGTTGAAACGACTGTGAGTAAAAAATGAAGTTTGAAATATATAACTCTATCGTAGTAGATTGCTATTATTATTTTGAGTTGTTGCCGTTTTTGTGAAATGAGAAATCAAAAATTGGTTTTGTAATCAAAAAATGTTCTTGGTCTAATGTTATGACAATATGTACGTTTTTATAATTATTCAGCAGCTTAATCCATCACTATATATAACAGCAGGGTAAAATGGTCATTTTTCATCACTCAGCACATTCAGTCAGATGTACAATCAAACAACAGGATTGCTTACTCAGTCAGGATTTCTTACCCAGACAGACATTTCCCAGTCAGCACTTTCTCAGTCAGCAACTATCAAACGGGGCCTTACTTTTCCTTTTAACCCTAGCAAAAAGAACAGCCGCCAGATGAGAGAAGCAATGGTTTAAGTGACGATTCAGCGATTTCCGGTGATTTCCAGCGAGGTTTTTTTGAGCGTCTCTTTTTCTTCTTCTTTGTCCGACGATGATGGCAACGGTTTAGGTTACAATTCAGCCTCTAGATGAAATATATGTGGCGATTCCGTTGACTTCGGCAATATCCGGTGACTTCAGGCGTTTTCCGGCGAGATTCTTTTAACTTCTCTTCCTCTCGTTCTTTGTCCCACAGTGATGGCAGTCGTTCAGGCGAGGTTTCACGCTTCAAGCAGTTTCCAGTGACGTTTCAGACTTCTCTTCCTCTCGTCCTTTTCAGTCGTTATTTTCTTTTTCACGTTCCTCCTCTCTTCTCTGGCGATGTCGGCACTGTTAATGGTGGCAGTATATCGCCGGCGGTGGTTGAAGATAATGTTTCCGGGAAGTTATTAGATTTTAACAGATTTGTTTATTATTTGTGATTATTACTTAATCATTTTTATTTTACTTGTTTATATACATGTATCGTGTATTAATGTTTGATTAACTGGAAAAATGTTCTTCAATTTACTATGTAATTGTTGGTTGCAGTCTATAAATTGTTTTAATTTACGAAAAATTGAACACACTTCACAAATATGAAGTTGTAGTCTTCCATAAAAAAGAAAGGTTTAAATTACACAGTACACAGTCTTCTATGTACTACGTTGTCTTCTATGTAATACACTTAACAATGTATAGTTATTGGTTAATAACTATGAATTTCTAAAAAAGCTGTAATTGAAAAAAGTCAACTACCTAAAAAATAATAATTGCTGGGGTAGGAAGATAAAATCAGGGGTATTAATAACAGCTCCCAAAACGAAATTGAACGTCAATGATCTGTTGACAAATGAACTGACGTTCGTGTATATGGAATTTTATTCGTGCATTTAGAATAACCCACCACGTTTTGTATTCCCTGAAACATACAAGACATCAACTAATAATATCAAGTCAGTAATCAAATCCGAAGTAGGAAGATCCACATTATGTACAACAACCATACACTACAGTCCAAGATCTAAGGCGCACTACAAATTCATGAAAAAGAGTTGTTAGAGCATAAATATCTCTGAGAAATGTAACACCCACAAAAATTGAGCCAAATTAAAACATTTTAATTCATTCAAAAACCATTAAGTTCATACATCTCGTTTTCAAAATAGTTAAACATCAGAGTATCCCCCAGAACCATATCACATAAATCATAAAACATGAGGAGCGGTACGATCATGCCTTCGCCTTGCCACGATCTTCTGAAGTACCTGAAACAATACACTGAACTGTAAGCCCGAAAGCTTAGTGAGTTACCCCCAAAATACCAACCACACATAAACATACTCATAACATATCACAAATAAAACAACCATGCACATCGGGTCTACTGTGTGACTGGTCTGCCCGCACCGGGCCTTCAGTCCACCTGGTCCACCCTCAGAGTCTAGCCACATATACCGAGTCTATAGTGTGATTGGTCCGCCCGCACCGGGCCTTCAGTCGGCCTGGTCCACTCTCCGAGCCTCGGCACGTCTGGTCCGCCCTCTTGGGCCTTCAGCCTATCCGGACCGCTCGCTGGGCCTTCGGAATATCCGGTCCGCCCCGGGTATGTTGGCCTACAGCACAAAGCAGGACCCGCCTCAACCCAACCCCCGTCAAACAACCATGTGCACATAAAACCATTAATCACATAACAAATCCTTAACCAGACAAACAGTCTAACAGACCACATAGCATATCAACATCCTAACCAGGATTCCGACCTAACCGGTCACTAGCATAACATTACCCTATATACCGGGTACCGACCTTAACCAGGTCACTAACATAACACCATCCTAAATACCAGGATGCAGATCTAACAAAACAATAACATAACAAACAATACCCAGACTTCCATCCGATAAAGGGTCGACCTTGGTGCCGTAGACCCTGTCGATATAGTGAGGATAACTCACCTGCAATTGCCGACTGAAGAGATAAGACCAAGCTGATCCGACCACCGACACGAACTTCACCACAGAACACTACCAAAGAATCAATTCCATAAATACCAAAATTACATAAATACCCTTGGAAGTCAAACTGGTCAACTCTTGGTCAAAGTCAAGGTCCTCAGCCAAAGTCAACCTTCCTGGTTGATTCTACTCGCCGAGTCGACCCGTCGAGTTCCTATACTCAGAAACTCCCATAACACGACTCAACTCGCCGAGTCTCCCCAAGACTCGTCGAGTCCAACGATCTCCGAGTCCCATCCTGCTCAACTCACAGAGTCGTCCCTCGACTCACCGATTCGAGGCTTAACCAGAAGAGGTTTGGGTTCCGCGACCAGACTCGCCGAGTCCAAGAACAGACTCGCCGACTCCCAGGCAATCTTCAACAGACTCTCCGAGTCGTTCTTCCAACTCGTCGAGTCCAAGGCAATCTTCATACAACTTGTCGAGTACACCCATGTGACTCGCCGAGTCTCTCCAGTTCTCAATCCATTCAGAGGCTTTTCGAGCCATGCAGGGGCTCCAATCCATAGATCCACTCTTCTACAGCCTAACCCTCACATAAAGTTGCAAACTTTACGTGAAAGCAAGGAGATATAAGCCCAAAACACTCTAGGGCTAGGGCTAAGGACTAGGGGGCTTCACCAACAATTCTTAAACAGAAACTTTATGACAATAAGGACCATCACAAGCTTAGATCTGGAGTAGCAACCTCAGATCTAAGCTCCAAACCCGAAATAGATCTCAAACAAGCTAAGGAACTCCAAATCAACCACCAAGGACGAACCCAAAAAGGAAATAGCTTAAGATAATGGCTCCTTACCTCTGAGATGTGCCCAAACTGATGTAAATCCCAGACCTACACAAGCCCCTTGATGCTAGCCTCCAATTTCTCAAGCTCCTTCCACCAATTTCCTCTTCCAAGCTCCAATCTCCTCAACAATGAAGTCTCACACGAAATTAGGGTTTTCTGGAACTCTCTGGGGGATTAGGAGGCTAGGGGGAGGACATAATGTCCTTTAAATAGGGTGCAACCCTCGGGATTAGGGTTTTCTCTCTTCAGCACCAACTCGTTGAGTCCAAGCAGCCGACTCGGCGAGTTGGCCACTTAAACCGCGATAGAATCCCGCTCCGACTCAGCGAGTAAGCGGACCTACTCGTCGAGTCCCTTTCCTAAATTTGCACTTTGCACCCTTCAACTTCTTGCTTCCGAACTTGGGATGTTACAATTCTCCCCCACTTAAATTAGGCTTCGTCATCGAAGCCTGCGGCAAGACAAACTTCCGAATGACACTCCCACAATGCATCCACTGATCTCAAACCGACCCAGATTCCTTCACACACAGTTATCGAATCTCTAAAATCCCTCTCTTCCCTCGCAGGGTCCTGATAACTGCTTCAAGCCGGCCACCGGCTTCTTTTCTCTGATGACAACATTCATCAACTAAGTACCACTCGATGATACTACCATATTTCCGAATTACATATTCATTCGCCACTTGCGAAACTGGATACCATTATAAACCACCGGGTCTTGACCCAGTATTAACTCGCTATCTTTTGCCCAACTGGCGCTACCTCTATTAACTTGCACCGATGGAAACTCGTCCCGTTTGCTCCCTGGATCAAATCCCTTATCGCGCTGACATGATGGAACATTTCACAGCTTCCGAGCAACCCTCCTGAACACCCAGCTATAACGTTCATACACATCGTACCTGGACCAATCAGCCTCGGGCTGGAAGACCAGGCACGCCTACGATGGTCCAGCCATCCCTAGGATGGAACACCACTACATCCATAGCTCATGACCACAACCATAATTCGGAATCCAAGGATCTACCCTTGCATCTCTTCCGAGCTCCCCTGACTCCGCGTCAGTGTTAACCGTTCCACAACCTCAACGGGCATCCAACCCGTATGTGCTTCCATATATCTGGTACAATCCCAGTGCTTACTACCAATAACCGAAGCACTTTCGATCATCCTTTTACTCTGCTGCCTTCCTCTCAGAGGACCCACACTCCTTCTGGAGCTACATACCTTTCCTTTCCAGGAAGTCTACTCAACAACCCTTACCGCACCTATAAGTGCCACTGAGCTAAACTCCACTCTACACTATCCATGTAGAGCAACTGCTATTCTCGAACTCCCATATACTCCGAATCCGATCACATAATTAACTAGGCCCACGCATGGCCTCCGGCCGACTCCATCATCATGTTTAATACTTGGGGCCAGACCATATCGATTACTATTGCATGGCGACATATTCACTCATTCTCCGCATACAGATCTACTAACACATACAGAGGCTTCAGCATGACTGGACCGCCTTACCAGGCCTTCAGCCTATCTGGACCACTCTAAGAACCTTCAGCATGCCTGGACCGCCCTCCTGGGCCTTCAGCCTGTCTGGACCGTTCCCCGAGCCTTCGGTCTGATTGGTACGCCTTCTGGCCTTCAGTCTATCCGGACCGCTCAAAACTGTTGTACACCATCCTGAACCATTCTTCCTGGAAATCTCTCCTGTGCATACTGTTCTAGCCCTTTTGGGGTTCCGAACTCCAGCTCCATTCCATATACTCAATTCCCGGCCTAACCCTAGGCCTTACAATAATCAGTCACCTTTTTCCGAAAACCATGGTCTGTGCTCCGCCCCACTTGTCTATCACTTGCTCTCATAACTTAAGTGTAAAACTATAAATGAACCAAGTAGAAAAACTATAAAACTTGGTCGTTGTTTACTGAAACTTTCCTAACTTTTAAGTTCAATTTAAATCATTTCCTGGTTAAAATTTAAAATTTTCCATAATAACAGAACGTAACTAGAATAGAGTGCTTAACACCCTCAGCAAAACACTGCTGAAATCCAAACAGCTAACCATCTTTGGATGCATGTTGTTTCACCGGAGAATTTTCCAATTCTCCCCCACTTAGTGCGTCGACTACTAACCACCGATGCCCAAAACCAGCATAGCTCGATTGCCCTTACTCCATATGTTCCCTCTTATCCATGAACTGACTCCCTCGGGAGTGAGTAACCTTCATCGAATAACCCTTCTGCCATCGCACACCCGAACTCCAAGGAAGCAGAATCTCAGCCGAACACTTCTCACATCGTAGGTGCCATACCCAGCAAAGATATCATATATCCTACCTTCCGATCATCTATCCTCTTGGATGCTAACCAACTACAACTCCTAACTACTAAGATCCTCAATCATACTATGAATCATGCGAAAAAGGTGAACAGATTTACAATACCACATAATCAGCAAATAACAAGATATCAAAATGGAAACATACCCGCCGCTGCATCTGGCTCTGCCCTGACCTCCTCTGCTGTAAGCTGGAATGCGCGTCCCTGAGCCCTCGGAGGCTCCGCTCTACCCTGACCCCCGCCAGCAATCCTCAAAGTGGCCGGTGCTGGAGCATGCACTGATCCTGCAGCAAACTGTGGGCAGTTGGCTCTGAAGTGTCCAACCTGATGGCAGTGATAACAAATCCTCATATCATGTACCGGGGCTGACTGACGGCAATCCCTCGCATAATGCCCCTCTCTCCCGCACTTGCGGCACGCACCACCGGACCTACAAACTCTGGTATGACCCTTCCCACACTTCTCACAAATGTGGCTGCTCTGACCCCCAATCCTGGAGTCAACGGTTTTGAACCGTTTCGGCGCCGGCTGCGACTGCACCGGGGCCTGCCTCTGCTCTCGCAACTGCAACTCCATCTCTAACTCCCGCCGCCTGGCGGCCTCCTGTAACTCTAACAAGGTATCACATCTCTGCGTGGACACAAACTTCCTGATGTCCCTCTTGAGCATACTTAGATATCGGGACATCTGAGACTGCTCCGAAGCAAACTAACTCCGGGCAAAACATCGCCCTCTCAGTGAACATCCTGGTGATCTCCGTCACCGACTCTGAATCCTGCTTCAGCTCCAGGAACTCCTGAGCCAACCTCTCTCTCTCAACCCGTGGAACATAACGAGTGCTGAACATCTCCCGGAACTGATCCCAAGTAACCGCAGCCCGCTGCGCATCAGAATAAGATCATGTAGTCAACCTCCACCAATCCTTCGCCCCGAGCCTCAAAAGGTTCAGAGCACACCTCACCCTCTGATCCGCAGGGCATGAACACGTGAAGAAACAACCCTCCACGTCTGACAACCATCTCATAGCAACGATCGGATCCTGAACTCCGTCGAAAGTAGGGGGCTTCGTATTGTCGAAATCCCGATACTGAAAGCCTTGACCGGCACCTCCCCCTGCCGCTGTTACAGCCGCGGTAGCTACCGCGGCAACCGTCTCAGTAAGAGCTGCATAACGATCATCGAAGTACTCCCTCATAGCGGACTTAATAGTCCCAAACAACTCCGGGAACTGACCCCGGACAATCTCGACCACCACCTCACGGATGATCTCCCTGACCCGATCCTCTGTCAACATTGGCCCCTCCTGGCCGATAATCTCAGGTGCCACTGGGGCCTCCTGCTCACCCTGTCCTGATCCCGACCCGGATCCAGTCACGACACGCCTCGTAACCACCATACTGCAATACACCAACAAGATCCTCAGATACCTCGCATAACCTCCGAGAACTAACCTCTAACCAACAAACTAGGGGTTGTGACTTCCTTGACACGCATATGGGTCCTGTGCTTTCAGTAGTACGGGCCCATACTACCTTCCACACCTACCCATATTTGTCTCAAGTATCACCACAACGCCCTAAGCACCAACATACATAGCAAGCACTCAATCCTCACCCCTAGAGGAATACCGAATATCTCATATCAAGAAAACCTTAGGCTAACAGGCATCACAAATCAGGAAATTCTATCATGCAATTCCTGAAGATCCCTAGCCTAGTACTAGCATGCTGTTCTAACATATCACATAAACTGTAACGCCCGTGTTTCTAGGCTAGGCATTAATATTGACATAATGGTCTAGGTTAACCTTTGTAACTTATTTAGAAGAAATGAAAAGGAATTATGTGAATATTATGTGTTTTATGTGTTTTATGCTTAATTATTAGGGTTTAATAAATTAAGAATAAAAATGAGCGTCAAAAATTAAATTTTAGATAAAGCCGATATCTATTAAGAAACTTGTAGTGGGCGTGACAAGGATTACGGATATATAAAGAATGCCGAAATCCGAGTTATAACAAAGAAGTTATGACCTGTCGAAGTTTCGCGATAAACCGGCACGGTGCTGAATGTCGTAAAAAGTGAGTTTTCGATAAACTACTTTTTAGGCTTAGTGATCTAAACGAAACTCGTAGTATTCATTAAACCGAGAAGTTCGATAAAAAGAACGCCAAAATCTGACTTCGTATGAGGAAGTTATGATTTTTCGAAGTTTCAGCTTAGCAGTAGACAGCTAAAAACTCGAATTTTAGATCGAGTGATTTTTAGCCGACACGACCTAAACGAGAATCGAAGGTCTCGTAAATAGTAGCACAACGGTAAAAAGTCTGACGAAAACGGACGTCGGATGAAGAAGTTATGAATTTTTAACGGATTTCATGTCTCGGTCTGTTAAAAATAATAATATAAAAATTAAACTCAAAATTAGCCGACGAAGTCTAAACGGAAGTTGTAGAGCGTAATTTTACCTACGCGTGCATATAAAGAACGTCAAAAACGAAGCTCGTATGCGAAAGTTATGGATTTTAGAAGTTTTTGCACAAAAACCGAGAAAATTCGCATAGTCACGATTTGCCACGTCACCCTCGCTTAGAACGTGCCACGTGTCCGAGATTGGTGAGTCAGGCGAGCCACGTGTCCGAGCTGCTGAGTCATCCGAGCACCTTGCCTTATCCGAAGCGGTCCAATCAGGAGAGGACAGCGAGACCTTCGCACGTGCAGCCACCTGCGCACCCTCGCCTGTGGACCCCACCACCAGAACCGACTTCGGACCTAGGCTTCAGACCAATCACAAGAAGCCAGCAGCCACTTCGCACGTGCAGCCTCGTGCGAGCCATCCCCTACGAGTCCTCGGATCAGCACACCTGGAGGCTTCTCAGCCGTTAGATCAGGAGGCTCGCCCCTATAAATAGGAGGGTGCGAGACCTCCTGGGTATACTTTGAAAATTTGTCATTTTTAGCCCTTTTTTCAATATTTCTTTCATTTCAACTTCCCTCGAAGTCCCGGTATCAATTATAACCCCCGAATATGCCACGAAGTGCCCGAGAAGCCCGGAAAATTTACCTTTTCAGTTTTGAAGCCCGACCCTTCGTAGAGCCCGGTTTCTCAATAAAACTCTCGGTTTTATTAGAAACGATCGTTTTAGGAAACGAATTGCTGCCCGATTTTCATTAAATCAGGTGAGTGTATAGTTACTTTCACCTTACACATAGATATGAAGTATTTTATATAAAATACGTGATGTGTGAATATTTATTGTTTGTTTATTTGAGTTGGATGTTGAAGGTGTGATTTATACATGTTTTTAAATAATTTAAACTGTATATGTATTTTTATCTACAAAAATGTTGGGTAAAACATGGGTAGATGAAATAATGGGTGTGTGATGAAAGGTGAGTTGGATAAATGAAATGATCAGTGATATAGATCATAAGTTGAGGGTGAGTGGTGAAAGGAGATCATAAGTTGAGGGCGAGTGGTGAAAGGAGATCATAAGTTGAGGGTGAGTGGTGAATTATGAGATAAGCCCTTACCCAAACGGTGACCCCCGTCATTCAGCAGAGTAGGGATGACAACCATGGACTATTCTAGATGGTCTGTGGAACACTAGCAGGCCCGCAACCTGTAGGTGTAATGAACTATATATTCATTTGGAGTCCTCTAAAAACCCATTGACATGTATGACAGGGGTGAATACTGTCAATAATACTGTCAATAAATAAGAGCTATGAATTTAGCCCCTGTTGTATAAACCTTGGTGATGGTGTGACCTTTTGCCTATTCCTTAGGATGAATCCTTAGGAAGGAGTGATAGTTGAATCTTAGGGTAAACCCTTAAGAAATTAATAAGATAATGGGTTTGGGGTAATTTGGTTGATTGATTGATGTTTAAGTACAATAAATTTATTTATTGTGGGTTGAAAACCCTATATGCTCACCAGGCTTCCAAGCCTGACCCACTCAGCTTTTTATGATTACAGGTAGTGGACCCCGATCATAGTCGGATGATGATGATGAGTGATTTATGGATTATAGGTCAGTAGTTATAAATAACTGTTGTAAGGCTTATAATGTCTTGTTTATGCTTTTCATCTGTATCAGAACATGACATCCCGAGGTTTTAATATAAAAAGGAAATTATATATTTCTTAAAGAAAGGTTTTGATAAACTTTTATCATATGTTGTTTTGGGGACCAATTCCGCAACATCATTTAATAAAAAGATTCTCTGATTTTATTTTAAAAAGCATAAATTAAATCGGTCTTTTCTGGCCGAGAAATTAGAGGATGTCACAGTTGGTATCAGAGCAATAGTTTAAGCGAACTAGGAAATTTGTAGGATTTCTAGACTTAAACTTAGAATGCTAAGTGATGATTGTGAGATGAGTGTCTACCATAATTTAAACACGAGCACTAGTTTATTTTAGGAAAGATGCCTAAAATGCTTTTATGCGCTAAATGCTATATGTTTGCCATATATGCCATTATTTGTTTGGATCTATGGTCTGTTGCCGACCGGATCTGGAAACCTTACGTGTGTAGGATTCTAAACGTATGACTACGATATTAGAACTAACATATAAACGTTTCGGAGTAATAACGAAGATTTAACGCCTATCGAAAATAAAGATCTAAATTCACCTACGAATGGTGTATAGATCGAAATGGCGAGTACTCAAAGTGGATTCGGAAACGATAATCCACAGCCTGAGCCAATCACGATGGCTGGGGTGCAGGCAATGGTGTGTACGATGTTGGATGAACAGATGGAAGAAACAAAACGTTTACTTCAACAAAGTAAGGATGAACTTACTGTGCCAGTACGTCAGGCATCTGTTCTTGAGGCAACTATCTGGGTTGCTAAGTCTATTGAAGAAATGATCAATGACAGGACCGCCAACAAGATTGAAGTTGGCAAGAAGAGGAAATTTGAGGGGTCTTCAAGGCCCAACAAGAGCAACATAACCTCAAAGTCTGGCAAAAGAAGAGGTAGAGGAAAATGGTGCGGAAAGTGCAAAAATAAACACTCTGGGAATTGTGACGGGAAGGTGAGGTGCTTTAAGTGTGGAGAAATAGGGCATTACGCCAATCACTGTACGATTCCCAAGAGGGTGTGTTATGTATGTAAGGAAGAAGGCCATATTTCTAAGGACTGTCCGAAGAAAAATGAAGTAACAAGGCCAAGTGCACCATCAACGCCAAAGGAATTTCAGGATATCCTTGACGAAGCGATTAATAACACTAGGAAGTAGAAGTAAAGACTTGATACCTGAAGATCAAGTTACGAAGTAATAATGTGAATAGTAACAAGTGGTTTAGCCTATTAGAGGCATAGTATAGGGTAAACTTGAACCTTTGTGTAATCGTTTCAAGGAAATAATATATACCCCGGTTTTGTTATCTGATGAATGGAATGGTTGGTGTAATTCTTGAAGTTGTCCCAATCGTCTGGAATTTCCATCACCAACCAAGTTGAAGTAGAATTGATGATTGAAGATACGCATGGAAGAAGTCCTAGTAGAGTCTAGGAAAATTTTATGATTAATTGGACACATTCGTATGTGTTAAATTGTTTTGTGATTTTAGGACTTGGGGACTGCGAGACCGTACTTGGGACGAGTATGAGTAGGTGTGAATAGTAGTAGAGATCTATACTACTGGAAGCACATGACTCATACTTGGATCAGGGAAAGTCACAAGGTTACCAAGGAACTAGTAATTGATTCCGTCTTATTCTAGTCTGTCGTTACCATCGTTTCGGTAATGACTAAGAAGATGATTGTTATTCCGACCTTAGAGGTCATATCGAATCGAGTCCGACTAAGATGAGTTTATTATGTGGTTCAGAGAACCAAGTTCGATGTAGTATTTGACTTAAGCCAGAAGATTGAAGTGAGAAATGATCAAAGCGATCAATAGAAGTATCGCACTCATTGTTAAAGAAGTTGGTAGTTAGAAATGATACATGTTGAAATGTGATTGTATCTCATTAGAACATGAAGGAAGGTATAATTTGTTCTGAAATTTGTCCCTAGGAGATCTGAGTCTAAGTAGTGCAGCATACAATGAGAAATCATAAGAACATGACCCATCGGTCTGTTACAATAAACGAAGGAAAATACTTATTCTAAGAAGAAGAAGGAGTCCTCAATAAGGATTTATTTTGTAACTCGAAGGTTACGATTGAAAGTCCTATGGAGATCTGAAGCTTTTTAGGATTAGCTGGATATTATCGCTGATTTATCCAAGGCTTTTCTTCGATCGCGACTCCATTGACAGCTTTGACCCATAAATGAGCTGTCTATACTTGGAATGAGAAGCATAGGAAGCTTTGAGAAGTTAAAGAAGACGTTGTGTGAAGCACCGATTCTTTCGTTACCTAAAGGAGTTGATGACTTCACATTTTATAGTGATGCCTTTGGAGTTGGATTAGGTTGTGTTCTGACCCAAAGGGATAAAGCGATAGCGAATGCATCGAGGCAATTGAAGGAGCATGAAAAGAACTACCCCACTCATGGTCTGGAGTTGGCAGAGGTAGTATTCGCCTTAAAGGTATGGAGAAGGAATTGAACATGAGGCAACGGCGCTGGCTAGAGTTACTCAAGGACTACGACTGTGAGATACTTTACCACCCTGGTAAAGCAAATGTTGTTGCTAATGCTCTCAGTCGGAAGGTAAATCTTGAAAAGAAAAGGCCAAGAGCGTTGAGAATTGAAGTTGTCTCGACAATTGTGAAAGCTCAAGAGGAAGCTTTAGAAAGAAACGACCGAAAGGAGGAACGTTTGGGCAAAACGTTGGTGTTTGATACAAATGTTCAAGGACTGAAGGTATTCAAAGATAGGATTTGGGTACCTAAGGCGGGAGGAGTAAGAGGTCTTCTGATGGAAGAAGCTCACAAAACCATGTACTTGATTCATCCCGGTAGTATGAAAATGTATAGGGATCTAAAACCCTATTACTGGTGGCCGACGATGAAGCTCGATGTTGCAAAGTATGTGGACGAGTGTGTAACTTGTGCTAGGGTTAAGGCACAACATCAGAAACCGTATGGGAGTTTAGAACCTTTGCCTATACCCATGGGCAAATGGGAAGACATCACTATGGATTTTGTGACTAAACTGCCCAGAACAAGGAACGGTCACGACATGATTTAGGTGGTCGTTGATCGCTTCACTAAGAGTGCACATTTCATAGCAGCCAACGAGAAATGGTCTATGGATAAACTTGCGAATTCTTACGTGAAGGAAATTGTGAGGCTACACGGTGTTCCGTTAACGATTGTATCCGATCGTGACAGCCGTTTTACCTCAAGGTGTTGGAGGAGTCTGTAAGAGGAATTGGGTACCAAGTTGTGTTTGAATACAACTTACCATCCGCAAACTGATGGTCAAAGCGAACGAACGATTCAAACGTTGAAGGATATGCTGAGAACCTGTACCCTGGAATTCTAAGGTAATTGGGATGAACATTTGCCTTTAGTAGAATTTTTCTAGGGTAATAGTTTCCACTCAAGCCTCAAGATGGCACCTTATCACGCTTTGTATGGGGAAAAGTGTTGAATACCGTCATGGTGACTGGAAGCTGGGGAAAAGCAGCTTATGGGACTTGAAATAGTCCATCAGACTGCTGGAAAGTTGAAAGTGATTAGGGAAAGGATGTTAGCTGCTCAAAAGAGCTATGCTGATAAGAAAATACAACCGATATCATTCGAAGTTGGAGATTCGGTTTTACTTAAAGTCTCGTCGTGGAAGAGACTTATAAGGTTTGGTAGAAGGGGAAAGTTGAGTCCAAGGTTTATTGGACCATTTAAAGTTCTTCGGAGGATCGGGAATCAAGCTTACAAGCTAGAATTACCGGAAGAACTGGAGGGTATTCATAACACATTTCATGTGTGTTATTTGAGGAAGTTCACGGGAGGTGTGCCCGACATAATTCCCATTTCTGAATTAAGGTTGGATGAGAGCAAGAGGTTAATTGGAGAACCTGAGGCAATCGTTGACCGTAAGACTAAGAAGTTGTAACGTAAGATAGTCGATTTAGTGCTTGTGCGTTGGAAACATATAAATGGGCCAAATCCCACCTGGGAAACGGAGAGTGACATGGTGAGTCGCTACCCGTAGTTGTTTATCGTTGTGTGATTCCGGGGACGGAATCATCCTAAGGGGGAGAGAGTTGTAACACCCGTGTTTCTAGGCTAGGCATTAATATTGACATAATGGTCTAGGTTAACCTTTGTAACTTATTTAGAAGAAATGAAAAGGAATTATGTGAATATTATGTGTTTTATGTGTTTTATGCTTAATTATTAGGGTTTAATAAATTAAGAATAAAAATGAGCGTCAAAAATTAAATTTTACATAAAGCCGATATCTATTAAGAAACTTGTAGTGGGCGTGACAAGGATTACGGATATATAAAGAATGCCGAAATCCGAGTTATAACGAAGAAGTTATGACCTGTCGAAGTTTCGCGATAAACCGACACGGTGCTGAATGTCGTAAAAAGTGAGTTTTCGATAAACTACTTTTTAGCCTTAGTGATCTAAACGAAACTCGTAGTATTCATTAAACCGAGAAGTTCGATAAAAAGAACGCCAAAATCTGACTTCGTATGAGGAAGTTATGATTTTTCGAAGTTTCAGCTTAGCAGTAGACAGCTAAAAACTCGAATTTTAGATCGAGTGATTTTTAGCCGACACGACCTAAACGAGAATCGAAGGTCTCGTAAATAGTAGCACAACGGTAAAAAGTCTGACGAAAACGGACGTCGGATGAAGAAGTTATGAATTTTTAACGGATTTCCTGTCTCGGTCTGTTAAAAATAATAATATAAAAATTAAACTCAAAATTAGCCGACGAAGTCTAAACGGAAGTTGTAGAGCGTAATTTTACCTACGCGTGCATATAAAGAACGTCAAAAACGAAGCTCGTATGCGAAAGTTATGGATTTTAGAAGTTTTTGCACAAAAACCGAGAAAATTCGCATAGTCACGATTTGCCACGTCACCCTCGCTTAGAACGTGCCACGTGTCCGAGATTGGTGAGTCAGGCGAGCCACGTGTCCGAGCTGCTGAGTCATCCGAGCACCTAGCCTTATCCGAAGCGGTCCAATCAGGAGAGGACAGCGAGACCTTCGCACGTGCAGCCACCTGCGCACCCTCGCCTGCGGACCCCACCACCAGAACCGACTTCGGACCTAGGCTTCAGACCAATCACAAGAAGCCAGCAGCCACTTCGCACGTGCAGCCTCGTGCGAGCCATCCCCTGCGAGTCCTCGGATCAGCACACCTGGAGGCTTCTCAGCCGTTAGATCAGGAGGCTCGCCCCTATAAATAGGAGGGTGCGAGACCTCCTGGGTATACTTTGAAAATTTGTCATTTTTAGCCCTTTTTTCAATATTTCTTTCATTTCAACTTCCCTCGAAGTCCCGGTATCAATTATAACCCCCGAATATGCCACGAAGTGCCCGAGAAGCCCGGAAAATTTATCTTTTCGGTTTTGAAGCCCGACCCTTCGTAGAGCCCGGTTTCTCAATAAAACTCTCGGTTTTATTAGAAACGATCGTTTTAGGAAACGAATTGCTGCCCGATTTTCATTAAATCAGGTGAGTGTATAGTTACTTTCACCTTACACATAGATATGAAGTATTTTATATAAAATACGTGCTGTGTGAATATTTATTGTTTGTTTATTTGAGTTGGATGTTGAAGGTGTGATTTATACATGTTTTTAAATAATTTAAACTGTATATGTATTTTTATCTACAAAAATGTTGGGTAAAACATGGGTAGATGAAATAATGGGTGTGTGATGAAAGGTGAGTTGGATAAATGAAATGATCAGTGATATAGATCATAAGTTGAGGGTGAGTGGTGAAAGGAGATCATAAGTTGAGGGTGAGTGGTGAAAGGAGATCATAAGTTGAGGGTGAGTGGTGAATTATGAGATAAGCCCTTACCCAAACGGTGACCCCCGTCATTCAGCAGAGTAGGGATGACAACCATGGACTATTCTAGATGGTCTGTGGAACACTAGCAGGCCCGCAACCTGTAGGTGTAATGAACGATATGTTCATTTGGAGTACTCTAAAAACCCATTGACATGTATGACAGGGGTGAATACTGTCAATAAATAAGAGCTATGAATTTAGCCCCTGTTGTATAAACCTTAGTGATGGTGTGACCTTGTGCCTATTCCTTAGGATGAATCCTTAGGAAGGAGTGATAGTTGAATCTTAGGGTAAACCCTTAAGAAATTAATAAGATAATGGGGTTGGGGTAATTTGATTGATTGATTGATGTTTAAGTATAATAAATTTATTTATTGTGGGTTGAAAACCCTATATGCTCACCAGGCTTCCAAGCCTGACCCACTCAGCTTTTTATGATTACAGGTAGTGGACCCCGAGCATAGTCGGATGATGATGATGAGTGATTTATGGATTATAGGCCAGTAGTTATAAATAACTGTTGCAAGGCTTATAATGTATTGTTTATGCTTTTGATCTGTATCAGAACATGATATCCCGAGGTTTTAATATAAAAAGGAAATTATATATTTCTTAAAGAAAGGTTTTGATAAACTTTTATCATATGTTGTTTTGGGGACCAATTCCGCAACATCTTTTAATAAAAAGATTCTCTGATTTTATTTTAAAAAGCATAAATTAAATCGGTCTTTTCTGGCGGAGAAATTAGGGGATGTCACATAAACAAATAACTTGTATGGTATTTTGGGGTCTACTTACTGGCTCTGGCTGATCGTACCCTCTGCATCCTCCTTTACTTATTTCGAAAACCTTTTGAAAACCATTTTGAAAATCCCTCCTTGATTTGAGACTGGATTCACACGATTGTTCCTCCAATTCACTCAAACCAAGGCTCTGATACCAACTTGTAACACCCACAAAAATTAAGCCAAATTAAAACATTTTAATTCATTCAAAAACCATTAAGTTCATACATCTCGTTTTCAAAATAGTTAAACATCAGAGTATCCCCCAGAACCATATCACAAAAATCGTAAAACATGAGGAGCGGTACGATCACGCCTTCGCCTTGCCACGATCTCCTGAAGTACCTGAAGCAATACACTGAACTGTAAGCCCGAAAGCTTAGTGAGTTACCCCCAAAATACCAACCACACATAAACATACTCATAACATATCACAAATAGAACAACCATGCACATCGGGTCTACTGTGTGAGTGGTCCGCCCGCACCGGGCCTTCAGTCCACCTGGTCCACCCTCCGAGTCTAGCCACATATACTGAGTCTACAGTGTGATTGGTCCGCCCGTACCGGGCCTTCAGTCGGCCTGGTCCACTCTCCGAGCCTCGGCACGTCTGGTCCGCCCTCTTGGAGCCTTCAGCCTATCCGGACCGCTCGCTGGGCCTTCGGAATATCCGGTCTGCCCCGGGTATGTTGGCCTACATCACAAAGCAGGACCCGCCTCAACCCAACTCCCGTCAAACAACCATGTGCACATAAAACCATTAATCACATAACAAATCCTTAACTAGACAAACAGTCTAACAGATCACATAGCATATCAACATCCTAACCAGGACTCCGACCTAACCGGTCACTAGCATAACATTACCCTATATACCGGGTACCGACATTAACCAGGTCACTAACATAACACCATCCTAAATACCAGGATGCAGATCTAGCAAAACAATAACATAACAAACAATACCCGGACTTCCATCCGATAAAGGGCCGGCCTTGGTGCCGTAGACCCTGTCGATATAGTGAGGATAACTCACCTGCAATTGCCGACTGAAGAGATAAGACCAAGCTGCTCCGACCACCGACACGAACTTCACCACAGAACACTACCAAAGAATCAATTCCATAAATACCAAAATTACCAAAATACCCTTGGAAGTCAAACTGGTCAACTCTTGGTCAAAGTCAAGGTCCTCAGTCAAATTCAACCTTCCTGGTTGATTCTACTCGCCGAGTCGACCCGTCGACTCGTCGAGTTCCTATACTCAGAAACTCCCATAACACGACTCAACTCGCCGAGTCTCCCCAAGACTCGTCGAGTCCAACGATCTCCGAGTCCCATCCTGCTCAACTCACAAAGTCGTCCCTAGATTCACCGATTCGAGGCTTAACCAGAAGAGGTTTGGGTTCCGCGACCAGACTCGCCGAGTCCAAGAACAGACTCGCCGACTCCCAGGCAATCTTCAACAGACTCTCCGAGTCGTTCTTCCAACTCGTCGAGTCCAAGGCAATCTTCATACAACTCGTCGAGTACACCCATGTGACTCGCCGAGTCTCTCCAGTTCTCAATCCATTCAGAGGCTTTTCGAGCCATGCAGGGGCTCCAATCCATAGATCCACTCTTCTACAGCCTAACCCTCACATAAAGTTGCAAACTTTACGTGAAAGCAAGGAGATATAAGCCCAAAACACTCTAGGGCTAGGGCTAAGGACTAGGGGGCTTCACCAACAACTCTTAAACAGAAACTTTATGACAATAAGGACCATCACAAGCTTAGATCTGGAGTAGCAACCTCAGATCTAAGCTCCAAACCCGAAATAGATCTCAAACAAGCTAAGGAACTCCAAATCAACCACCAAGGATGAACCCAAAAAGGAAATAGCTTAAGATAATGGCTACTTACCTCTGAGATGTGCCCAAACTGATATAAATCCCAGACCTACACAAGCCCCTTGATGCTAGCCTCCAATTTCTCAAGCTCCTTCCACCAATTTCCTCTTCCAAGCTCCAATCTCCTCAACAATGAAGTCTCACACGAAATTAGGGTTTTCTGGAACTCTCTGGGGGATTAGGAGGCTGGGGGAAGGACATAATGTCCTTTAAATAGGGTGCAACCCTCGGGATTAGGGTTTTCTCTCTTCAGCACCAACTCGTCGAGTCCAAGTCGCCGACTCGGCGAGTTGGCCACTTAAACTGCGATAGAATCCCGCTCCGACTCGGCGAGTAAGCGGACCTACTCGTCGAGTCCATTTCCTAAATTTGCACTTTGCACCCTTCAACTTCTTGCTTCCGAACTTGGGATGTTACAAGAAATTTAGAAAAATAACCAAAAAGGAGGAGGTTTTGAAGAAAATGACCATGTAAATGAGAATTTTGGAAAATGACCACAGGTTCCACAGAGGGGGTTCTACGGAACCATGAACACCTCTGCGGAACTTGGTTTTTTTAATTTGTTTTTTGTTTTTTTGTTTTTTTAGTTTTGTTTTCGTTTATTAATATTATTATTTTTTTTAATCACATAAGGTATTATGTGATTATTATGTAAAAAAAATTTGTTTTCGTTTTTCTTTTTTCTTATTTAATTACCCGTGTAAAAAAGTTGTGTGTTTAATAAAAATTATACAAATATTCCATGTTTTATATAAAATTAGATGCACTGGTATTCTGAATATTAAACGTACTTTAAGTAGGTTACAAAACATACTTTAGAAAACATAATATACAACCTTCATAATAAACATACTTTGAAATAAATTTCATTCATTCAAATCGAACCATGGAAACTTTGATCTGTTTTCGTATTCCGTCATTGGGTTTTCTGTTACTTGTGTCCCTAGGTTTACTGTCACTTGCGTCCATTGGTTATCTGGCTCTTGCTGCCATTGGTACTCCGTGCAACCCTGTCATTGGTTTTGTGGCTCTTCATGCGGTTGGTATTCGGTCCCTTGCGTCCATTGGTTATGTGGCTCCTGCCACCATTGATGTTCGTTCTGTTGTGTCCATTGGTTGTCTGGCTGCTGTTGCCATTGATGTTTGGTCTGTTGTGTCCATTGGTTGTCTGGCTGCTGCTGCCATTGTTGTTCGGTATGTTGCGTCTATTGGTTCTCTGACTCATGTCGCCATTGGTTTTCGGTCTCTCGCGTCGGTTCCTCTTCTGTTGTTTTTGTCCCACTCCCTGACGCCCCAGTACGTTTTTTACTTTTACTTTGTTTCTTTGGAACAATTTCCTTACACGTCCTTGATTATAAGTTGTGCTATGACATCTACTACACCTTCTTATTTTTGGTTCCTCACCTTGAGAGGGAATACGATTGCTGTTTTTTTGGTCTACCGGCTTGACGTATTTCCATCACAGGAGGGTTAACAACCATAAGATCATTCGGAACCTCCCAATCACTAAGTTCTGAAAGAGGGTATATGGCATGCTCGTACGTTCTTCGATATGTTTCAATTTTATAAGAATCTATAGCCATATGCCCACAGTGATCATTTTTCAATTGCGTTAAAACCATTATCACATGACCACATGGCAAACCAGTTGTGACAACCCGAAATTTCCATCTAGTACTATTATTCAAATTAATAAAAGTTAGACTCGTTTTTGCTATTTTCTAGCTTTGTTTTGAGTCATTTGAGTGTTCTAAACCTAGTAGTTGCAAGTTAGAAGTATGGATTTGTGTTCCGCAAGTTCACGATACGTAAAAAGTGGCCAAACACTCCCACATTAGGAGTGTACGGCCGCACACTTGGGTGTGCGGCCGCACACACCCTCCTGGCAGCACACTCATGTGTATAAGGTTAGAACTCAGCTTTCCTTTCACTCTTTTTACATTCCTAAGCCAAGAACACACTTCTCTCTCAACTATCATCCGAATTTTCTTCGTAGATCTTCAAGTTGTAAGTGTTTCTCCTTATGTTTAGTTGATTCATTACACTTCCTAGTAACAATACATGATTTCATCCATGAAATTACTCCTTTTGTTTAGATCTTCAACTGTTCTTCAAAAACACCAAGAACACCTACTAAGTTCTTGGACTCCAAACACCCCTATACGCTTCTACATTGTAAGTACCCTACTCCTACATGTTATTAGCTATATTTGAGCCTTAGAAAATGTCCAGAACTCGATCTTCAAGGAGTGTGTGGCTGCACACATTCATGTGGCCGTACACCCCTTATTTTAGTGCTTTAAGGCCTCAAACTCAACTAGTATGCTAGCAAACGATCAAACACACTTAAGGGATACAAGATATGACCTTAGAAACACGTTTTTGACCATTTTACCAGGAGTGTGCGGCTGCACACTTCCTGACCACACACACCTGGCCGCACACCCAATGGGCAGCACACCAGGTGGCCGCACATGACCCTGTACGGCCGTACACCCATTTTAGGAGACTTTTGATGCTTCTAACACTTAAATCTAAGTGTTTTCTAAGTCCTAGGGTGGTTTCCTTTCATGATTAGTGGTATATAGACTAATTATATTCATATATGTGCCAATATATGCTCATTAGGATCCGTTGTGCTCAAGTCTACACTTAGCACTTAGCATCCTACAACTCAATCTTACATTCGAGTTACTCACTACAAGTGAGTTCATACCCCTTAACTTATCTTTTAAATGATTTTAAATGCTTTTATGGGGGGGAGGGGGGAATACAAGTACAAACATAATGGTTATTATATCAATCGCATGTGATTAATAACTATCAAACATATGGATTTTGTTACATTTTAAACTGTGTTATCAAACAAACTGCTTCAAATAGTTTTAGAAACTCTTTTATATTCAAAACTCTTTATAAACTTATATTTTGTTGAAAGCATATCTATATTGATATAGTTATATAAGTAGGATTGAAAGGACTTAGGACTGATAGCTCGCCTTACTTCCTGTTCCTTGTTTGGTTGTGGACTTAGGGTATTGGTTGTTTGTCCGAAGGTCGTTTGAATCTTAATTATATATTATGTATATGTGTATAGATATAAAAGTCCTTCATTCAGTTCAATACCTTTGGGTAGCAAAGGTATACAAACATGTTCATTCATACAAACAACATAGCTAGTAAACTATAATAGGTATAGTTTAGGAAGTTACTAATACTATTACTAGAACAATGAAACATACAAAGAGTCGGTTCATACATGAGTCAATACATACTATAACGATAAAAAATACCCACTATAAAGAGAAACAAATAAAGAACACTATATTGAGAATCAATACGCACTATAAAGAGAAACAGATAGCGCATATTATAATGAGAATCAACACATACTACACACTATACACTAGAGAACATACTACATACTAGACGGAGAGAACATACACTACACTAGTACATACTATACAAATACAAGAATATTATAACATTAATGTGAGATACTACTTCGGGGCATAGCATAACTGCTATGACTCATTTTGTAACCAGAATCTCCTGGAGGGAGAGCGTGAATTTGCGTATAGATCTATACTGGATTGACTATCCTAGACCTTGCTGCTCGCTACAATGGGACTTGAAAGTCTACGGGTGCCAAATGTCATTTCTTCCGACGTCTTTCATCGTCGTGTTTTAGTCAGTTAGTATGGTACAATCATATCACATTTTACCTAAATTAACTAACAAGTTAAAGGTAGTTAGTACAGTAGTAGTTACCTAGATAAAACTACACTACATCATAAGTTTCCCACATTCATTCAAATTGTGATCTTCTCACATAAACGGTAATGAAAAACTATATTTGGTAATGATAGTCATACTTTGGGAAAACGCACACTTTTACAAAAGAACAAACATAGAGAACAATTGAGTCTTGGTAGAAGGCTACACTAGTAGAAAATATAGGATTTTCTAGGAAGTTTACAAACATTTACATCGAACACTTACAAACTTTTACATCAAACATTTACAATTACATTCTTCAAACTTATACAAACAAAGACATTAAAATACTTATGAACTCACCAGCTTTAATGCTGATCTACGCTTTCAAAATAACTTGTATTCTCAGGTCGCCAGTAGACAGGTACCGATGGCCAGGTTTTGGAGAAGATGGAGCACATTCAAGACTCATCTTTTATTTTGATTATACATTTTGGTGTCTTATAAACTTCATAACACACTTGTATTAAAATTATTACTATTAATGTAATGGATGATGTTGTTGCTTGTTTACTATTATGCATTGTTGTGATACTGTACATGACGTCCTCCCCCCCCCCCCCCCCGAACGTTTCCGCCGTTCCGGTTTTGGGGTGTGACACAAGTTAGTTACCAATATCTACAAGAACAAGTCTTTTCCCTCAAATTCACTATGCCGCCACTTTTGAAGTCATGCACTTGATATGTTGTATTGTCAACACCGGATGCCGACCATCCTTGAATCCCCTCTTTATTTTTTTTTAACCATATCTTCAGCCCACTTCGTAAGTACTGTTTTACTTTTTTCTGTTAAAACAAACATATATTATTATATATGACATTGATCATATAATTTAAAATTAAACATAATCATACTTGCAGCCATCCGCCGTTTGTATAACCATTTCTGCGTAAGTGCGCGAAAGAACTCAAGAAGTGGTAATATAGGCAACTTCCTTGCTTTATTTGATACAACATTCATGGACTCCGCACTATTTGAGGTCATATAATCATACCTCGTGGTAGGGCAATATGCTCTGGTCCATTTCTCACGTGGAATTTGACTGAGATATGTCGCTACATCATCTCTTATATTACGAAGTCTCTGCCAATAGAATTCAAACTCAGTGGTTTTGTAAGCTCTTACCAGCTTCCAAAACAAAATTGTTGTTTTTTTTGTTTTTTTTTTCCAAAGGTGTGGACTATGTTTCCTATTAGATGAAAACCACACAATCCATGTTGAGCATTTGGAAAAACATTTTGAATACTTACAGCAATTGCGGGTGCCCTATCTGTGACCATTGTCAGACCTTCCACATCACCAATGCATTCATGTAGTTTTTCAAGAAACCATGTCCAAGAATCTGTAGTCTCTTTTCGGCAAATTCCATACCCAATAGGCAAGATCTGATTGTTGCCATCCATGGCTACTGCATGCACGATGGTGCCTTTGTACTTTCCCTTCAAATGAGCACCATCCATAATAATAACTTTTCTACAACACTCTCTGAAAGCACGTATCTGTAACAACAATATAAAAACCATTAATATATCAACAATATAATTTGTTTATAAACATTTCTGTTCCTTTAATGAGAGATGCGTATAAACGCCAATGACAGTTTTCTTGCATATAAACAACCTGGTACCGAGATTTTGAAGAATTTTGAACCTTCATCTGAAAATTTTCTCTAATGGCTTTGAATTTAACAGCAAATGCTAGGTCTTTTTTGGTGTTATAGGTTTGATTGACAATTAATTTATCATTCGGACCTAAACTGTGAAATGGTCCAGGTTCAAGAATAGGTTCTGGACAATCAAGAATAGAAGGAATACATTATCATGGATTAAAAGCAGTTTTTCATTGCGTGTACTCATCATCCGACCACCCTTCATTTGATTTTTCCTCACATCTTCGATCATCAATTTTAGGAACTTCTCCAAACTCGAACAAATTTTGACATTGTAATTTAGTCATGCCCACTTTTGCTTCTTTATCATTATCTGATACAAAAGTATCATTATCAGATACAAATTTATCATTAACCGAAACGTTTTTTTTTCATAACCCACTGGCACTTCATTTCCTCTTCCCCTTGAATGGTTTCCATCAGATTGGCTTTCTCTACAACCTCTATTAGTTTTTGCTGGATTAAATTGGTTGTTAACCACTGCTTGTTCTTCAGCTTCTTCATCTACCACCGTTAAATACAAATGCATCGTCTTCTTTGATTCAAACATTACATGTCTCAATTTAAATACATCAGTTTCATCTCCAAGCTCCATGACATACCCTAACTCCGGGTGTTTAAAAGAAAAACATATATGACTATTTAACGCACCTGCCTTACTTCTAACAATTTGTAATAACATTTCATGGTCAACGTTAGGAGGAAGATTTAAACCATAGTTTTTCACATTATTTCTAACGTAAACCTCATCTCCATTAACTAACTGCCACGACCCTCCCGTACACAAAATAATAAAACTCATTTTACAAATCACTCTCCACAAACACAATGAAAAAACAACTTATACTATTAATTGAAACTCACAAACTCACAAAAAACCACTTAAATACGTCTATAACTTTTATAACTAATCCGCAGAGGTGTACACTGATCCGCATATGTATACACAGATCCGTATAGGTGTACACTGATCCGCTGAAAACTGTTATGCGTATTCCCTAACAGTTATGTAGAGGTGTACACTGATCCGCAGAAAACAGTTATGCGTATTCCCTCACAGTTATGCAGAGATGTAGACTGATCCGCAGAAAACAATTCTATAACTGATCTACAGAGGTGTACACTGATCCCCAGAGGTGTACACTGATCCGCAGAACTTACGTGGCTAAGTGATGTGTCAAAAACTCCTTACCTGCACTTCTACAAATCAAAGTTTCCATGGTTCGATTTGAATGAATGAAGTTTCTTTCAAAGTATGTTTATTATGAAGGTTGTATGTTTATGTTTTCTAAAGTATGATTTGTAACCTACTTAAAGTATATTTATTATTCAGAATACCGGTGTGTGTAATTTTATATAAAACATGGAATATTTGTATAATTTTTATTAAACACACAACTTTTTTAAACGGGTAATTAAATAAGAAAAATGAAAAATGAAAACAATTTTTTTTACATAATAGTCACATAATACCTTATGTGATTAAAAAAATAATATTAATAAACGAAAAAAAAATTAAAAAAACAAAAAAAAAATAAAAAAACCAAGATCCGCCGAGGCGTTCATGGTTCCGCAGAGGTGCTTATAGTTCCGCAGAACCCCCTATGTGGAACATGTGGTCATTTTCCAATATCCTCATTTAAATGGTGATTTTCTTCAAACCCCCTCTCCTTTTTGGTTATTTCTCGAAATTTCTCAATATCTCTAGCATATTTAGTCGGTTAGGTAATTTTGAAGGATCTAGAGTAAAAGGGCTTTTTTGAAAATAACTTTTTTGCATAAAAACAAAATGTTAAGGGGGCTGAATTGTCATAGGGAAAATTGAAAAGTCAATTAAATTAATTGAAAATGAACAAATGCAAAATTATAAAATTTGAGTGGGTAAATATGTAACTTCTGGAAAGTAAAATAAACTACGAGAAGCCCATGCTCCGTATGGAGTGAATAGGGTTTTGAGGTTAATTGAGTTTTGAATTGGTAAAATGGATAAAACAACAAGAAATGTGACCAAAATAAACAAATGGGGTAGTTTTGAAAAAGCTACAAAAATGTGGCAAAATCCAAAAAGTCAAAAACTAATAATTTTAAACAACTTAGGCAAAGGTATAAACACTATAAAAATTTGTGGCCAAAGTAAGAAAGTTAAAACTTTCCTGTTCCCTCATGTCTACGGGAATATATATATATATATATATATATATATATATATATATATATATATATATATATATATATATATATATATATATATATATATATATATATGCTTAGGTTATTTTGTTTTTACTAACTATTGTGTGCCAGAATGCACAGATCTTGACCACCGGATGGAATAGAATCAAAGGTCATGATCTGAGTGTCTATGATATTAGAATAGGATAACATGTACCATATAATCACAGAAATTTCAGCATAAGGGCATTTTAATCAATTAACCTATATTAAAAAGGAAATTTTTGTATTTTTAGGGATAATTAATTCCTTTATTTTTAAAAAATCTGAATATTTTAAATTAATTCAAATTTAAAAATACGATTTTATTATGTCAGAATGATAAAATGCAAACTATAAACTAGTAAATATATTTTTCGATTTTATTTTGTCAGAATAATAAAATGCAAACCATAAACTAGTAAATACATTCTGAAAGAATACACAAAATCGATTCTTGAACTAATAATATACCAAATAATTACATTGTATGATTGTGATTCATTGAATAATAACAACATTCTGAAAGAATAACAAGTGTAATTCTTAAAAAATAACAACATTCTTAAACAGTGAGTGTGATCATTCTTTAATTCATACTTCAAGCCTTTCCCATCAGGTCTTCAAGCCATTTCTATCACAAATTCATTGCCAAATATTTTGTAGTGATACACTTGTAACAACTGCACATTAAACATATAAATAATTAACTACAATTCTATCAAAATACAACAATAATATTCTTATAGAATAAACTATTCTTCCAGAATGGTTTTGAATATTCTTAAAGAATTTGTATTATCAAGAATATACCCAATGAATAAAATATTTTAAATATAAATACATGAAAAGATCATGTTAACACAAAAGGTTACTAAGAAAAAAAACAATTACAATATATAAACCATCTTCATAAGGGAACAATAAGTAGGAAGAAGACCCTCCAAGGGTAAATAAATTATTAATATAAAGTATATGAAGAAGTGTGAACTTGTTCAACCATTTTGATAGAATGTAATCCTCGAACCACTAATTTTTAATCGAAAAAAGACTCCAAAAACATAAAATACACCAATTAAAGAATTATTCTAACAAAATATTACTTAGATTCTAATAGCTATCAAGAAACATGTTTATTCTGCAAGAATGATACTGTAAAAATTCTCCAAGAATGGTTTTCAATATTCTCAAAGCATTTGTATCAGTTTTGACACCATAAATCAAATGGAAAATCCAACAGTGGGTATACTAATGAAATCGGAAATCAACAGGAAGGATAATCGGAAATTAAAGAATTAAACAGTGGGTATACCGGACCGAAAATGGTGTCGATTTAGGGTTCAAACAATGGTGGCGGCGACAAAATCAACAACGATTGAAGCTTCTGTGCAGTGAATTTCCAGCAAAAAGGAACAATTTCAACCGACATGGCTAACCCACTTCCGCCGACGTAGTCCACCAATTTTGATTCATCAACTATCACGACAAATTTCTTGCAACAATCCCCCGCACCCTTTGACCAAATCCATATCTGGGTCAACTTCATCTGCTCCATCGATAGCCAAATCGAGAACTGGGTGGTTATTAAGATCCGACAGAGGTATGCCCAGAGATAAAGCCTGCTCATGGGTCATCGTCGAAGCTCTCCGATACGGTCAATAGCGTGTTTGGCGGTGGAGCTAGTTCCGAGGCTGAGAACCATGCCGGATTCGAACACAACCAATCTGAAGAACCCACGGTGAGGAGGCGATAATGAACATGATCGACGACTGAATGATAAAGGGATGTTTGGTTTGTAGGGTTTAACTAATTAAGGAGAGATTAATTGAATTATTCTTTTACCATAATTAGATATACTAAGTTTACCATTATACCCTTTTTTAATTTATTTAATGATTTATTAATTCCTGAATTCTCATTGGTGCATACATGCACACAATAACTGCTAGAAACATTTGAACCTAGCTCTCTCTCTCTCTCTATATATATATATATATATATATATATATATATATATATATATATATATATATATATATATATATATATATATATATATATATATATATATATATATATATATTGAGAGGTGGGGTAATTTGTGAAGGATGAAGCATAACCCAATCGCTGAAAGTGTATGTTGAAAAAAAACTTCATCATGGTGTGCATAAACCAATGGTTACACAACTTTATGTAAATATTTGAACACAATAATATATATGAACTTATTAAATAGATAATTTAGTTACAACTTGGCACTATATTTTCGAGATTATCTAGTCGCACACCCTGGACACCCTCCTTAGGTCCTTGTCTGGATTTAGCATAAATCTCCAACTAATTATATTAACATTCCTTAGAACAAAAAATATCATCTAGTTACTATATTAGCATCTTGCAAACTAAAGTATCAATAATCTTTCTAGTGACATTCATTATGAATGGATTAAAATTATAGGATAATGACTTAAAAAGGTAACATGTTTTAGAAAGGCACAAAAAACACCATTATTCTTTTTTTAGTGAAAAAATACTATTAAAATGAAGATTTTGTATGAAAAACACCAACAAAATACAAATAACCCTTTATTGTGACCTGAGGTAACCGGTTACCTCGGGTCAAATATTAAACATGCTTTAATAACCTTCAACCACCAAATTAGGGTTCACTTTCCATCTTCATCTCCTTCTACCCCTTCACCTTGAATATGGCTCATATGGCATCTTCAAGTTCATTAAATTATTCTAAGTCAAATTCGAACATGTCCAAGAGTAGAAGTACAATTGATTATGCTCACCCTTGTCAATGTAAGAAGCCTTCCCAAGTTTTGACCTCAACTACGACTATTAATCCGGGTAGAAAGTTCAGAGTATGTCGTAACTCACTGGTAAGTGGTTCTGTGATCTATCATCTACTTCTCTTACATAAGTAATTTCATATGTGAATTGTATTATGTATATGAAGGATAAGAAGAAGAAGAAATGTGATATCTGGGAATGGGTCGATCAAGATGAAGAACTAATAAAAAAAGACAACACTGAAGTCAAGATATCAATATTGGAAAATTATTTTTGGACTCATAAGGTGAAGGCAGATAAAGAATCACTGAGTTTCAGAAAAGACTTGGATAAATTAAGTAGGAAATATTGGAATCTCAAATGTTGTATGTTGTTGTTCTTTATTATGTTTGTTATGTATGCTATATTGAAATGAAATGTAAGAGTGGGGAATGTACTTTGAAAATTGTAATGTAATGACTTTGGTAATGTACTTTGAAAGTTTGGTTAATTAAAAGTCTTGTATTGGAATGGAATCAATGTTTTATGGAAATAAAATTAGTTTTGATAAAGGAATGGGATCAATGATTCCTAAATATAATTGAGTGCTCACAAAGGAATGGAATCAGTGATTCCTGGAATCGAATGGAATTAATGATTCCTGGTTAATATTAATTCTTCACGCTGTAATGGAATTAATGATTCCTGGTTAATATTGATTCTTCACACTGAAATGGAATTAATGAATCCTGGTTAATATTGATTGTGTACATTGAAATGGAATTAATTCTTCACACTGGGATGAAATTAATGATTCCTGGTTAATATTGATTGTGTACATTGAAATGGAATTAATGATTCGTTTCAAATAACAATGGGACCACATACATTACAAAAGTTGGACCACATATATTGGAATGAAATTAAAAAGTCCAGCAATAATTCAGTTTTCAAATAACAAAAGCACACATACATATACCAAAGTGGGACCACATACATTACATGCCAATAGAATATTTACAAAGACACATACATTACACCTAACCACACGTGTCTTCATCAGTTTTTGGCATAAAAACAAACAAGTTATCAAAAGATATGCCCAACAAAAGATTCCCTAACAAAAGATGCCCTTAACAAAAGTTGTCCCCAACACTGCTCCTAGATTGTGAGAGGATTTTCAAGACTTCCCCATGTATCATCCTTGGTCACCACTTTCCTCCACAACCTAAGTTTTGTGTTCCTCCGAGAAGGACCACACTTTCTCATTTTCAAAGTAGGAGCAACCACATTTTGATTTCCAGGATTCACCACTCGTTCATCATCCACCTCTAAATCAGCCCCATGTTCATAACCTCCAACCTCCTCCTCTAAATCACCTCCTACCTCCTCCTCTAAATCACCTCCAACATCCTCAGCAACCCTATGGCCTTGTCCCTGTCCCTGTTCTTGTCTATGTCCCTGTCCTTGTCCCTATCCCTCACCCTCAAATAGATCATGGTAATCAAAGAGATCTGAATCATCTACTGCATTAACCTGATTGAGAGGACATTTCCTCTTGTTATGACCTGGTTGGGAACATAAACTACATTTTGAAGTGGTCCCAACTTTGCTAACAGCGTGTCTGTCATTTCTTTCTGAATTGTATTGCTTCCTGTTTATCTTTGGTCTACCAGGCATTCTTCTACGCTTTGGTGGTAAGATGGTATTCAAATAATTTGTTGGCCACATCTCATATCTGTTTGTTGGCTTCACATTGTAGCTGTAGCAGCTTCCAAACATTTGTGTTGTGTACCAAACTGCTACATACTCCTCTATATTTCCATTCAAGCACAAGATTGCAGAAATAGCATGGACACATGGTATTCCTGTCAGCTGCCATGATCTGCATCCACAGGTTCTTTTATGTAAGTCAACTGCATACACCTAATTCAACCACCTACTCTCATATTGATGAAAACCACTTGGAGTTACTCCCCAAAACCTGTTATGAAATGTAACATATAAGTTAGTATTGATATATAGCTTCCAAACATTTGTGTGTGTGTATTATGTATAAATATAGTTATATACCACTGTACTTTCTTCATGTCATCAATCTTCCTTCTAATTGAGCGACAAATCTTCAAGTTCCTCTTTAGGCCCTTCATTTTCCGAGTAAACATCATTTCCGTGACATAGACTCTAATATCTTCCAACACTGATATTATTGGTTTTTTTATAGCTTCCATCCTTCCACCATAGATGCATTAAATGACTCTGATATACCAATTTCAATGGCATGACTACTACTATCTTCCCTAAAAAAATGCCCTAGACCATGTGTTTGGTTTTTTTCCATCAGGTGTTCATAGACATTTATGTCAATTAATTTGATCTCCTTCATGATATCTTCAAATTTTGTTGTGGTATTTGCCTTGGCAGCACCCCAGAAAAGTTTCCAGTATTCAGCTCTTGAGATTTTTCTCTTGAAGTTGGCATAGACATGCCTAGCACATTGTCTATGCTCACATTCTGGCACTCTTTCCTTAACTGCCTCAATCAGTCCCTATTAAGTAACATTTAAATGTTATTATAAAATAAAAATATAATATAAATAATATTATTAAAAAACAGTTGATTAGCTTGTGTTGGTCAGAGATGATGGTTAGTCCTCTGCCTTGTCCCATATCAATGTCTTCAAGTAATAGATCCAAAAACCATTTCCAAGTTGCCTTATTTCCAACTGCAACAACAACCCATGCTAGAGGATACATTTAGTTATTAGCATCCCTACCAACAGCTGAAAGTACCTCACCTATACAAAGTCCCTTTAAAAACATCCATCTACACCAATCACTCTTCTACACCCCTCAATCCAACCATCCTTCATAGCCTTCAAGCAAATATAAATCTTTGAAAAATGGACTGTAGAATCAGGCTTTTTAATGTGGAACCAGGATTAGTCCTCAATAGCTCCAAACCATAACTCCTAATTTTTTCATAGTGAGCCACCAAACTCCCTTTTATCTCATCCGTTGCAAATTTTTTGGCATTTCTACATTGACCAAAACTAGCTTTTAGATTAAAATCTCTAAGGACTGTTGCTTCCATTTTCCTGTAACTTATTCTTGGATTATCTATTATGGTTTCCATTAACTGTTTTCCAATCCAACTATGTGACATCCCCATTTTCACGGCCAGAAAAGACCGATTTTGTTTATGCTTTATAAATATCAGAGTAACTCTTTTAATAAAAATGTTGCGGAATTTATTCCCAGAAAAACATGATAAATACGTTATCAAAGCATTTCTGAAGAAATGTATTTTTATTCATTTTAAAACCTTTGGGATGTCATCGTCAATACAGAAACATAAGCATAAACAGAACTTACATTCATTTACACTAGTGAACTACCTCTTTTTAATCTCTCAGTGTTATGTAACTTCATATCGACACATGTGATACAAATAAGCTTGAGTGGGTCAGGTTGAGAAACCTGGTGAGTACATAGGGTTTTCAACCCATAATAATTTAATTATTATGTTTAAAAATCATACAATCAACCCAATTACCCATCCCCATTATCTTCCTTACTCTTAAGGTCTACCCTAAGAGTCATCTATCGTGCATTCGTTCATTCCAAAGTCCATTGCTTTCAGGGTTTATATGACAGGAACTAAGTCCATAGCTGCTAATACTCGTTTGTCAAGCACTAATTCCATAGCTGCTAAAGTTCATTCATCGGGTACTAAATCCATAGCTACCAGTGTTTATCTAATAGGTACTAAGTCCATAGCTACCAACGTTTATCTAACAGGTACTAAGTCCATAGCTACCAACGTTTATTCGATAGGCACTAAGTCTATAGCTGTCGATGTTATTTGTTAGGCACTAAGTCTATAGCTGCCAATGTTCACTCATATCATCTTTCATTTCTCATCATTCATCTACCCATGTTTTACCCAACATATTCGTAGATATAAAATACATATACAGTTTAAATTATTTAAAACATGTATAAAATCGTTCATCCAGCATAGATAGCAAGTATACATGTTATATGCACACATAGCACATAATTTATATAAAATACTTCATATGTATGTGTAAGATGAAAGTAACTATGCACTCACTTGTTAAGGTGGTGATTCTGAACTCAGACAGCGCTTCGCTTCTTAAAAATAATTTCCTTCGACGAAACCTAGTATTATTACCACTAGATTTTAGTCTAATATTTACTGTGACTAATTATTAGTCTTATTGTTATTATTATTATTATTATTATTATTATTATTATTATTATTATTATTATTATTATTATTATATAAGCGTTTAAACAATATTTTCCAACCACTCTGTACAGACAGGGGCCAGACATAAAACACCGGAGGGCATGACCATTTTGGTATATAGCACTTCTGAAATCCAACAACCCTATGCGGCCCTTTAAACCAGATTCCCCGTACCGGGAGTAGTTAAAAAGATATTATAACGACACTTATATAAGTCATAATAATAGCCCAAATACTCATTATAAGGTCCTAATAACATTACTATATTAAAACATAAGCTATACTAAAGATAGGGCAGACATAGCTCACTTACAGCTAGTTTTTCTCAAAACCGGGCTCCGCTTGGAGCAGCGTTTCTGAGCCGAAATGCTCTTTTCTCAGGGCTTCGGGACCCTCGAGGCTTCCTTCGGGTGCTAGGGGGTTTACCTAGACTTTAGGGGGCTTAAAGGAGCTAGAGAGAGAAAGAGAAGTTGGAAGGTGTGAGAAATGAGGGTGCCCCGACACTCTATTTATAGGCTGGAAATTACCAAAACTCGTCGATTTGGCCTCCAACTCGTCGAGTTCTAGGCTAGATGTCACCATCTGGTGGCTAGCCTTGGGGAGGAAGCAACGACCAGGATTTCGCCACGTCAGCCGATTTCGCACAGCAGCCTCCCGACTTAGAAAAAATCATAAATCTCGCATACGAGCTCCGTTTTCGACGTTCTTTATATCCACGCGTAGGTAAAAACAAGATCTACAAATTTTATTTTGACTTTGTTGGCTAATTCTCGATTGATGTTAAATTTAACAGTAGGAGGAGATTAGACTGTTAAATGACCGCGAAGAATTCGTAACTCCTTCATACGGACTCCGTTTTCGTCTGTATTTTTATCGTTGAGTTCTTATTAATGAGATCTTAAAATCTCATTTAGGTTGCGTAGGCTAAAAACCGCTCGAACTAAAATTCGAGTTTCGGGTCGTGCACTGCTATGCCAAATCTTAGAAAATTCATAACTTCCTCATACGAAGTCAGATTTGGGCGTTCTTTTTTTGTATGTTCTTGGTTTAACGTATACTAAAACTTTTGTTTAGATTACTAAGGCTAAAAAATCCTCTATCGTAAATTCCCTATTTACGTCTCCCGGTGCCGTGCCGGTTTTGCCGTAAAACTTCGACGGTTCATAACTTCTTCGTTATAACTCGGATTTCAGCGTTCTTTATATGTACGGAACCTTTGTAACATATAATACCACTTGGTTAAGATTACTCCTTCTAAATAATCTTCCATCAAAAAGTCATTTTTGACGCTTATTGTCTTTAAATTGACTAGCCCGAATCTGCGGGCGTTACAATTATCTCCCCCTTAGGATGATTACGTCCCAGAATCATCAAAGAAACAGGGTTGTATAATGACTCCATACGTTATCTATTCATCCCAATTAATAATCGTATCTTCTATGTTGCTTCAAACGAGTATCTAACTCTTGGACTCCATAACTGCAGGCGGTGCTCGATCTTGTACTTGCTCCCTATCTCACGTTGGACTCCAAATTATGACCTTCAAGTCATAATGTCGATCCTTACTGGAGACTGCTTCTTCTTCTTAACAATCTTATGATTACTACCATGGACCGATGTGTCATATTGTGATGACCTATCATCGTATGTTGCAACGCTTAGACTCAGGTCTTTTTAGAGTCAAATTTCCAAAACAGACTATACCTCCCTTCATGTTCTAATGTGATATAATCACATCTTAAAAGGTAGCATTCCTAGCTACAAGCAACTATCGCAATACCTCTACTGATCGCTTTGATTGTCTTTCACTTCAATCTTCTAGCTTAAGTCAGATGCTACATTGGACTTGGTTCTCTGAACCATGTAACATACTCGTCTTAGTCGGACTCAATTTGATATGACCACTAGGGTCAAAATAACAACAATCTTCTTAACAATGGTAATGACATACTTGAATAAAATGGTATCAATTACTAGCTTCATGGTAACCTTGTGACGTTCCCTGATCAAAGTGTGAGTCCTATGGTTCCGGTAGTATAGGCCTCTACTACCATTCACACCTACTCATACTCGTCCTAAGTATTGTCTCGCAGTTCTCCAAGTCATTATCACAAAAACAATTTTAACACATACAAATGTGTCCAAACAATCATATAATTTTCCCTAGACTCTACTAGGACTTCTTCCATGCGTATCTTCAATCATCAGTTCCGCTTCAACTCGGTTGGTGATGGAAATGTCAGACGATGGGATAACTTCATGGATTATACAAAAAATCTTTCTTTCTGCTAATCGAAAGTGTACTTCTCCCGTACTAGACGTATTATTTCTTAGACGCGTTCTAAAGGCAATATATCACTCTTAAAATATCTTCCGATAGGTATCATTCAATATCATAAGCCCTCTAATTTCCTCCATTTGCTCAGTCTGCTATGAGTCCTTATCAAGACATTCTATACACCAAAGCAGGCGTTCGGTGTATTGAGACGAGAATATAGATAGAGGAAGATTTAGACGCGTATTCCTCCTTATTACCCCAAAAAGTTACATGTCAGTTCTAATATCATAATAAAACGTTTAGAAACCTGAGCACATCAAATTTCCAGATCTGGTCGGCAACAGACCATAGATCCGATCAAACGATAGCATAAAGCATCACAAATCATTTAGCACATAAAATCATGTTAGGCATTTTCCCTAAATAAGCTAGTGCTTGCGTCTATTTAGGTGTACTACCTAAAATATATTAGACACACTCCTCACAATCATTGCTTAGCATTCTAAGTTTAAGTCTAGAAATAAATCCTTATTCCTAGTTCGCTTAAACTAATGCTCTGATACCAACTGTGACATCCCCATTTTCACGGCCAGAAAAGACCGATTTTGTTTATGCTTTATAAATATCAGAGTAACTCTTTTAATAAAAATGTTACGGAATTTATTCCCAGAAAAACATGATAAATACGTTATCAAAGCATTTCCGAAGAAATGTATTTTTATTCATTTTAAAACCTTTGGATGTCATTGTCAATACAGAAACATAAGCATAAACAGAACTTACATTCATTTACACTAGTGATCTACATCTTTTTAATCTCTCAGTGTTATGTAGCTTCATATAGACACCTGTGATACAAATAAGCTTGAGTGGGTCAGGTTGGGAAACCTGGTGAGTACATACGGTTTTCAACCCACAATAATTTAATTATTATGTTTAAACATCATACAATCAACCCAATTACCCATCCCTATTATCTTCCTTACTCTTAAGGTCTACCCTAAGAGTCATCTATCCTGCATTCGTTCATTCCGAAGTCCATTGCTTTCAGGGTTTATATGAAAGGCACTAAGGTGCTTTTTGTTTTTCTTAAAAAACCTCTTCAAAACTCTTATTGATGCGCGGTGCAGCACACGCGCAACACTTTTTGTCCCGCAGTAGTTTGTTTTTCGGAAGTCTTCGGGGCTTAAAACCTCTGCCCGTGTGCTTCTTGGGGAAGCACTTGTTGTACCTCTTCCCACCTCTTCCCACCCCTTCAAACCTAAACTTAAAAAAATCCAATCCCAAAAAACAATCGGCCCTTTTTTTTTCCAAAAATCTAACAACGACGTGTGTTGTTTTTAAAATAAGTGTTCATGAAGTATATTTAATATTACGTTTATGGTCCTTTACTTATATACTATATATTCTATTTTCATCCCTTTAACATTTAATACATTAAATTTATATCCCTTTAACTGTTTTCTCCCATTTGATCTACATAAGTTAATTCATTTTAACGTTGTTTTTTAAATTAGTTTATTTTAAATTTTTAATGTCTGCAGCAGTCTGCAAATGTTAACAAAAACAAACACGCTTCTTATTACAGCCTGCAGCCGTTTGGTCCACCTCTTCTGTTGCAGAGGTTTGCAGAGGTGGTCCGCAGACTTTTTGAATTTTTGCTTCGGAATAACAAACAGCACCTAAGTCCATAGCTGCCAATGCTCGTTTGTAAAGCACTAATTCCATAGCTGCTAAAGTTCATTCTTCGGGTACTAAATCCATAGCTACCAGTGTTTATCTAATAGGTACTAAGTCCATAGCTACCAACGTTTATCTAATAGGTACTAAGTCCATAGCTACCAACGTTTATTCGATAGGCACTAAGTCCATAGTTGCCGATGTTATTTGTTAGGCACTAAGTCTATAGCTGCCAATGTTCACTCATATCATCTTTCATCTCTCATCATTCATCTACACATGTTTTACCCAACATATTCGTAGATATAAAATACATATATACAGTTTAAATTATTTAAAACATGTATAAAATCGTTCATCCAGCATTGATAGCAAGTATACAGGTTATATGCACACATAGCACGTAATTTATACAAAATACTTCATATCTATGTGTAATATGAAAGTAACTATGCACTCACTTGTTAAGGTGGTGATTCCGAACTCAGACAGTGCTTCGCTTCTTAAAAATAATTTCCTTCGACGAAACCTAGTATTATTACCACTAGATTTTAGTCTAATATTTACCGTGACTAATTATTAGTCTTATTATTATTATTATTATTATTATTATTATTATTATTATTATTATTATTATTATTATTATATAAGCGTTTAAACAATATTTTCCAACCACTATGTAAAGACAGGGGCCAGACATAAAACACCGGAGGGCAGGACCATTTTGGCATATAGTACTTCTGAAATCCAACAACCCTATGCGGCCCTTTAAACCAGATTCCTCGTACCGCGAGTAGTTAAAAAGATATTATAACGACACTTATATAAGTCATAATAATAGCCCAAATACTCATTATAAGGTCCTAATAACATTACTATATTAAAACATAAGCTATACTAAAGATAGGGCAGGCATAACTCACTTACAGCTGGTTTTTCTCAAAACCGGGCTCCGCTTGGAGCAGCGTTTCTGGGCCGAAAGGCTCTTTTCTCGGGGCTTCGGGAGCCTCGGGGCTTCCTTCGGGTGCTAGGGGGTTTACCTAGACTTTAGGGGGGCTTAAGGGGGGCTAGAGAGAGATTCTATAGAGAGAGAGAAAAGTTGGAAGGTGTGAGAAATGAGTGTGCCCCGACACTCTATTTAAAGGCTGGAAATCACCAAAACTCGTCGAGTTGGCCTCCAACTCGTCGAGTTCCAGGCCAGGTGTCACCATCTAGTGGCTAGCCTTGGGGAGGAAGCAACGGCCAGGATTTCGCCACGTCACCCGATTTCGCACAGCAGCCTCCCGACTTAGAAAAATCACAACTCTCGCATAAGAGCTCCGTTTTCGACATTATTTATATCCACGCGTAGGTAAAAACAAGATCTACAACTTTCATTTTGACTCTGTTGGCTAATTCTCGACCGATATTAAATTTAACAGTAGGAGGAGATTAGACTGTTAAATGACTGCGAAGAATTCGTAGCTCCTTCATACGGACTCTGTTTTCGTATGTCTTTTTGTCGTTGAGTTCTTATTAATGAGATATTCAACTCTCATTTAGGTCACGTAGGCCAAAAACCGCTCGAACTAAAATTCAAGTTTCAGGCCGTGCACTGCTATGCCAAATCTTAGAAAATTCATAACTTCCTCATACGAAGTCAGATTTGAGCGTTCTTTTTTTGTATGTTCTCGGTTTAACGTATAATAAAACTTTTGTTTAGATCACTAAGGCTAAAAAATCCTCTATCGTAAATTCACTATTTACGTCTCCCGGTGCCGTGCCGGTTTTGCCGTAAAACTTCGACTAGTCATAACTTCTTCGTGTAACTCGGATTTCGGCGTTCTTTATATGTACGGAACCTTTGTAACATATACTACCACTTGGTTAAGATTACTTCTTCTAAATAATCTTCCATCAAAAAGTCATTTTTGACGCTTATTGTCTTAAAATTGACTAGCCCGAATCTGCAGGCCTTACAAACTATATGTGACCATTACACCTAAATTGAAGGCCCTACAACTGTTGTGTTTAGAGATTAATGACTTAATCTGAACTGATCTTTCTTTACTCATCCAAGTTGCCCACAACCTAAAATGACATTTAGACTTCTCTTCACCTTTGCAACATCTAACTAATAATCTAGTTTAATCATTTTTTTCATACCACAGTTTATACCCATTAGCAACAGCATAATTGCTTAACAAATGCTTAAGTTCATAACGATCACAAAATTTCATACCTAAGACTAGAACCATTGTATCCCATTCTTGGAGGCTTGAAAAAGTTTCTTCTAATGATAGGATAATTAGATGGTTGTATTTGTATCACTTCATCATCAGGTTCATGCTCCATAAACTCATTATCCGAAAGCTCAGAGTCTACATCATCATCATCATCATCTATATTACCATCTATTGATCCATATTCAACTATCTCTTCTTCAATCCACTACATAACTGTCTCCTGACTGTGATCAATGTACAAATTGATCATTCCCCCATTCTCATATCCAATATCAAGAAAACGTACATAATCATTTTCATCTTCCAAGGCTCTCAACCCATCTCTCAGTGAACGTTGTAGAACACAATAGTAGACACTGATTCTTCCATCCTTGACCAACTTCCTCACATACGAGATGAACTCCATGAAGCTCATGCTTCTAAAATCAACATTGCTAACAACCACTTTTACTGGATTGAAATACACAATCGGTTTGGGGACAAAAGAACCTGTATGATTGACTTCGACTATCAAGTTGGAATCCATTGTGGTGATTCTGTGGAAACGATGAACGAACGAATGAGAAGGAGAAGGAAAGGAACCCTGGATTTTGGGGGAAATAACGAAGGGGAAGGCCACGCATATTACCATTAATCTTTTAACCTGTTAACCTACAATACCCGGTAAAATGGTATTTATTTCACTAAAAAAGAATAATGGTGTTTTTTGTACGTTTTGAAACATTGTTACCTTTTTAAGTCATCATCCCTAAAATTATCAAGATCCCATACCCATTTCCATTTGTCTTTAATATGACTTGGAGTATAAGAGGCCAAAATGTTAAAAAAATGCCTTCCAATTAATTTTGTACCTAGTTGAGAATCTACAATCTAAAATCAACGGTGTCAATTTATTGTAGTGATCAAATTAAAGGACAAATATATGAATCAGCTGATCAGGTTGTCAATAATATTATATAGAATGAACAAAATTATAACGTCGATACCGTTGATCAATTCCAATTTAAAAAGTACCAGTCAAATAAACTAAATAAAAAATAAAATAAAATATATAATTAACTGACTTAAGCTGAAAAAAATTATAAGATTTTCTTGAAAATGATAACAAATATTAAAGAAGGGAGCTGATTTGTACACATCAAAAATTCTCCATACACAACAATTTATGCTTTAAAATATTGTATTGTACAACTCTATTAAGCATAAAATGTTTTGTACGGATGAAAACTGTTGTTTACGAATCACTTCAGGGTGTTGCTATATGTATTCCTCCTAATTTGACATAAATGCATACCCTCATGATATATATATATATATATATATATATATATATATATATATATATATATATATATATATATATATATATATATATATATATATAGGTTTAGGTTCTATGGAAAACAAAAAACCCTAAAAATCATAAAAATGCATAAAAAAAATACTTACAGATCACAGAACTTTTTTTGAATTTTTTTATAAAAAATCGCAGCTTTTTATTAAAATTCGCTGAAAAGAAAATAAAAAAGCAATTTTTTTTTTAAAATTCAAAGTTTTTTTCAGCGAATTTCTTTAAAAACCTGCGATTTTTTAATAAAAAATGTCAAAAAAACGTTTTGTGATCTCTAGGTATTTTTTTTATGCATTTTTATGATTTCTAGGGTTTTTTTGTTTTCCAAATAATCTTTCCCTATATATATATATATATATATATATATATATATATATATATATATATATATATATATCTGTGTTGCGGAAATCGGTCTTGACGGCCGATTAATTGGCGATTAATCGTTTGGTGGCCTTGAACCGATTACGATTAGGGTGCTTGGCGAAAATTGGTCAAAATCGGTCAAACTCGGGTTTGGCGGTCCTTGGCGGGTCTTGGCGGTCCTCGGCGGGAAATATTTAAAAAATTAAAAAATTTTAATTTTCAAATATTACACCAAAATTTTAAATTTTCAAAATTTTAAGTTTTCAAATTTTAAAATATTATACTAAAATTTTCAAATTTTCATATTTTTAAAATTTAAAATTTTCAAATATTTAATTTTTTAGGAAATATTAAAATTTTAAATAATTTTATTGATAATTTAGGGTCTCCGATTAATCGTCGATTAATCTCCGGCTAGTCCGATTAATCGTTTATCGTCAGTCGACCGCCGAGCTACCGCCGAGCGATTTTTACAACTGTGATATATATATATATATATATATATATATATATATATATATATATATATATATATATATATATATATATATATATATTTGGCTAATGTCATAAACACCCTCAAGTTTCCAAGCTTTTGTCGGTTTTGTCCAAAGTTGAATTTTATGTCCATTTATGCCTCACATTTGAATTAATTTTGTCATTTTTGCCCTTCTATAAGGTTTTCCGGTCACTAGGTGCTTGTGTGGAGGTAAGTGTTGACGTGACAGCTGGTTTTCCGGTCACTAGGTGCTTGTGTGGAGGTAAGTGTTGATGTGGCAGCTGACATGGAGTGTCACGCCAACTTTGTATTTGTATAGGAAAAACAATGCTTTGAAGTGAAGAAATGTATGAAGTGAGACTCGAACTCGGGCCACAAGAAACAAAATGCATTATTATTATTATTATTGTTATTATTATTATTATTATTATTATTATTATAACAAATATAACTGATGCATTATTATTATTATTATTATTGTTGTTGTTATACGTATTTTGTAGTTATATATGCACTTAAAATACATATTATTTCGTATAAACACCCAACATTATAATATAAATATAAAATAGATACATATACACCTATTACATATGTTTAAATACCTAATAAATACATTCAATAATATATTTATTTTGTATAAAAACACATTATATACATACGAATATGAAAATAAGATATCTTTATATGTTTCTATATGTATATAAATGTTCTTATATGTATGAATCACATTTGTATATATTTAAATAACGTCTTTATACATATTTAAATGTATTAAAACATTTTTTATACATATAAAAATGCATCAATATGCTTTTATACGTAATTATATGTATACATTATGTTTAATCACGTTTTAATGTATTTATATGAATACATTATATATAGAAATGCTTTTATATGTACAAAAAAATATAAATTTATATATTTGTATTTATATAAATGTGTTTTTTACAAAATAAATACATATATATATATATATATAATAATAATAATATTATTATTATTATTATTATTATTATAAAGGGTTCAAGTTAATCAGATCATATATATTAATTCAGTGATGTAGGTATCAAAAACTCTCCAGCTTGGGTGGTTAAGGGATTTGCCTTAATGTTTGGTAGGTCCCAATTTCTTTAGCAGCGCGTTTCTTTTTCTTATGAGCGTACCAGACTGATATGGCATGCTATGTCAGCTGCCATGTCTAGGGAGAGCAAAACCGGCTAAATGTACAAAAATGACAAAATCTTGCTAAATATAAGACATTAACAACATAAAAAACAACTTCGGTTAAATTGACAATTTCCTACAAACTTGAGGACTTTTGTGACATTAACTCATATCTCTCTATACTATAGTATAAAGTAAGCATTTTTTTTTCTTTTCACCACATGGATTTTAAACCCCAAAAGCCAAAACTCTTCATACTTCATTTTAATTTATACATTTTATTAATTTACATGTGTTATTAAATGTGAATGTGAAATATTTTCATATTAATGACATATTTTTTGAATTATGAATATAAATACTTAAAATATACAAATAAACGTGAAAGTATTCAAAGATTGTTTTTGAAAATAATTTAAAACATTTAAATATTTCAAATATAAAACATTTAAATATTTCAAATATAAAACCAAATCGGCATGTCGAGTAACTAAAAATACCAAAACTCAATTTTTTTTATAATAATGGATTTTTTTTTCAAATAAATGGTTTAAATCATAACCATTAATAATAATAATAGTTAAAAATAACACAACCTTATTAATTACATAACCATTAATAATAATAATAGTTAAAAATAACACAACCTTATTAATTACATTACATTATCTTACCAAAAAAAATATAAAAAAATAATTTTTAAATTAGTTAATCATAAATTAAAAACATAGATATGGTTGATTCGATGTAATAGATAGATAACCATTCATTACTTTGTGGTTACATTTAAATTTCTTTAAACGATATTGTTGAAACAAACCTTTTTTTTTTTTTTTTTTTGGTTATATAACTTTTATAATTAGAAAAATGTCAACTATAACTTTCTGTGGATTTAGTTGTTTTTTTTTTTTTTTTTTTGTGATGTTATGATGCATACCAATCTATCAAGAAGTATACAAAGTTAATATGTCGGGGTTGTATTTTGAAATAATAAGGTAAGCAATTCAATTAATGAAATAATAATGAATAAGTTAAAGTTTTATTTTGAAAAAAAAATAGGTCTAAAATAGAAAAACTGCAAAATGTTGGTGACATGTTAGTGTCTGAAATAACAAGTAACTTGTAAAGTTTGGGACTTTTTAAAAATAAAAAGGTTTTAGCTCTGAAAAGAAAAAAAAGTCAAAATATAATGTCTTTTATGGAAATAACTCATCTTAGAATAAACATATTTAAAGTTTGGGTTAATGTAATAAAAACCCTTATGTTTTCACAAAATATTCGGTTATACCCTTTTTAATATTTTAGGTTCCACTTGCTAGAAACTTTTTTGCATCTCTAATGTTGGAATATGATTTATAATGTAACATATAACATTGAACGATTTTAATTATTATTATTATTATTATTATTATTATTATTATTGTTATTGTTATTGTTATTATTATTATTATGACTTTATTATTATTATTATTATTATTATTATTATTTATTTTTATTATATATATATATATATATATATATATATAGTTTTAAAGCTAAAAAAAGTATGATTTTAAAGTTATAAATATATTTTAAAGGTATGTATATGTTTAAAAAAACGTGTTTATACATTTAAAAACATATTTATATATTAAAAGAAATATATTCATTTGTACTTAATAGATATAAATATGTAGTTATTTCATATAAAAACTACATATAAATAGGAAAATACATGTTAATATGGTTTGTTTTGTATACATATAAATATATAAATATGTTTTTAAATTGTATAAATACATATAAATATGTTTTTTATAAATATAACGTTTGTATTTGAAAAAATTCATATTTACATGATAAAATACACATATAATACGTATTTATACATAACGTTTTTTTATACATATTTATATATAACATCAACTAACTATAAAATATATTTTTAAACATATTTAAGTGTATAAAAAGTGGATTTTTATATATTTTAACATGTTTAAACATATTTAGCGTATTATATATGTATTTAATCATTTGGTTATGCATTTTTTTCAAATAAATATGTATATGTATAAAAAACAGTACTTATGTTTATTAGAAAAACATATAAAAACATATTTGTATACAATTTATACATATATATTAAGACGTATTTATACAATTTAGAAACATTTATATATTTATATATTTTAAAAACGTATTTGTTCATATTTATATGTATTTATATGTTTTGAAAATGTATAAATACATATAAAAATATATTTTATACATTTAAATATGTATTTATAATTATATGTATACTTTCATTAATAATAATAATAATAATTATAATTATAATTATATTCAAAATCTTTTCAACGTTATGCATTATATATCAAACGTCAATAGTAAAATAACAAAAAAATCCCCCCTAAGGCTATGTTTGGCGTACTAGCTGTTAGCTGAAAAGCTAGCTGATAGCTGAAAGTTAGCTGTTAAATAAAAAGCTAGCTGATAGCTGAAAAGCTAGCTGATAAAAAATAACGTTTGGTAAAACTAGCTGAAAAGCTAGCTGAAATATATAAAGTTACATAAAAGGACATATAGGAGGATGTGTTTCTATAATTAATTAAGGGGTGTATTTGGAAAATTTTTAAAAAGCTCTTAAAAAGCTAGTCTAAGTAGGTTTTCAAAAAGCTAGCTTAAATGCTACTTTTTGGCTTACCAAACACGACAACATAAAAAAGCTCGAAAAATAAACAAGCTTATCAGCTAGCTGTGGCGCGCCAAACACAGCCTAAATGCATCTATTTTTAAAATAATGGAAATGCCACCTCAACATCTATGTGGAGCTATATCAGCCCAATCAATGCCATGTTGCACGCTACATGTGTAGTTAACCCTCTACTAACCTAGTAACATCTTAAAAGGGTAAGAATGCAAAAATATATGCAAATTTGCGGTTTTAATGAACCTAAAATTTGAAAAATGATAAAACCGAATATTTAATGAAAACTTAAGGACTTTTATGACATTAAAGTTTTCGCCAATTTTCAAAGATCATGGTAAAAGAAGGGCGGAAAACCAAAGAAGTAGTTTTCAACAATTGGCAGAGCAATGGAGCTGGCAAATGAAGCCAAAAACACACGATGTAATGTTCAAAAACTCCAAATAAAGGATTAGTGGGCAGATAGCGGCCGGATATGATTTCTTGTCCGAAAAAGTTTAAAGAGAAATTAATGTAATGACCCGTATATTTTTGTGTTATTGTTAGGGTTCTTGCTTTTTATAACGTCTTTTCCTTTTTTGCCTCACTCTCCATGTATAAATCTTTATAATTTGTAGCAACTTTTTTGTGATTTGGTTTGATGCGAAATTATGTCTAATGAATAATTATTATAAATGTACTTTTTATGTTACTGAATTTATTTATTTGTTATTGATTTGGAATCTAACAAAACAATAGGTGTCCATATAAGGGTATCCATTTAATAAAATTTGATTACTTCTGTTGTATTATGTAATATGTTGTCTCCTGTTCCTCTCCTTTAGCTTCTTGCTTTTAGGTTGAGTGTTTTTATAATATACGGCCGTTTCCAAAAAAATTTAATAAAATTTGATATAAACTCTAAAAGCTTTCGAAATTAAGGGGTCCATGGACATCCTATATTTATGCGCCGATTCCACCTCCAATCAATCAATCATCCCCACCCCACCGATCTTTAACCGAACAATCTTTTTTTTTATACTGTTTTATTTCTTTCATTGTTGTCGAATGTAATGAAGTAGAACGACAAACATTCTTTCTCTTCAGTACAATAGATTAAGATAATGGTGTGATATGTTGCCATTTAAATTTAGAAATAAAACTACCTGTATTAAAAGACACATTAATCTTTACTATTCGATTCCTAGGATTGGATTGAAGAATAGAGATATTACTTGCGACTTTGTCAAATCTGGACGACCATACCCATCTCCATTAGAGTACATAAATTGTGCAATCCTAGCAAGGTTTGTAGCACCATTATTAAATTCCCTTGAAAATCGACACTTTGCACCTGCTCGTGCTTTATTAAGTTTCTTCCATGTCTTGATGATTAATAATTCAATATACGTTCTGGCTTCTTCTTCAGTTGCACCAGTCTCATGCATATAACATTGAATTGATTTTGGATTATCGCCTCTTGCAATCTCATCCTTAAATACATAAAAGAAGAAAAGTTTAAGCTTATTTATTTCTGTATAGCAATTGAAAATTTCACATAAAAAAAAAATACTAATATTGTTCTAAAATTATCCCGAAATGAAAGTATCTATTATGATTAACTAACAAAGCAATAATTACCGAGGATGTCCCCAAGTCATCAGCAAGTCGTAATATTAGGGATGAGTAGCGAACTATATTTTCAGCTCCTTCTATGCCTTGTAAGATTTCTTCTGTTGCACTGATTGATGTCAAAAAACTAAGATGCATGAGTATTACAGGAGCCCCTACCGATACATAACCATTCTCCAAGTACTCTTCTAGTGTTGGTGTATGTCCACTTTGGTACCACCGTGCTTCTACTATGTATGAGTTGCATAAATCTGCCCACTACAATGTTACCATTCCAGAATACAAAAATAAGATTCGAAAATCACACTATTAATAACCAAGAACGAATAGGATAATTTTATAGTTCAAGAAGATGGATTAATCTATTACTGTTTTCCTTAGGTAAGGAAGGATGAAGAATCCGGTTTGGGTCAATGCATTATATGAGATGTTGTTTATCGAGTTGTAAAATCCAAGAAAACATATCTTCATATAATCTGGGAGTTCATCCACCAAATTGATATCCCATCTACGAATTACAAACTTCTTTAAGATCATGTGAAATTTGTTCAAATTCTAGTTGATAAACTTGTAATTCCAAAGGATGAAAGAGTGGTTAACTAACAATTACCTGTTGATGGCATGGGTAAATCGATCAAGTTCATCCAAAGTACCATACACATCATAGACATCATCAAGAGTGGTTATTATGGCTCCAACCGTCAATAGAGTTTTCTTTTCCTCACTAAAGTGCGGTAGGTAATTGATCTCAACCAATCGGTCTCGGGCAAAACTTAACTTTTTTTCCCAACATATATTTCTCCACCATCTATACATTTCAGAAATTCTAGAAAATCATTTTATATGTAACAAGTCACAGTGAAAAAATTGACAAAAACGTTACCTTGATGAGTGTTTTAGATCTTCAAGGTGGATAGCTTGAACCATATTAAAATCCAATTTTGCTAGTTGGGCCAGGGTTGGATTCCTGCTATTTCTTTTTTCATACTCCTCAATGTACCATATTGCCTCTACCCTGGGTACTCTCCAGTGCAGTGGAAGCTCTAAAGCATGAGTTACTAATGATGATAAATTTTCAGGAATGTATTCAAAATTTTCTTTGAGATATATGGTTGTGAAGTCTCTAACATGGTCCAGAATGCTTTCATTCTCAAATGAATGATAAGAAGCTTCATACAAGTTCAGTATGCATATCATATCCTCGTATAAGTGTGGCTTAAAATTTTCAATCTGGTCCTTGAAGTTGCAAAATATCTCTATTTATATAGAAAAAAAGAAAATTAATGGAAAGTATTAGTTTGTGAGTCTGTCTTCCATGAAACTTGACATTTTTCAGATGCTGTACGTGGTAAAAGTACCTTCAGGGACATAATAACCATGTTGTCTCATTAATCTAAAACCAAGGGCTTTAAGATTGAGATTCATTGAATTCCACTTATCTTGAGCATGGTAGAAATTGTGATAAATCTTCTCCAAGAGATAACTTATTTCATCAAGAAAATGATATGCTATTCCAAGTCTCTGTAAATCATCAATAAGTTCAAGTGTAGTCAATGGCTTACGGACTTTGCCTATCAAGGCCTTCACTGCTTCCATCATACTATCTCTTCTTGACGTGTAATCATTTCCCTATGCATGCAGCTTAAATTTTTGAATAAACATTCAAAAAGAAAGTATGTTTAAAAGGGAAACGGTTAGATAAATACCTTATATTTGATAGAGAGTGACTGAATATGATCAAATGACAATAGAGATGGCACATAGTTTGCTGATCGTCTAACAAGGGGTTGAGTTGTTCTGGCTGAAACTGAATTGGATTGTGATGAATATAATGTCTTGCAAATATTAAAACCTTTCCTTTTGGCATAAGATTTTTTGTAAAATAGCAGAGTTGAACTGGAAAAGAAAGACACTAAAGCCAATGAGAAACACATATCTCAAAGCCAAGGACGACAATTGTATTGATGCACACTTTTTGCCGTCATTGTGAGCTATTTATAAGCCCATTGTTCATTTAACTTTATATATGGTCCAGTAGTCCACAAACGCCAAAATTATCTTGTTTCATTGTTTTCGTGGAGAATGATATCAACTATTGGGTTAACTTAATAAAAGCAATTAAGTTTTACACCCAATTTTTATTTGGCCCTAAATTAATTTTTAATAACGTTTTTACCAATAATTGGGAGACGCTTTTAATTCTGTTTCATCTGTGCTACATAATTGCACGTAGGCATGTTATTTGGGTCGGAACCGGACCGAACCGATCCGAACCCGAAAATCGAATAAGGGTAATTGCATGAACAGAAAACTGGACCAAATAACCAATACGAGTTCGGTTTGGTTATTACTCAAATAAACTGTACAGTATGCTTAAAGACCTAATATAACCGAAAAGAACCGAATAAACTGTATTAGAATTCTATAACCCGAATAACATTTACAATATGATTATAGACATCGTATTTTTTATGACTTTTGTAGCTTATGATTCCATAACAAATCTTATAAAGAAACAAATTTGTTAATTAAAAATAATGCAAAGTATAACACAATTGCTTCAAAGGTGCAAAAAAAGGTTAGAATTTGTGTAGTAAGAATGTAAACACGAATTAACTTTCTCGTTCAATGCATTAGTATACTCAATAAATGATTCATTCTTTACAAACTTGAACGGTATTTCTCCAACTACAAATAAGTTTAACATAGTATTTTTTATTCTTTTCTCATCATGTTTCCAGGTCCCAATACTATTCTCCTCGTTTTCTTACATGAGTTTCTTGACTTGGAACCAAATTTTTCATGACTAGATAAGATAGGAATTCATGAATCCTTAAAGACAAAGAAGGAATGGTCGATTTTTGAATATAAAGAGGAAGGATCGACACTCAATTTTTGAATAGAAATGATTTAGTAGGAAGTCGACTTCAATAATACGATTGAGTAGGATTGCGACTTCGGTGTTGCGATGCAATAGGTTTTTTTTTTTATTTAAATGTACGACTCATAGAAGGCGGGACAAGGAAAACAAGATGGAATCGATTGAATGTAGGTCATTCGGTGTAGCAAGAAAAATACGATTAAAAAATGACTTTTCAATTTCGGGCCGTGTATTTAGAACCGAGTAAGCCCTTATTTGGGTAACCTGGACCGAATAACTCGAGAACCGAATAAGCCTAATATAGATACCCGATAACCAAATCAAATTGCTTATTCGGGCATAATTCGGTTCGGATTTCAGGACCAAATTCCCATTCCTAATTGTAGTATGCAATTTTGTATTTTTTGGAGGAGCAGGAGAATATAAAGTAACTATTAACGATTTTAACGGTTTCACCATTTTTCGAATGGTAGAGAGAATTAGAAAGAAAGAGAGGAATAGGCGTGTAAAAAAGGGGATTCTAAATAAACCCGATTAAAAACCATTTTAAGAGTAACAATGGTTTTGACTTGTCTTAAGGCCGGACGGAGTGGAGCAGGAAAGGGGAGCGGGAGACCTTCCCTCACTTTGGAACACCACACCGTGGCTGAGGGGAGCTTCCCGCGAGAAAGAGGTGGGGGGAGGGGGTGCCGCACTCTCTCTCCTCATTCTATTGGACAGTTTTTTGTTTCTTTTTTTTTAAACCTTTTTAATATTTATAAAATTATATACCTACTAAAAAATATATCAAAATTCATGGTTTTTAATTCTCTACAAAATGAGTATAATATATGTATGAAATATATTTTTAAAAAAATATATAAAAAAAATAGTGATGGGAGCTTCCCACCCATTTCTTGGGTTTTAGGTGAGGGAAAGAAAAATGATGGAAAAAGTGGTGTGGCCCACAAAAAGTGAGGGAAACATCCATCCCACACCCTCCGGTCTAATCCAATATGATGGGACAAATGATGATTAATTTCACAGTGATAAGATTGGCATTAAATGTGGACATGATGTTGTCTTTATTGTCGTTAATAAAGTAAATAAATAAATAAATAAAATATCTAACTTATTTACGGTCCTTTATGAATTTATTAAAATTTTTATTTATGATCCTTTAACATATATTTAACTTTTAATTTACACATTCAACTATTAAATATTGGAATTGTCATATAATATCTCAATTTTATTTTGTATACTTATATAACCCAATTTAGTTTTTATCATTACATAATCAATTTTATTTTGTATAATATCTCAATTTTATTATAGGGATTTTCATATAATATTTCTGTCTTTAAAATTTTCTTTAAGTTTTAATATTAGCGATATCAACCGGCCAATGAACCTAACGAACATGAATAGAGATTTGTTAATATTATTTCATTTAACCTTAAACGAAAAATAACGATCACGAACAATTAAACGAACAATAAAAAACATAATACAATATTTTTTCACAACTATAATAAATAAAACTATCATTTTCATTTACCACCGTTTTGTCAAACACTGTAATGTTTTAATTTTATTAATTATCAGGAACATCAACTACATGAATATTACAATTATTACGTGGTGCATTTGGTGGAATATATGCATTAAGTCGAGCATTATACAATATTTTCTTCTTTAATGTAGATAATATATCTTTTGGTTTCACATTTTTTTATCAAATGTTCCACTAATCGGGTTTCATCTTCAGAAAGACGTCTTGGATATGAGTGACCTTCTAAATATAAGGCATGCTCGGGATTATGTATTTCACATATGGCTTTTAATGACCAATATTTATCTTTTAATGAATACGTGCGTTTTAGTGCAAATGGACAGTTTATTTTTTTGGTATCGATATTTTGTGTGGATGTTTTTTTTTTTACTTTTGTATGTACCGCTGCGATCACACTGAAAAAAAAATATTTAAGTTAGCAGGGGATCTTTTTATTACAATAACATAACCAAGTCCACGCCTCGTGGTTTGCACCTAGTCTATTAGTTGTTGACGAGAATTAAATACCTAAAAAATATTTTTTTTGACTAGATACAAGTAAACTTATTGATTAATAACCATATTAATAAATCTAAAACTTTATACCATGCTAGTTTCAAATTCTGATGTCACTGATGAAGTAAGTATTTTCATTCTCGTCATCTTGAGATGCATTGCTTGGTTAAATATCTTTAGCCTAATCAATACATACAAATAAGAATATGTGATTTATAAAAACATAAATATATGAATAATAATAAACGAATATACCTCGTAATTTAACTCATCAAACGATCGCAAATATTTTTGCCAACTCATTTTTTTACTTAGCTTATCGTTTTTCAAAAAATATCGTACAATGAAAATGAAGTTTGGGACACATTCATTTATACTAAAACTTTAGGTATGAAAAGGAATACTATATAAATTATAGGGTAAGTTAAATGACCATATATGTAAATATACTTATATTATTTTGATTTGATCGTAGTGTATTCATTTACATCGCACTGAAATAAAGATAATGTATTTATTGTAAATACATGGTAAGTTAAAATACCATAAATGTAAATATAATTATATTATTTTGATTTAATCGTATTGGTATTCATTTACACCGCAGTGAAATAAAGATAGAGTATTTATTGTAAATATAGAGTAAGTTAAAGGAACATAAATATAAATATAGTTATATTATTTTGATTTAATTGTATTCATTTACACCTCATTGAAATAAAGATATGGTGTTTATTGTAAATGCAGGGTAATTTAAAGGACCATAAATGTAAATATAGTTAGATTATTTTGATTTAATCGTATCGGTATTCATTTACACCGCACTGAAATAAAGATATTATATTTATTGTAAATGTAGGGTAAGATAAAGGACGATAAACGTAAATATAGTTATATTATTTTGATTTGATCGTAATATATTCATTTACACCGCACAAAAATAAAGATATGATATTTATTGTAAATGCGGGGTAAGTTAAACGACCATAGTCATATTTTAATTTTATTAACTTAAAGGACTATAATGTACAAATAGTTATATTATTTTTATTTGGTCGTAAACATAGTCATATTTTAATTTTATTATAAAGGCGCTTATATTAGCAATAAAATATGTAATATTATGACACATGTGCATGTTCACCGTTCTAAAAAAACTTGAAAACTTTTTAATAAGTTATTTTTAGTATACTCATTTAAAACCTATTAGTTTTGCCTAATATGGTTATATAGTTACGAAAAATATCATATTTCGTTTGTTTATATTCAAAAAATGAGAAAGGACATTAAATAAAAAATCCATATATATATATATATATATATATATATATATATATATATATATATATATATATATATATATTTATAAATTTGATGTAATTAAAACTAAAACTAACAAAATTAAACTAAAACATTATAAAGTAAAAGAAGGAGACTTGAGAGGATTCTTGAACGCTTAGAAGATTGTATTCAAGATGGTGTGTTTATTTATGACACATTTAATGGGTATTTATACTACATATCATCATATTCTTACATCATCAAAATAGTAACTAAATAGTTAAAGGAAACTATTTGAAGGGTGAAAAATGTTCATCCACATGCTATGTCTAACTCAATAATTTTATGGCTTTTATAACACTCCCCCTTGGATGACATTTTTTTTAAATATGAGTTCAACCTCGAAGTACTACTTCATTACAAACCTTGCTAAAGAAAAACCAGTGGGAAAAACTTTAACGAAGGGAAAAGAGTGCAGTATATAGTTGGCTCCCCCTCATTTAGACATCTGTTACGTTACGTGTTATGCACATGTCACATTCCAATGTCATGTACATGTTTTCTAAAAATTGCAGTAGGAAGTGCTTTCGTGAAGAGGTCTGCTACATTGTTGCTAGATTGAACATATTATATCTCAACCTTTTGATATTTTTTAAGCTCTTGAATGTACTCAAAAAACTTTGGAGGTATGTGTTTTGTCCTGTCGCTCTTGATATATCCTTCTTTCATTTGAGTGGCACATGCTAAGTTATCATCATAAATTAAAGTTGGAGCTTTATCTTTATCTATTCCACATAAAGACAAAATGAGTTGTCTCATCCATCTTAACCATGTGCATTCTCTAATAACTTCATTTAGTGCAATTACTTCAACATGATTTAAGGACGTGGCAACAAGTGTTTGCTTTTGAAAGCGCCAGGAAATTGTAGTGCCTCCGTTCATGAATACGTATCCAGTTTGAGATCTAGCTTTATGAGGATCAGATAAATAGCCTGCATCTGCATAACCAATCAAACCTTGTTTTGAATCATTAGGATAAATTAACTCTAAATCAGTAGTTCCTCGAAGATATTGCAAAATATGCTTAATCCCATTCCAATGTCTTTTTGTTGGGGATGAACTAAATCTTTCTAGCAAGTTTACAGTGAAAGAAATGTCAGGTCTAGTACAAGGGTCCTACCATTGTTTCCAAGTTATTGAGTAGTTCACCCCTACAGATCAATATACTTTCCATTGATCAAAGTGCTTTGCTTTATGCATTCAATTGAGAACTCATAGAACTCACATGCATAGTCAAACTAACTGGAATAGGCACAGAAACAAGAATATGTCAACACGATAGGTTATCAACCTCAAGTCGTGTGCTAGTGATAAACAATAGGTTTATTCTTGATTATTTCTTGAACCTTTTCAAGATCTTTAAGACTCCCACTGACCTCTTGACATATAAGATTCTCTGTCAAGAAACATTCCTTGACACCCAAATACTCAAGAGCTAGTGCGGGTTCTTATCAAGATAAGCACTTCATGTAATTGGTCTTAGTTGATCTTTGTTTTATCCAAAACATCACCAACTTACCAATTTCAAATGTTCAAGAGTAAAAACCATTTCTACTCCACATTCCATGACGTGTTGTAAACCTTAGTTAAGATATGTCACTCATGGCATAATCTTGGAGTATGACTCTAAGACTCGATTTTGGAACGAAGTATGACTCATCTTCTTGATTTAACCATTTCAACAACTCCTGATTCCTCCTCTCTGCCATACAAGTGTACTAAGGTGTTCTGAGAGAATCCATTGCAATATGGTTCTATAATCATTAAGATGATTACAAAACACGATACTAAAGCGTTCTCTTTTCCTTTCGGATAGGAGAAACTTTTTATCTTTCTGTCTAATTTGATTCTTCTTATTTGTTCTGCTATACATTGAAACTTTTCAAGGTATTAGAATTACACTTAAACTTGTAAGCATAACCATATTTACTGAACCATTAGTAAATCATGACGAATAGCCTTTATCATTCTTTGTGGTGGGTCTGACTAGTTCACATCAATGTGTACTAGATCCTTTTATCTTTCACTTGACTTACATACTTATGTAAACAAGGAATTAGTCCCAATTTTTCTCAAGTACCAAGATTTTCATACATCACATAATTCAAATCATATGATTCCAAGTTTCTGTCCAATTAAAACTTGGGCGATGAGAATCTTTCCTTACTTAGAAAATCATGACACTACCACAATCGATACAGCAAAGAATCAAACCATTTTCAACAATGCTATTATTAGAAACATATAAACAACAATTTTCACAAATGTCATTGCAAGGAAACATAAATAAGATAAAATCAAAATTTTTCTTTATTTATAAAAGGTGTGGAAAACTTGTCCTTACAATGCAAATACAATTGAAAACTATGTTTCTAAATATAGTCCTAAGCAATCTATCATAACTCCTAAGAAGCAGCTCAAAAATCTGATCATCGAACCATGCGATCGAAATCCATCTCTTCACGATCAGACTCAGATTACTCTCCCTTTAAGCTTCCTTTCTCTTCTTCGATCCTACAAAACATCAAAATGCAATCTTATCACATCATGTATTAAGAATATATAAATAGGAACTTAATAGATTTAGATAGTGAACTTACCTGAAGTAGAGTCATACATTTTGACTTTACCATCCTTGCGATCCTTCAGGTAGATATGGCAGCTTCGCAACCAATGCTCCTTCTCTTAGAAATAGAAACAAACAGACTCTTTCGGAATGGTACATGGGACTATCTTAGATTCAACCTTTCTCTTTACCATTTGGTCAAACGGTTTGACCTTGGCCAATGCCTTTCTATCGGGAAGAGAAAACTTTTCTGGACTTCCAATGTTGCCATTGCCAATGTCCAAGGAAGTTTGGGAGATTGATCTTTCAGTCAAATTTACTTCACCAGTGTGCCAAATCATTACTGATTCAACAACAATTAGTAAATATGTTAGATCAATAACGGTCACGTCGTGTTCTGTCATATAGTAGTCTATAACAAACTGGTTATATGACTCGGGGAGTGACTGAAGAACCAAGTCAACGACCAACTTCCTCGGGAAAATGACACCCAACATTCCCAGCCTGTCAATATGCAACTTCATCTCTAAGACGTGAGCACATACAAACCTTCCATCTTGGTGTTTGCTTGCCAATAGGGCTTGAGTGACCTTGAACTTTTCAAGTCGTCGAACACGTGGGTCACGGAGAATAACTGGAAGAGGTGGAGGAAGAGAAGTTCCACCAAAGCACGAAGAAGGGATTGATCTTTAAACTCGATCGTCATGTGGAATATCATCTTCGCATGGAAAGCCTTTTTCCAAAAGGATAAGCAAGACCATAGTTGTCAAAACTAGACATCTAAAAGGGAGAAATTCAAGTTAGTTGATTTAGTTCTTAATATAACACCCAAATGAAATATCAAGGCTATGACCCGACACAATAATTTACAATTCGGAAGAGGGGGGCCGTAATCTAATTGCAAACTATCTGTTGATAGGTAAACGACGATTTACCAATTCCACCACGAAAACGAAATTTTAAACGAATTAGGTTTTTAAATGAAACTCCTAGATCTTTTGAGATTCATTGAACTTTTCAATGGCATGTTTAATCTCGATTATGCCCTTCAAGTTTGTGACTGGGATACCGAGGATCACAAACAAGGTGTGAATAACCATGCAAATTAGCATGGTACTCTCGATGTCATTAATCATCTAATCAATGTTTCGGTTAACCACACACGCTCCATTGATCAACGATAATTTACGAGAAACCCATTGTCGTCCTTCATTAGTCCACATTAGTGTGCCGGTTAACCACACACGCTCCACTAACTGACCAATAAGGTGCAATGTGCAATTTGATGGGTTAGCATAAAATTCACATTTTCCTAAAGTAACTAAGATTGAGAATTTATAAAAGGTTTAGTTACTTTGTATTTTCATTATACTTTTAATGAGAGCTTAGTGTCCTATCCTACCCTTCGGCTAACGACCCTCCACTAGTCAAAGAAGCGGTGGTTGAGAGTGGACACCCATTCAATCGCCATTTTATAGGCACTTTCCTTATACCCCCTTATAGACGAGCTTCATGTATGAGGCCTAATAACGGTAAGACTGACTTTTTACTTATACAAATATAATATATTAGACTTTTTATTTTATATAGTATAAGGGTGTATTTTACACATTTAAAATACTTGGTGGTTTAATCTATTAATAAATTAGACTTTTAATTTAATTAAACTTAAACCATGTCATTATTGATTTATTAATTCTCTCTTTTAATTAAACACTTAATTAATTTAATAAAACCATAAGGGTGTAATTTGAACTATTCAAAACATCAAGGTTCTAAATATAAAATTTTACAATTAAGGCTACTTAATTAAATTTTAAGTTACAAAACCAAGAGGTGCATTTTTTTTGAACCTTTTCAAATTACTAGAGTTTTAGAATTTAATATTTCAAAATTAAAGATTTTAATTAAATTTTAAATTCCAAAACTTGAGGGCAAGTTTTGAAACTCTTCAAAACCTTTTGGATTCCAAAACTTGATGGCAAGTTTTGTAACTCTTCAGGACCTTTTGAATTCCAAAACTTGATGGCAAGTTTTGTAACTCTTCATAAATGAGACTTTTCAAGTTCTTTTAGATCAAATTATTAAACAAATAAAATAATCATATAATTTTATCTCTTACTAATTTGACATAATTCAATTCATATAGCAAGACAATTCAAATCAAATAATACAAATAATCAACTTATCATATAATCAAATTATCTTAAAATTTGACAATTATCCTTCAATTTGGATGAAGATAATCATTACCTTATCATAAAAACGATTTTTTTTATTAGTCAAAACAGTTTGTGGTAATGATTCTAATCCAAAACATGGCCAAAAAACTGAAAATTTGCCCACTGAACAGTCACCACGTCGTGGTAACTATGACCACGTCGTGGTCATTAGGCAGATCCCCAAAAAACGATTTCCTTGCTTTGAACAATTACCAATGCATCAATATAACAGAAAACATCCTAGGCTCTGATACCACTGATGGGTTTTAGGTACTATAACACTCCTATGGTGCACATACAACCCTAATGCATTGGATCTAAGTTTTCTCTAATTATACATGCAATTTCATATTATCCAAAGCATATACCCTAGCTAGCATGCATTTGGAGATAAATAACATAAAAACTAGTTAGATGAATACCTCTTTGATGTAGCTTGTAGAACTTGGCCTTTCAAGAGCTTAGCACCTCAAGTGTGATGCCTCAAATGGTTCATAAAACACCACCAACAATTGGAGGACAATGAGAGAGAGGCTAGGAACCACCAAAATCGTCTAGGGTTTCCTCATGGAACACTTGTCCCGATTTTAGGGTTGAAGGGGTTACATATATAGTGTAGAATTCCAAGAGTCAGTTATAAACCCTAATTCTTACACTTAGTCTTATGATCCAACAATTAATTTGGAATATCACTTCATGGATTATCTCATAAGCTTAGCCCATCACAAATCAATCATGGATCATTAGCCCAAACCATATGTATCCTTGATTTACATAATCTGTGACAACCCGATACTTTCTGGTCAACAAAAGTCAATTCCGTTAAATAAAATTTCGAATTTTGTTTATTCCATTAAGCTCGTAAAGATTAGAAAATAATTTAAATTATATAAATAAAGTTCATATAAGTTTATATAAGTTTTCAGAATCAAAAACACTCGAAAAATCAAGTTTTCCCTCGAAAAATCAGCAAACTCGTCCAGCCACACGTTTACGGCCGTAAACCCCTGGGTTGTAAACCCATTTACGACCGAGAACCCATTTCCGGCCGCAAACCCAACCGATATAAAGGTTTTCCCCGGAGAGATTTTTCATTTCTCACCTTCTTCACCCGAAAACTCTCTCAAGTTGTTCCCAAGAACCTTCTAAGAACATTCATATCTTCAAGAACAAACCTTCAAATCTTCAAGTTTTTCCTCAAGAACACCAATAACATCCTTCATATCTTCAAGGGCCGAAAACACCAGCAGATCTGAACACCTGATTTCAACCGAAAACAGCCTTGAGCCGAGAATCTTGGCCGAAAACCCTCTTTTTGCACTTCAAACAAGTCTCGGTAACATTCCTAACCCAAAAGCAAGCGTTTTCTAACACTTTAATTAATGGTTTCGCTAATTTAAATACAATTATGTGTTTAATTATCATTAGCATACCGTTAATTCCGCGTACTCCAACTCGATGGTCATCATTCCAGTTTTGCTGTCAAGCACGTGCACATAATCAACTGTGAGTTCATACCCCTACATTTTCACTGTTTTTAATGTTTTCAGGGGGAATACAAGTAAAATACAAAGATTTTTGTGTTCTTATACAAATGATTTCAAACAGATTAAAAACTTTTGCAATTGATACAAACCGAGAAATTACTACATTTTATAAAAGATTCAGATATTTTTATCCCTTTTGTAATATGCTGAGCATAAGGGCAGTTTCCAACATACAACCAAAAATTGCAAAGTTTTCAGTACAATACTTTACACACAAATCAAACTATGGTCGATTTAGTTTGGGAACATTGCAGAACTTTTACATAATTCAATACATGCAACATGAACATACATATAAAACTATAATAGGTATAGTTTGGGATTCAATACACAGTTTTACTAACTCGAGATCCTTATACAGAAACGTACATATAAACTATTGTCTATATAGTTTATGGTGTACAATACTATTTTCCGAATACAAGAGTACAAAACTAAATAATTAATTAAGTATAATTATTTCTACTGTACAAGTTATACATACAGTTTCAAGTACAAGAGAACACTACAACACTACATGTAAACTAGTTAATACAGGGTTGTGAGGCACTACTTCAATTGTATCCACTGGGGTACGGAACTAAATCCTATACAATATAACCAGAGTCTCCTGGAGGGAGAGCGTGAGATTTGTGTATAGATCTATACGGGACTGAAAATCCCACACATGAACTGCTAGCTACAGTTAGGCCGACAGGCCTGGGGTGACAAATGTCATAACGTTACCGACGCCTGAAGAACGTCGTAGAGGTCACTAGGTCATATCAAGCATGGTTATACGAAACTCACAACAGTATAAACTAAAACATTTGTTTACCGGACTTCAACTCTTCAATTTGTTTTATTTTAATTAATAGAACTACTATACACTACAACTGGGGGATTCTAGGGAATACCATACATGGTTTTTTTATTTTGAGTAATAAAACTACTATACCTTACTGGTGGTAACCAGGGTTTTCATATAGATTACATACAAAGGTTTTCATACAGTACATTTCTTTACATAACTACTGGTCGTATCCAGGGATTTCATGCAAGAGTTTTCATACAAAACAATACCATGCAAAACAGCTGGTGATATCCAGGCATACACACAAAGATATTCATTTACAATTACAGAATACAGTAACAAACATACATTTTGGTCTTAAGGCCTAAGACTAATTTTCACTACTAAAGAAAATATTGGATTTTTTTGAGAAACATACAAACATTTTCACAGGTACAAAGACAAGATTTCATTACAAAAACATACTTATGAACTCACCAACTTAAAAGTTGATAGACTTTCAAAACCACTTATATTCTCAGGGACCCGGTAAACAGGTACACCCACAGGTTTTGAGAAGACGGAGCTTTTAGAGTCGCGTCTTTTATACTTTTGTTATACATTTTTGATGTCATACAAATTATGTATTGAACAGATGTAAATACTATATTCTATCAATATAATGGTTGTGTTTGCTTTGATTACTATTATACAATTGTTGTGATACTGTACATGACGTCCTCCGCCTCCGAACGTTTCCGCCGTTTCGGTTTGGGGGTTTGACAAATTGGTATCAGAGCATTGTTTATACTGAAATAAATATATCAAACCTTACATGATATACAACTATAAACGCTAAGGGGCCGAAGCGCTCTGAACTAAAAGTATATTTTTAAAATCTAAGTATTTTATAAAAAGTACAAGTATACATACATACCAGAAGCAGTATCACAAGAAGAACAAAACAAAAGTATTTAGATGTTGGACACTGCGGTCAAACCTGGGCAGTTATGTAATCATATATGGGATAAATATAGCCTGATCAACTATATTTATTTGAGATACGACCAACATGTGTTTGGGAGTGATAGTGGTGTTGCAGCAAGTCTAAAACTTACCAAACTCCATACAAAAGAGATCAATAGAACAAAACATACAAACTAAAATACTATAGGAGTATTCGGTAGCACTTCGATACTAGAGCCAAACACATCGTACAGGTTTCATTCCAAGTGTTGCTATAACTTCATGGCGATTGTTTACTTGCATTAAGTAGACTTCCGTTGTAAATTGCTTAATAGAACACTATAACTGTCAGGACTAGATATATCTCATTCATTATCACATGACTCATGACCCCTATACAGGACTTATTGTTACTTTCTCTTTATTCGTTATAGAGAAAGATGCATCCAAAGAAGTCCAACAAGAAGAAAAGCAGCACCTCGACAAACCCACCTCCGCCACCACCTCCCTAATTTGACCCTGTTGTCTTCCAAGCAGCAGTAACCGCCGCTGTGGCTGCCGCCATTTCACAGATCAATAACAACGGTACTAGCGGGTCGGGTAGTGGTACCAATCCCCTTAACCTCAGAGGTAGCCAAGGACACCTGAAAGAGTGTTCCTATAAGGATTTCACAACTGCTAAACCCAAATCCTTCGATGGAACTGGAGGTGTCATTGTCTTAACTCGTTGGTTCGAGAAGACCGAACCAATCTTTGAGATCTGTGGGTGCCCCGAGTCGGGCAAAGTAAAATTTGCAGCATTCACCTTCACTGATAGAGCTCTAACTTGGTGGAACAGCCAAGTCAAATCCCTAACTCTTCCGGTAGCTAACGCTATGGGTTGGGACGATTTGAAAGAACTGATGCTCGTTGAGTATTGTCGTAGGGGTGAAATGCAAAAGTTGGAGCAGGAACTCTGGAACCTGAAGATGAAGGGTTCCAACATCGCTGCTTACACTGCTAGTTTTAGTGACCTGACTCTACTTTGTCACAGTATGGTCACCCCGGAGAGCAAGAAAGTAGAGAGGTACATTTGGGGACTAACTCCCCCAACTCAAGGGAATGTTCTAGCTTCTAAACCCCTTACCTTTGACAGTGCCAAGCGTCTGGCACAGACACTGATCGATCATGGAGATAGCCAAGACTCCGTGACAGTCGTTCCTAAGCAGCCCAAGGAGAGTGGCAGGAAGAAAAGGTTATGGAACAAAAGGAAAGAGTAAGCTTCGCAAGAGCCGTCAAAGAAACAACAAATAGTGGTAGTCCACGCTCCTACCATTCCTACTGCCGTTCCTACTACTCAAACACCTCCCAGCCGTTACCCCGGGACACTCCCAAAGTGTGAAAAATGCAATTTCCATCATCACGGGCCTTGCCCTGAGATGCAGTGCAATAGTTGCCACAAAAAGGGGCACACATCCCATTTTTGCAAGACACCAGCACAACTAACCAACCAAAACCACGGAACTGGAATAGGCCAAGCTTGCTATGGGTGTGGAGAAACCGGGCATTACAAGAGGAATTGCATGAAAGCAACGACTGCTGGCAACACAGGGAAGGTGCTAGCAATGGGTCAGGAGGACGCAGTTGTTGATCCCACCGTAGTCACGGGTACGTTCATACTCGATAACTCTTATGCATGCATTCTCTTTGATAGTGGTGCTGAGAGGAGTGCGTTAGCCATAAATTCAAACATCTACTAAAAAACAAACCATAATCACTAAACGAAACATGCACCGTCGAGATGGCTAACGACAAGAAAGAGAGCCCTAACGACATATTCATAGGCTGTACCCTTACTCCAAACGACCAATCTTTTTCCATTGACCTTATACTGGTATCCATAAAAAGCTTTGATGTCATCATCGACATCGATTGGTTGAGCCCCAATCATGCTGATATTCTTTGTTACGAAAAAACCATTTGCCTCAATCTGCCATCTGGCGAAGCCCTCGTTCTCTATGGCGACAAACTCAGCACGAACCTTCGTATCATTTCGTGAATTAAAGCCCAAAAATACCTGCGAAAAGAGTGTCACACATTCTTAGCCCATGTTGTCAACGAAAAACAAGAAGTTAAAGACCTCGAGAGCATCCCTGAAGTCTGTAACTTTCTCGATATCTTCCCTGAAGATCTTCCAGGAGTTCCTCCCGAACGCCAAGTCGAGTTCCGAATCGACTTAATCCTTGGAACTACCCTCGTATCCAAATCCCCGTACCGTCTAGCTCCAGCAGAGATGCAGTAATTATCCAACCAACTAAACGAACTACTCAGTAAGGGATTCATTCGACCAAGCTTCTCACCCTAGGGAGCACCAGTCCTGTTCGTTAAGAAGAAGGATGGATCCTTCCGGATGTGCATAGATTATCGCGAACTGAACAAGCTTACTATTAAAAACCGATACCCTCTCCCGCGTATAGATGACCTCTTCGATCAACTCCAAGGAGCCAACTACTTTTCAAAGATAGACCTGATATTGGGGTATCACCAATTACGAGTCCATAAGAATGATGTTCAAAAAACAGCATTCCGAACTCGTTATGGTCACTACGAGTTTGTAGTAATACCCTTTGGTCTAACCAGTGCACCCGTGGTATTCATGGATCTAATGAATCGGGTGTGCCGACCTTTCCTAGAAAAATCCGTGATAGTATTCGTAGATGATATACTCATTTATTCACGAAGCGAGGAAGAACATAGTCAGCACTTGAGACAAGTTCTAAAAACTTTACGGACAGAGAAGCTTTACGCTAAATTCTCAAAGTGCGAGTTTTGGATTAGGAAAGTAAATTTCCTTGGTCACGTGGTCAGCGAAGAAGGCATACACGTGGACCCTTCCAAAATTAAGGCAATCGAGAATTGGTCAGCACCGAGAAAGCCCATAGAGATCCGTCAATTTCTGGGACTTGCTGGCTACTATCGCAGATTTATTCAAAATTTCTCCAGAATCGCTAAGCCACTTACTACCCTAACTCAAAAGGGTGTAACCTTTAGTTGGGGAGAACAACAAGACACTGCGTTCCAGACTCTGAAGCAAGCCTTGTGCAGCGCACCTATCTTGTCTCTTCCAGAAGGGACAAAAGGTTTCGTAGTCTACTACGATGCATTCAATCAGGGGCTAGGTTGTGTCCTTATGCAGCGAGGAAAAGTTATTGCCTACACCTCGAGACAGCTTAAAGCACAAGAAGTGAACTACACAACTCACGACTTAGAGTTGGGAGTAATTGTCACACCCCGCTAAAGCGGAAACACGAGGCGTGGCAGTATAAAGGGTTTCATAGCAAAAGTTAAAAGACAACATCAACCATAGTATTAAAAATCATTACAATTTTACAATGGGTTTGAACAACTTTTAAAAGAAATTACAATGTAAATTGAAATACAACACATGCGAATGCTCCTAAAAGTGAAGTGTCTCTAAGTGCCACTTACGCGATGATTCCTGAAAAAGCATGTAAAACGAGCGTCAACTATAAAAATAGTTGGTGAGTACTCACAGATAAACAAAATAATATTGGTTCCATGAATTGAAATCAAAGTTTTGATAAAAGTTTCCAATAATAAAAGTATATTGTTAAAATGAGTAAATAAGTTTGTAAAAACAAAGTTCTTTGTCATCATGAGAGATAAAGTATGTTGCCCAATTAAGATGCAACATTCATATTCTCATGGAAGATAAAGTTCGTTACTCAAACGAGTAAACAAGTTTCATTGCTAAAATGAGCAATCAATTTCGTTGCTACAAGGAGCAAACAATTTCATTGCTAAAACATGTATATAAGTTTTCAGTAATAAAAGTTCGTTGTTGTAATGAGAAACAAAGTTCATTGCTATAATTAATAACAAGTTTATTTCTATAACGAGAAACGAGTTTGTATGTGTATGAGCAAACAATGAGTCTCAACCAAACCTATGACTGAAGCCCTATCAAGATCTATGCTTATCGTTCCATAGATGAATATGGTATCATGCACTCCAGCAATAGGGCGAGTGAGGAGTTGTCAATTCCTAATAGCGCTATCCATAATGACCATTGGCTCAAAGAGTTAATGGTTAGAGATAAGGGAAGGGCCTTAGTACGATAAGTTCTCATGTTCCGTGTTGCATAGACATACATAGAGAGACATAGCAATAAAATAGCAATCATGTTTGATACAAATCAATTTAAATACAACATTCAAATAATAGTTTTTCGGGACATGTTTTTCCACCCCAAAACATAAAAACTGAAAATAGGGGAGTACGTGAATACTCACAATGCATTGAGATGATGCAAATGGTGCCTTGAACTACGTTCCACGAGTACCACTACCGATTCCTACAATAATGGTATTCGCTAGTGAGTCTCTAATCGAAATCTAATACTAGTATACTTACTACTACAATAGAATTATGCCAATAATGTGTCAAAATTTAATATTGATAAGTTACAAACATTTTTCTATGGAAATTAAGTTTCAAAGAATCAATTGTTATATAACAATTTAAGTGGAAAATTTCGATTATTGAAATGTTAATATTTAACATTTTAGAGGTGTTCCAATGATTAAATATTCAAAACGAAATCAATTTAGTTCTAAACTTTCCCAAACTTTGTATTTCATTTTTAATTGAAGTCAAAGACCTTAAGGTAAATTTTCTTGAATTTTTGATTTGTCTAACTATTTTTCACCATTTAATTCCTTGAATAATCATAAAATCATGGAAAAATAGTAAATTATAATGAAAAATTCTTATAATTTTTTTGTAACTGTTTTACAGTGTACATAATCTGGGAAAATTATTAATATGTGTTTTCAAAAAGTTTAACACAATTTTTTTGATTTTTGTACATTTAAGTGTATTAAATCTTGGGAAAATAGAAGAAAAATAGCATACAGAAGATAAAAATCATCAAAATTTTTATTTATCATCCTAACATATTATAAGAGTTTCTGCTAAATTTTTATTAATTTTGGATGAGTAAAACTATTTTTCCTGTTTTTAATCCATTATAAACACAAAAATCATGGAAAAATAGATATACATTTTGAAAAATTCCAAAAATATTTTTCTGAGTTTTAAATACAGGGTACAAGCTGCGAAACATAAGAAATAATATTTTCACATTCCCTAAAGTGGTTTTATGATTTATTAGAGCTAAATAAAAAGAAAATTAAAAACAATACTAAACAGTAACAAAAGTCATTGAAACTTCATGGGGAATGTTTATTAACTTAAAGGATCATCCAAGAATTTTTCCAGAACTTATTTACTAGCGTAAGTATTTTATATGATTTAACACTCTATTTTCTTATTATTTTCATATAAAAATAAAGAAAATATATATTGAGCTGAAAATTTCCAGAATGCATCTTCATACAATTTAATAACAATGAAAAATTGTTTTCTTATTTTTGATGTTGAAAGCCATGCCTAAAGGCTCAATAAATTATAGAGAAAACTTGGTTCTTGTGATTTATGTAAAGATTATTGATGTTACTATGACAATTTTTGCAACATGTTACAAAGACTTTTGAATCAAGATCTTTTTGTACCTATTAATGCATGATATTAAGAGTTCAAAATAATTTTTGAATGACTTTTAGTGATGAATAAGTCCTTTGAACATGCAACACAAAACAAATGTTCATAAGGAAAGTGCTCTTTGAGCAACAGTTTTGTAAAAATTGGTAAAAATCGAAATATTGTAATTTTCCAATGAGGTCAGATGGGTTTGAAAGCTAACTCAAAATATTATATTTCAGAAAAAGAATCACGAATTTTGGTTAAGAAATGAGTGAGATATGACAGTTTAAAGTCAGGTAAAGAAATCTGGCAGATTGCATGCATGATGATTGGTTAGAAAAGTGAGTTTTCATCATTTCCTTGAGTAAATCTTTTGAAGTATTTTAAATATATCATGATAAACTCATATTTTAGTCATGTTTCCAGAGATCAAAAGATTAAAACTTATCAAAATGTATACATGCATTTATGAACAAAATTTTGTTTCTCAAAAACTCTTAACTTGAGTTTGATGTTTTAATCCTTAAAATCGATTTTTGCACTAAGATCATGAACATGCAACCTTGTTTATCATACATGCATGGTGTTAAAACACATCCATCATGTTCTAAAAACCATTTTAACAAAAATAAAACAAGTTTGAAGAAGATGAAGAAGGAGAAAGTGTAAGAAAAAGAGCAAAACTTGAAGGAAAAGTGAAGTAGAAATCGATTTTACCTTCAAGAATACCACAAGATGATGAAGATTTTGAGTTTGAGGAGTGTTCTTGGGTTTGTTTTCTGGAAAATTTCATGGTTCTTAGAGGGAGGAAGAGAGAATGGAGTGGTGTTTGGAGAGAAAAATTAGAGAGAAGGTAGAGAGAGTTTTCTAGAGAGAGAAAGAAGAGAGATGTGTGTGTGTTGGAGAATGAGAGTGTGAGAGAGAGATATGGGGAGAGAGGGATCCGAATTTTTTAGTATAATACCCCTTTCTCATTCATTTTCTTTTATAAAATATTAGTTCTTTTATAAAATATCTCAATTTTTATATAAAATGTGCACTAAAATCAAGTTTTTATTCATAAAACCTTGATTTTTGATTTATAAATTAAGGGTAAATGTTAATGAGTTAAATTTTATTTTCCTTGATTATATTTCCCTGAATTTAATTGTTTTAGGATAATATTATGAGTTTCATAACTATTTTTATAGAATTCTTGATGTCAAATTTTATAAAATTTAGGTTTTAGGGTTTTTAGGGTTTTAAGAATTAATAAATCTTTAGATATCAAAATCAATAGAATCTTTGAGACTTCAATTTATCTTATGGTATTATAACTCTTTTATAGTTATAAAATAATATTTGTAACTTATTTTATCGGTTTATTGGCATTCTATGTAGTGGTTTCGAGATTCAAACGAAATTGAGGAATCAAGTATACTAGTCATAGTTTTCAACTCTGACTTAAGTTTCTATGAGGCTCCAACCTAATTTCTACTGCTAGGTCAAGTGCATAATGTGTGTATATGATTCATGAAAAGGTGTTTGACTCAAAGAGTGACCCAAATATGGATAGTCACTACAGTTAAGTAGTAGTAGAATTCACATATCAATGTGAAATCTAAGTACACTATCATCCGATCCTACGTGTTTCCAAGTTTCTAGTAGGTTATAACTTAGCTTCTAGTTACTAAGTCTATTATGTGTCGTGCCTATATGTGCAACTAAGTTTATTCAAATCTAGAACCGACTCGAATTTTGACGGTTGTCACATTCTCCCCCGGTTGAAAGAATTTCGCCCCGAAATTCAATTCGTGACGTATTCTATTAGAACTCAGTCGAATACAATTCTATAGCTGGAGAGGTGGTGACTTGCAATGTTCTTTGATTATTTCGGGTTTATTTCCTCAAGGGAAAAGCCCAATTCTTTAGCTATAGTCAAATTAACGTTTCCTTAATTCGAGTTCTACAATTTAGATTGCGAGAAATTAGGATCATGGAAATCATGATCCAAACATGGCGACCTAGTCGAAAAAGATCATCTAGTTAGATATTATATGAATTAAGAGAGCTATAAGTTTTGCTGAAGCACTAACTGCACTGAGTGTTAAATCCGCATTGATCCTTAAGTCGCGTTCTAAATTAGCACTAAGTGTAAATTCGCCATCTAATAAAGAAGAGATTAGGAACAATTTGTTCACTTCCGGGTTGGCTACTACATCTGGAAAGGATATATTTTGAAATAAGAAGGGGTAGCACGAATGAAAGAGAAGCGATTGAGGGTAAGTTCCTAAAAATACGTACTAAGGGTAGACAACGAAGTTTTGTTACATCTCAAATGTAAAGGCTATTTAAGTGTCGTCTATAAAATAAGTTACGAAACGATCGAGGATTTCCGAAGCAATATTTACTACCACGTTACTCTTACTATAATAAAACAATATTCGAAGAATATATATATTTAGAGAGTCATTGTCGCAAATGGAGGCGATGCAAGTTTATGATAAATTAAACCACCTTGTCTAGATAACAATTTGAGTGATTAGAAATGATAAGTAATCTCACTATTATCAAAATGTGTAATAATTTCAAGATAATGAAAATACATGTGTGGCGATCAAACGAAGTAGTAAAATAATAAAAAGATAAATTAAAGTTAAATGTTTAAGTCGTCATTAAGGGGAAATTTTTTTTTTTATAGAAATATTAATATTAGGCTTTTTGTAAAATTGACTAATTGTCTAAGTCAAGACAAATACAAGTTTAAGAGGAGTCAGAATATTTATGAAAACAAGTTTGAGAGTTTAGGAATTTACTGAAAATAGCAAAGTAGAATGCTATTTTTAAGAAATGAATAAAAATACCGATCATTGAAAATAGTGCATTCTTAGTTTAGTGTTTCTACAAAAACAATCATTTAGAAAATAGATAATCGTAAAATTCAAAACTTTTGATGTATTTAAAGAAAAGGAGAAACATAAGGATACATATCCTTCACATATATTTTTCAGATATAGAAAAATTATAAGCATAAGGGTATTCATCTTTGTATTACTTATAAGGAAAAATACAATGAAACTTGCATTTTAAATCAAGTTTCCGAATTTAGAACGAAAGGGCAAATGTAAATAAGGAATACTTGTTTATTGTAGATTTAAAAATAAAAACAAGATGTATATGGTAAAAGGCGTAATTGAATATATCAAAGTTGACTAAATCAAAATTATGTCTCACGACTATACACGTATAAATTGCTCAAAACAAAAAGGGTAGACTTCTAGTCTGTATGTGTACGAACATGATACTAGGAGAAGCAAAATAGAAAGAAACAAAATTAGACAATGTATTATGTTACTATTATGGGCGTGCGAGATCTAAAATCATAAGGAGAGCAAGAAATCAAGTGCGGGGGAAAGAAAAAGGAAGGTAGCGGCGGCAATGATTGTTATTGTTAAAATTATAAGAACAATACCTATAGGTAGATTAAAACCAGGTTGAGATATATTTCAAACTTCAATATTTGATGTATATTGATGATTAAATAGAAATGAAGAAGTTTTAAAGTGTTTTCTAAGATTTGCTAAAAATTCACGAGTTATCTATTAAGTTAAACTCTCTTTGTGAAAAAGAAGAAACACTAAAACTTGTAATTGAAAATCTGACAGTTTTGACCTTTTTTGACTGGGGTCCAACAATGGTTAAAACGGATAAGGTAAAAACTTACATATTTTGAATGAATAATTGTGCATTGTCGAAAGTGCGTCAATGGAATTTTAAAAGTGAACACTAAGTTTTGCAATGTTGTAAGTTTTATAAACACAGATTATAAAACTAATTTGAAATAAAATAAACAAATAAGGTGTGTTTTGAAATGTAGGCATCAGTGATGTCTTGTAAACACATTTGGATTAGAAAGTTGTAAAAATACCATGTTGGGTTTCAAGAAAACACATTTAAGTAAAGTACGATGCCTAAATGGGGAAGTAGTCAAAAGTCTTAAAACAAAAGTGGTTTGAAGATCCGATGAAGCTTTTACACATAATATGAACTTTAACGTCATATGGTTAAGTTTTATAGTAAAGAGTTTAAACACGATTATAAAAGAAAATGTTTCTAGTTTTTCGAAGACGTGTCAAAATGGTAAGCAATGTTTAAAATGGTTTATATGCCCTTAAAAGCACATCAATCCACTGAAATGAATTTGAAATGAAATTGAAATAGCAAGGTTAAAACCAATATTGGTTAAATTGAGTTTTGAAGAAAAGTGTTAAGTTAAAGCAAGTTGTCAAAAGATTTTTAGCGAGAATATGGCTTACATTGTTAGGAAATGTCTAGTAAGTTGTATGAAGTGGTTATAAAGTATTTTATCGATGATAAATAAAACCGATGAAACGAAATAATTTTTCGATGGAAGATTAAGAAGTAAGGAATAAGTATATTAGTGTAGCTGATCGTACCTAAATACTAAGGCGAGTACAAGGCGAGTATAAGACGAGTATAAGGCGAGTACCGATGTCTTTTTCCCCAAGATAAAGGACAAGAAGAATTGTTTGAAAAACGTTTTATGGCGTCAATGCAGTTTACGACCTTTTATAGAGGTCAAAGGGGCATCCTATGTTATGTTTTAAGCTCAAGGTGGAAACAACGTAGAGCTAAATCATAGCGTAGTAATAAGGTCTCACGTATGGGTTAAACCTCCGTGTCTCCTCGTGAGTCGAATCCGGAATGCCCGCCAATGGTATCCAAGTGATTACTTAGTGGCGACTCATCTACCTCCTTACGCGATGCTCCAATTATCATTCGTGTCGGTATCGAAACGCTTTTTCCTAGTTGTAACTCTAGTAAGAAGACGACGAAGTGGTATCGAGGAATAATTGATATAGGTTTCGACTTAAGATTATTAGTAGTGTGTATCTAGCTGCTAACCTTACATCTAAAGTCAAAATCTACCGAGGAATACTCATTCTCAGTACTAAGTGCATTGCTCCTAGAGTGGCAAGTGATATAACCTAAGTGGTTAACCTAGCACTTGATAAGGGATAAGAATATTTCTGAATAAAGGCATTGTTATAAAAGTGCACTTAGTTTCTAAGTGTATCTAGATGAATGCCTATAATATGCAATGCCTGTACGCACACCAAAAAATTTTTGTTTTTCAAAAGTTTAAGTTGAAAATTGTTTTGAACATAATTCTACTATAACCGTTTCCAGCCTCACATTAACTTTCCTTAATTAAGCATAGTTGGCCAGGCTATACTTAGTTAAAGTCCAATAATGCGTACTCGAATTAGTTATACTAGTAGTATGTTCGGTATTTTAAAAACATTTTGAAAATTTTTGGCTATAGTTGTGGTTCTCCAAAGGAAAACCGGTATTCTCTATAACCTTCGGCTCTGATACCATTTCCTGTCACACCCCGCTAAAGCGGAAACACGAGGCGTGGCAGTATAAAGGGTTTCATAGCAAAAGTTAAAAGACAACACCAACCATAGTATTAAAAATCATTACAATTTTACAATGGGTTTGAACAACTTTTAAAAGAAATTACAATGTAAATTGAAATACAACACATGCGAATGCTCCTAAAAGTGAAGTGTCTCTAAGTGCCACTTACGCGATGATTCCTGAAAAAGCATGTAAAACGAGCGTCAACTATAAAAATAGTTGGTGAGTACTCACAGATAAACAAAATAATATTGGTTCCATGAATTGAAATCAAAGTTTTGATAAAAGTTTCCAATAATAAAAGTATATTGTTAAAATGAGTAAATAAGTTTGTAAAAACAAAGTTCTTTGTCATCATGAGAGATAAAGTATGTTGCCCAATTAAGATGCAACATTCATATTCTCATGGAAGATAAAGTTCGTTACTCAAACGAGTAAACAAGTTTCATTGCTAAAATGAGCAATCAATTTCGTTGCTACAAGGAGCAAACAATTTCATTGCTAAAACATGTATATAAGTTTTCAGTAATAAAAGTTCGTTGTTGTAATGAGAAACAAAGTTCATTGCTATAATTAATAACAAGTTTATTTCTATAACGAGAAACGAGTTTGTATGTGTATGAGCAAACAATGAGTCTCAACCAAACCTATGACTGAAGCCCTATCAAGATCTATGCTTATCGTTCCATAGATGAATATGGTATCATGCACTCCAGCAATAGGGCGAGTGAGGAGTTGTCAATTCCTAATAGCGCTATCCATAATGACCATTGGCTCAAAGAGTTAATGGTTAGAGATAAGGGAAGGGCCTTAGTACGATAAGTTCTCATGTTCCGTGTTGCATAGACATACATAGAGAGACATAGCAATAAAATAGCAATCATGTTTGATACAAATCAATTTAAATACAACATTCAAATAATAGTTTTTCGGGACATGTTTTTCCACCCCAAAACATAAAAACTGAAAATAGGGGAGTACGTGAATACTCACAATGCATTGAGATGATGCAAATGGTGCCTTGAACTACGTTCCACGAGTACCACTACCGATTCCTACAATAATAGTATTCGCTAGTGAGTCTCTAATCGAAATCTAATACTAGTATACTTACTACTACAATAGAACTATGCCAATAATGTGTCAAAATTTAATATTGATAAGTTACAAACATTTTTCTGTGGAAATTAAGTTTCAAAGAATCAATTGTTATATAACAATTTAAGTGGAAAATTTCGATTATTGAAATGTTAATATTTAACATTTTAGAGGTGTTCCAATGATTAAATATTCAAAACGAAATCAATTTAGTTCTAAACTTTCCCAAACTTTGTATTTCATTTTTAATTGAAGTCAAAGACCTTAAGGTAAATTTTCTTGAATTTTTGATTTGTCTAACTATTTTTCACCATTTAATTCCTTGAATAATCATAAAATCATGGAAAAATAGTAAATTATCATGAAAAATTCTTATAATTTTTTTGTAACTGTTTTACAGTGTACATAATCTGGGAAAATTATTAATATGTGTTTTCAAAAAGTTTAACACAATTTTTTTGATTTTTGTACATTTAAGTGTATTAAATCTTGGGAAAATAGAAGAAAAATAGCATACAGAAGATAAAAATCATCAAAATTTTTATATATCATCCTAACATATTATAAGAGTTTCTGGTAAATTTTTATTAATTTTGGATGAGTAAAACTATTTTTCCTGTTTTTAATCCATCATAAACACAAAAATCATGGAAAAATAGATATACATTTTGAAAAATTCCAAAAATATTTTTCTGAGTTTTAAATACAGGGTACAAGCTGCGAAAAATAAGAAATAATATTTTCACATTCCCTAAAGTGGTTTTATGATTTATTAGAGCTAAATAAAAAGAAAATTAAAAACAATACTAAACAGTAACAAAAGTCATTGAAACTTCATGGGGAATGTTTATTAACTTAAAGGATCATCCAAGAATTTTTCCAGAACTTATTTACTAGCGTAAGTATTTTATATGATTTAACACTCTATTTTCTTATTATTTTCATATAAAAATAAAGAAAATATATATTGAGCTGAAAATTTCCAAAATGCATCTTCATACAATTTAATAACAATGAAAAATTGTTTTCTTATTTTTGATGTTGAAAGCCATGCCTAAAGGCTCAATAAATTATAGAGAAAACTTGGTTCTTGTGATTTATGTAAAGATTATTGATGTTACTATGACAATTTTTGCAACATGTTACAAAGACTTTTGAATCAAGATCTTTTTGTACCTATTAATACATGATATTAAGAGTTCAAAATAATTTTTGAATGACTTTTAGTGATGAATAAGTCCTTTGAACATGCAACACAAAACAAATGTTCATAAGGAAAGTGCTCTTTGAGCAACAGTTTTGTAAAAATTGGTAAAAATCGAAATATTGTAATTTTCCAATGAGGTCAGATGGGTTTGAAAGCTAACTCAAAATATTATATTGCAGAAAAAGAATCACGAACTTTGGTTAAGAAATGAGTGAGATATGACAGTTTAAAGTCAGGTAAAGAAATCTGGCAGATTGCATGCATGATGATTGGTTAGAAAAGTGAGTTTTCATCATTTCCTTGAGTAAATCTTTTGAAGTATTTTAAATATATCATGATAAACTCATATTTTAGTCATGTTTCCAGAGATCAAAAGATTAAAACTTATCAAAATGTATACATGCATTTATGAACAAAATTTTGTTTCTCAAAAACTCTTAACTTGAGTTTGATGTTTTAATCCTTAAAATCGATTTTTGCACTAAGATCATGAACATGCAACCTTGTTTATCATACATGCATGGTGTTAAAACACATCCATCATGTTCTAAAAACCATTTTAACAAAAATAAAACAAGTTTGAAGAAGATGAAGAAGGAGAAAGTGTAAGAAAAAGAGCAAAACTTGAAGGAAAAGTGAAGTAGAAATCGATTTTACCTTCAAGAATACCACAAGATGATGAAGATTTTGAGTTTGAGGAGTGTTCTTGGGTTTGTTTTCTGGAAAATTTCATGGTTCTTAGAGGGAGGAAGAGAGAATGGAGTGGTGTTTGGAGAGAAAAATTAGAGAGAAGGTAGAGAGAGTTTTCTAGAGAGAGAAAGAAGAGAGATGTGTGTGTGTTGGAGAATGAGAGTGTGAGAGAGAGATATGGGGAGAGAGGGATCCGAATTTTTTAGTATAATACCCCTTTCTCATTCATTTTCTTTTATAAAATATTAGTTCTTTTATAAAATATCTCAATTTTTATATAGAATGTGCACTAAAATCAAGTTTTTATTCATAAAACCTTGATTTTTGATTTATAAATTAAGGGTAAATGTTAATGAGTTAAATTTTATTTTCCTTGATTATATTTCCCTGAATTTAATTGTTTTAGGATAATATTATGAGTTTCATAACTATTTTTATAGAATTCTTGATGTCAAATTTTATAAAATTTAGGTTTTAGGGTTTTTAGGGTTTTAAGAATTAATAAATCTTTAGATATCAAAATCAATAGAATCTTTGAGACTTCAATTTATCTTATGGTATTATAACTCTTTTATAGTTATAAAATAATATTTGTAACTTATTTTATCGGTTTATTGGCATTCTATGTAGTGGTTTCGAGATTCAAACGAAATTGAGGAATCAAGTATACTAGTCATAGTTTTCAACTCTGACTTAAGTTTCTATGAGGCTCCAACCTAATTTCTACTGCTAGGTCAAGTGCATAATGTGTGTATATGATTCATGAAAAGGTGTTTGACTCAAAGAGTGACCCAAATATGGATAGTCACTACAGTTAAGTAGTAGTAGAATTCACATATCAATGTGAAATCTAAGTACACTATCATCCGATCCTACGTGTTTCCAAGTTTCTAGTAGGTTATAACTTAGCTTCTAGTTACTAAGTCTATTATGTGTCGTGCCTATATGTGCAACTAAGTTTATTCAAATCTAGAACCGACTCGAATTTTGACGGTTGTCACATTCTCCCCCGGTTGAAAGAATTTCGCCCCGAAATTCAATTCGTGACGTATTCTATTAGAACTCAGTCGAATACAATTCTATAGCTGGAGAGGTGGTGACTTGCAATGTTCTTTGATTATTTCGGGTTTATTTCCTCAAGGGAAAAGCCCAATTCTTTAGCTATAGTCAAATTAACGTTTCCTTAATTCGAGTTCTACAATTTAGATTGCGAGAAATTAGGATCATGGAAATCATGATCCAAACATGGCGACCTAGTCGAAAAAGATCATCTAGTTAGATATTATATGAATTAAGAGAGCTATAAGTTTTGCTGAAGCACTAACTGCACTGAGTGTTAAATCCGCATTGATCCTTAAGTCGCGTTCTAAATTAGCACTAAGTGTAAATTCGCCATCTAATAAAGAAGAGATTAGGAACAATTTGTTCACTTCCGGGTTGGCTACTACATCTGGAAAGGATATATTTTGAAATAAGAAGGGGTAGCACGAATGAAAGAGAAGCGATTGAGGGTAAGTTCCTAAAAATACGTACTAAGGGTAGACAACGAAGTTTTGTTACATCTCAAATGTAAAGGCTATTTAAGTGTCGTCTATAAAATAAGTTACGAAACGATCGAGGATTTCCGAAGCAATATTTACTACCACGTTACTCTTACTATAATAAAACAATATTCGAAGAATATATATATTTAGAGAGTCATTGTCGCAAATGGAGGCGATGCAAGTTTATGATAAATTAAACCACCTTGTCTAGATAACAATTTGAGTGATTAGAAATGATAAGTAATCTCACTATTATCAAAATGTGTAATAATTTCAAGATAATGAAAATACATGTGTGGCGATCAAACGAAGTAGTAAAATAATAAAAAGATAAATTAAAGTTAAATGTTTAAGTCGTCATTAAGGGGAAATTTTTTTTTTTATAGAAATATTAATATTAGGCTTTTTGTAAAATTGACTAATTGTCTAAGTCAAGACAAATACAAGTTTAAGAGGAGTCAGAATATTTATGAAAACAAGTTTGAGAGTTTAGGAATTTACTGAAAATAGCAAAGTAGAATGCTATTTTTAAGAAATGAATAAAAATACCGATCATTGAAAATAGTGCATTCTTAGTTTAGTGTTTCTACAAAAACAATCATTTAGAAAATAGATAATCGTAAAATTCAAAACTTTTGATGTATTTAAAGAAAAGGAGAAACATAAGGATACATATCCTTCACATATATTTTTCAGATATAGAAAAATTATAAGCATAAGGGTATTCATCTTTGTATTACTTATAAGGAAAAATACAATGAAACTTGCATTTTAAATCAAGTTTCCGAATTTAGAACGAAAGGGCAAATGTAAATAAGGAATACTTGTTTATTGTAGATTTAAAAATAAAAACAAGATGTATATGGTAAAAGGCGTAATTGAATATATCAAAGTTGACTAAATCAAAATTATGTCTCACGACTATACACGTATAAATTGCTCAAAACAAAAAGGGTAGACTTCTAGTCTGTATGTGTACGAACATGATACTAGGAGAAGCAAAATAGAAAGAAACAAAATTAGACAATGTATTATGTTACTATTATGGGCGTGCGAGATCTAAAATCATAAGGAGAGCAAGAAATCAAGTGCGGGGGAAAGAAAAAGGAAGGTAGCGGCGGCAATGATTGTTATTGTTAAAATTATAAGAACAATACCTATAGGTAGATTAAAACCAGGTTGAGATATATTTCAAACTTCAATATTTGATGTATATTGATGATTAAATAGAAATGAAGAAGTTTTAAAGTGTTTTCTAAGATTTGCTAAAAATTCACGAGTTATCTATTAAGTTAAACTCTCTTTGTGAAAAAGAAGAAACACTAAAACTTGTAATTGAAAATCTGACAGTTTTGACCTTTTTTGACTGGGGTCCAACAATGGTTAAAACGGATAAGGTAAAAACTTACATATTTTGAATGAATAATTGTGCATTGTCGAAAGTGCGTCAATGGAATTTTAAAAGTGAACACTAAGTTTTGCAATGTTGTAAGTTTTATAAACACAGATTATAAAACTAATTTGAAATAAAATAAACAAATAAGGTGTGTTTTGAAATGTAGGCATCAGTGATGTCTTGTAAACACATTTGGATTAGAAAGTTGTAAAAATACCATGTTGGGTTTCAAGAAAACACATTTAAGTAAAGTACGATGCCTAAATGGGGAAGTAGTCAAAAGTCTTAAAACAAAAGTGGTTTGAAGATCCGATGAAGCTTTTACACATAATATGAACTTTAACGTCATATGGTTAAGTTTTATAGTAAAGAGTTTAAACACGATTATAAAAGAAAATGTTTCTAGTTTTTCGAAGACGTGTCAAAATGGTAAGCAATGTTTAAAATGGTTTATATGCCCTTAAAAGCACATCAATCCATTGAAATGAATTTGAAATGAAATTGAAATAGCAAGGTTAAAACCAATATTGGTTAAATTGAGTTTTGAAGAAAAGTGTTAAGTTAAAGCAAGTTGTCAAAAGATTTTTAGCGAGAATATGGCTTACATTGTTAGGAAATGTCTAGTAAGTTGTATGAAGTGGTTATAAAGTATTTTATCGATGATAAATAAAACCGATGAAACGAAATAATTTTTCGATGGAAGATTAAGAAGTAAGGAATAAGTATATTAGTGTAGCTGATCGTACCTAAATACTAAGGCGAGTACAAGGCGAGTATAAGACGAGTATAAGGCGAGTACCGATGTCTTTTTCCCCAAGATAAAGGACAAGAAGAATTGTTTGAAAAACGTTTTATGGCGTCAATGCAGTTTACGACCTTTTATAGAGGTCAAAGGGGCATCCTATGTTATGTTTTAAGCTCAAGGTGGAAACAACGTAGAGCTAAATCATAGCGTAGTAATAAGGTCTCACGTATGGGTTAAACCTCCGTGTCTCCTCGTGAGTCGAATCCGGAATGCCCGCCAATGGTATCCAAGTGATTACTTAGTGGCGACTCATCTACCTCCTTACGCGATGCTCCAATTATCATTCGTGTCGGTATCGAAACGCTTTTTCCTAGTTGTAACTCTAGTAAGAAGACGACGAAGTGGTATCGAGGAATAATTGATATAGGTTTCGACTTAAGATTATTAGTAGTGTGTATCTAGCTGCTAACCTTACATCTAAAGTCAAAATCTACCGAGGAATACTCATTCTCAGTACTAAGTGCATTGCTCCTAGAGTGGCAAGTGATATAACCTAAGTGGTTAACCTAGCACTTGATAAGGGATAAGAATATTTCTGAATAAAGGCATTGTTATAAAAGTGCACTTAGTTTCTAAGTGTATCTAGATGAATGCCTATAATATGCAATGCCTGTACGCACACCAAAAAATTTTTGTTTTTCAAAAGTTTAAGTTGAAAATTGTTTTGAACATAATTCTACTATAACCGTTTCCAGCCTCACATTAACTTTCCTTAATTAAGCATAGTTGGCCAGGCTATACTTAGTTAAAGTCCAATAATGCGTACTCGAATTAGTTATACTAGTAGTATGTTCGGTATTTTAAAAACATTTTGAAAATTTTTGGCTATAGTTGTGGTTCTCCAAAGGAAAACCGGTATTCTCTATAACCTTCGGCTCTGATACCATTTCCTGTCACACCCCGCTAAAGCGGAAACACGAGGCGTGGCAGTATAAAGGGTTTCATAGCAAAAGTTAAAAGACAACACCAACCATAGTATTAAAAATCATTACAATTTTACAATGGGTTTGAACAACTTTTAAAAGAAATTACAATGTAAATTGAAATACAACACATGCGAATGCTCCTAAAAGTGAAGTGTCTCTAAGTGCCACTTACGCGATGATTCCTGAAAAAGCATGTAAAACGAGCGTCAACTATAAAAATAGTTGGTGAGTACTCACAGATAAACAAAATAATATTGGTTCCATGAATTGAAATCAAAGTTTTGATAAAAGTTTCCAATAATAAAAGTATATTGTTAAAATGAGTAAATAAGTTTGTAAAAACAAAGTTCTTTGTCATCATGAGAGATAAAGTATGTTGCCCAATTAAGATGCAACATTCATATTCTCATGGAAGATAAAGTTCGTTACTCAAACGAGTAAACAAGTTTCATTGCTAAAATGAGCAATCAATTTCGTTGCTACAAGGAGCAAACAATTTCATTGCTAAAACATGTATATAAGTTTTCAGTAATAAAAGTTCGTTGTTGTAATGAGAAACAAAGTTCATTGCTATAATTAATAACAAGTTTATTTCTATAACGAGAAACGAGTTTGTATGTGTATGAGCAAACAATGAGTCTCAACCAAACCTATGACTGAAGCCCTATCAAGATCTATGCTTATCGTTCCATAGATGAATATGGTATCATGCACTCCAGCAATAGGGCGAGTGAGGAGTTGTCAATTCCTAATAGCGCTATCCATAATGACCATTGGCTCAAAGAGTTAATGGTTAGAGATAAGGGAAGGGCCTTAGTACGATAAGTTCTCATGTTCCGTGTTGCATAGACATACATAGAGAGACATAGCAATAAAATAGCAATCATGTTTGATACAAATCAATTTAAATACAACATTCAAATAATAGTTTTTCGGGACATGTTTTTCCACCCCAAAACATAAAAACTGAAAATAGGGGAGTACGTGAATACTCACAATGCATTGAGATGATGCAAATGGTGCCTTGAACTACGTTCCACGAGTACCACTACCGATTCCTACAATAATAGTATTCGCTAGTGAGTCTCTAATCGAAATCTAATACTAGTATACTTACTACTACAATAGAACTATGTCAATAATGTGTCAAAATTTAATATTGATAAGTTACAAACATTTTTCTGTGGAAATTAAGTTTCAAAGAATCAATTGTTATATAACAATTTAAGTGGAAAATTTCGATTATTGAAATGTTAATATTTAACATTTTAGAGGTGTTCCAATGATTAAATATTCAAAACGAAATCAATTTAGTTCTAAACTTTCCCAAACTTTGTATTTCATTTTTAATTGAAGTCAAAGACCTTAAGGTAAATTTTCTTGAATTTTTGATTTGTCTAACTATTTTTCACCATTTAATTCCTTGAATAATCATAAAATCATGGAAAAATAGTAAATTATCATGAAAAATTCTTATAATTTTTTTGTAACTGTTTTACAGTGTACATAATCTGGGAAAATTATTAATATGTGTTTTCAAAAAGTTTAACACAATTTTTTTGATTTTTGTACATTTAAGTGTATTAAATCTTGGGAAAATAGAAGAAAAATAGCATACAGAAGATAAAAATCATCAAAATTTTTATATATCATCCTAACATATTATAAGAGTTTCTGGTAAATTTTTATTAATTTTGGATGAGTAAAACTATTTTTCCTGTTTTTAATCCATCATAAACACAAAAATCATGGAAAAATAGATATACATTTTGAAAAATTCCAAAAATATTTTTCTGAGTTTTAAATACAGGGTACAAGCTGCGAAAAATAAGAAATAATATTTTCACATTCCCTAAAGTGGTTTTATGATTTATTAGAGCTAAATAAAAAGAAAATTAAAAACAATACTAAACAGTAACAAAAGTCATTGAAACTTCATGGGGAATGTTTATTAACTTAAAGGATCATCCAAGAATTTTTCCAGAACTTATTTACTAGCGTAAGTATTTTATATGATTTAACACTCTATTTTCTTATTATTTTCATATAAAAATAAAGAAAATATATATTGAGCTGAAAATTTCCAAAATGCATCTTCATACAATTTAATAACAATGAAAAATTGTTTTCTTATTTTTGATGTTGAAAGCCATGCCTAAAGGCTCAATAAATTATAGAGAAAACTTGGTTCTTGTGATTTATGTAAAGATTATTGATGTTACTATGACAATTTTTGCAACATGTTACAAAGACTTTTGAATCAAGATCTTTTTGTACCTATTAATACATGATATTAAGAGTTCAAAATAATTTTTGAATGACTTTTAGTGATGAATAAGTCCTTTGAACATGCAACACAAAACAAATGTTCATAAGGAAAGTGCTCTTTGAGCAACAGTTTTGTAAAAATTGGTAAAAATCGAAATATTGTAATTTTCCAATGAGGTCAGATGGGTTTGAAAGCTAACTCAAAATATTATATTGCAGAAAAAGAATCACGAACTTTGGTTAAGAAATGAGTGAGATATGACAGTTTAAAGTCAGGTAAAGAAATCTGGCAGATTGCATGCATGATGATTGGTTAGAAAAGTGAGTTTTCATCATTTCCTTGAGTAAATCTTTTGAAGTATTTTAAATATATCATGATAAACTCATATTTTAGTCATGTTTCCAGAGATCAAAAGATTAAAACTTATCAAAATGTATACATGCATTTATGAACAAAATTTTGTTTCTCAAAAACTCTTAACTTGAGTTTGATGTTTTAATCCTTAAAATCGATTTTTGCACTAAGATCATGAACATGCAACCTTGTTTATCATACATGCATGGTGTTAAAACACATCCATCATGTTCTAAAAACCATTTTAACAAAAATAAAACAAGTTTGAAGAAGATGAAGAAGGAGAAAGTGTAAGAAAAAGAGCAAAACTTGAAGGAAAAGTGAAGTAGAAATCGATTTTACCTTCAAGAATACCACAAGATGATGAAGATTTTGAGTTTGAGGAGTGTTCTTGGGTTTGTTTTCTGGAAAATTTCATGGTTCTTAGAGGGAGGAAGAGAGAATGGAGTGGTGTTTGGAGAGAAAAATTAGAGAGAAGGTAGAGAGAGTTTTCTAGAGAGAGAAAGAAGAGAGATGTGTGTGTGTTGGAGAATGAGAGTGAGAGAGAGAGATATGGGGAGAGAGGGATCCGAATTTTTTAGTATAATACCCCTTTCTCATTCATTTTCTTTTATAAAATATTAGTTCTTTTATAAAATATCTCAATTTTTATATAAAATGTGCACTAAAATCAAGTTTTTATTCATAAAACCTTGATTTTTGATTTATAAATTAAGGGTAAATGTTAATGAGTTAAATTTTATTTTCCTTGATTATATTTCCCTGAATTTAATTGTTTTAGGATAATATTATGAGTTTCATAACTATTTTTATAGAATTCTTGATGTCAAATTTTATAAAATTTAGGTTTTAGGGTTTTTAGGGTTTTGAGAATTAATAAATCTTTAGATATCAAAATCAATAGAATCTTTGAGACTTCAATTTATCTTATGGTATTATAACTCTTTTATAGTTATAAAATAATATTTGTAACTTATTTTATCGGTTTATTGGCATTCTATGTAGTGGTTTCGAGATTCAAACGAAATTGAGGAATCAAGTATACTAGTCATAGTTTTCAACTCTGACTTAAGTTTCTATGAGGCTCCAACCTAATTTCTACTGCTAGGTCAAGTGCATAATGTGTGTATATGATTCATGAAAAGGTGTTTGACTCAAAGAGTGACCCAAATATGGATAGTCACTACAGTTAAGTAGTAGTAGAATTCACATATCAATGTGAAATCTAAGTACACTATCATCCGATCCTACTTGTTTCCAAGTTTCTAGTAGGTTATAACTTAGCTTCTAGTTACTAAGTCTATTATGTGTCGTGCCTATATGTGCAACTAAGTTTATTCAAATCTAGAACCGACTCGAATTTTGACGGTTGTCACAGTAATGGTCTTCGCACTAAAGATCTGGAGACATTACCTGTATGGTACCAAGTGCACTATCTTCACCGACCATAAAAGGATTCAGCACATCTTCGACCAGAAAGAACTTAACATGAGACAACGACGATGGGTAGAGCTACTCAGTGATTACGAATGCGAAATTCGCTATCATTTCGGTAAAGCCAATGTGGTAGCGGATTCCCTTAGTCGAAAGGAGTACTCGGGTCGTCGGGTGAAGGCACTGACCATGATAATCCATTCACCTCTGTCAACACAAATCAAGGAGGCTCAACTAGAAGCTTTGAGGCCAGATAATGTGGCAGATGAAGCCTTGAGAGGAATGGAGAAGAACATGGAAATCAAGGGTGACGAAATTTGCTACTTCATGAATCGGATCTGGACACCGAAGTTTGGTGGCTATAGAGACGTTGTCATGAATGAAGCCCACAGAACTCGATACTTCATTCACCCAGGTTCATATAAGATGTATCTGGATCTCAAGAAACTCTATTGGCGGCTAAACATGAAAGCAGAGATTGCTACCTACGTGGGCAAGTGCCTAACTTGCGCCAAAGTCAAGGTATAATATCAAAAGCCCTCAGGTTTACTCCAGCAGCCAGAGATACCTGAGTGGAAGTGGGAGCGGATCACAATGGATTTCATTACCAAGCTGCCCAAGACACCGGGTGGTCATGATACTATCTGGGTGATCGTCGAGAAAGTGACCAAGTCCGCCCACTTCCTTCCAATCAAGGAAACATACAAAATGGAGAGACTGACCAGAACCTACATCCAAGAGATAGTACGACTGCACAGTGTGCCCGTATTCATTATCTCTGATCGGGATAGCAGATTCACCTTGAGATTTTGGTAGTCACTGCAGAAGGCTCTTGGAACTCAGCTGGATATGAGCACAGCTTACCATCCACAGACCGAAGAACAGAGTGAGAGAACCATCCAAACACTAGAAGACATGCTGAGAGCATGTGTTATCGACTTTGGCAAGTCGTGGGACACCCATTTGCCCCTGGTCGAGTTTTCCTACAACAACAGCTATCACACTAGTATTAAGGTTGCTCCATTCGAAGCCCTCTATGGCCGTAAGTGCAGATCCCCTCTGTGTTGGGCTGAGGTGGGTGACACGCAGCTACCTAGAGGTCAAGTCCCCGATATCAGTCTTACTGGCCCTAAAATCATTCGAGAAACCACCGAAAAGATCGTCGAAATCTGCGAACGACTAAAAGCCTCAAGAGATAGACAAAAGAGCTACGCTGACAAATGACGAAAACCCTTGGAATTCCAGGTTGTTGATCGCGTTCTGTTGAAGGTCTCACCCTGGAAGGGCATGATACGCTTCAGAAAGCATGGAAAGTTAAATCCAAGATACATTGGGACATTCGAGATCCTCGCTAGGATCGGCCCCGTAGCCTACAAACTCCAGTTAGCCCAAGAGATTAGCAACATTCATCCCGTCTTCCACTTGTCAAATCTTAAGAAGTGTCTATCCGATGAGACTCTTGTGATTCCACTCGATGAAATCGAGATCAACGATAGCCTTAACTTTGTGGATGAACCAATAGAAATCATGGATAGGGAAGTCAAACGAACGAAAGAAAGTCGTATACCAATATTGAAGTTTCGCTGGAATGCCAAGCGAGGACCCAAATTCACTTGGGAGAGAGAAGACCAGATGCAACAAAAGTATCCGCATCTCTTTCCCTAGTCCATATTGTATTCATTTTAGAAAGAATTTTGGGACGAAATTCCCTCTAACGGGGGGATGATGTGACAACCCGATACTTTCTAGTCAACAAAAGTCAATTCCGTTAAATAAAATTTCGAATTTTGTTTATTCTGTTAAGCTCGTGAAGATTAGAAAATAATTTAAATTATATAAATAAAGTTCATATAAGTTTATATAAATTTTCGGAATAAAAAACACTCGAAAAATCAAGTTTTCCCTCGAAAAATCAGCAAACTCGTCCAGCCATGCGTTTACGGCCGTAAACCCCTGGGTCGTAAACACGTTTACGGCCGAGAACCCATTTCCGGCCGCAAACCCAACCGATATAAAGGTTTTTCACGGATAGATTTTTCATTTCTCACCTTCTTCACCTGAAAACTCTCTCAAGTTAATCCCAAGAACCTCCCAAGAACATTCATATCTTCAAGAAAAAACCTTCAAATCTTCAAGTTTTTCCTCAAGAACACCAAGAACAGCCTTCATATCTTCAAGGGCCGAAAACACCAGCAAATCTGAACACATGATTTCTGCCGCAAACCCAGTTCACGGCCGCAAACCCATTTCACGGCCGAAAACCTAGATTCCAACCGAAAACAGCCTTGAGCCGAGAATCTTGGCCGAAAACCCTCTTTTTCCACTTCAAATAAGTCTCGGTAACATTCATAACCCAAAAGAAAGTGTTTTCTAACACTTTAATAATGGTTTCGCTAATTTAAATACAATTATGTGTTTAATTATCATTAGGATACCGTTAATTCCGCGTACTCCAACTCGAAGGCCATCTTTCCGGTTTTGCTGTCGAGCACGTGCACATAATCAACTATGAGTTCATACCCCTACATTTTCGTTATTTTTAATGTTTTCAGGGGGAATACAAGTAAAATACAAATATATTTGTGTTCTTATGCAAATGATTTCAAACAGATTAAAAACTTTTGCAATTGATACAAACCGAGAAATTACTACATTTTATAAATATTCAGATATTTTTATCCCTTTTGTAATATGCTGAGCATAAGGGCAGTTTCCAACATACAACCAAAAGTTGCAAAGTTTTCAGTACAATACTTTACATACAAATCAAATTATGGTTGATTTAGTTTGGGAACATTGAAAAAATTTTACAGAATTCAATACATGCAACATGAACATACATACAAAACTATAATAGGTATAGTTTGGGATTCAATACACAGTTGTACTAACTCGAGAGCCTTATACAGAAACGAACATATAAACTATGGTCTATATAGTTTATTGTAACACCATGTTTATTAAATAAATAAATAAATGTATAGAAGCCCTAAAATCAATAATAATTGAGCAAGGCGTTGGTTTCGAGGAGTTAAAAGTCACAATTCTAGAAGTTGGGGGTTAAAATGTAATTTTCGGATTAAATTGTATAGCAATTTAAAGGTTGAGGTCTGTTTAGTAAATTACAGAGTTGATTTGAAAAGGTTATTAGAAGCGGGGGTACGTTTGGTAATTATTAGGATGTAATATGAAAGGGATTTCGAAGTCAGGGACTTAATGGTAACCTATGGACTTATTGTGAAAGAGTCTTGGATGCTGAGGGGCTGCTTTGTAAAATATGGCCTAATGTTGAAAGGAAATCAGATTGGAGGGACCAAAGGTGTTATTTGATCACAAAGTTTGTGTGATCGGGTATTAAACCCGTCACCTTACTCCACCCATGCTAACCCTAACCCTAAATGAGATATCCCCAGCCGCCACCCTCCTTATGCCTCCCATCACCTCCGGTCGTCGCCACCATGGAATCCCGCATCCATCGTTGTTATTTATCCATCGTAGCAACACCACTTCCAGGGAAGTAGCAAGTATCCGGGAGGTCCACTGAAGCCGGAGGAGCTGAACTTCACGGTTGTCGTTCGCTGCTGGTACACCGCCTAGGATCACCGAACATCCTCCATTCTTCTCCTTCTCTTTCTCTCGCCGCCATCGTTCCTGTCGCCGACAGTCGCACGTAGCTGGGAAAGAACCACCGTGACAGGCGATTGGACACCGGATGGGGGAAGCTGTCGTCGTGTTAGGAACGTAGCACCACCAGAAACGTCGCCGTTGCATCCATTCTGTGACCGTCGAAGGCTGCCTTGGTTATCGGGGCAGTAGGCAGTTCGTGGGGCGTGATTATTGTCGTTGCCGTTCACCAGTCGGGGTCATGACTCCCCACCCCCATTCCTTCTGTTTCCTACCACCGCCTATGCAATGGATTGCTGCTCCGGTCACCACAGGTGGGTAGCTGTGGTCGTTTTGTAACAGATTAGGTGTGTCGTTGTATCTTCAGTAGTAGTTCTTGTGTTGGGTGTTTTGTTGGCCGGAAAATGGAAAAGAGAACCACCATGGCCGCCAGCCATGGTGGCTGCCGCCATGCGCCACCGCCGGCCTCTATTAGGTAGTTGTGTGTGTGTATTTTAGTGAGTGGGTGTGTGTTTACTTGAGATTTAGCCTTGTAAAATGTAATTGGAAATGGAATAATGAGAAAGAAACCCTAACCACCATCGTAGGGTGGTGGCTGCCACCTCCTGCCGCCACCGGCCGCCATGTCGGGTGGCGGTGTGCTTTTCCTTGTTGTGTTGATTTGGTTGGGATTCTTGAAACCCTAATGGGCCTAATAAACCCTAAATTGGTCAAAGGACCTAGCTATTGGGCCTATTGGGCTGAGATGGGTTGGAAACCCTAATGCCATGAAACCCTAATTTGGGACTTATCAAGACCGCATCGGAATTATTTAATGAACTTAAAATATTAATTAATAATCATTGCAAATTAACCTAAGGCCATGTGGGACTTAATGGATTGAGTCCTTAATGGGTTAAGTTGGAAAACTTAACCCTAATCATCATTTTATGTGAAAACCCTAATTTCACTTGGGCCTTGAGTTGGGCCTTTCCATTGGGCTTTGGTAATTGGATTATTAATGGGCCATCCAAGAATAATCATATGGACTAGTATATGTTGATGGGCTTAGGGTAAGGCCCATGTGAGGGTTGGGCCCAATTTGGAAAATTAGGCCATAGATGGGTCATAGTTTGGGCCTTAATGATTATATGATATTAGGCCAGTAGAATGTCAAAGGTTGGACTGGAATAAATGGTTGGGCCTTAGAGTGAGACCATGTAAAGGTTTGGGCCCAATTTGGAAATTTGGGCCATATGTTGGGCCTTGATTCACAGATTGACCTTTGGGCCTTTGGATTGGGCCTTGAGCTTGAATCAAGCTAAGATGGGGGTAAAGTAGTCTTTTACCCCAAGCGTGGACTTATGATTTTGTGTTGAGACCCAATTATTAATTGGGTGATGTTTGATATTGACAGTTCGAGAATCTGTCAACCAGCAGCTGGGATTGTGTCTATGGGACTTCAGCAGTGTGAGGTGAGTTACCTTCCAGTAGTGGTGGGTATGCGGCCATAATGTCGGCGCACTAGTAGGAGTTGTATGTTAGATGATTGTCTTTGTAATATTCATCTGGGTTTGCTACTAGCTGATATGTTTATGTGCTAGCATGATATGTTATATGTGATAGTGGTAGTAGGAGGGGAATAGTCCCTGGAGTTCGGTTGTTAGGACCGAATGGTAGGTCAGCACCCCAGAATGGCTTGACATGGGTAGGTCGGCACCCCAGAACGGCTTGACATGGGTAGGTCAGGCACCCCAGAATTGACTGGCAGTATGTTTATAATATGTTATATGTGATAGTGGTAGTAGGAGAGGAATAGTCCCCAAGTTCGGTTGTTAGGACCAAACGGTAGGTCGGGCACCCCAGATATGCCTGACAATATGATTATGTTATGATATGTGTGGTAGTAGTAGTAGGGGGTGAAATAGTCCCCAGAGTTCAGTTGTTAGGACCGACGGGTAGGTCAGCACCCCGGAATGGCTTGACACGGGTAGGTCAGCACCCCAGAATGGCTTGACATGGGTAGGTCGGCACCCCAGAATGGTCGGACCGGGTAGGTCAAGAACCCCAGAATTGCCCGGCAGTATGTATGCTATGTGATTGTATGGTATGTGGTATGATGGGGGAACTCACTAAGCTTTGTGCTTACGGTTTTCAGTTTTGGTTTCAGGTAGTTCGTTTTCAAAGGAAAGGAGCCGGCTCGATCGCAGCGCATCACACTATATTTCCGCACATGAGATCTTGGGGATTAGACTATGATATTGTTTTATGATAACATGTTTTGATTATTTCTACATTGGTTTTGACATGGGATGTTATTATGGATGTTTTATTACTTTTGTTTTTATAATAACTTATTTTAAATGAAAATTTCAGCCTTGAATTTTGGGATGTTACAAGTTGGTATCAGAGCCTTGGTTTGAGGGATTCAGGCACACTCTCGGGTGTGTCTGAACTCAAACTAAGGACTTGGTATGAAAATTTTCAAAAGTAAAAACTCTTTTATAAAAAGAAGCTTGAAAAGAATTTGAAAAGAGAACAGAACTTTGAAAAGAACGAAGTGTGTGATGCGTGCAATCAACCGAGCTCAAGTAAGTTTTCCCCAAAATCTCATACTTGTTATGTTATGATATGATATGATATGATATGATATGGTTATGAGAACTGCATGCTAGATTAGAGCTGAGGATCTAGGAGGATGCCTTATATGCCTATTGTATGTGCTTGTAGACGTGCATGCTAGTACTAATCAGTCAGTGATAGGATAGCATGTTTAGGTTATGCCTGATTATATGAGCCTTTGAATTGCATGTACAGATTCCTGATTAGAGGATAGAAAGGTTTCATTGGAATATGATGGTTAGATTTCCATTGTCTTAATGTTGTTTGCTTTGTGCTTTGTGGGACTCTTTGTGATGTGAGTTAGCTACTAAGTGAATATGTTAAGTCACATGGGACACAGGCCGGATAATCTCAGAGTGATAGACTTGACCCTATTGCGCAGCTCTTGTCTGAGTCCAACTGTTCTATGGATGGGTCTCTTACTCGAAGGATTATCTGATCTCTGTTGCATGTGGCTATATTCATAAGATAGCTAGTTGACATTACTGGGAATCTTTCAGCAGTTGAGGACTGGGTGAGTTCGGGAACCTAGGAAAGCCTAGGATACGTTTCAGTGGGTTAGTAGTGAGGTTCAGTGAGACTTGGGTGTACCAGTTTGAGGAAGTGACTTGGAGGATTCGGGAGGATTGTTGAGAAAAGTATGGATAGGTGTGGAAGGCAGTATTGGGCCCGTACTACTGAAAGCACAGATCCATACTCGAATCGGTGAGGGTCTTGGAGAATCTAAGAAGCTTTGGGGAGAAGTTTGTGGACAGAGGATGTTCCAATGTTGAAGCTTGGCCATTGGTAAGTGAGCTAGCAAGTGTGACAGGGTGTCTGACCCTGAAGGATATGAATTCCAAGAGGTTGCAGATGCGAGATTGATTTGGAGCACTTTGAGAAGAGAGGTTGGTGCTAGGTGCGTATAGTAGAGGGTTTCGGGAAGAGACCATTGACTTCTGATCATCAGGTGAAAGGACCGCGGAGCCGGAGTAAGTGCAGCACGTTCGGGAAAGTGCACAAGGGAGTTTGTCGCTCCAAGGGTCTAGGCTGCTACAGGTGTGGCAGGGTTGATCATGTCGGCTGAATATGATCAGTACTCCTCTAGAAGTTGCAGGTATGTCATCTTCTATTGCTACTAGATGGATGTTGGGGATACGTATCACTTTGGGATTGTGAGTAAGTTTGGATAAGTCAGATCTCGGGGCGGTTTTTTGCTAGTGTTTGGGTTATCAAGGATCATATATGCCATCCTGCATGCCGAAAGGTCCTTGATAAACCCACAGAGGGACGTATCTTGCGGAGTGGGTTCAGCGTGTACCGTTATCATTCCTGGTCTTTGTCGGGATCTGTGCAGGAGTATTATTTAGAGGATACTCGGTCAGGAGTAGAGCGATAGTTCTCCAGTGAAGTCAGCGTTCATTGATTCTATCATGGTTCAGGTATGGTCGACAATTGTCTATGGATGAACTTCGGAGTTCAAGGCACTACCGTTGCTAGGGGAGGACTGGTAGCATGAAGATAGTGGAGTCAGTTGCAAGTGTTAGGCGCATGGGTGTTCGGCCATTGGATGTTCAAGAGAATTGCATTTCTCACGTGGGTTACGTTCGGTTAGAGTTCAGTGGTGCTGCAAGATTGGAAGTGGTAACAAGGATTCGTCAGCCAAAGTGAAGATTAAGGTCTTCAGTAGACAGCATGGGAGATGGTCTGAGGTGTCAGACTGTACCAGATTCAAGAGTACTCTTCGAGATTTCAGAGGATGGGCGATCTTAAGGTTTAACTGGTAAGTGATCGCTAGCATGGGTAAGCACAGGTTGTCATCAGTGGACTATTAGGAAGTAAGAAGGATTGGGAATCCTTCAATTCTCACGTACCGTGAAGACTTAGTTGAATCTAAGTGGGGGAGAGACTTTTGTAAAGTTCTCCAAATACGAGTTATGGTTGCACGAGGTGAAATCTCTTGGGCACCTTGTCAACCAGAATGGTATTTTGGTTGATCCGGCTAAGATAGAGGCTGTGATGCAGTGGGAGATTCCGAGGTCTCCAACTGAGATTCGGAGTTTCCTGGGTCTAGTGGGTTATTACAGGAGATTTATATGGGACTTCTTCGAGATTGCGGTTCCTTTGACCCGACTGACCAAGAAATCGGTGGCCTTTCGTTTGGGGCCTGAGCAGCAGACAGCCTTCGAGACTCTCAGACAATAGGTTTCGGGAACCAGGATAGAGCTCCAGTTAGGATTCAAGTTCGGTTGTGTGTTAGGTCGAGTGCGTTTTCGACCAAGTATGGAAAGTGTTGTGAGTCTGCGTTTGTAGCCGTAGCATTCACTAGCAGCCAGATAGTGTTAGAGTGTTGTAAGTCTGCGGGTGTAGTCGTAGAATTCACTAGCAGACAGATAGTGTTAGAGTGTTGTAACTCTGCGGGTGTAGCCGTAGCATTCACTAGCAGCCAGATAGTGTTAGAGTGTTGTAAGTCTGTGGGTGTAGTCGTAGCATTCACTGGCAGTCAGATAATATTAGAGTGTTGTAAGTCTGCGGGTGTAGCCGTAGCATTCACTAGCAGCCAGATAGTGATAGAGTGTTGTAAGTCAGCGGGTGTAGCCGTAGCATTCACTAGGTTGGTAGATAGCATGAGTGCGTTGTTAGGACGCGGAAGGAATAGTAGTACCCACGAATTCAGGGGCAGCAGTGAGGATATGGAAATCCACGGATTGGATTTCGGAATTTCCTGGATAGATTGGATCTGGTTGAGCCAGTGATAAGACTGTAGGAACATCACTACAGTTATGAGATCAGGGAAGCAATGGACTGCTTAAGGACGTGTGAGATAAGGCTACTGTGACAACCGTCAAAATTCGAGTCGGTTCTAGATTTGACTAGACTTAGTTACACATATAGGCACTACGCATACTAGACTTAGTAACTAGAAGCTAAGTTGTAACCTACTAGAAACTTGGAAACAATTAGAATCAATGGATAGTGTACTTAGATTTCACATTGATATGTGAATTCTACATCTACTGAGCTATAGTGACTATCCATATTTGGGTCACTCTTTGACTCGAACAACATTTCATGAATCATATACACACATCATGCACTTGACCTAGAAGTAGAAGTTAGGTCAAAGTCTCATAGAAACTTAAGTCAAAGTTGAAGAGTAGGACTAGTATACTTGATTCCTCAATTTCGCTTGAATCTCGAAACCACTACATAGAATGCCAATAAACCGATAAAATAAGTTACAAACATTATTTATAACTATAAAAGAGTTATAATACCATAAAATAATTTGAAGTCTCAAAAATACAATTCACTTTGATATCCAAAGATTTATTAAACTCCAAAAACCCTAAAAACCCTAAAACCTAAATTTTATAAAGTTTAACATCAAGAATTATATAAAATTTTTTATGAAACTTATAAAATTATCTTAAAATAATCAAGTTGGGAAATATAATCAAGGAAATTATAGTTTAATGTACCAACATTTATCCTTATTTTATAAGTGGAAAATCAAGGATTTTATAAAACAATGTAAAGCTTAAGCATATTTTATAAAAACTTTAGAAATTTATAAAAATTGGGGGAAATGATTTGAATGGGATTTCTGAAAGAGAAATCCTCTCTCCTCCTCCAAAAAATCGGACTCATCCCCCCAATACACCATTTTCCCAAGTCATTAATCAATTTCACTCACCCACTCCATCTCTTTCTCTCTCACACTCCCTCACTTCATTTTCTCTCTATTCTCTTTTTCTCTCTCCCTCAACCATGAAATTCTCCAGAAAATGGGTCATAGAACACACCATGAACTCTAAATCTTAATCATCTTGAGGTGTTCTTAAAGGTAAACCCGAAAATCATTCATTTTCCTTCTCTTTTCCTTCAAGTTTTACTTGTTTTTCATGGATTTTCTCCATCTTCTACTCCATTCTAATGAAAGATCATGAACACATAAACATACACACACACAAACTCACGGTTTTGATGATGATGGTGGTAGGATTTCACCCAAAACAACATGCATGTTGTTAATGGTGAAATCCAAGGACCAAAACCTACGTCAAAATCAACATAATGCACTTTTCTACAAGTTTTGGGTAAAAATCACCACATGCACCCTAAGTTTTCTATAAAAAAACGATTTTTGAACATTTCAAACTCATTAATGGTCTTCAAAACAACATGCATGTGATGATCTTCAAGCTTAGATGCTTGATGATCAAAGTTTGTTGTTAAAAGCTTTCAAATATGTTAATGAAGGATTTATTTCCAAATAAATATCTAAAACTCATTTTCTGACCAAATCCGATTTTTCCCAGATTCCCATTAACAAAATGAGATGTTCTACAAATTTTCAGAAAATAATTCATTTTTCTCGAACTATTATAATTATTTCAATAATATATGTCAATAAATCATATAAATTACTTTATGAGGTCTATAAATCCTAGGTAAATTCGTGGATGACTTCTATGCTAAATAAAGACTTATCATTAAGTTTCATCGATTTTTGTTACTGTTTAACGTAGTTTTGAATTTTCTTTTTGTTTAGCCCCAATAAATCATAAAACCACTTTACACAATTTGAAAAGGCTATCTAATAATTTTCGCAGCTTCTACCCGAGGTTTACGACTCAGAACAATATTTTCAAAAGTTTTCATAATGGATTCCTATTTTTCCTTGATTTTGTGTGTATAATAGACTAAAAACAGGAAAAATAGTTCTACTCATCCAAAATTCATGACAATTTACCAGAACACCTTGTAGTACATTAGGATGATACATAAAAGTTTTGATGATTTTTCTCTTCTGTATACTATTTTTCTCCTATTTTCTAAGATTAAATACACTTAAATACACAAAATCGGATTCCAGTAGATAAAAATCACCTTTGAGATTTTTCCCAGATTATTTACACTGTAAATGAACTTTACAAAAATTTTGGTAATTTACTTTAACTGTTTAATAATTATTCTCCAATTAATGATTATTTAAGAGTATAAAACAAAGAAAAATCGAAAGACTAATTGAAAAATATCTTTTATATTTTTCACAACTTCTACATGTATAATAACAGTGTTACAAAAATTTTGGGCAACTGTGGAAACTGTTTTCTATTTATTTCAATTTTTATTCGAATAAATGCTCAAAAATCAAAATTTGGGTTAAATAGTTTGGAAATCCATTTTTATATTTTTCCCAGATTAAGTATGTGTAATAACACTTGTAAAAAAAAGTTTGGTGAATTTTTGAAACTGTTATCTATTTATTTCTATTTTTATAGAATAAATACACAAAAATTAGAAAAATTGTGTTAAACTTTTTGAAAACACATATTAATATTTTTCCTAGATTATGTACACTGTAAAATAGTTACACAAAAATTATAAGAATTTTTCATGATAATTTACTATTTTTCCATGATTTTATGATTATTCATGGAATTAAATGGTGAAAAATAGTTAGACAGATCAAAAATTGAAGGAAATTTATCTTAAGGTCTTTGACTTCAATTAAAACTGAAATGCAAAGTTTGGGAAAGTTTAGAAATAAATTGATTTAGTTTTGAATATTTAATCATTGGAACACCTCTAAAATGTTAAATATTAACATTTCAATAATGGAAATTTTCCACTTAAATTGTTATATAACAATTGATTCTTTGAAACTTAATTTCCACAGAAAAATGTTTGTAACTTATCAATATTAAATTTTGACACAATATTGACATAATTCTATTGTAGTAGTATGTATACTAGTGTTAGATTTCGATTAGAAACTCATTAGTGTGTAACATCGTTGTAGGAAAACGATAGTGGTACGAGTGGAGCGTAGTTCAAGGCACCATTTGCATCATCTCAATGCATTGTGAGTATTCACGCACTCCCCTATTTTTCGGTTTTTATGTTTTGGGGTGGAAAAGCATGTCCGAAAAGCTATTTATTATTCATTGTATTTAAAAGTGAATTGTATCAAACTTGATTGCTAAATTGTGCTATATTATGCTATGTATGTTTATGCATCTTGAAACATGAGGCCTTATCGTCTTAACTCCCTTCCCTTATACTTTACTCCAACCATTAACTCTTTGAGCCAATGGTCATTATGGATAGCGCTATTAGGAATTGACAACTCCTCACTCGCCCGATTGCTTGAGTGCATGATACCATATAATCTATGGAACGATAAGCATAGATCTTGATAGGGCATCCGTCATAGGCTTGGTTGGGAACTCATTGTTTGCTCATACACATACAAACTTGTTATTTATTATGGCAATAAACTCGTTTATCAATTATAGCAATCAACTTTGTTTCTCATTATAGCAATGAACTCTGTTTCACATTATAGCAATAAACTTGTTTATTAATTATAGCAATGAACTTTGTTTCTCATTACAACAACGAACTTTTATTACTGAAAAATTATATACATGTTTTAGCAATGAAATTGTTTGCTCCTTGTAGCAACGAAATTGATTGCTCATTTTAGCAATGAAACTTGTTTACTCGTTTGAGTAACGAACTTTATCTTCCATGAGAATATGAATGTTGCATCTTAATTGGGCAACATACTTTATCTCTCATGATGACAAAGAACTTTGTTTTTACAAACTTATTTACTCATTTTAACAATATACTTTTATTATTGGAAACTTTTATCAAAACTTTGATTTCAATTCATGGAACCAATATTATTTTGTTTATCTGTGAGTACTCACCAACTATTTTTATAGTTGACGCTCGTTTTATATGCTTTTTCAGGAATCATCGAGTAAGTGGCACTTAGGGACACTTCACTTTTAGGAGCATTCGCATGTGTTGTATTTCAATTTACATTGTAATTTCTTTTAAAAGTTGTTCAAACCCATCGTAAATTTGTAATGATTTTTAATACTATGGTTGGTGTTGTCTTTTAACTTTTGCTATGAAACCCTTTATACTGCCACGCCTCGTGTTTCCGCTTTAGCGGGGTGTGACAGCTACCATTGGTCAGGTAGCAATCACTTTTAGTCCTGGATTTGATGATGTTAGGATTTGATGCATGGACCCGATCGGTTAGATCAGAAGGATGTTTGAGCCACAATGGCATGATAACTAGTGGCAACTAGTTCCAAAGAAGGATTTCATTCAGTAGTCGTGTGAGGCGACTAATTAGGGAGTCCTTTGGCTCTGCAGCCGGGCTGGAACCCGATATTTCAGATGATTGGTGAACGAGTTGAGACCAGGCAGGTCTCGGTAAATTTTGGAAAGCAGCCATGTGGCAACATACTGCTTCAGGCAATTCAGAGTTCGGGCAGTTTCAGCATTTGCGTAGTGTTAGTATTTGTATTTTGGGTGGCAATTTTGGACGGAATAACGGATTGCTTGGGTTATGTTAAGTCAATCGCAGCGGGATTATCTAAGCCTTAGCCTAGTATAAGTGACCTACAGAGGTGATTGGGCTTGTGATCCAGATTTATAGTGGGAACCTCGAGTTATCGGACGTTGAGTAGCCATGTGAAGGACGAAGTGGACTGGATTCAACGATAATGATTCAGTATGAGTGGTCTTTCAGGGGTTTAGACCATCTCAAGACATCAGATTTTAGACGGAGTAGATGTGATCTTGTTGCGAGAAATTCGTTCACCTACGGATATTAGGGCTTTGCGAAGATTGGTCACGGCTACCCTGGGAAGGCTAGGGTGTGCCCAGGATGTTAATCATGTTACTAGAGTGGTTGGGCGTGTAAGGAATGGTAAGGAATGATTTCGAGGACGAAATCTAATTTAAGTGGGGGAGAGTTGTAACACCCCGTTTATTAAATAAATAAATAAATGTACAGAAGCCCAAAAATCAATAATAATTGAGCAAGGCGTTGGTTTCGAGGAGTTAAAAGTCACAATTCTAGAAGTTGGGGGTTAAAATGTAATTTTCGAATTAAATTGTATAGAAGTTTGAAGGTTGAGGTCCGTTTAGTAAATTACGGAGTTGATTTGAGAAGGTTATTAGAAGCGGGGGTACGTTTGGTAATTATTAGGACGTAATATGAAAGGGATTTCGAAGTCAGGGACTTAATGGTAACCTATGGACTTATTGTGAAAGAGTCTTGGATGATGGGGGGCTACTTTGTAAAATATGGCCTAATCTTGAAAGGAAATCGGATTGGAGGGACCAAAGGTGTTATTTGATTACAAAGTTTGTGTGATCGGGTATTAAAGCCATCACCTTACTCCACCCATGCTAACCCTAACCCAAAATGAGATATCACCAGCCGCCACCCTCCTTATGCCTCTCATCATCTCTGGTCGTCGCCACCATGGAAGCCCGCATCTGTCGCCGTTATTTTGCCATCGTAGCAATCCCACTGCAGGAGAAGTAGCAAGCATCCAGGAGGTCCACTGAAGCCGGAGGAGCTGAACTTCACGGCTGTCGTTCGCTGCTGGTACACCGCCCAGGACCACCGAACCTCCTCCATTCTTTTCCTTCTCTTCCTCTCGCCGCCATCGTTCCTGTCGCCCACAGTCGCACGTAGCTGGGAAAGAACCACCGTGACAGGCGATTGGACACCGGATGGGGGAAGCTGTCGTCGTGTTGGGACCGTAGCACCACCAGAAACGCTGCCACTGCATCCATTCTGTGACCGTTGAGGGCTGCCTTGGTCATCGGGGTAGTGGGCAGTTCATGGGGCGTGATTATTGTCGTTGTCGTTCACCAGTCGGGGTCACGACTCCCCACCCCCTTTCCTTCTGTTTGCTGCCGCCGCCTATGCAATGCATTGCTGCTCCGGTCACCACATGTGGGTGGCTGGGGTCGTTTTGTAATAGATTAGGTGTGTGGTTGTATCTTCAGTAGTAGTTCTTATGTTGGGTGTTTTGTTGGACGGAAAATGGAGAAGAGAACCACTATGGCCGCCAGCCATGATGGTTGCCGCCATGCACCACCGCCGGCCACCATTAGGTGGCTATGTATGTGTGTATTTTAGTGAGTGGGTGTGTGTTTACTTGAGATTTAGCCTTGTAAAATGTAATTGGAAATGGAATAATGAGAAAGAAACCCTAACCACCACCGTAGGGTGGTGGCCGCCGCCACCGGCCGCCATGTCGGGTGGCGATGTTCCTTGCCTTGTTGTGTTGATTTGGTTGGGATGCTTGAAACCCTAATAAGCCTAATGAACCCTAAATTGGTCAAAGGACTTAGCTATTGGGCCTATTAGGCGGAGATAGGTTGGAAACCCTAATTAGGGTTTGGAAAACCCTAATGCCATGAAACCCTAATTTGCGACTTATCAAGACCGCATCGGAATTATTTAATGAACTTAAAATATTAATTAATAATCATTATAAATTAACCTAAGGCCATGTGGGACTTAATGGATTGAGTCCTTAATGGGTTAAGTAGGAAAACTTAACCCTAATCATCATTTTATGTGAAAACCCTAATTTCACTTGGGCCTTGAGTTGGGCCTTTCCATTGGGCTTTGGTAATTGGATTATTAATAGGCAATCCAAGAATAATCATATGGACTAGTATATGTTGATGGGCTTAGGGTAAGGCCCATGTGAGAGTTGGGCCCAATTTGGAAAATTAGGCCATAGATGGGCCATAGTTTGGGCCTTAATGATTATATGATATTGGGCTAGTAGAATGATAAAGGTTCGACTGGAATAAATGGTTGGGCCTTAGAGTGAGACCATGTAAAGGTTTGGGCCCAATTTGGAAAATTGGGCCATATGTTGGGCCTTGATTCACAGATTGACCTTTGGGCCTTTGGATTGGGCCTTGAGCTTGAATCAAGCTAAGATGGGGGTAAAGTAGTCTTTTACCCCAAGCATGGACTTATGATTTTGTGTTGGGACCCAATTATTAATTGGGTGATGTTTGATATTGACAGTTCGAGAATCTGTCAACCAGCAGCTGGGATTGTGTCTACGGGACTTCAGCAGTGTGAGGTGAGTTACCTTCCAGTAGTGGTGGGCCTACGGCCACAATGTCGGCCCACTAGTAGGAGTTGTATGTTAGATGATTGTCTTTGTGATATTCATCTGGGTTTGCTACTACCTGATATGTTTATGTGCCAGCATGATATGTTATATGTGATAGTGGTAGTAAGAGGGGAATAGTCCCTGGAGTTCGGTTGTTAGGACCGAAGGGTAGGTCAGCACCCTAGAATGGCTTGACATGGGTAGGTCGGCACCCCAGAATTTTCTGGCAGTGTGTTTATGATATGTTATATGTGATAGTGGTAGTAGGAGGGGAATAGTCCCCAAGTTCGGTTGTTAGGACCGAAGGGTAGGTCGGACACCCCAGATATGCCTGACAATATGATTATGTTATGATATGTGTGGTAGTAGTAGTAGGGGGTGAAATAGTCCCAGAGTTCAGTTGTTAGGACCGACGGGTAGGTCAGCACCCCAGAATGGCTTGACACGGGTAGGTCAGCACCCCAAAATGGCTTGACACTGGTAGGTCGGCACCCCAGAATGGTTGGACCGGGTAGGGCGGACACCCCAGAATTGTCCGGCAGTATGTATGCTATATGATTGTATGGTATGTGGTATGATGGGGGAACTCACTAAGCTTTGTGCTTACAGTTTTCAGTTTTTGTTTCAGGTAGTTCGTTTTCAAAGGAAAGGAGCCGGCTCGATCGCAGCGCATCACACTATATTTCCGCACATGAGATCTTGGGGATTACACTCTGATATTGTTTTATGATAACATGTTTTGATTATTTCTACATTAGTTTTGACATGGGATGTTATTATGGATGTTTTATTACTTTTGGTTTTATAATAACTTATTTAAAATGAAATTTTCAGCCTTGAATTTTGGGATGTTACATTTATGGTGTACAATACTATTTTCCGAATACAAGAGTACAAAACTAAATAATTATTTCTACTCTACAAGTTATACATACAGTTTCAAGTACAAGAGAACACTACAACACTATACGTAAACTAGTTAATACAGGGTTGTGAGACACTACTTCAATTGTATCCACCAGGGTACGGAACTAAATCCTATACAATATAACCAGAGTCTCCTGGAGGGAGAGCGTGAGATTTGTGTACTGACAATCCGACATCTGAACTGCTAGCTACAGTTAGGCCGACAGAACTGGGGTGACAAATGTCATAACGTTACCGACGCCTGAAGAACGTCGTAGAGGTCACTAGGTCATATCAAGCATGGTTATACGAAACTTACAACAGTATAAACTAAAACATTTGTTTACCGGACTTCAACTCTTCAATTTGTTTTATTTTAATTAATAGAACTACTATACACTACAACTGGGGCATTCCAGGGAATACAATACATGGTTTTATTTTGAGTAATAATACTACTATACCTTACTAGTGGTAACCAGGGTTTTCATACAGATTACATACAAAGGTTTTCATACAGTACATTTCTTTACATAACTACTGGTCGTATCCAGGGATTTCATACAAGAGTTTTCATACAAAACAATACCATGCAAAACAGCTGGTGATATCCAGGCATACACACAAAGATATTCATTTACAATTATAGAATACTGTAACAAACATACATTTTGGTCTTAAGGCCTAAGACTACTTTTCACTAATAAAGAAAATATTGGATTTTCTTGAGAAACATACAAACATTTTCACAGGTTCAAAGACAAGATTTCATTACAAAAATATACTTATGAACTCACCAACTTAAATGTTGATACACTTTCAAAACCACTTGTATTCTCAGGGAACCGGTAAACATGTACACCTGCAGGTTTTGAGAAGACGGAGCTTTTAGAGTCGCATCTTTTATACTTTTGTTATACATTTTTGATGTCATACAAATTATGTATTGAACAGATGTAAATACAATATTCTATCAATGTAATGGTTGTGTTTGCTTTGATTACTATTATACAATTGTTGTGATACTGTACATGACGTCCTCCGCCCACGAACGTTTCCGCCGTTTCGGTTTGGGATTTTGATATAATCAGTCCTCGTTAATTTAATTAGTCTCTTCTTATTACTAAATTAATTCTAAATTAATTCTTGATCAATACTAATTAAATAATACGATTTCTCAATTAATATATTATAATTATAATATATTAATAAATCATAAATAACCTTTTTCTCAAATATCCTTCATATCAAATTGCTCTGGTGAATGCAACCCAAAATGGACCATGCTACTCTCGGGTCAAGTACATACCAATTATAGCTATGGGCTTAGACACCTAATCCAACATATAATATACATATATTTCTTATTTTCAACCGTCATAGTTTTTGTGTCATATCCTTTGAAATATATGTCATTGAAACTTAGCAAGTTTCTATTAGACTTTGGAAAAAATAAGGCATTTTCTATTCAAAAGTTCGTACCATTTGGTAATATAAATTGGGCGTTCTCAGTTCCCTCTATCAAGTCTGCAAGACCTGATATTGTATCTATGACTGTTTTTGTTGGTACTAATTTTGAAAAATATTTCTTTGATTTCAAAATAGTATGCGTGCTACCACTATCAGCTATACAAAGATCTCCAACCTTTTCTTGGTGTTGTGCTCCAGTTGGACTCATATTAAACTTCACATATGAAAGAAATAATAAGCCAATAAACATAATCACAATAATTATTATAAAGAAAGTTCATTTATTGTAGGAAAGACATTACATGAAAAACAAAGGAAGGAAAAAACAGGTTTACAAGAACAATAACATAAATTTTGAGTTTATGTCTTCCATGTCATTGCAGAAATCAGCAACAGTTAGCGGAGTGCATTCAACATTAACAATGAGGTTTGCTTCTTTTCCTTTTCCTTTAATGGACTCTTGATAAAGTTGACAAAAATGTGCAGGTGTACGACAGGTCCTTGACCAATGGCCTGTGCTACCACATCAATAACATGAACCATCAAATTTTTGTGATGTCCCAACATCATGCCTTGCCACTTTGGCCTTTTCTTGTGTATGGATATTGTTTCTTTGTGAAGATTGGTAATTATTCCTTTTCTGGCCTCGACCACGATTATTACCTTGTCCATGGCCAAAATTATGGTGTAACATCCCAAAATTCAAGCCGAAAAATTTCATTTTTGATTAATTAATTCATAAAACATTTATTAGAAAATATTGTATAAACACGTCATCTCAAAAAAACCAAGTATCATGTTTAAAACCCACAACATAAACGAATGTCATATCAGAGTACAATCCCAGTGAACACCATGCGGAAAATCATGAGTGTGTGTGATGTCATGCTACGCCGCCGGCTCCTTCCCCTTAGACGAAGAGGTACCTGAAACCAAAACTGAAACCGTAAGCACAAAGCTTAGTGAGTTCCCCCATCATACCACATACCATACAATATCATCGGTATCTTTCAACCGGTAACCATTCATCGGTATCTTTCAACCGGTAATCATTCATCGGTATCTTTCAACCGGTAACCATTCATCGGTATCTTTCAACCGGTAACTGGGGACTATTCCACCCCCTACCACTAACATACAATACAAGATATAAGCATACGGTCAGGCATATCCGGGTACTGACCTACCCCTCGGTCCTAAGGACCACTATCAGGGAAACTATCCCTACCATGCACGTAACATATCATACAGATATAACTCATAACCAAACACATAACCATACCAAGATGAATATCACAAAGACAATCATCTTCTAAATACTCCTCATTGGTGGGCCGGCATTGTGGCCGTAGACCCACCCCTACTGGAAGGTAACTCACCTCGTACAAGTGGCTGCTGATAATCTGTGCGGGAAACCTCCGTCCGCTGCTGCTCCGGAAATCCTCCGGCTACAAACCTCATAAACACTCAGTTAGAAACTGATCTCTATACTTAGGGTAAAATGACCATTTACCCCCAACCAAGTCAAGTCAAAGTCAAAGTCAAATTCCAGTTGACCCGACTCGCCGAGTTGGGTCGTCAACTCGCCAAGTCCCTCACTCTCTACTCGTCCTCATCCGTGACCTACTCGTCGAGTTGGGCCGTCAACTCGACGAGTTCTTCTCTCATTCGAACGCCCCATGAAAACTCATCCGACTCGCCGAGTTGATGAACAACTCGTCGAGTTGGCCTTTATCTGATGAACCAGATCTGTCCTCAACTCGCCGAGTTGATGAACAACTCGCCGAGTTCTAAGGAGATTGCCTTGGACTCGTCGAGTCCGTTCATGCACTCGCCGAGTCCCATGAACTTCCAGCACAATGGCTTAGTCTAGAACGTTGGGTCACTCCCTGGGACCCCCTTAAAACCTTTCCACACTCAACTGGGTTCTTTTGACCCTCAACAGAAAGGGCAAAACCCTTAGACTCGTCGAGTTCAATAGTGGACTCGCCGAGTTGGTCACGTCCATACCCTAAATCTTTGCTTTCTGATGTACATCCTTTGATCAAAAGATAGATCCAAGCTTCTACAATCGATCTAACACGTAAAGTTACAACCTTTACGTGCTTGCATGGGACTTTGAGCTCAAAAGGACATAAAACAAGCTCATATGGCACATGGAACCTTTCATGGGTGCAAAAGCAACCCAAATCTGCCTAGTGACTCTTTGAATGATGTCATTCAGAAGCTCAAACCCCCAACTACGTTTGCAAACATGGTTGGCTACCAAAATGGCTCATAAAAGCCCTAAATCTTCCCAAAGAGGGATCTAACAAATGAAAGAGCAAGGTATAGACTTTATACCTTCTGAAGACTGCAAATGATGCTCACAACTGAATCCCTCTAGCCTCCTCTTGATCCTTCAAGCTTTTCCTTCTTCCTTGAACCACAAAATCACCAAGATCACTCTAAATGCCTTAAAACTCTTCAATAACGGCTAGGGTTTGCTATGGGGGTCTTCTGGGAGTAAATGGGACGAAGGAGGCCGAGTTAAGGTGTTTAAATAGGGTGCACACCCCTGGATTAGGGTTTTTGTCCAAACAGGGTCTACTCGCCGAGTCCGGGGACCCGACTCGCCGAGTACATCACTTAAACCCCGCGTCCCATCCCGCTTCTACTCGGCGAGTTGGTCCTTCAACTCGCCGAGTCCAAGACCCAAAATGCTAAACATTTAAAGATTTGATAAAAAGAATACGTACCAAGAACCAGGTGTTACATATGGTTCTGATCATGGCTTTGGTTTCGATTAAAATAGCCACAGCCTCATCCTCGACCACGACCACACCCTCGTCTACGTGTATTGTTTCAATAACCATTAGTATTTGTAGCATTTGCTTCAGGAAGTGCTACTGATCCCGTTGGACGAGATTCATGGTTTTTCATCAAGAGCTCATTGTTTTGCTCTGCAACAAGCAGACATGCATTCAGTTCATAATATTTTGTGAACTTTTGCAACCGATATTGTTGCATCGTGGTAATGTTTGTTGCAAGAAATGTGGATTAAGTTTTCTCCAAAATATCTTCATCAGTAACTTCTTGTCCATAATACTTGAGTTGTGAACATATTCTAAACAAAGCTGACTTGTATTCATTTACTTTCTTGAAGTCTTGAACCTCAGTGTTCTCCATTCATCTCTAGAATTTGGAAGTATAACTTCCTTTTGATGATCAAATCTTTCTTTCAAGAGATTCTAGAGAATACTTGGATCAGTAATATCAAGATATTCAAATCTCAACATTTAATCAATATGATTACAAAGGAAAACTTGTGCTTTCGCCTTGTCTTGTGCCAAGCAATTATTAAATTCATATATAACATTTGAGATTCCCATGGACTCGAGATGAATTTTTACATCTATCATCCATGGCACATAGTTTTTCCCACTAACTTCAAGTGCTGCAAACTCGAGCTTTGCAATGTTGGACATATTGTAACTATAAATTTAAACAAATTAACAAGATGAAAATTAAAATCTATTTATTTCAATGTGTATTACACGAAACAGAAGCGGGAGAAGAATCATCCCATACAATACTAAGAAAGGATAAAATAAATCAGGATAAAATAAATCCGGTGTGAGATTAAAAAATAGGAAGCTAAATGTTATAGTCATTATAGTTGCGATAATCACAACCAGATGGATCATCTTAATCTTAATAACCTTGAAAAGTGAGAGAATTTACTCTCTTTTTTTGGTAGAAAGAAATATGATAGTGATGTTATTTATAGTAAAAAAATAGCCATTGTTTTTTCTATTTATGGTTTGGGTTAACTTGCACATTTATCCTAACTCTTTTTTCTTAATTCGGATCATCCCTAAGATATGTTTTTATTGCTTCTTTAGTCCCTGACCTAGTTTAAATGACTCTTCTACCCTTATTTATTTATTAAATTTTTCTTCATTTATTTATAATCAAATTATTATTAGTTAATAAAAAAAGTATAACCAAAAGGCTATAAGACCCGCCAGAGACATCCTATTGTTATCCTCTCGTTACCATCTTTGCAACTCTCTTAATCTTCTTCTCACGTCGCTCCATTGTCGTTGACGTTTCCTGACCCTCGCCGGAGTCCCCGGAAAGACCATCACTTCTTCCCCTCTCCCTACAAAACTCGAAATCCAGTTTTTCATGGTGTAACCACGATGCCTTCCATCAAAATTGGCGCACAACAACCATCACAGAAACATCAAGAATCGGGGCCACCACCACCATCGATGACGTGAATCTAAGCCCCCACACCACTATCGCTGCATTTATCTAAACCTTGTTCGAAAATCGTTTCAGATACCCCGTTAAATTAGAGTCACTGCCACCAAAAATCGTTACTGAAAACGGTGTGTTCCAAAAATTCTTGGGCGTTTCAAAAACCCTGTATTTGATTTTGATTTCGGTTTCATAGATCGATCGTCGGTTCCTAAGGATTCGTTTTGCTTTCTGAAATTTTATGAACATCTTCAACATTTGGTTTCTAAAAGTTTTGGTTTTCATTTGATTTCTGAAAAAGTTGGTTTCTGAAAATATATGCAATCAATTTTATAAACAGCTCCAACATTTGGTTTCTGGAAATTTTGATGTTCATTTGGTTTCGAATCCGTTTTTCAAGAAGACTACCCCCAAATAATGATGCACTTTTATGAACATTTGGTGTTTTTGTTGAAGGAAATGGTGTTACTATTGAGGAATCTACTTCATTCCCTAAAGAAGCCATTTCCAACCCCTCGTGTTAATGTTCAGAGATGTGATATTTTTGCCTTCTAAAGTTCATTGATGATGCTCATGGTTTATGATTTTCTTTGATCTATCAAATGGAAAAACCATATATCAGTCTTATTTTTCCAGATTTGTTTGTTTAGTGACTAATGGATTTATGTTGGAGTTCGAATTATCCTAAGAAAAAATTGAAGTTTTAATTGGACCAAAAAAATTACAAGTCTTGCTAAATTGTCATGTTCTCTTGGTTTTAGATTTGTTTTGTATAATTTATCTGTTTCTTTTTTTTTTATTGCATAATTTTGCATCTGGTAAAATAAAGGGGGGTAGGAGGGCGGTCTTGCCAGATAATATGAAGAGGGTGGTGATGGTTCGAGGGAGGGTGAGGGCAGGGGATGGGAGAAATGAGGTGATCGACCCATATGTTTAATTATAAATTTTCTTTTAATAATAATAATAATAATAATAATAATAAAAATATGACAAAGGGCAAAGTAGTCTTTTTAAGAGTGACAGGGATCACAAACGCACCAATTGTAAGGATCTTTCAAGTTAAGACCCAAAATGAAATTTACCCTAAGCCACATGGATCATTCTTTTATATTTTAATAGAGTATTATGAGAGTACCGTTTATTTTTTAAATAAAAAATGATTTGATGTTTAATAAAAAAAACCAGGTTATCTTTTGGTGGTCATCTAGCACTCACAAAGTCAGTAATCGGGAATCTTCCCACTTATTATCTCTCATTATCCAAATCGCTTGCGGGGATATTGGAGAACCCAAAAAAAATGAGGAGAGATTTCTTATAAGGGAGACATAACGAAAAGAAGATGATTCATTGGGTTGTGTGGGAAAAGGTAGTGCCTACCAAATCTACTGGTGGTCTAGGTGTCAGATTAATTTGTGCACTAAACGCTGGTCTAATAGTAAAATAGTGTTAGTGATTGAAAAAGGAAGCATCATCTCTCTGCTGTCGAGTCATTATTGGGATCCATAACTTACACACAAAACCACATGATCACCTCACAAATAAGTCTATCACTGGTGTATTGCAGAACATAGTGAACACAAAAAAAAAGATCTAAAGAACCATGGAATTACTGTAAGTGATGTATTCAAATTGATGGTTCAATCATGTGAAAACTCTCGATTCTGGAACGATAAGTGGATTCATGAGATACCTTACAAAACTAAATTCCCGTCCCTATATGCATTAGAATCTAAAAAGAGATGCATAGTGATAGATAGTTTTCATAGCAAGGAGTTTATGGGTAATTGGACTCATCCCCTGAAAGATGTATGACTGTCTCTGATTTGATTGAATTTCGTAAATGCATTTCATAGATTTGTCTAACTCATGGTCCTGATTCTTGGAGATGCTCAATTTCAGCCAATCGGAACTATACTATTCAGGTACTAAGTCGTAGAATAGACAATTCTACCCATGTAAGTCCACATAGCTTGCAGATCATATGGTGTAATGTAGTGCCTCTTAAAGTATTTTGTTTTATATGGAGAGTCGTTCAAAGGAGAATTCTTTCATTGGTCACCTTAAGAAATACAGGTGGTATCACCAATACAATTGAATGCAGTTTGTGTATTGCTAATGAAGAAGACACATAACATATACTTGTGATATGTCTGTTTGCGGTAGAGGTGAGGAAGTTGATTTTTGAGTGGTGTGGTATTGTCGACATCTTAATCAGCAATGTGAATGAGTTGACAAACTTGGTGAATAATAGGAGACAAAGTACTAAATGGAGGAAAAGACTCATTGTTATATGTTATGGCCTCATGTGGAACTTATGGAAATGTTAGAAAATTAGTCTATTCTCACAGGTGTTCACCAAACCATCCAAAGTGGCAGAGTAAATCATGTCATTAACATACTATTCGTTGAAAAGAAGTGTAGTTGTAAATCAATCAAGTAAGAACAATACGATCAGAGTAAAAGATAAACGTAGACCACACGATGTAAATAATGTCTGTTTGGATCAATAAGCTTTCAAAAGAATACAGAGTGTTTAGACAATTACAACGAAGTTCTTATCTAACTCTAGTACTGTTCACCTATTTATAGGGAACCAGAAAGCGAAAAAAATACAAGGGACTAAGTATACTGGACTTCGAACACTAAAATGCCCTTGTAATAAGATTACAAACTATCAAAGCTAACAACGAAATTCGACACCTCACAACTAAATTCGACCTCTACATTCTCCCCCTTTGTGAGCTATGACGAATCAAGTTATTAAAATCTTCGCAGTCTGATGGATAACTCTTCTGATCTCAGCATACCAGTTAACAAGCTTTCGAATCTCAACTTTATCTTTCTCATTGTTCTTGGTACAAATGTTAATTCGAACCAGAAGATTTGTGTAGTGAGGTGTTGTAAACCTTTCAACATCACACACTGGGAACATGAATTTTGAATTATTTCCCTTTTTGTTCTTTCCAACGAAAACAATTCCCAAAGGCTTCAAGCTGATCTCTCCATCTTCAAAGTTTTTCAAACTCGCCTTACTCACATGAACAGTTTGAGGAACAGATACCTCTTTGTCCAAAGACTTAGCCAATTCGATATATGTTAAAGCTAATGCTCCATAATATCCATCAATGAAAACTTTCAAAAGAGCAAAACCATTCAGAAAGTCTTCTTTGTTTGTAACTTGTAGCTTCGAAACATGAATGTAGAAGTGATTAATCGAGTATGAGAATCAAAAGCAGAGTAAAGATGAACACGAGAAGTAAATAAGGTCTGTTTTAAGCTCTCATTACTTCCAATGAACACGAGTACAAAATGATAATAGAAATGGTAAAACTCTATCTTCTACTCTATGTTCAGCTCCTATTTATAGGAGGCTGAAAGTACAAAAAATACTAAGGCTAGACGTTCACGCTTCGTAAAAACAGATGCCTTAGTAAATACATAATGAACATACGAAAAAGACAATTACACAGACTTCGACATATTACAATAAAATTCGACTCTACAATCTCCCCCTTTGTAATCATGTCGAAATTCTCAATTCGTGATAATTTGTGCAGCAAAATGCATCATCCTTCGTATCTCAGAATAGCATGTTATAATCTTCCTTAACTCCATCTTATCACCATCATTGTTTTTCTTGCAATTATTCATACGAACACTGAAGTTCGTATATTGTGAAGTGGTATATCTTTCAATCTCTAAAGTCTAAAACAAAAACCTCTTAGCTTTGCCATTCTTGTCTTTTCCATCAAATACCATTCCAAAAGGCTTTAAGCAAATCTCCCCATCAGCATAATTCTTCAATTCAGTTTGAGTCTTCGACAATTCCATTGCAACTTTCACTTCCTTTCCCATTGCTGATGCTAACTCCACATCAGTCAATGCCAGACAATCATACTAATTGTCTATGAAGATTTTGATATGCCCAAGACCAAGCCTCAAAACGTCTTTGTCAGTTCCCTAAAGTTGCAAAACCTCTATCTCTTTCAGAATCAATGCAACTTGAATAAGATCATTCAAGTTCATTAGAGGGAAATTAGCAACTGAGAAATCACACATTTGATTGTTCTCTCTTACAGCATGATACCGAAAGTTTTGTATCATATTCTCGAACATCACATCATTCGTTATGCTGACAACTTTCTTGATCTTCACCAAAGACCATATCTCTTCTGGTTCTTTTCTAACAACTGCATGAAACCTAAGTTTCATATGAATAAAATCTTCCTCATTATCGAACTTCTCAACAACCTTGTACTGAGCCATGATAAACATCATTTCGTTTACTGGGAAATAAAGCTGACTCATATCAGTGTTAGTGATAGAGTAGCTTCTCTTTGGTTTCTTCTCAAATGCATACATACGATTGTAAGAAACTCTTGCTTCAATATTCTCATAACTGTACAACTTCTTTGGATCTCCCTCTTCCATACCAGGTGGATCATTTTCACAAAGTCTCAGTATGCTCTGTATTTGCCTTTGCATATCCATTTCAGCTTCAATTTTGGCCTTTTTTTCTTCCTTCGTTTTTCAACCACAATCACTTTTAGGGGTGTTCAAAAATATCCGCATCCGAAAAATCCGATACGAAAATCCGAAAATCCGATCCGAAATTATCCGAAATTTTGGAAATCCGAATTTTCGGATATCCGGTATTTCGGATTCGGATACGGATAGTCATATTCTGAATTTTCGGATATTTCGGATATCCGATATCCGAAATATTTAATTTTACAATTATTTTTTTTATCTCAAAGAGGAATATTTGGGAAGAGTTGGGCATTTGTGTTTTTGTTTATTAACTTTAATCGAGCATGTTTCACTGCTAATTACGTTTTTTTTTGGAATTTTTGGGTACTAAATTTATTTTATGTTTTTTCGAGTGAAATGTATGTATAATTCCATGTCATGTTTCTGCCAAGTTGAGTACATTAGATTTTAACAATAAACAAATATGAATATTCAAAAATGAAATTAAATAGTGCCGACCTTTTAACCTTTAAAAGTATCTAACGCAATCAAGTAATGTTACTCTGTCTACTTTTTAATATGTGAAACATATTGATTATATATTTTTTGTTTGATTTGTTTAACCGTTTTGCTAACATAAATACATATCATAAGCAATAAATTAATATTTCACTTCATGTGTTGATTAGTATTATGAAAAGACATTATTATTTTTTACGACCCTTAAAAAAAACTAAATGAAGTGAAAAATATTTGATTTATAGCTACAAAGTAACTGAAACATGCTTCATTTTGTAATCCAACATATTTTTGAAGGGTCAACATTTTCGGATATCCGGTTTAATATCCGAATCCGTATCCGAAATTTCGGATATCCGGATTTCGGATATCCGAAATTTCGGATACGGATTCGGATGTCAATAAGTACTATCCGAAATTTTCGGATATCCGGTTTTGAACACCCCTAATCACTTTCCCTTTATCTTTTACCCCTTCTGAAACTTTTGGCATTGACGAACTTGAACTCCCTCCTTCAGTTGTCGAACCAATAACAATTCCCTTCAGAATGGGTCTTGTTGTTGTCTTGATTGCTTCTGTTGTATTTACTTTTGGGATTATAGGAATTGTAACTTGAGTAGATGCAACTTTCGATACTTCACCAGTAGTAGTTACAATCTTCTCAATCATTTTCGGCTTATCATCCCCTTTTGGAACTTTCGAAGGTTTGTCTTCTTGAGTTTTCTTTTCTCCCCCTTGCACCCCTATGACAACAGGTGGGGCACCAGTTGGTAACATATGAGCAAACTTCGAAATAGGAGCAACAGCCTTCTGAATGGCTTGATCCAAAGAATGTAACTTCTTAGTTAAAAACTCAGGAGTTAAAAACGAATTAGGAGCAGGCTTCGACACTAATTATTTTAATTCCCCAAGCAAGACACCCATCTTTTCGAAATTTTGAGAATCAGCTTTATCCTTTTCATCAAACTTTGGAGTTAAATATTGATACCACTCAACTATCGTTCGGGCAGCAGCAACAATAGTATCAACATTCGACTGGAGTGTCAAATAATTTGAATTCAGCTCATTTAGTTCTTTGGAAATCTCAGCCTTCAGCTCTTCAAGTTTTCTATTTACATCTTCCCGAACTGTCTTGACATCTTTAACAAAAAGAACATGTCGTTCTTTTGTTGCCAAACGAAGATCTTTGAGTGTAGAGTTAAACGAATCCGTCTGAGCTTTGACCCTCAATTCGTTATTTTTATCCATAACATCCATTTGTTTTTGCATACGAAGCTCCACAGCTTTGAGCATCACATCAACTTCAATCCCAGACACTGAGTTCTTTGAACCGGAATCAGCTTGTGATTGAAGAATAGCATTGAGTTTTCGATTTAGGATCTTGAACTGCTTACCAGACATCAACATGTGATCTGGTATATCCTCTTCTTCCGAATCGAAATGGATATCATCAAACGTTCCTCCGAAACCTCCACCATCAGTTTCTTCATCGAAATTTGGTTTTGGTGGATCGGTTGATTGTGATGGAAATAGTGTAGTAAAGGGTTGGTTTAAGACTTGGTACGAAAGTTGGTGAAGCATTTGTAGTGGAAACAGGTATAATAAATGGTGGAAGTGAAACAAAGGAACTGGTAATAGGTTCAGGATTACCTTGAGAAGATAGAGGAACACTCACCACAACATTTGCATCCGTATTAGATACGTTTGCAATAATTGTAGAAATTGGAACCGTTGCAGGAATGGGTTTGGATACAACAATCTCGATTGGAACTGTTTTTGTTGGAGTCGAAACAGTTTCTATGATGAGTGGTTGTGAGACTTTTGGAGAATTCGAACCCAAAGGAGATTCTGGAACTATCTCACTATCGGATGACTCTGCACGAATAACCATCTTTCGTTTCTTCCTCTTCTTGTTGATATGCTTCGCCACAACCTCAGCTCTTTGCTTCTTGGAGGATGGGGAAACAGGTGTAGGAATTTCACGAACTTTCACTCCTTGGTGGTTAAGCTGAGGTTTACGAACATTTGGAGACTGATCTTTTGATGAAGTTCGTTTCTGATATGTGAATGTCCGTAATCGTTTGAACACCCCTGATTTCGAAGGGATGAATTCATTCGAAGATTCAGGAACAACTTTCTCCTTAGGCTTCTCAGTTTCACTTGCAATCTTCTTAGGAGACTTAGTCTTAGATTGTTTCGTAGGACTTTCGTGAACAACAACCTCTTCAGGAACCTTCTTTGACTTCTTCGACTTTTTGGATGAACCGTCATCACTGATTTTCAGCAAAACTCCAGTTTTGATTGAAGGATTAATATGTTGCAAATATGCCACCAACACAGAATTTGTGGGATCAACCTTCTTCAACATCCCATCAGGAATTCGAGCAACATTTGGGAATTCGTCTAAATCATCTTCAACATGCTTTGGAAAGTGATACTTTGCGAATTCTGCCTTTGCCTCATAAGCAGGAACTGGAATACCTTCTTTCTCATATACATACTGAAGAACCAAGCTCCAGTAACGTGCACACGAAATTCCTTTCACCACATTCGTGTTCTCCAAACTCTTGATAAACTCTTTCCAAAGCTGAGTAGCATAATATACATTGAAATCATAGTGAAACCCTGCTACCATACCATAAACTTCTATTCTCCCCTTATCCAGCCCTACACTTCGCCCAGTTAAGCAACAAAGGTATATTCCAAACAGAAAATTCCATATGCAAGGTAGACCAAATTTCTTGAAATCACTGATCTTAACGAGTGGAGGTTGATGACCCATCTCGTTAAACATAAACATGAATTGATCAGCAGTAGGTTTAAAGAATGGAGGGGAATTTGGAATTACCAAGATTTGAGTAAACAACTTCTTCGAGAGACGAAATCGCTTTTCATTCACTAGATTGAATGTGATAAGATCAGTGGATTTGTTGTAAGAAGCAGTGGAGCCAGCCATTGATGGCCATGACAACGGAACTTCAAAAGCATTGAACATTGCAGTTGCAAGACCTGAATGTTTAAGAGAAACAATCAACATCTTGAGTTCTTCTGGATACAGTGACACATCTCCTTCAACCTGATAGTCGGTACTTTGAATCTTCATCAGTGGTTGAGAAACAACTTCTTCAGTAGTGGAATTTGGATCAACCGCCATTGATTAGGGTTTTGAGAACTTCTTGAAGAACAGAGAAAATTAGGGCTTTTTGAACTTCTGAAAATTTGAACATGTAATTGTAAAAGGAGAGTAGAATTTCCTTTTATATGTAACCCCTATTGAATTCCAAACGTTTTCTGGAAAGAGTAAGCCACGTTTGTCCTAGAAAGTCGCACCACTAGCCGTTAAAGCGCCATGTGTCACACCCCCGAACCAGACGGCGGAAATGTCCGAGGGCTTGCGTGACTTAAATTGAAATATCATCACAATGAATATACATGAATCGTAACACATTCATCACCAAACATTACATAGTACAACTGACATTTTTTACATCGAGTACAAGGTTTACATTACATGATTTCCAAATATAAAGTGTTTGGTGATTAGCAACTACAAAAGAAACTTTCAACACACTCGATGCTTCCTTGTCTAACGATTACCTGAGAATAAAAGTTATTTTGAAAACGGTCAACATATATAATGTTGGTGAGTTCATAAGTGTGTTTGATGTAAAGTAGTTTATGTCATTCGTAAAACCCAGAAAATTCGATATTTTCTGTATTAAAACGTTTCTTGAAAATGTGGTGATGATCATGTAAGTATATGCATGAATGATTTCAAGACGTGAATAAAGGGGAAGTTTTGCATTATAGTTTTTGAAAGTACAAATGAGCAAGATTGGTTTCCCCGGAAAACCCGATGTTTCCCGATAAAAAGTTATGATTGTTTTGCATTATTGTATCGTTACATCGAATGAATATGATTTCCCTTGATTAATGATGTCGGATATCTACGTGAGTCGTTATAACCATGCATGATAATGACTAGTTCGTCTGTCTTGGTATTCTAATGAACACCGAAATTTGATCTTAAGACTTTGTCACCCTGGACTGGCCGAGTCTAACTGTAGCGAATAGCTTAGGTGTGGGGGAGTCACCCCCGTATAGATCTATACACAAACTCCCGCTCTCCCTCCAGGAGACTTTGATTACAACTACAGACTACGACCGACACTTATTGGTGTCACCCGTTATTACTCACTCGATCCACATGAATTTGATTAACCTTGATTAATGATCTTGATTTTTGTTTACTTGAAGAGAAGGTAAGCCTAACAGACGAGGAGAAGAGGACTATTAGGCCCTACTAATTTTGTATGTTATTTACGGCTGTCGAGCATACGAAAAGCGCGTTGGCCCATTTCGCATATGATTTATTTGGACCTTACTAGTAATGCTAATGGGCCACTGAGGCCCAATAGCATGTAAAAACCATTGAGGGTCCCTTAAGCATGTAATTGGGTCACAGGAGGCCCAATAAGATGTATTATTTATGTTGGGCCCAAAAGCCATGTTAATGAGTCACGAAGGCCCATTAAGCATGATTAGAATCTCTCAAGCCCAACCATTTGTACGTTTACTTGTGTTGTATAGTATTAATGTTGCGAGTTGTTTAATCGATATGTCGTATAAATCACGAATTTGTTTTATAACGATTTATAGGTTTATAAAAATAGTTATTTTTCTATTTACAACCCATAAGTTATAAAGTTTTGTATATTTTGACCCAATTATTATTATTATCAACATAATTGACCAAAAACATTAGTTTGACCTATTCAGCCCCTTATTTTGTAAAGTTGGCAATGTTTGCCATTTTTATAAAAAAATGACATATTAGGTCCTTGAACTATTTTTCTTGACATCTTTGACCCAAACACTTATTTAAATAATGTTTTAAGCCCAAAAGTAAATTTTAGAAAGTTTAAAAGAATTGTATTTTAGTCCACCTTTTTCGCAATTTTTACACTTTTTACCCAAAATCCAAAATCTTTGCATTTTAAATCCTTTTTACAAATAAGATCATTTTAAACCCCAGAAATAGATTTATTTACTTTTCTACCCCCTGTTTTGAGAAATTTACCATTTCAGCACCTTAAAAACCATATTTTTCGCAACTTTGGGCCTATGGGCCGAAAAGCCCAAAATTTAGCCCAATAAGCCACAATTTCGTTTTAGTCCTTCAAAAAAAACATAATGTTCATAGAAACTTCCATTTTAACAGTTTTGACATTTTGAACCTTGTAAAAACCGTAAATGACAACTTTTTCCCAAACTTTTACTTATTTGACAAAAATAGTCCAATAATGAGTTTTATGTTGTAGTGTGTTATTTTAAAGCTTGTATATTAGTTTATCATGACATGTTAAGGGTAATATGACCTAGATCACATATGTTTCCTTTTTGAACTATAGATCTCAAAATATCTTTCATTTTAGCACATATATACCACAAAAACACAAGAAATCACACATATCATACAAATACACATAGATCTTCACATTTGACTTGCATTCTCCCCCATAAAACATATGAAAACCGAATATAGAGGGGTATGAACTCACCTTGCTTTGATGTTTTCGATTTGAAGAAAGAATGGAAGAGTTTGATGTTATTTTCGGCCCTAGAAAGCTTCTTGAGAAGACTTTGGATTAGATAGGTTCTAAGAAGCATGATCATGAACTTTCATGAGTTAGAAGGAGATTTATAAAAGAATCAAGAAACTAAACCATGGATCTAAGTACAACTTACCAAGAAGTGATGATATTCTCTTGAAATCCTCTTGATACACAAGCAAAATTTCGAGATTTTGGAGTGGGAAGGAGGAGGATACTTGAGAGAGTTTGGAAGAAGTTTGATGTTGTGTGTGGGTGTTTTCCTTGTGTTCTCGGCCGAAGAAGAAAAAGAGAGGGGAAGAGAGATATAATGAGTTGACATGCATGGAAGTATGAGAGATTATAGCATTGTTACATGTTGAATAGTAGGGAGGTGGCATCAAAGTCAACCCTCCCTAAGTACATCTCTTTTTATTTTGTCTTCTACTTGGGCCGAGAGAGAGAGAAGGGAAAGAACAGATTTGGGCCTTAGTGTTTGAGTTTCGAAATGTGAAGCCCAACTTGATAGTTTTCGGCCCATTGGGCCCTTGGAGTGGATTACGGCCCAATTTTTGCATGAAAAAAATGGATTTGTGGCTCTTTAGGGCTTATTGGATTGTTATGGCCCAATAAGGCCCATTAAAGGTAAACTAGTCCATTTTAGGCTTATAAAGCCTAAAAAGGTTAAGTCTCATGAAAGTGGGTCGAATGAGAGCCCATTTAAGAGTCCTGAGCCCAAAATAGTCAAATTGGAAGTTTATTGGCCCATTAGGCCCAATAAGGAAATCCTAGTCCATAATGGACTTAAACCGGGATTTCTAGGGTTTTCAACTTTACTTGATGAATCTAATTTTGAATGTGCTTCCATAGGTTGAATTTCAAGCATATCATGAATTAAGGTTTACGAGTTTACAGTAGATAATGTTTACAAGAGTACAGAATTTCCTAGATAGAATGCTAGTTGTGACATCATCCCCCCGTTAGAGGGAATTTCGTCCCGAAATTCTCTTTTGAAGCTAGATTTGAGAAGGCGAGAATAGGTGAGGGTACTTTTGCTTCATCTGGTCTTCGCGTTCCCATGTGAATTCCGGTCCATGCTTCGCGTTCCACCGAACTTTCACTATTGGAATGCGGCTTTGCTTAGTACGCTTCACCTCCCTATCCATGATTTCAACTGGTTCCTCGATGAACAGGAGATTCTCGTTGATTTCGATTTCTTCTAACAGAATGACGAGGGTTTCGTCGGATAAGCACTTCTTCAAATTGGAAACATGAAACACGGGGTGTACACTACTGAGTTCGGTAGGCAGCTACAGTCTATAAGCCACTAGACCAATTCGGGCAAGAATCTCGAATGGTCCAATGTACCGTGGGTTTAGTTTTCCCCGTTTCCCAAAACGGATCACCCCTTTCCAGGGGGAGACCTTTAACAACACTCAGTCCCCGACTTGAAATTCCAAGGGCTTTCGCCGCTTATCGGCGTAGCTCTTCTGTCGGTCGCGTGATGCTTGAAGTCGAGCTTTGATTTGAACTATTTTCTCTGTCGTTTCGCGTATGATTTCTGGTCTTGTTAATGCATTGCTTGGTGTTTGCCCTCTTGCCAGCTGAGTGTCGCCTACCTCTGTCCAACACAACGGTGATCTACATTTACGACCATATAATGCTTCGAAAGGAGCAACTTTGATGCTTGTGTGATAACTGTTGTTGTATGAAAACTCAATTAAAGGTAAGTGGGTATCCCACGACCTTCCAAAGTCTATCACACATGCTCGAAGCATATCCTCAAGCGTTTGAATGGTTTGCACACTTTAACCATCCGTCTGTGGGTGGTAAGCAGTGCTCATGTCGAGTTGTGTCCCCATAGCCTTCTGTAGCGATTGCCAAAAGCGTGAAGTGAACCTACTATCTCGATCTGAGATGATAGATATTGGTACTCCATGGAGTCTCACAATTTCCTTGATGTAGATTCTTGTTAGTCTCTCCATCTTGTATGTCTCCTTTATTGGCAGGAAATGGGCGGATTTTGTCAACCTGTCGACTATCACCCATATGGTATCCAATCCATCTGTTGTCTTGGGTAATTTGGTCACAAAGTCCGTAGTAATCCTTTCCCATTTCCACTCGGGTATTACCGGCTGTTGTAATAGTCCCGAGGGCTTTTGATACTCTACCTTCACTTTAGCACAAGTGAGGCATTTGCTAACGTAAGTGGCAATCTCTGCCTTCATGTTAGGCCACCAATAACATTGCTTGACATCCAGGTACATTTTATATGACCCTGGATGGATGGAGTATCGTGTCTTATGAGATTCATTCATAACTACTTCTCTGAATCCTCCAAGTTTAGGGACCCAAATTCGGTTCATGAAATAATATGTTCCATCCTCCTTGACTTCGAAGTTCTTTTCCATTCCACGTAACGCTTCGCTCGTTCTATTTTCTGTCTTCATGGCGTCGAACTGGGCTGCTTTGATTTGTGAGGACAGATGGGATTGGATGGTTATTGAAAGAGTCTTCACACGACGATTGGATTATTCTTTCCGAATCAAGGCATCAGCTACCACGTTAGCCTTGCCTGGGTGGTACTTGATTTCGCACTCATAATCGTTTAGCAGCTCAACCCATCTTCGCTGCCTCATGTTCAACTCCTTTTGATTTAAAATGTGCTGGAGACTCTTGTGGTCGGTGAAAATGGTGCACTTGGTACCATAAAGGTAGTGCCTCCAAATTTTCAAGGCGAAGACCACGGCTCCCCAATTCGAGATCATGGGTGGTATAATTCACCTCATGTGTCTTTAGTTTTCAGGATGCATAAGCTATCACCTTACCTCGCTGCATGAGTACACAGCCTAAACCCTGATTCGAAGCATCGCAGTAAACTACGAAGTCCTCTGTTCCCTCTGGTAGTGATAGTACGGGTGCACTACAGAGAGCTCACTTCAGAGTTCAGAAGGTAACCTCCTGCTTTCCTGTCCATTCAAATGGCACGCCCTTTTGTGTAAGCATGGTAAGTGGCTTGGATGTTTTGGAGAAGTTCTGAATGAATCTCCTGTAATAGCCTGCGAGACCTAAAAATTGACGAATTTCTGTGGGTGTTGCTGGGACTGCCCATCCTTCAATGGATTTGATCTTAGAAGGGTCCACATGTATCCCTTCTTGGCTGACAACATGACCTAAAAAGTTCACGCTACGGAGCCAGAACTCGCATTTAGAGAGTTTTGCGTATAACTTTTCAGTTCGTAGGGTTTCCAAGATTTGCCGGAGATGTCGGCCATGCTCCTCTCCGCTTCGAGAATAGACTATAATATCGTCGATGAAAACGATGACAAAGTTGTCGAGGAATGGTCGGCAGACTCGATTCATTAGGTCCTTGAATGCGGCAGGGGCATTCGTTAGACCGAAGGGCATTACAACGAATTCATAATGTCCATAGCGGGTTCGGAAAGCGGTTTTGGGAATATCCTCTTCCCGGACCTTGATCTGGTGGTAGCCGGACCATAGATCTATCTTAGAGAAGTAATTTGCTCCCTGGAGCTGGTCGAACAGGTCGTCGATTCGTGGAAGTGGGTAGCAATTTTTGATAGTGAGCTTATTCAGCTCTCTATAATCGATACACATCCTAAAGGATCCATCCTTCTTCTTAACAACAAGGACCGGAGCTCCCCAGGGTGAGAAGCTAGGTCGGATGAATCCTTTACTCAAGAGCTCGCTGAGTTGGCTTGACAGTTCTTGCATCTCCGCAGGAGCCAACCTATAGGGTGATTTGGCTATTGGCGTAGCACCCGGTACCAGGTCAATTCGGAACTCGACTTGTCTTTCTGGGGGTATCCCCGGAAGGTCTTCGGGAAAGACGTCCGGGAAGTCGCAAGCCACTGGGATGTCTCGAATATTGACCTCTTCCTTGGACTTATCCACTATGTGTGCCAGAAACGCCAAGTCCTTCTTTTGTATACACTTTTGTGCCTTAATGCACGAGATAAGACGAAGGTTCGTACTGGGTTTGTCTTCGTATATAATTAGGGTTTCGTGATTAGGGAGATGAAGTTGAACGGCCTTCTCGCGACACAAAATTTCGGCATGATGGGGGCTCAACCAGTCCATGCCGATAATCACATCAAAACTCCTAATAGTTACAGGCATCAAGTTTATTTGAAAGGTATGCTGATTTAAAGTTAGGGTACATCCTACATAGATTTCCCTGGCTGATTCTGTTTTCCCATTAGCCATTTCCACCGTAAAGGTTTCATTAAGCTTTTGGGGTTGTTGTTTTAGCAAGTGTTTGAATTTGTTACTCACAAAGCTTCGCTCTGCCCCGGTATCAAACAGGATGCATGCATAAGAGTGGTTAAGGAGAAACGTACCGGTGACGACAGCGGGATCCTGAACCGCTTCTCCTTGCCCCATAGTCAGCACTCTTCCTGTTGCTCCTGTCGCCTGGGTGTTCGCATTGGGACAATTTTGTATGAAATGTCCAGTCTTCCCGCACCCATAATAGGTATAACTGGCTCCATCCTTGGTGTTGTTGTTGTTGTTGTTGTGCATTTGGTTTTGCGGAAACTGGGTCCTACAATATTTTGTTGTATGGCCCTTCCGGTTGCATCTTGTGCACATCATCTCTCTGCATTCCCCCAGGTGATGGTAGTTACATTTGTTACACTTGGGAAGATTCCATGTGTACTGCTTCGGAGTATTCGGCGTGGATGAGGCTGGAGCATGTGGTGCTGGGGTAGCTTGGGTTGCTGCATGGACAATCACTGTCTGTTGCTTCTTAGATGATTCTGAGTTCTGTTTACCTCTTCTCTTGTTACTCTTTCCTTTCTTATTCTCTTCTTCCTTCTTAACATCCGCTTCCACGATCTTAACACTCTTCTTGTTGCCATGATCATACAGTTTCTTGGCCAATCTTTTGGCGCTATCAAACGTCTCAGGGTTTGCCGCAATGACATTCCCTTGGATAGGTGCAGTCAATCCCCAGATGAACCTCTCAATCTTTTTCCCTTCTGAGGTGATCATACCCAGACACAGAAGGGATAGCTCGCTAAACCTGGATATGTATGCTTCGATGTTGGAGTTCTGAACTGTCAAGTTCCACAATTCTTGTTCCATCTTTTGTATCTCGCCCCTAGGGCAGTACTCTGCCAACATCATTTCCTTCAGTTATTCCCAGGGCATCGCGTTTGCCACTGGAAGGGTCATGGCTTCAATGTGACCATTCCACCATGAAAGAGCTTGATCAACAAAGGTACATGCTGCGAACTTGACCTTGCACCCATCTGGACACCCGCAAATTTCAAAGACGGATTCAATTTTCTCAATCCACCTCTTTAGGGCTATGACACCTCCCGTTCCATTAAAGGTTCGTGGCTTGGCGTTGGTGAAGTCCTTGTAAGAGCATTTTTTGGTAGGTCCTTGATTTATTCCGTTGTTTGAACTTCCAGCTCCCTGCCCGTTTCCTCCGCCATTGTTCCCTTGGTGGATTTGCGCCATGGCTGCTGTGACCGCAGCAGATACAACGGCTTGCAACGCAGCTGAGTTGACTTCCGGTGGTGTCGGGGGTTGATTATTTCTGCGGTTTGGTCTCTGAGGCATCTTGCTGTTACGGAACAGAAATATGTTGAGTATGAATTGTTTTTAAGTTGAGAATTTCGTGAATCAATTTTTATATCTAATTGTTCCCATAAATTCACACCAAACAATAATAGTATAAAACACATAGCAGGTCACAACATCACCATACAACACATAATATTTTTCACTAATAATATCTGTACTTTGATACATGAAAAGTTGCTCGAAAGAGCATACATAGAGGTACAAAGTTCGACAGCATAACGACTCTATGAGTAGTGTAATTACTTAAACATGGAGTCGGTAGTACATAATATAGCGAACATAGAGAACATAGCACTAGTAGGGAAGTCTACTGGTCCGAAGTGCTCTGAGATGCGTCGGGTGGTGGGGCTGACGATGTGGATGCGCCCTGAAGACATGCCACCTAACGTTCTGTGGCTCGTAGTCGATCCTCCCACATCGCTTGACGTACCTGAAAGTTATGGATTACCTCTTGAGTTTCTCGCTCCGCCCGGGCCACTGCGGCTCGCATCTGATTCAGTTGCTCGGCCGTGTCCTGGGCCAGGTCGCCAGTGTTCCGTAATCGTCTCACCATGAAAGGAAGTGCTCGGTCAGCCGGTCCTCCCTCCCTCAAGTCATAGAACTGGCGAGCCATGCCAAACAGGGGTCGCTGTCCCTGTTGTCTGCTCCATCTCCAAATGCCGATACCCCAGGGAGGGGTAGGGCCGTTAGGGCCCATCCGGTGAGCTGGCACCCTCACTGGGTATGGGGGTTGATGACTACAGACTCAGTGTCCGAATCATCGCTGCTGTCGCCACCCGACTCTTCCTCTTCCATGTCTGCCACAGGTTCTGCAGGTTCCTCTTCGATTTCCTCTTCCGGTTCCTCTTCTTCCATGGGATCCTCTTCAGGCTCCTCATCGGATTCCTCTAGCCATCCGTTATTTCCCTGATTGGGGAAATACGGATCTCCAGGGAGATGGAACCCAGCCATACTGTCTGCAAGGGGGGGGGTATATCAATAAACTATTATTAATCATAAAATATTTTTAGTTGTTATAAAAATTGGGTTGATGCATTCTTCTTGTTTAACAATAGGGTATGCCTTGGGTTTACTGACCATCGCGATCGTTCTAGGGCATGTGATAGTTGTATTACGAAGAAATGTAGTTGATCAGGCTACATTCATCCCTAATACAACTGTGAACAGTCTTGGCTTAACCGAGATGTCAGGTTCTCCCAATCGTTTTATTCAATTTGTTATTGTGTTCATTTTTCTAAGTCGCACAAATAAGAGTGTTTATTGGTATATTTTATTTGTTTTGTTCAGAGTTATTTAGTCCCTCTTTGGGTTTATAGTTGCATATCAATGTGTGGTTAGATATGCTAGTTCACTATAAACAGAGCTCTGATACCAACCTTTCACACCCCCGAACCAGACGGCGGAAACGTCCGAGGGCTCGCGTGACTTAAATTGAAATATCATCACAATGAATATACATGAATCGTAACACATTCATCACCAAACATTACATAGTACAACTGGCATTGTTTACATCGAGTACAAGGTTTACATTACATGATTTCCAAATATAAAGTGTTTGGTGATTAACAACTACAAAAGAAACTTTCAACACACTGGATGCTTCCTTGTCTAACGATTACCTGAGAATACAAGTTATTTTGAAAACGGTCAACATATATAATGTTGGTGAGTTCATAAGTGTGTTTGATGTAAAGTAGTTTATGTCATTCGTAAAACCCAGAAAATCCGATATTTTCTGTATTAAAACGTTTCTTGAAAATGTGGTGATGATCATGTAAGTATATGCATGAATGATTTCAAGACGTGAATAAAGGGGAAGTTTTGCATTATAGTTTTTGAAAGTACAAATGAGCAAGATTGGTTTCCCCGGAAAACCCGATGTTTCCCGATAAAAAGTTATGATTGTTTTGCATTATTGTATCGTTACATCGAATGAATATGATTTCCCTTGATTAATGATGTCGGATTTCTACGTGAGTCGTTATAACCATGCATGATAATGACTAGTTCGTCTGTCTTGGTATTCTAATGAACACCGAAATTTGATCTTAAGACTTTGTCACCCTGGACTGGCCGAGTCTAACTGTAGCGAATAGCTTAGGTGTGGGGGAGTCACCCTCGTATAGATCTATACACAAACTCTCGCTCTCCCTCCAGGAGACTTTGATTACAACTACAGACTACGACCGACACTTATTGGTGTCACCCGTTATTACTCACTCGATCCACATGAATTTGATTAACCTTGATTAATGATCTTGATTTTTGTTTACTTGAAGAGAAGGTAAGCCTAACAGACGAGGAGAAGAGGACTATTAGGCCCTACTAATTTCGTATGTTATTTACGGCTGTCGAGCATACGAAAAGCGCGTTGGCCCATTTCGCATATGATTTATTTGGACCTTACTAGTAATGCTAATGGGCCACTGAGGCCCAATAGCATGTAAAAACCATTGAGGGTCCCTTAAGCATGTAATTGGGTCACAGGAGGCCCAATAAGATGTATTATTTATGTTGGGCCCAAAAGCCATGTTAATGAGTCACGAAGGCCCATTAAGCATGATTAGAATCTCTCAAGCCCAACCATTTGTACGTTTACTTGTGTTGTATAGTATTAATGTTGCGAGTTGTTTAATCGATATGTCGTATAAATCACGAATTTGTTTTATAACGATTTATAGGTTTATAAAAATAGTTATTTTTCTATTTACAACCCATAAGTTATAAAGTTTTGTATATTTTGACCCAATTATTATTATTATCAACATAATTGACCAAAAACATTAGTTTGACCTATTCAGCCCCTTATTTTGTAAAGTTGGCAATGTTTGCCATTTTTATAAAAAAATGACATATTAGGTCCTTGAACTATTTTTCTTGACATCTTTGACCCAAACACTTATTTAAATAATGTTTTAAGCCCAAAAGTAAATTTTAGAAAGTTTAAAAGAATTGTATTTTAGTCCACTTTTTTCGCAATTTTTACACTTTTTACCCAAAATCCAAAATCTTTGCATTTTAAATCCTTTTTACAAATAAGATCATTTTAAACCCCAGAAATAGATTTATTTACTTTTCTACCCCCTGTTTTGAGAAATTTACCATTTCAGCACCTTAAAAACCATATTTTTCGCAACTTTGGGCCTATGGGCCGAAAAGCCCAAAATTTAGCCCAATAAGCCACAATTTCGTTTTAGTCCTTCAAAAAAAAACATAATGTTCATAGAAACTTCCATTTTAACAGTTTTGACATTTTGAACCTTGTAAAAACCGTAAATGACAACTTTTTCCCAAAGTTTTACTTATTTGACAAAAATAGTCCAATAATGAGTTTTATGTTGTAGTGTGTTATTTTAAAGCTTTTATATTAGTTTATCATGACATGTTAAGGGTAATATGACCTAGATCACATATTTTTCCTTTTTGAACTATAGATCTCAAAATATCTTTCATTCTAGCACATATATACCACAAAAACACAAAAAATCACACATATCATACAAATACACATAGATCTTCACATTTGACTTGCATTCTCCCCCATAAAACATATGAAAACCGAATATAGAGGGGTATGAACTCACCTTGCTTTGATGTTTTCGATTTGAAGAAAGAATGGAAGAGTTTGATGTTATTTTCGGCCCTAGAAAGCTTCTTGAGAAGACTTTGGATTAGATAGGTTCTAAGAAGCATGATCATGAACTTTCATGAGTTAGAAGGAGATTTATAAAAGAATCAAGAAACTAAACCATGGATCTAAGTACAACTTACCAAGAAGTGATGATATTCTCTTGAAATCCTCTTGATACACAAGCAAAATTTCGAGATTTTGGAGTGGGAAGGAGGAGGATACTTGAGAGAGTTTGGAAGAAGTTTGATGTTGTGTGTGGGTGTTTTCCTTGTGTTCTCGGCCGAAGAAGAAAAAGAGAGGGGAAGAGAGATATAATGAGTTGACATGCATGGAAGTATGAGAGATTATAGCATTGTTACATGTTGAATAATAGGGAGGTGGCATCAAAGTCAACCCTCCCTAAGTACATCTCTTTTTATTTTGTCTTCTACTTGGGCCGAGAGAGAGAGAAGGGAAAGAAAAGATTTGGGCCTTAGTGTTTGAGTTTCGAAATGTAAAGCCCAACTTGATAGTTTTCGGCCCATTGGGCCCTTGGAGTGGATTACGACCCAATTTTTGCATGAAAAAATGGATTTGTGTCTCTTTAGGGCTTATTGGATTGTTATGGCCCAATAAGGCCCATTAAAGGTAAACTAGTCCATTTTAGGCTTATAAAGCCTAAAAAGGTTAAGTCTAATGAAAGTGGGTCGAATGAGAGCCCATTTTAGAGTCCTGAGCCCAAAATAGTCAAATTGGAAGTTTATTGGCCCATTAGGCCCAATAAGGAAATCCTAGTCCATAATGGACTTAAACCGGGATTTCTAGGGTTTTCAACTTTACTTGATGAATCTAAGTTTGAATGTGCTTCCATAGGTTGAATTTCAAGCATATCATGAATTAAGGTTTACGAGTTTACAGTAGATAATGTTTACAAGAGTACAGAATTTCCTAGCTAGAATGCTAGTTGTGACACCATGTCAGATAAAGTTCCTTGAAAGTCGGGCCACGTTGCCAAACCGTCACATCAGACTGTTCGTGAGTACCAAGTGGATAAGATCTAAAACCTTCGGGATGGAGGTTAGGCTCTTTCATCTTTGGGATTAGAGACGAAGTCATTTGCCAGATTGTCGAAATCATCAGCCTGAGTTGGTAATACTCATAACCTCAAGGATTTCGTGAGTGCAGTGTGCCAAGAGAATAAGATAAGAAGCAAAATAATGAAAATTTAGGATCTGTGATGTCGAAAAATAAAATTTCGACACAAAGGCAGATAAACCCCGGGCAAATGTTGCTTCGTTAATTATCAAGAGAGATAATCAACAGCTTGTGTATGTTCCCGTGAACTACAATCGAATACTTGTAGAGAAGTATCGAAGGGCTTCTTTTTCAAGGCTTCGTGGGTGGCTTTAAAAATTTCGTTACATATCAACCTAAACATAAGGTGAGTAATTGTAACCGAAATTACTTTGTTTGACCAGTGTAGTCAGTGACAAGTATGCTTTGGATTAATTTGAAAGTGACTTCGAATTTCAAATGAAACTCACCCGGAAATCATATTCAAGAAAAAAAAATTAGCTGGATCCTGTTGGGTAACAAATATCGTGGGTTTCGACAATTTGATCAAGATCACACAAAAGAATTGAATATGATTTGGAGTTTCGAAAGTTTTGTACTGAAACAAATGTTTCGTTAAATCTGGAACGTAGTTCCCCGTCAATTCCTTAAAAGTTTAGAAAATTGAGTTTCACTTTCATCACGGCCTCATGATTCAAGATCATAAACACAGAGTTTTGATATGTCTAAGTCATGATTGGTTTGATCAATGACCTCTTGGACATACGTCATTGTGTGTGAAATGTGTTAGAAGTTTGAGATGAAAAAGATTGTTTCACGAATTCAATTGTACCTCTGTTATTCTTGGACCAAACATAAAACTCTTAACTCATGTGAGAAGTGTTAGGTAGCTCAGTAGACTAATGTGAATGCAAGCCTGATTGGGAAGAAATTTTCGTAGTGAAAAAATTCATTAAGGCTTTCGAAATCACACATTGAGTCAATGGAGGCTTGTTGACATGCTGCAGCATGCTTCTAGGGACATTCTAACTAGTACAAAATTGTCGAAATTTTACCTTACCCTAGAAACGCAAACATGACCCTTGTAAAACTTTCATGAAATCTGCACTAAGAAAGAAATAACAAAGTACAAAATAACAAAAATCTTTTTGGTATTTTATGTTTTTGAAAAGAACGAAAATATTTTTGTGTTTTTTTTAAGTTTTTCGAAAATTAAAACAAATAACAAAATAAAATCTTTTTGGAATTTTTGATTTTTCGAAAATAATACAAACAAACGAAAATATTTTTGGTTTTTTCCAATTTTTCGAAATTAAAGAAAAATAAACGAAAACTTAAGAATGTACCAAACAAACGAAACTTTTCTTTCCCAAAAGTCGAAAACGAAGCGTGTCGAAGCGCTGAACGTGAACAGTAACCTCTGAATGGTTAATACTGTCAGCCTCTGAATGAATCAGTATTGCCTCTGAATCGACACTTTTGCATAACACTTCATTGTCATTCTTTCGAATTCAATCCTGGAACAGAACTTGCTTCGATCATTCCCAATCCTGTCAAAATTCGAACAAATGATTTTTCGTCCAATGCTTTTATAAAAATATCAGCAAGCTGATCAGTTGTTTTTACAAAATGAACTTCAATATTGCCATCTTCCACATGATCTTTAATAAAATGATAACGAAGTGCAATATGTTTGGTTTTCGAATGTCGTACTGGATTATGACAAATGCGTATAGCACTTTGTGAATCACAATACAATGGAATCGTTTTCATATTAATTGCATAATCATGCAATTGACTCTTGATGCAAATGATTTGCGAAGTGCAAGCGGCAGCTGCAACATACTCAGCTTCAGCAGTAGAAATTGCAACACAAGTTTGCTTTTTCGATTGCCAACTTACAAGCTTCCCATCTAACAATTGACATCCTCCACTTGTAATTTTTCAATCAAGTGTACATGCTCCCAGATCTGCATCTGAAAAAGCTTGAACGAAAACTCCTGATTTCGAAGGATACCACAATCCTAATGAAGTTGTCCCCTTGAGATAACGAAAAATATTTTTCACTGCAATCATGTGTGGTTCTCTTGGATTTACTTGATACCTAGCACAATTACATACAGAAAACATGATATCAGGTCTAGTTGCAGTAAGATAAAGCAATGAACCTATCATGCTCCTGTATAAAGTAAGATCAATCGTAGGTGTGTCTAACGAAGGATTTAGCCTTGTTCCAACCGCCATTGGTACTCTTAACTTTGTGCTATTCTTCATTCCAAATTTTTCGAGCAAATTCCTGGTATATTTTTCTTGATTGATGAAAATTCCTTCTCTGCTTTGATGAATATTTAAACCAAGAAAATTATTGATTTTACCCATCATGCTCATTTCGAATTGGCTTTTCATCAAACTTTCGAATTCACTGGACAAAGCAGGGTCAGTAGAGCCAAAAATAATATCATCGACCTAAATTTGAACAAGCATTAGATGATTCCCAACTTTCTTTCGAATGGGGTCAACTGATCCTTGTTTAAATTTCAATTGTTTTAAGAAACTGGTAAGAGTTGCATACCATGCTCTTCGTGGTTGTTTTAACCCATATACTGCTTTATCTAAAATATACACATGATCAGGATATTCTTCATTTATGAAACCTGGAGGTTGTTCAACGTAAACAGTTTCTTCGAGTTCACCATTGAGAAAAGCACACTTCACATCCATTTGATAAACATCAAAATCTTTGTGAGCTGCATAAGCCAAAAATATTCTAACAGCCTCGAGTCTTGCGACAGGGGCAAAGGTTTCTTCATAATCGATACCTTCTTGTTGCGAATATCCTTTAACGACTAATCGTGCTTTATTTCGAACAATATTTCCATCCTTGTCGGTTTTGTTTTTGAAAATCCATTTTAATCCGACAATGGAAACATTTTCGAGTTTAGGAATTAATCTCCAAACCTTGTTTCTATCAAACTCAGCCAGTTCATTTTGCATAGCAACAACCCAATCTGAGTGTTCCATTGCAACCTTAACTGTCTTTGGTTCAATTTTCGAGATGAAAACATTAAACATGCAAAAAATTTTACCAGCATTCAGTACCTCATTCTTTGCACGAATTTGACCTCTAGTCAAAACGTCATCTTGTGGATTTCCAATGACTTGTTCTTTCGAATGATTTCTTGTCCACTTTTCCAATGGTGGGTATGCTGGATCAAAGTCTAAAGGTGCATCTTCGTACATTTCTTCATTTTCAGATCCTGCAACAGAATTATTATCATTTAGTTCATGAAATTCATCATTTTCATCAAGATTTATGGTTTCATTATCATTATGCTCCCCCTCGACATAATTGTCATTCTGATGCTCCCCCTTGAAACTTTCATTTACACTACTATTCTCCCCCTCGAAAGGTTGCTCCCCCTCCACTTGAGCATATAGCATACTTTCGCCATTAGCAGTAGTATCTGATGTGATTGTCGAATCATCAGTATGTTTCGAAGATTCAGGAGTTCGATTATCAGTATCATGTACTTCAGCATCGACTGCCCTATCTGGAACACCAAAAATTAAATCATAATCAAAATCAGATGAATTAGAACTTTCAGATTCATCATTTGATGCATTAAGAATTGGTTTTTGTTCGAAAAGTTTTTCAACTTGTTTCACATAGTAATCATCAAAAGTGAGGTTAAACGTTTCTTCAAGTTTTCTTGTTCGTTTATTCAACACTCTGTATGCAACCAAATTATTTGAATATCCCAAAAATATTCCTTCATCAGCTTTAGCTTGAAATTTCGAAAGATTATCTTTGAGATTCATGATAAAACACCTGCAGCCAAACACATGAAAGAATTTGACATTAGGTTTCCGGTTATTGATGATTTCATACGGAGTTATATTGAAATGACGATGAATAAAAGATCTATTCTGAGTAAAGCATCCTGTCGAAACTGCTTCTGCCCATAGATATTGAGGAAGATTCGCATATGTCAACATTGTTCTTGATGCTTCGTAAAGAGACCTATTCCTCCTTTCAACCACACCATTTTGCTGTGGTGTATATGGCGATGAGAAATTATGCGAAATTCCTTTCTCAGTTAAGAATGAATCGAGCACATTATTTTTAAACTCTGAACCATTATCACTTTTGATTTTTTGAACTTTCCTTTTTAGACTTGTCTCAATTTTCTTGATAAACTCGATCATTATTTGAGCGACTTCAAATTTTAACCTGAGAAAATACACACAAGTGAATCGTGAAAAATCATCAACAATAACCAAAATGTACCATTTCTTGTTGAGAGTTTCAACAGTTGAATGTCCACAAAGGTCAATATGAAGAAGTTCCAGCGGTTCAACAATTTTCGAATCTATGACAATTGGTTGTCCTTTGCGATGTTGTTTTCCTTGTTCGCAAGCTGCACATAAAGTATCATTATCAAACTTCAGAACAGGTAAACCTCAAACAAGATCGTCTATCACCAACTTATTAAGATTTCGAAAGTTTAAATGTGATAAACGTCGATGCCATAGCCAGCTGATACCAGATGAAGCTTTCGAAAGCAAACAAACTGAGGGTTTTCCAACAATAGGTTTGATGTCAAGGGTGAACATATCGCCATATCTTTTTGATTTCAGCAAAACTTCTTTCGTATCAACATTGGAAATGATACTTCCTTCTTCGTTAAACACAACTTGATTACCAGTGCCCACAACAAGTTGTGAAACACTTATCAAATTATGTTGAAGACCTTCGACATAGGCAACACGATTTACAGTAAACTGTTCATTCGTTACTTTCCCGTATCCTTTTACTTGAAATTTATGATTGTTTCCGAACTTCACAACACCATCATTTTCCAAACTTCGAAAATCTGTCAAATTCTCCTTTCTTCCAGTCATGTGACGTGAGCAACCACTATCAATGTACCATTTCTCATCATATTGTTCATCACACAATACCTGTATTTATTAAAAGAATCTAGGTACCCAAGACTGTTTGGGTCCTTGGTCATTAGTTTGAAAAAGCGAATGAAATTTAGAACCAAAAGCCCAATTTTGAACTTTAGTTTTGAAAGAATCAATTAAGTCGACATCATCAGTTAAACGTGCTGAAACATGATTTTTCGATAGTTTTTGGATTTTCACTGATTTTTTTCTCATGTTTCTCAGCGTGTCTTGCTTTTGGGATTGGTTGCCATTTTTGAACTGGAGTATTTGATTCTTTCAAAGATGAATTTCCAGATGAAGTATCATTCAACTACCGGTCATAGGCCTTCTGGATTTGATATTGAGAAAACTTTCATGCTTGATACTTTTTCCCTTTGTTTTCAAGCCAATGATTGATTGTGTGCACTCCAGACGAACCACTTGTGTTTGAAACTTTTGTGTCTTTGTGTGCAGAAGGATTCGGAAAATTTGGTTTTTGTGGAATAAACTTTGCAGATTTTGTGGATTTATCATGCACAACTGTTTGATGGTCTGCAAACTTTCGAACGTTTTCAAATTTTCGACCATTCTCAAATTTTTGAACATTGTCAAATTTTCGAACATTCTCAAATTTTCAAACATTGTCAAAATGACGAACATTCTCAAATTTATGAACATTGTCAAATTTTCGAACATTCTCAAAAGTTCGATTTGTTCTATTTGAAGAAAATTGGTTTGGTTTGTTTATTGGTTTTGGAAAGGATGAATTTGGAGTTGAAAACTTTTGTTGCTTTTGTGATTGAAAATTCTTTTGTTGCACATTTGTTTGAAAAGTCTTTGAAGATGTTGATTTTGAAGATTTTGTTGAAGATTTTTCAGTATCAGACGAAATTGGTTGAGCGGGATTTTCCTTTTTATCTGAACAAGTTGAAATCTTAGTTTTCATTGATTTAGGCAACTCGTTTTCAGACATTTTATTGGTGGGTAAGTTTGATTGTTTTTCATTGGACACAACTTGCCAAAAAAATTATTTTTCGTGCTGTCTTTTTGAAATTCCTTTTTCATTCGAAAATTTTTCAACAAGATCCTTAAATTCTTGTGAATTAAGTTTCACATTTTCATTTGTTTCATTAGATTCTTGTTTCAAAACCTCGTTTGTAATTTCTTGTTTATCAACCCATTTTCTTTGTGGTTTTTGTCTTTGAAAAACATACGAATTCTTTGTTAGATTGTTTTCGACAGTGCTTTGGTTTGAAAAGAATCCTTCGTCTGATGTTTTCTTTTTATCTTCTTCGACCATTTTGTTGAACTCACGTTTGATGTTATCAACATTTACAGTAGTGACAAACACTTGATTCAGAAATACAACATCATATGTGCACTTAAAATTTGGATACACAACAGTATTTGTTTCCAAATAATGAGCTCCTTTGTCAGATACGATTTTGTCGAAATTTTCAGTGTCTCCATACACTTGATCAACAACAATCCGTGGAATGGATGTTTCATTCGAAACATTCTTTTCTGGCTTAGAATTTCGAAACATTCTTAACTTTTCCTTCATTCTCATCATCACTACTATCTGTTTGACTGTCTCATACACTCACATTATCAAAGTGACACACTTTCGAAGTAGAGGGTCTATCAGTGTCATCCTTAACCATCGAATTATCACAAATTTCTTTACCTTTTGACTTAGATGTGACAATAATGACAGATAACTGAGAACAATCGATACGTTCCTCCTCCTCAATTTCACTGATTTCGCTAAAACTATCAGAATTATCATCGACATCAGCAAAATTTGATTGAGAGTCAAGTTTCGAATTCTCAGTTCTTTTCAAAATTTTGATTTGTTAAGTTTTGGTCAAAGTATCATTCACTATCTCAACAAGTTCATCAGCATTCAAATATTCGTCTATCTTAACAATACCATAAGCAAATCGATTATCAGTCACTTTATTGAATTATGCTATAGTTTTCTCACAATCATAGGACAAACTATCAACTTTCTCTCTTTCGAAAACAAGAAAAGTCAACAATTTCCTATGTTGTTCTTTACTAATGTCAGACGAATGATGCAATGAAGTCAATTTAAAATATAATCTCTTTGCGGAATTAAAGTAGATGTTTCTTTGAGCTAGTAACATTCGAACATCCTTGTCTAGATTTTCCCTATCATTATTTACATTGTTCAATTTCAATTCCAAATACTCTACCCTGCTTCGTTTCGAATCAAACAATTTCTGGGTCTCCAGCAACCGGATGTTCAGTTTCTTAGCTTTATTACTAGCAGACACCACAATTGTATCATGTTGAATCATAAAAAGTGACCCTCTTGAACTACAGCTACCGCAACCTCTTCAGCTACCGCAGCCATCCAGCACCCGCAGTCAACTTCTTCATCAGCAACCGCAACTGGAGTCTCTTCCTACCGCAGTCACTTAACTAGATTACTTTACTTGTCTTTTATTGTAACACTCTCTTTTGTCCAGTATGCCTTGCATGGCCACTCTTAGAGAGGTAATCTAGTGTACATCGTGAGTCTCTATAAATAGAGCTCATTCTCTTTGTATTCAAAAACACGCATCTATCTATTCTGAATACACTTCTCTGAAGTTATCTTTTCTATCCCTCTATCTACGCATCACTTCTTACTTTCAATTCTTACTAGACCATAACTGATTATAACCTCTCTCCGGAGCAAGTCTTCTGTGACTTAATCACTAAGTTTGATCTTCCTTATTAACTTGGTTTGAATGCATTCCATGTTATGAATCAACTTAAGTGTATACTTGATATAATCATTGCTGTCATTTCTATTACTTTACTTTTCCGCAACTAACTCTCTAACTTATTAATACTATTGTTGAGCTTTTAGATCCTTCGAGATTAACTATTCCGCAATACTACTTGTTCTAACGTTTGTTCAAGTGTGTCTCTAAGTTTTTCTCTCAACAATTGGTATCAGAGCCGTACCTTGAAGATCTCACGATTATTTCAAGGGAACGACTCCCGTTCGGTGATTATCTTGTAATTTTTCCGTGTTTCTGCAAGAAAAAAATTTCGGGTTTCAAACCAGAATTTTTTTATGAAGTTCGTTCTTAGTTCTATCTTCCGGGTTGACTCAAATCTTAGTAAAAAAAATAAATTGTTGCTGCTGCTGCTTGTTCTAATTATTGCTGGAAATGATGTTCTTAAAAAGTTAATTTTTTTTGTTGTTGAAGAAATGAAGAAAAGCGGGAGAAGAATTTTTTTTTTTTGGTCTCTAAAATGTTGAAGATATTCTCCAGGAGGTTCTTTTTCTTGGATGTGAAGACACAAAGATTAATGGGCTTATTATTCATGAAGAAAGTGGAGAATTTCTTTTGAAGACTTTTTCCCAACACTTTTTCTCATCATAAGAGGTATTATCTTCATATCTCTCAATTATAAAATTGTTGATGTGGATCTTTGATTTGAAGAAATTTGGACGTATTATTTGTTTGAAAAAAGTCAATTGTCCTTGTTACTCTTTTGGGTAAAGAGTATTCCACTATTTGCTCCCTCAAAAAGACAAAAAACATGTGACATTGTCCAATCCCATCACCTTTTGTCCCTAAAACCCCCCTGCACACTTCTCTTTTTGCCTTCCCAATACCCACCTTTGACTTAGAATGCTTTATAAAAAGATTCCCTTATTAAAATATGAATAAATGGTCTTTGCGGTACCATTTTTCATGAAAAAATAGCATTTTTCGTCACCTGTTCAGCCCTTTCCGGACCCCCGAACCGCAGCCAAAAACTGCCTACCGGAGTCCCCTTAGAAGCCTACCCGCAACCACTTCTTAGCCTTGATCCGAGGTCCTCTTAGGTCCTATCCGCAGCCTCGGATGACTGCTGATGGACCGCATCCACCTTCCTTGCTGATGAACCGCAGTCAGACCGCAGCCATCCTTCCCAGCTCGGACCGCAGTGCTCCTTCTCCGGTTCGGACAGCAATAGCATTCGCTTCATCCGCAGCCATCTAGACCGCATTGTCTGCTCGCGCCTACCGCTACTTCGCACCGCAGTCTAGTTGCTCCTCAGCTACCGCAGCCAGCTATACCCCATCAGCAGCCCAACTCCCTCGTCCGCACCCAAGACCCCCACCTTCCCCTCTGATCCGCAATCACCTCCTACCGCAACCACCATACACCCGCAACCCTCCTGACTTCAGCCCCTCCCCTCCTTCTCCTTCAGCTCTTCAGCCTCCTTTCCCCCTTCCCTCCTTCTTCTTCCTTCAGCCCCTCCCTCCTCCTCCTCCCCCCTCCTTTCAACCTTCTTTTTCCTCCCCTCCCCTCCTTTCCCCCCTTTTTTTAACCCTCTTATTTTTTTTAAAAACTTCATTTTTTTTATTATTCAGCCATTTTTTTTAAACGACAATTTTTTTTATTCACCAATTTTTTTTGACACCAATTTTTTTTAACGACAATTATTTTTTTTTGCCAATTATTTTTATTTAGCCATTTTTTTTATTAAAACCAATTATTTTTTTTTCACCAATTATTTTTTTTAATACCAATTTTTGCCACAACCGAACCTTGGATTGTCACATTGGTTCATTTCATGCCGGTTATTATTGGAAGAATACTCCTACCGCAGTCGGACTTCATATTATTTTTGTGATGCTTGCACCGCAACGGCGATTGATCAACAAATTTGTTTCGCATTCTTCACTTTATGAGATTTTATGACTTGTCGCTCTTGATTTTTGGTTGACGAATCATGTATCTTGAGCATGTGGACTTTACTTTCTATTGAAGACCACTTCAAGTGTTCCGGCACCGCAGTTTCGATATTTGGATATATTTTTGGCACAACAGATTATTCTCAGCACAACTTCAGCAACTATGTCACCCGCTTTCTCATGACCGCAAGAGTATCTCTTTTACTCTGTCTCGTTTCTTATCGAGACCCTTCATACATCTAGGGAGAGCTTCTCTATTAGCTCTTGGTATCCGACACTCTCCATCCGATGATTTGTTGATTTTTGATATCCGGTCATTGGTTATCAAAAATAGGGAGAGAATATCATCCGGATTTGGTTATTATGATCGTTTGAGTTTGGATTTTGAAGACTTCTGAAGACGATTATTTATTTAGTGATGCGATGTGGCACTTCTTTTTGGTCTTTACGGATCAAATTTTTGGCATTACTCGATGTTTTCCGATTCAGATTATTTATTATTCGGACTCTACCATAGGATGATTTTGTGTTCGCATCCGGTTCAAATCTTATGGTTTCACGAGTTTGGATTTGTGATATGTTGAAGACGAAGATTATTTTGGCAATGTGACGTGGCACTTATTTTTTGGTCCTTGGATCAAATTTTCGGCATTGCTAGACATGTTTTGGACTCACATTATTTTTATCCGGACTTCATTTTATGGATGCTTCACATTTTTAGCAGGTTATTCTTTGAAGAATTTCGGTGTATTATGATTCGAGAACTCGAGATGTTTTTCAGACTTTTGAATCCGAAGTGTTTCTTTTATTGGATCTTCTACTTGCTCATGGTGACCTCCTTCTTCGGGTGATTATGACTGGTTTGAAGATTTGGATCTTATTTTTTTCTGCTTCATTGGTTGTGCTTTGAAGCCGAAGACCTTCATTGTTAGAGATTCATGACCAGTTTCAGACTTCACAGACACTTCAGAGTTTTAGAGACATTTCAGCACTTGGTTTCATTTTATTACAACACTTGCTAGTCGGATTACTGTATTATAGCCTTGTATCACTTATTGTATCTCTCATCATTTGTAAGCATTTAGGGAGAGAATGTTGGTGCATGGAAATGCTCCACAAATAATGAGTGTTTATTAGGTTGTATTTTCCCTTTATTGTATTTATGGTGTAAATACTCTCCTTCCTATATAAAGGGAGAGTTGGTCATTTATTACTTTAGCTAGCTCATTTACTTTTCTTAGAGTTACACTTTTCTTACAATGTAATCTCTAGAGAGAGAAAGTTGGTGGGTTCTCCCACCCAGGGAGAGTTTCTCTCCCACTATGTTCTTCATGCAATATTATGATTATTCTCTCTTTGTTCTTGGTCTCTTTTTATGAACTCATAATATGTTCTTCGTGTTCATACTTCCAAAAACACGATTAATCTCGAGATATCTTCTTCCGCACTCACCGTTCGTTATAAAAATGGGTCTCTACATATCAAAGTAAGCAACAGTATCATCGAATGCAATTATTTCAGAATCATAAGCTTGTAAAGGGATGTTAAAAGACTGAAGAGTAGCACGTATCTTGGTTGTCATCGGTGATTTGTCTCCTGATTTGGTCATGAAACAGCGACCAGTCACCTTTTCGTCCTCATCCTCTTCAAACTGTGCGAACATAGCACCATGCGTTCGATTACGCATCTCTTCATCGTCAGATCCTGAAGACCAGATCTGATAAGTTCCATCCTCCTCACCTTCGCCTTGAGCAACCAAAGATAACCCCTTCGTCTTTGCATGAACCTCTTCCAATCTTTCAACATAATAGGCTTCGTCGTTGACCTTATTGTTTTTCTCCTCTTTCTTACAAAGAATACAATCATTAGCCAAATGATTTGCTCCGTTGCAGTAATGACAGTCAATGCCCGAATCTCCCTTAAGTTTCTTCTCAATTTTGGCTTCAGTTTCCTTCACATCATTCTTCTCGAATTTCTTCTTCTCCTCACCCACAGACTTATTCACGAAACTTCCTTTCACATCACTCTGCTTCATCTTAGGATTTAAAGGTTTCTTGAAAAACTTTTTAACTCGGTTGTTCGAGTAAAAAAGCAACCTCTTCATCATCAGAATTCATTATGAAGCCTTCTTCATCAGAATCATCTTTCTCAACAGCTTCATTCTCAGACACTTTCGAAACTAGAGCTAACGGACCAACCAAACTCAGTTTCGACTCTTCAGCCATCTCATTCACTTCACTTTCGTGAGTTTTCAACTGATTATACACATCATTCAGAGATGAAGTATCGAAGCTTTGTTGATTCTTCACCATTATGCTGACACTTCTCCACTCCCTACGAAGTCCCATCACAAAAGTGAGATTGAACTCCATTGATGACCTTATGATTCCATAACGATTGCATCTATAGATCGGTTCATTAAGACGATCATAGTAAACTTCAATCGTTTCACTCTCTTTTTGTCTGAACTCTTTCAGCTCCACAAGACATTGTTTAACAGAGTTTATCTTCGTTTTCTCGCTTCCCTGATACTTTTCCTTAAGAGTATTCCATATATCTTTTGCAGTTTTACAACCACGGATGTAATTGAAACAACAGGTGGCAATGCACCTCGCAACTCTCTCAAACATCGCTTTTCGTTGTTCTTCAGCCTGGTGGATTGATCAGTAACTGCAGGTGCTGATCCAGATGATCCAATATGTTGAACATTTGGTGGAGGTTGAGCGATTCCAGTTATGCAGCTCCAGAGTTCCTCGTCCAATCCGTTCAAGTAATCCTCCATTCGATCAGCCCACTGATCATAGTACTCTGGGATCAACATAGGAATCTTCGTAGAAGATCCTAACAGATGAGAAAATGAAGTCATTATGTTCATATTGAAATTCGCTATTAACGTACAGATGAGATTTTTCAGAAAAACTTGAAGAAACTAGAAATTGAATGACTAAATTGATCAGAAACTCAAAAACGATTACTCAATTACACAATTCAAACGCATAATCAAATCAAAATTGTAGATCAGAGATGATATTCAGAATCAAACAGTGTGGAAACTTTTGAGACAAATTCGAGACTCAAAAACTAGAGATTCAATTAAAAATCAGATCTTTGCAGTATAGATTCCTGCTCTGATACTAATTGTAGAAGTGATTAATAAAGTATGAGAATCAAAATCAGAGTAAAGATGAACACGAGAAGTAAATAAGGTATGGTTTAAGCTCTCATTACTTCCAATGAACATGAGTACAAAATGATAATAGAAATGGGAAAATTCTATCTTCTACTCTATGTTCAGCTCCTATTTATAGGAGGCTGAAAGTACAAAAAATACTAAGGCTAGACATTCACGCTTCGTAAAAACAGATGCCTTAGTAAATACATAATGAACATACGAAAAAGACAATTACACAGACTTCGACATATTACAATAAAATTCGACTCTACAATGAAAGACCCATACTTTCATACTAAAGACATTATTAACACTCCAAAACATGCTACATGCATATATATATATATATATATATATATATATATATATATATATATATATATATATATATATATATATATATATATATATATATAAAACAATATTTTACATTGATAGTTTAATTACAAAGTCTGGATACAAACCTACTATTAAGATTTTTACAAAATTTTATATATTACATACTTTCCCAGGAATACAATACAAAAGCTATAATATTATCTATTCTACATCTTCTACCAGTACATGACTATACTGGATGCTTATCACCTGTAATAGGTTAAACATTGAGAGGGGTAAGCGGGTGACGCTTAGTGAGTTCAATAACAGTTACAATATAACATTATGACAGGCTTTCCATATCAATGAATAATCAGATTCAAAGATTTGTAATCAATGAGACATAAAAATTTCAATACTTGATATACATCAATAAGACTTTAGCCCAAGTGGCGCAGAAAATATAATTTCAGAATATCATTTTGCTAGAATACACAGGCTTTCAGCCCTATCTTTGTATTCTGCTAATGACAAAGTGATGGTTATGTCATACACTCCATGGCCAAAGGCTACATACCAGTACCCAAGTGATGCTTATGTCATACACTTCGTGGTCAAAGGTATAGCTCATTATCATAATAACATGGGAAAGCACATTGAACATATAACACATAACATACAATTGTCCCTATATTAAACTCACCTTGAAATAGCCGGGGGTTAAAGTATTAATTTGGGCAGCACTTCGACTCTAAAAACGACTTTTTGTCATGAAATTGGGGATTTTAATTGAAAACCGGGCCTTACTCGGGCATAGTTTCGACTTGAAAGTATGATTTTCTCGGGAACTTCGGAGTGTCGGGACTTGCTTCGGGTGTCGGGGATAATATCGGGGCTTTGGGGGGTTAAAAGTAGGTAAAAAGGAGAGTAGAGAGTGAAAGATGTAAGAATTTGTAACCTAAAATCGAGCAGCCTCGCATCCCTTTTATAGGGGTCCGAAGCAGCTTACTACGCGAGGCGTAGTCTCGTTGTACGCGGGGCGTACGAGGCTACATGTCCGATTCTCGGAAGGGAGGGCACGTGGCTCGGACGTGTCTGCTACGTGGGCATCATTCGAATACGGGCGACGTGGTCAATCCGAGTCCCTGCCATGCGAACGCTGGGCATAAGCCTCTACGCGGGGCGTACCTCATGGGATAACTCTCGAATTTTTGATTTATTTTTATTTAAAAACTTCAAAAATTCACATCTTTCGCATACGAGCTCCGTTTTTGACGTTCTTTATATCCACGCGTAGGTGAAATTATGCTCTACAACTTTCGTTTAAACTTTGTCGGCTAATTTTGACTCTATTTTTAATATTATATTTTTAACGGGCCGGGACAGGAAAAGTCCGTTAAAAATTCATAACTTCTTCATCCGATGACCGTTTTCGTCTGTATTTTTACCGTTGTACTAGTATTGACAAGACCTTCGATTCTTGTTTAGGTTGTCTCGGCTAAAAATCACTCTATCTTTATCTCGAGTTTTTAGTTGTCTACTACTATTCCGAAACTTAGAAAAATCATAACTTCCTCATACGAAGTCAGATTTGGACGTTCTTTTTATGAAAATTCTCGGTTTAACGAATACTACGCCTTTCGTTTAGATCATTAAGGCTAAAAAAAATAGTTTATCGAAAACTCACTTTTTACGTCATACGGCGTCGTGCTGGTTTTGTCGCGAAACTTCAAATAGTCATAACTTCTTCGTTATAACTCGGATTTCGATGAGGTTTTCGCCTAAATGTTTGTAACGAGATTCTTTACAACTTTCAATAATAAAATTTTACTTATTTCATATTTTATATTTTCGTTAAATTTCAATATTTGACTTTTGATTGGAATCTCATAAGACTTCCAGTATTTTTCCGAGTGATTCTAAACATAGTTTTACTTCAATTCTAGTAAAACTATCTGTTAGAACTCAACGCTCAAAATCACATAATATTTCATAATATTATTTACTTTTAAATTACTAAACACGATAACTAAACGTGTATGTTACAAAACATCAACATTCTTCATGATCAAAGCCACTACTAACAAATCATGTAGATTCATTAAAGGGAAGTCTGCAACCGAGAAATCGAATTGAAAATTGTTTGCTCGGACTACATGATATCGATAGTTCTGTAACATACCCTCGAACAAAACGTCTTTGGATATGCCAAGAACTATCTTGACCAATGACCATATAACCTCCTCCTTCTTCCCAAGTACAGCATGGAAGCGAAACTTTAATCGTCTGAATTCAACCTTATCCTTCTACTTGTCAGCAAGTTCGAACTGCTCATCCAAGAACAGCATTCTATTCACTGGAAAATCGAGTTGATTTAGATTTGTGTTCATAGTGTCGAAACTTCTTCTAGGAACCTTTTCAAATTCATGCATTCCCCCTGAAACTGTCAAAGCTTCGATATATTCATAATGATATAGCTTTGTTGGATCACCTTTGTTCAAACCAGGAGGATCATTTGCACGTTGTTTCAGAAGGCTTTGAACATGCCTTTGTTTTTCAATTTCTGCTCTATAGGCAGCATTGATCTCTTCTTTTGAAGGTTCAATAATGACACCTTTTCCTTTGCCTTTATCAGCTTCAGTTGGCTTGGGCTTTAAAGAACATGATTCTCCACCAGTTGACCCAATGACTATACCCTTCGTTATTGGTCTTGTTGTTTTTGTGGTTGATGATGAAACAATTGTTGTTATTGGTAAAGATATTGAAATTTGAGTGGTCAATACTCTTCCAACCACCTTGGCATTACCCTCAACATTTCCAGAACCACTTCCCCCAGTACTCACTTTCGTACCAGTGCCAACACCACCCTTTTCTCCCCCTTGCACCCCTGTATGAACATGCAGGGAATTTATTGGCATAAAGTGTGCAAACTTCGCAAGTGGAGCCAATTCAGAGTGAATTGTTGACTCTAACTTTTGAAAATTTTCATCCAAAAAATTCAGGAGAAACAGACATAGACTTCGTGTCACAACTAGCATTTAGGGCTAGGAAATTCTGTTCATGTATAAATAACTCCTGATCGATCTTGTAACCCAAATTTTGATGTTATACAAGTTTTTCATTCAAAAATGACAATTCAAGTCGAAATTCCCTCATGAAAGCTCTAAACCTAATTCAGTACACTGCATTCACTCAACTTTGGACTTGTAACCCTAACTTCCTGGTTCAAACCTCGTAATGGGCTAGGGCACTATTATTGGGCCCTAATGGGCCGAAAATCTTGAAAAACATCAATCTACCCTTTGCCACCATTGTCAGTCCAAAATTAGTGTTCCGGTTAACCATCACGCTCCACTAACGACTTGGCAAGGTGCAAAGTGCAATTTCATGGAATAGCACCATTTTCACATTTTTCCTAAAGTAACTAAGATTGGTAATTTAATAAAACATTTAGTTACTTTTATAATTATCATTATACTTATAATGAGAATTAATGTCCTATCTTACCCCGTTCGGCTAACGACCCTCCACCAGTCAAGGAAGCGGTGGGTAAAAGTGGACACCCATTAAACCACCATTTTATAGGTAGTAACCTTATACCCCCCCTTATAAACCGACTTTGTGAATGAGGCCTACTAACGGTAAGACTGACTTTTCTTATACATATATATATATATATATATATATATATATATATATATATATATATATATATATATATATATATATATATATATATATATATATATATATATATATATATATATATTAAACTTGTAATATTATAATAGTATAAGGGTTGAATTTTAAACTTTTAAAATTCTAAGGTTTGGAATTAAATGTTTCAAAATGAGTCTTTACAAATTCCAAAACTTGAGGGCAAGTATTGAAACTCTTCAAAACTTTTGGTTTTCCATAACTTATGAGTTTTAATGTTCATGAATGAGACTTTTCATATAAGTTGAGGACAAGTTACAAAACTCTCTTCAAGAACAATTTTAGATCAATTTTAACTAACAACATTATCATATAATTTACCATTGATCTAATCTAACTCATATAGCAAGGCAATTCATATTAAATAATACAAATAATCATCTTATTATCTTAAAATTTAACAATTGTCCTTCAATTGGATGAGGATAATCATTACCATATCAGAAAACACTAATTTTATGATACAAAACAGTTTGTGGTAATGATCCTAATCCAATTCTGGCCAAAAACTCAAAATTATGCAAATAGAAGGTTCTACTCGACGAGTGCATGAACTAGACTCGTCGAGTTGTCCTTTTAGTGAGTGAACTCATCGAGTCAGATCCTTAGACTCGTCGAGTTCATCAATCAGAGGCCATAAAATCGATTTTTTTCAGCTTTGAAAAATAACCAAGCATCAATATAAAAGAAAACAATCCTAGGCTCTGATACCACTGATGGGTTTTAAGCACTATAACACTCATATGGTGCACATACAACCCTAGATGCTTTGGATCTAAGTTTTCTCTAATTATACATGCAATTTCATTTTTCCAGAGCATACATCCTAACTAGCATATGATGGAGGATATACAACATAAAACAGATTAGATGAATACCTCTTGATGTAGTTAGTAGTTATTGGCCTTCAAAAGCTTTAGCACCTCAAATGTGATGCCTCTAATGTGTCACAAACACCAAATGCAAGAGGAGGCTTATGAGAAGTGGCTAGATAGCTCAAAATCGGTTGTCACTCTTCTTAGAATGCATGGGGGCCGATTTAGAGGTTAAGTGGTTTCTTTTATAGTGTGGCAAAGACTAGGGTTTCATCCATGCAAACCCTAATGCACCATGACCCTTCATATTTCTTGGGCTCCATGAGTTAAACCTCCATAGACTATCATATAGGTTTAGCCCATCCTAATCAACCATGGATCATTATCCCAAACTATAAGTTTTACTGATTTACTTAATCAGTCCCCATAAATTTAATTAGTCTCTTTTGATCAATAAATTAATTCCAAATTAATTCTTGATCAATACTAATTAAATAATATGATTTCTTAATTAATATATTATACTTATAATATATTAATAAATCACAAATAACCTCGTTCTCAAAAGTCCATCCTTTCAAATTGCTCTGGTGAAGGCAACCCAAACGGACCATGCTACTATCGGGTCAAGTACATACCAGTTATAGTTATGGGCTTAGACACCTAATCCAACAGAATGAACCTCAACTTTGCTCTAAGCCCACGAGTGTCCAACCACCACACCTGAAACTGAAAACCCTGATCGATGTCTGACTCCCAGACAGACAGGACCAACCAAAACTGATCCCACAAGGACTCAACTTCATAACCCGAACCGAACAAACCTATCCATCCTAAAACAATTAACAGATACTCGAAAAAGACTATAAATTTACAAATACTTTAATTACTTCCTAGGCATTCTCCTCTAGGTAGTTTAATTTATTAAGTTTGGTGAGAAGTGTTACAATGAGTCCCTATAACTCAGCTATGTGACTTGAGATTTTCCCACCATGACTCTTCATCTGAAATCGTGAAAAATACTATAAATTTATGCATGGCGGGGTTGTATCTAGCAACCGCGGTTGGGAGTGTCAATCCAGTATACATCTATACATACCTTTAACGCTCACTTAAAAATAATGATTATAGGTCCACGGTAGCCGAATACAATCAGCTATGGATGAATAATACGTCTCATGTAACACTTACTTTGATAAACCTTTTAATTATGATTATTTATCCTTGTTATTATTTCTTTAGTTTTTTCCTTTAATATAACTTTCCTTACATAATTATTCATATATATATATATACACACACATATATATACACTTAACCTTATATGTAATAATTATCTTTACTTTGATATCTTTGATAAGATATTAGGGCATCATAAAGTTAAGTACATTGTCAACCCTTAAGTTTTCTTTTGATATAAATTATTCCATAATTATTCTGATGTGTGTGTGTCTATATATATATATATATATATATATATATATATATATATATATATATATATATATATATATATATATATATATAATACCATATCTACAAAATAATTTATAATTATTAGGTTCTTGACATTCATGGGATATTAGGGCAGAGTAACAACTACGTATAATGCTTATCCTAACATTTGGCCAACATAATAACCAGGAAGTAGGTTATTTTAAGGAATAGGTCATCATAGTAACTAGGTATAATCCTATAGTATAATCTTAGGTATTATAACGACTAGGCATAACTTAAAGCTTAGGCAGGGTAACTATCGGGCATAATATTATCCTAACATTTGCATGTAGTTTCAAAATTATTGATATATAATAAGTAATAATATTTTTGTGAAATCGTTGAAATAGTTTTATAGCATGTATCCCCTCCCCTCCCCCCCCCTAAAACATTTGAAATGGTAAAAGTGGGGCCATGAAACTCACCTTAACAACATGATTCGAAAGAATCGGGTTATCGTATCAAGAACTTCTAGCCATCTCGGGAGGACGAGAGGATTCCGAATTGATTCAGTGAGAAAGAGAAAAGTTTGAGGTGTGAAGATTTGTAGAAGTAAGGCCTTTATTTTTAGGGTCGATTTTGGCATGCGCGCGACACAAGTATCTATGCGCGTTGTGCATGAGCTTCGTGGCTCTATTCAAAACTTTCCACGTGTCACTTTCCTGATGGTCCACGTCTCTCGTATCTCGACGAATCTGAGTGTCAGTCATGTTTGTCGTGCGTGGTGTGCATTACATGTGCACGATTAATATTTTTCGAAAACTTATATGTTTCTTTTATGAATCTTGTTTCTGACATTCTTTATATATTTGTGTAGCTATTGATGAGTACTACAACTTTCCTTTAGGTTGTTTTGGCTAATTCCAACTTCCATTCTTAGCCGTATTTTATGTTTTCTTCAAACCATATCTTTTTCGTACGTACTCCGTTTTTAGCCTTCCTTGACTCTAAGTTCTTATCTTGAGGAGTACTACGACTTTTCTTTTAATGATTTTAGCCAAAATTCAACCAATCTCTTAGTTCTATTTTGACGTTGTAAAATTTATTTACGTAGTTGGTATTACTTTTTACAAAAATCATAAATCCTTCAATCGAAGTCATATTTTTACAAACTTTATATCCTTGAATTTGCCTCGCAATGTACTTTCTTAATATATTACCCTTTTACTCTAGTTAACGCAACTTTTTTTCGTACTTAATTGTGTATATTTTGGACTATTTTCTCTTCTATACCGATTTTCTAAGCTTTGTGTTTAAATACTTATCGTTTTCCAAGTCCTTTTGCAATCGTTGACCGGTGGAAATTGTCACAATTGTCACAAATTAGGATGGAGATAATCAATTAAGGAATCGGTGGATAACTTACCAATATCATTTAAAGGATGTTAATTAGTTGAACTTGGATGGATTGAATACAAATATGAGTACCTTTAGATTATGTAATCTATGCAGTTAGCCATAGTTTTTACGTTTATTTGATTATTTACTTTCTTCTTTGTTTGCTAGTTTATTTTAGTGACAGTTATTCCCCATTAATTTCTTTCTTCTGAGATTGATTAATTGAAACGTCCCAAAATTACAGTCTGAAAATTTCGTTTTAAATCAGTAATAAAACCATATTAATCAAACGTCATATAAGAATCATAAACAATGTATACCAAAATATCATAACAACTGTCAAATATATCAGAGTATAAACATCCCAGGCTGAAGAAATGGTGTGTGCACTGCAATCTTCCCGAGCTCCTCTTTTGAAAACTGAGTACCTGAAACAAAAACTGAAAACTGTAAGCACGAAGCTTAGTGAGTCTCCCCAAACTACCACATACCATACAATAACACATACTGGGCCTTGCCCACTGCATCGGGCCCCACCCGGCATCGGACCAAAGTCCGGACTAACTTGGGCCCCTCCCACTGCATCGGGCCCCCCCCCTGACATCGGACCGAAGTACGGAATAACTTGGGCCCCGCCTACTGCATCGGGCCCCGCCCGACATCAGACTGAAGTCCGGAATAACTTGGGCCCCGCCCACTGCATCGGACCGAAGTCCGGAATGTACTGAACATAACATAACATAACATATAACATAATCATATATATTGCATCGGGCTTGCCCGGCATTGGACCGAAGCCCGATACATATAACACATAACACAAACATGCATGAATCACAAAGACATCAAGCATACATAACTACTTCTCGGGGTTTCCCCGACATCGGACCGAAGTCCGGAACACATAACATATAACATGTATGCTAAAATCACTGCATCGGGCCCCCGCCCGGCATCGAACCGAAGTCCAGAAACATACAGTCTGCATCGGGCTAACCCCGGTATACTACGCTACTAAACGGGCCGACATTGGTGCCTTAGACCCGTTCCTACTGAAGGGAAACTCACCTCACACTGCTGAAGTCCTGCTGACAAAACCCTAGCTGCTGGATGACAGATTCCTGAATCTGTCAACATCAAAAGGACACCCAATTAATAATTGGGTTCTAACACATATCCATAAGTCCATGCTTGGGGTAAAAGACTACTTTACCCCTAACTTTTCTTGACTCAAGCCCAAGGCCCAATCCATAGGCCCAAAGTCAACTAGGAATCAAAGCCCAACATATGGCCCAATTTTCCAAATTGGGCCCAAGCATATACATGGTCTTATTCTAAGGCCCAACATCATATAATCATTAAGGCCCAAACTGTGGCCCATCTATGGCCCAATTTTCCAAATTGGGCCCAATCCTTCATATGGGCCTTACCCTAAAGCCCAACTAATTACTCTAGTCCATTTGATTATTCTTGGATGGTCCATTAATAAACCAATTACCAAAGCCTAATGGAAAGGCCCAACTCAAAGTCCAAGTGAAATTAGGGTTTCACATAAAATGACGATTAGGGTTAAGTGTTTCTTACTTAACCCATTAAGGACTTAATCCATTAAGTCCTTTACTCTACTAGATAAATGATATGGAGTGATTGGGCTTAATACACAATTTCATTCCAATGGCCCAAATGTGGGCCCAATAAGTCCAAGGCCCAAATACTCACAATTAGGGTTTTTCTAAACCCTAATTAGGGTTTCCACCCAAACATGGCCCAATAGGCCCAAAATTAATCTTTATGCTCATTAGGGTTTTGCTAGGTCCATTAGGGTTTTCCTAGTGGGGCACCACCCACTACCACCTCGGGTAGTGGCGGTCAATGGTGGCTCACGGCGGCGGCCACCACCTTACGGTGGTGGTTATGGTTCTTTTCATTACTCTTTTTATAATTAAAATTACAAGCTTTTAATCCACAAATAAACACACACACACACACTAACTACTCTAACACACACACACAACCACCCTAGTGGTGGCCGGCGGTGGCTCGAGGCGGCAGCCACCACCTTACGGTAGTAGCGGTGGCTTCCTTGGTTTTCCGGCTAAAAAAACACACACCACAAAATACGCCTCCTACTCGGGAATGCACACGATCACCCACTTCACGGTGGCATACGGAGGTCCGATACCAACAGCAGTGGCACAGCGGCGGCGGCGGCCACCATTTCCAATGGTGGTGGTGGTTCCTGTCCAAAAATCACACATACTTCTTCATAATTAATAATAAACACACACAGCCACCTCCTTCGGTGGCTGGGGGCGAAAATGGGCGGCAGAACACGGTGGCAGCCACCACCATGAGGTGGTGGCGGTGGGTGTCTAGCCAAAAACACACGCATGGCCACGTATTCGACTCATACCACACCCAAAGACAAACCATCATACTCCAATCATGGTTCAAGACTGAAAAACGTACCTACAACCGGCCATACTCGTGGCGGAATTCGGCAGTCGGAGGAGAAGAGCGCCACTATGACTGCTGCCCGAAGTAGATATGGCGATGGCAGCACAATGACAAAATAGGCGGAGGAAGGAGAATAACCGCATCTGAGAACCGGGGGTTGAGCCCTTACCACCGGACGACAACAACAGTCGTGCCTCACAGCTCTGGCGGCCCACATGATGACCAACGATGCTCACGACATCCGGTAGTCGTGACGATGTTCCGATGGCGAATAAGCGACAGCAACGAACTCGTCTGGTCGGAAAGGTGAACGAAACAAGGGGGTGGCGGCTGGTGAACTCGAGTGGCAGCTGCAATGGAATAGTAGTTTTTGGGTTTCCTTAAGAAAATGAGGGGGGAAAGGTTACCGGGTTTAATCCTGCTCCACGTTCAAACATATGAGCAATTTTTACAAGTTCAGCCCTCGTCCCAAGATTTGTTCTCAATTGAAGTCCAAAAGTTACCATACAACCCTCCATTTATGAATTATTTGCAAAACTAATCCAAAAATTATCTTTTAACCCTTGCTTCCATGATTCCTTTCATAATAAGTCCTGAAGTTACCAATTAGCCCCCTAGGCCTTCAAATCTTTTCAATTTAATTCCATTCATTACCGAACGCACTCTGACTTCTGAAATCCTTTTCAAATTAAATCCAGAACTTGCAATTTTAACCCCCAACTTCTAAAATTATGACAATTAGCTCTCCGAGACCAACCTTTGATGTATAATTATTTATATTAGGGCCACTATTCGCTCATAAATTTTATCTATTTAATATTTAATAAACTGGGTGTTACATTAATAAGAAGATATTGATATGTTAGTACACTTCTGTTTCCCATGTGTTCAACACCCTTACATTGAATGGTCCCATACCCTTCCCTATGTCTGTAACCTTTTCCCTTATAACCTGTAACCCTTCTTCACCCCCACCCTATATTTCCCTTCATCGATCAAAGCTCTCATGCAAACCAGACATGACCTTCTTCTTCTCCCTCTTCTCTTCGAATTATAGCAACATAAGAGCACAACCTCTCCATCTTATTCTCTTCAATCAATAGCAAGTGCGTCTCACCAAAGAAATCAGTCGACACTCACCAAACAAATCATAGCCCCTCTTCTTTGTAGATAACCATGATGACAATTCACGCCCTGCTTCTCTTTTTTGTGTTTCGATAACAGACACCAAATTGAACTTCAGATACGAGAATTAAAACATGGCAAGAAATTGAAAATTTCATCACTTGTGAATTTGATTTGCAGGTGAAAGGGGATGTATTTAGTTCTTCAAGCAAGTTTTTATTCCTTCCTTTTTTTCTAATTTGAGAATTCATGTGTGATTTGGTAGTTTGGGTGTTGAAGTGAAAATGATGAATGATGGTTGTGAAGATGGTTGTGTGATGGTGGTATTTGGCTGTGAGGAAATTGAGTAATGGTGATTGGCTGGAGGGATAAGGGTGGTATTTTAGTTGTGGTTTTTGATGGAATGAAGTAGAGACCTAAAATGAAGCAGAACAAACCAAAGAAAGAAAGATTGGTGCATAAAGTATCGATTGAAACCTGGTACTTATTAACTCCCTAGGTCAGTTGCGAGGGTTTGGATAAAAATCAAGTTGCCTGTTTCAGATTTGAATATGGTATTCGATTTCAATTTTAAGGATGGAATTAGGTTGTAGGTTTCTTATTTTAAGCTAGGTTTTAGTTTTAGTTTTGCAAGTGAGAATCAAGTTGCAAGTTGCAGGTTTCCGGTGAACTCCATGGGTCATTATCAAGGATGGGTATTTAATCGTCAAAATCTTGTGTGAAATCTGTTAATTTTTTATACGGGTTTCAGTTTCTAGTTTAAACACATATGCAATGTAAAATATAGTTGTCTATTGACTCACACCTATATGTAGATAGAGAGAAACAGAAAGATGTCGTGAGAGAATAGAAGTCGTCGTTTATCATTTGGGATGCCAAGGATCGATTTCATTGAGTAGACAAATCTAAGCCTCTTACCAAAAAGCAACTCCAAATATGAAAATAATGAAGAAAAAAGTGGCGGGAGAAGAACAAACAAGATACTTCAAATCCAAGGGTCTTTTGGCTTCAAATAGAGTCGTTCTTCTCAATAATCCATTCCTCCAATTATTATGGTCCGTGTGTGTGTTAGAATGCTTCACGAGACAAACCCGCAAATAAATTTTGGAGTGTGTGTTTGTGTGTGTGTGTGTACACAAGTGTGAAGAAGAAGAAGGGACAATCTCCACTTGCAACATGTAACCGGTTGGTTACCTGTTAAATGAAAATTTTAACACAATTAGTATAAATATTAGGCATTACTGAACCTAAAAAACTTCACAGGATAAAACCAGCATTTTCTTGAAAACTTAATGACTTTTATGACATTAGCCCAATAGATTTCAACTAATATTGTTGTATCTAACTATTGATTAATCAATCCTTTCTGAAAAGAAAGTTATTGTTTTTCGTGTGATTTTTATTTTTAATTTCATTGATAACAAGTCTCATTTCGTAAATGTATTTTGTTGTTGTGATGTGCTGGAATTGAAGTAATTTATGTGTGGGGTCATAACCGAAGAAATCCAATCAAAAAACCGAATAAATTTTTTCCGACAAAAATCAAGCCGCGACTAAATTTAATGTGTCACGAATATACCTTTTAATCGTAGGTGATGTCGTGATTTCTCCATCGCACCGCGAATTTCAAATAGAAGGAACAAATTGTTTAAGTTTACATTTTGCATTGTTTTCCGATTGCAAACGATTAGGGAATTCTTGACCCATTTAGTCTACTAATTTGGTGATTTGCCTAACTCAATCCATGAGGCGTAGTAAAGCAAGACGTATTGTGGCGGTTAAGCGAAAGATCGATCTCTTGCTACTCTTGACTAGTTTGTTCATATTTGTTCTACTTATTAGTTAATGGTGTGAAAAAACCAGAGGAAATAGCCTAACGGGTCCCAAATGTTTGTTTTCCCAAACCGCTTCTTGCATGCAAAAGATTTAATCAAACATCCCAACATTAAAAAATCGAGACCTCGAAAGACAGCATAACTTCTTTTTCTGATAAAGATGTTTATCTTTTTATATTTTTATCTTTTGTTTTGTATTTGAACTTATTTATTATTTTGGTGTGTTTTTAAATTTAGTTTACACAATAGTTATCTTGGATGTTTAGATTTTTGCAGACATATTAGTCTTCACATGTTGGGACTAAACTGAAAGATTTGGACGCATTTGGAAAAATCAGAAAAAGCATGGAGCTTATGGAAAAAAAATTCAAGTCATTGCAGTATCTAACTATGGGATCACTTTCCCGCTTAAAGAAGGAATTCAAGACTACGGTTGAAGAACCTACAAGAGAAAGGAGTCAAGTGCCTAATCAACACAAATATCCTCAACATTTTTTTCAAAATAAAGATAGTATTTTTTTTACAAATTCACGCCAAGATACACAGTTTGCAACGAGAAAAAATGCCAAAACATTGTAATCTAGTTTACGAGCAAAACTTACGATGCAACTATTTATATCGCGTCGTGATCCTCCACCAGAAGCGAGAATAAATTCCCAATAATTAGAAAGATTCAATTTTCAAGTTCCTACTAATCCAATAAAAAATTTAATGTAACTAACACTTGAAGAATCTATTTTGGAGTCCTAATGAGAGCGAAAAAAGATATGCAATTGCAATTTCAACCATACAATATCAACCAAGCACCCATAATTTTGAGGATGCGCACTTGAGCTGGATTGAAACTTGCCAGTATCCCAAGGAGGTTTGTACCTTTTTCTCCTTTTTATGTTCTTTAATTTATTAAGTATACAACAAGGGCATTGTATGATTTAAGTGTGCGGTAGGAGATTACATGTGAAATAAACGATTAAAAATGTCAAAAAGATATATAGATGAAATTTAAGTCCCAATAAAAAAATTAATTATGAATTTAATAAAGTTGAGCTCAAGAGGAGAAGTCAATTGGTGGCCTTTACAATTCGAGATAGTAAACTCTTGAGGAAACTTAATGCCTGGTGTCCATGAGCCATTTGGTAAAGGATCATCAGGTAGAATTCTCGTTACATGGATTGTATTGAAAGTCATGGACTTCTTTTAGTGGTCTTTTGGAGGATCAGTAACGCGTATCCAAAAATCTCCATAGAAAGTCACGAGCTAAAGTTAGCAAATTTGGTACAATATGCAATAAAATTATATATCAAGGAGAAAGTTATGTACCAAGTAAATATGGAAAGTGGTATCTCAAATAGAAACATTATTCTGGGATAGTATTTATAGTATGGGAACTTGATAAAAATACTTTGAGGTTAGGGAGTTTTGATTAAAGATATATTTTAAGGTATGCAAAACTATGTATTGTTCATATTAAGTGGGGAGCATTTATGAAGATTGTAAGTATTTAAAACTACGAAAGTTATTAAGCTTTAGACATAGATATGCACATTGAAGTTGAATAAAATTGGTAGGTTTAAAATAGGGTTATCTTATGTAATGAAAAATATAAATCTAACTTAAGTTATTCTATATTTTGCTTGAGGACAAGCAAAAGCCAAGTGTGAGGTATTTTAATATGTGCTAAATTATACAAGTTTATATAGACATTTTATGGTTATTTTTATAATTAAAATAGGACAAAGGGTGTTTAATTCCTTTATATTTATATTTTGTAGGTAAAAAGTCCATGTTGATGAAAAGGAATGAAAATGGGCTAAAATGGAACTAAATTGATGAGTTACAGCAAAACAGAAAAAATGCTTGCTAAATTATAAATGCGTTACTGGGCCCCTTTTTTGGGCCATATCTTTCGACTCGTAATTCCAATAGACAAAATTAAATATGTTCTGAAGAATAAAAAAGTTCCGACAACTCATGTGTGAGGGAATTTTTGCTAATTCGGCTTCTATCTGGTAAAACTTATCCCCCTCTAACTCTATTTTCTAGTTCATGATTGGAGTTGAAACCAAATGTCGATTTTGGCTATAATTAAAGAATACGGTTTGGTTTTCTAACCTCCCTTGAGTGCTTTCTGTCACACCCCCGGCCGTCGGCGGAAACGCCGAGGTACGCGACGTAAATCAGTGATCACATTTATTAAACATACATTTAAAAGTACAAATAACTCTTTAATTACTACCGAAATAGAATTTACATTGACAATAGCTATTGCTAAATCACGACACACACCTAACAATCCAACATTTACAAATGTATGATAAAAATAACGGAGGGTCTTCTGTACGAAAACTTATGACTTTATAAATAACCGGATAATACATGCACTAAGATACGTCAACAAAATTGTTGGTGAGTTCTAACGGTTTTGACACAAAGTATTTTTGTACTCAAAAGTGTTTTATAAAATTTATCTGGTTGGCCAACTTTTAAATATACATACTTTTCTATCAAAAGTATAAAGTAATTGAGTTATAAAAGTGTATTAAGACTCATTTAGAAATATCGTGTGACAACCCGAAATTTCTATTCTGTACAACCATTCACTTCAATAGAAGTCAAAACTGTTTCTGCTAACTGTTAAGCATTTTGGAGTCAGTCTGAGTGTTTTAAAGTTAGTACTTCAAGAGATAACAGGACAGAGGATGCCCTAGGGTTTATTGTGCACCAATAAAGTTCCAAAACTCCAAGATATTGGAGTTTACGGCCTAAACAAGGTGTTTACGGCCGTAAACGCCAAGGGGTATAAATATGGCACTTAGCCATTTTATTCACTTTTTCACATTTTCAAGAACTAGAACTCATTTCTCTCTCAAGTATCATCCGACTTTTCTTCAAGATCTTCAAGAAAGTAAGTGTTTCTTGCCTTGTTTAGTCGATATCTTCCTTAATCTAGTGATCTTACATGATTTCATCCGTGAAATCATTCCATTTGTGTAGATCTTCAAGTGTTCTTAGTTTCACCAAGAACACACACTAGTGTTCTTGGACTTTTAGCACCTTTTCAAGCTTCTACATACTAAGTACTCTTACCCTAGTGTGTTATAAGACTTGCTACACTCCTTAATCATCTAGAAAACATAAGGAAACACAAGATCAAAGGTGTTTACGGTCCAAGATGTTCTTGGACCGTAAACCCTAATTAAGGGGCCAAAGTGTGCCCTAGTCCCTTACCAAGCCTTGGAAACTAGTCTAGATACCATCCATGATGTGCTAAGGACTTAAAACGTCAAAAAGACCATAAACCATTTGGGTTTACGGCCGTAAACCCAAGGAGAAGTGGTCCAAGGACCGTAAACTCCACAAAGGAGTGAAATGGTGTCCTAATCACTTCCAAAGGCTTAGATATGAAGTAGGAATGCTTCTTATGACCTTATAAGCTTCAAATCACAAAATGGTAAAAGTACCATGAGTTTACGGCCGTAAACTCATGGGTTTACGAACTTAAACTCAAAGGGTGATGGTCATAAAACCGTAAACTCCAAAGGAGTTTACCCTTGAACCCTAAACTCAAAAACAAGGTCCTACCACCCTTAGATGCAATCCTTAGGACTTATAGCACTTAAATCAAGTGTTTTACATGTCTTCTTAAACTTGGTTAATTAGTTGTTTTATGACTAATTGGATACATATATGTGGTATTATATGTTAACTAGGATCATTGTGTGTGTTCAAGTCTTCACTTGACACTTAGCATCCTATACATTCCATTCATCCAAACCACTCACTACAGGTGAGTTCATACCCCTTAATTAACCTTTTAAATGTTTTTAAATGCTTTTATGGGGGGGGGATACAAGTTGAACAATTATAGTTATTATATCAATCACATGTGATTAATAACTACCAAACAAGTGGATTTCTTACTTTTCAAACTGTGTTACCAAACTGTTTTACTTCAAACTGTTTTACAAACTCTTTTTCATACCAAATGCCTTTATCAAACTCTTTCTCACGTCAAATACTGTTACTTAAACTCTTTTAAACTTATATTCTGTTAAATGTGTATCTATATAGATATAGTTATATAAGTATGATTGAAAGGACTTAGGACTGATAGCTCACCTTACTTCCTGTTCCTTGTTTGGTTGTGGACTTAGGGTATTTCGGTTATTTGTCCGAAGGTCGTTTGAATCCTAGTTATATATTATGTATATGTATATAGATATAAAAGGTTACTTCTTTCATTCAGTTCAATATCTTTGGGTAGCAAAGGTATACACACATGTTCATATACACAAACAACATTACTAGTAAACTATAATAGGTATAGTTTAGGGAGATACTAATACTATTACTAGAACAATGAAACATACAAACAGTCAGTTCATTCATGAGTAGTACATAGTGATGAGAAACAAACATAATACATAGTGATGAGAAACAAACATAATACATAGTGATGAGAAACAAACATAATACATAGTGATGAGAAACAAACATAGTACATAGTGATGAGAAACAAACATAATACATAGTGATGAGAAACAAACATAATACATAGTGATAATAAACAAACAATACCATACAGAGAGAACATACATACAGGCTAGACAGAGGAAGAACACACAATACAGCTAGCACATACATTACATATACATTACTACAGTTATGTGAGCCACGTAACGGGGCATGGCATCACCTGTCATGACCGTTTTGTATCCAGAATCTCCTTAAGTGGGGTGCGTATGAGTTTGTGTATAGATCTATACCGGATTGACTATCCTACACCTTGCTGCTCGCTACAGTGGGACTTGCAAGTCTACGGGTGCCAAATGTCATTTCTTACGACGTCTTACATCGTCGTTTTTCTATGAGTCGGTAGCAGGGTACAGGCCGATCACATGGTACTTTAAATAACAATTGGTTTAAGGTAGTTAGTACAGCAGTAGTTACTTAATACAACACTACAATACTATTTTATTTCCCCCATTGCATTCACTTTGTGACATTCACACAATGAACGGTAATGTAAAAACTATATTTTTGGTTAATAATAGTCAGATTTGGGAAAATACATACTCTTACAAGAGACACACACACAGATATTAGATGCCTTGGTAGAAGGTTGCTTTTAGTAGGAAACATAGGGTTTTCTAGGAGGGTTCAAACAAATACAAACTTTTACAAAACTTATACATTACAAACATCTTACAAACACTTTGATACAAATTCAGACACTAAAATACTTATGATCTCACCAGCTTTAAAGCTGATAAACTCTTTCAAAATAACTTGTATTCTCAGGTCACCAGTAGACAGGTACCGATGCCAGGTTTTGAGAAGATGGAGCTCGTTCAAGACTCATCTTTTATTTTGATTCATACTTTTGGTGTCTATTTAACTTGACAGAACACACTTGTATTAAATTATATTATTAATGAAATGGATGATGTTGTTGCTTGTTTACTACTTTGCATTGTTGTGATACTGTACATGACGTCCTCCACCCCCGAACGTTTCCGTCGTTCCGGTTTTGGGGTGTGACAGATTAGTATCAGAGCATTGTTTATAGTGAATCGAGTGTATCAACCCATAAAAGATATACGAACTATAAACACAGCGGGATTAAAATACTCTGATAAAGAGTTTATACTTTTAAATAATAAAATATTTAACCAAGTATACATACTTGCATTCATACTAAAATCAGTGTCACTAGGACAGAACAAAAGTATTACGATTGTTGGACAGCAGAAGTAGACTTAGAGACATATAGTCAAAGCTGGGAAGATATAGCCTGATCAACTATGTTATCCGAGGGTTGACTAGCATGTGCCTAACTGTGGTTGTGAGGTTGCAACAAGTCTAAAAACTTACCAACACTACTACAATGAGAACAGTAGAACAGAACATAAACTTAAAATACTATAGGAGTATTTTGTGTTACTTTAATTACTTATCTGAGAACTAAAGGACTTTATTAGTATATCAATAGTTGCTGAGTGGATACGCTAAGGTTATATGTATCTAGGATATCATAGACTTAGAATCTGTGATCTTTGCTTTACTTCCTGTTCCTTGTTTGGTTGTGGGCTTAGAGTTAGGGTCACTTATTCGAAGGTCTATCCTGGCTTGGTTACATATGACTTGTATGCACTACGCAAATATTGAAGTAACTGATAAAGATCATCTTATAATTATCTAATTAGTGCGTCTATTTAGTTATTTCTTTATCCCTTTTTCTCGCGTAGATATCATGGCTGGATTCCATATCCCCGGAGACCCGTACTACCCCAACAACGGCAATGCTAGATGGCTTGGAGAAGAGCCAGAAGATGATCACCCAATCCCTTTGGATGATCACGAAGCTGAAGGCTTTTCTGATGATTCTGACTCAGAGCCAGAAGTCAACAACCTACCCCCAGCTGCTCAAGACCCAAACCTGAATCCTCGTCCAACATTTCAAGGACCCACACCTCTGTGGGCCACAAACTTGAATAGATGGAGTCAGGAACAGGGTCAACCCATTCCCTACAATGGAGACAGAAGCTTCTACAACCTCACCGAGGGAGGTTCAGCTGACAGGGTCCTACCCATCATGGTTCGAAGGATTTCTCGGAACACTGAGCAAGGTCGAGCAGCTATTGACCGAGTAGTGGAGATTGACGCCAACTCTGGCGTTAACACAGTCCGCATTTGCCAGCTAGAGTCTGCTCATGAAAGGACTCAGGTCCGCAATGCAGTTCTGCAGAGGGAACTTGCTGAAACCCAAGCTGAAGTCAGGGAACTCCGAGCTCAGCAAGCAAGATCTGATAGGCGCGTGAGGGACATAGAACGCCTTCTGTCGGAGTCAAGAACTCACTCGGGTAGTTCTCGTCGCCGATAGAGTCTCATCAACTTCTCTTTTGGATATAACGTAGTTTATGTTAAAAAAAAAAACTCTAGTCTAATTTCCTATCCTGGTAAATCTTAGACCTGTTAGGTCTTGATTAGGTCGTAATTCTGTCAAAATTTTCCCATCTTGGTTGATGTAGGACCTACTTCTAGGTCATTTTTCCCGAACTCATTACATCTGTAATTCCAGTATTATTGACAGATATCTAATCTCATGGAAATTATATCCAAATGCTTTCATTTACAATCACTCGTGCTATTCATTTGTGTTGTTGGACTATGGAGAGTTAGTCCATGAGTCATTCTCATCAATTTCCTATTAAATTCTTATCAATATCTTCATCTTTCTAAACTTATAGTTGAAAAATGCCTCCACGCCGATCAACAAGACGCGATCCCTCGATAACTGCAACACCACCTGCTCCTCAATTCGACACGGCAACCCTGAATGCTGCTGTAGCTGCGGCTGTGGCTACAGCCATGGCTCAATATCATTCATCTGGTTCTACTGGAGGAGGAACCCCTGTTCACTCTACTCATGGCGAAATCCCTGTGCGCTTGAGAGAGTGCTCCTATAAGGACTTCACTAACTGCAAGCCATTGTCCTTTAAAGGGACTGGCAGAGTCATTTCCCTCTCGCAATGGTTCGAAAAGACAGAGTCGGTCTTCGAGATCTGCTCCTGTCCAGAAGGGAGCAAGGTCAAGTTTGTTGCTTACACCTTTGAGGCAAAAGCCCTAACATGGTGGAATAGCCATGTCAAGTCACTATCCCTTATAGTGGCAAATGCTATGGGCTGGGAAGCTCTGAGAGAGCTAATGGTTGAAGAGTACTGCCCGAGGGGCGAAATCCAAAAACTGGAGGAAGAACTATGGAGCCTAACCATGAAGGGCTCCAACATAGTCTCCTACACCGCCAGGTTCTGTGAACTGGTGGCCCTCTGCCCCAACATAGTTCATACTGAGGGGAAGAAGATTGAAAGGTACATATGGGGGCTGGTGCCTCCATTCCAGGGAAATGTTTTGGCTTCAAACCCCACTACATTCGATAGTGCCAAGCGATTGGCACAGCGGCTTATAGACCATGGGGTTCGTACCCCGGCCGCAACAACAACCCTGGCCATCTCGGAACCTTCCAAAACTGCTGATTCCAAGCGGAAGTTCTGCGATGACAAAAAGAAGAAGAAGTCTGCCAAAAAGCAGCAGGTCGTGGCAGTTCATGCTGCGATAGCACCTGCCGCTGCTGCTCCGGTAAAGCAGTACGTGGCAAGTTTGCCTAAGTGCAACAAATGCAACTTCCACCACATCGGTGCCTGCCGGGAAATGCAGTGTTTGAACTGCAACAGGAAGGGGCACACTGCCCGTTTCTGCAAAGCTCCGGCTAGGCCAATCAACCAAGTCCCCGGCGCAGGAGTGGGCCATGTGGGCCACTACAAGAGAAACTGCCCTAAGGCAGGAAATGCCAGTGGAGTAGGAAGGGTTCTGGCCATAGGCCACGAGGAAGCGATTGCCGACCCCACAGTGGTCACTGGTACGTTTCTCCTCGATAACTCTTATGCATGCATTCTGTTTGATAGTGGAGCGGAGAGGAGTTTCGTGAACCAAAAATTTGCTCATTTACTTAAGCAAAAATCACGAGCACTTAAAGAACCGTTCACTGTAGAAATGGCTAATGGAAAGACAGAGAGCACGAACAGTATATTCATAGGGTGTACCCTAACACTAGATAGCCATTCTTTTTCGATCGACCTCATGCCAGTCTCAATTAAAAGTTTCGACGTCATTATCGGCATGGACTGGTTGAGTCTACATCGTGCCGACATCATGTGTTATGAAAAGGTTGGTCGCCTTAATCTACCGTCTGGCGAACTCTAGTCGTTTATGGCGACAAACCCGACACGAACCTTCGTATCATCTCGAGCATTCAAGCTCAGAAATTCTTGCGAAAGGAATGTCGCGCATTCCTTGATCATGTGGTCGATGTGAGCCAAGAAACGAAGGACATTCAGAACATTCCAGTAGTATGCGACTTTCCCGACATCTTTCCAGAAGAACTCCCAGGATTACCTCCGCAACGTCAAGTCGAGTTTAGAATCGACTTAGTTCCGGGGGCTATTCCCGTAGCCAAATCGCCCTATCGTCTAGCACCTGCTGAGATGCAAGAACTATCCTGTCAACTTAACGAACTGCTCAGCAAGGGCTTTATAAGACCAAGCTTCTCACCCTGGGGAGCTCCAGTCTTGTTCGTCAAGAAGAAAGACGGATCGTTTCGTATGTGCATCGACTACAGGGAGCTCAACAAGCTGACCGTCAAAAATCGTTACCCTTTGCCTCGTATTGACGATTTATTTGACCAACTTCAAGGGGCGAACTTCTTTTCAAAAATCGACTTAAGATCCGGATATCACCAACTACGAGTGCTAGGGGAGGATGTTCAGAAGACAGCCTTCCGAACTCGTTATGGGCACTACGAATTCGTAGTGATGCCATTCGGATTAACAAACGCGCCCGCAGTATTCATGGACTTAATGAATAGGGTGTGTCGTCCTTACTTGGATCACTTCGTCATCGTCTTCATCGATGACATACTTATCTACTCTCGTAGTAAGGAGGAGCATAGTCAACATCTGCGACAGGTCTTAGAAACATTACGTTCGGAGAAGCTCTATGCGAAGTTCTCGAAATGCGAATTTTGGATCCGAAGAGTCGAATTCTTAGGGCACGTGGTTAGCGAAGAGGGAATACACGTGGACCCTTCCAAAATCAAAGCCATTGAGAGCTGGTCAGCACCGAAGACGCCTACAGAAATTCATCAATTTCTAGGCCCTGCTGGCTACTATCGCAGGTTCATACAGAACTTCTCCCGCATCGCGAAACCTCTTACAACACTGACCCAGAAAGGCGTGGCCTTTGACTGGGAAGAGAAGCAGGAGAGAGCGTTCCAAACGCTCAAGCGAGCCTTGTGCACCGCGCCAATACTATCCCTCCCCGAAGGGATAGAAGACTTCGTTGTCTATTGCGATGCGTCAAATCAAGGGCTCGGATGTGTTCTGATGCAGCGAGGTAAGGTCATCGCCTATGCCTCGAGGCAGCTGAAGACACACGAGGTCAACTACACCACCCACGATCTTGAACTAGGAGCAGTTGTGTTTGCTCTGAAGATCTAGAGACACTACCTATATGGTACAAAAAGCACTATCTTTACAGACCATAAAAGCCTACAACATATATTCGACCAGAAGGAGCTCAACATGAGACAACGACAGTGGGTCGAGCTACTCAGTGATTACGAATGCGAAATTCGCTATCATCCCAGCAAGGCCAATGTAGTAGCTGACGCCCTAAGTCGGAAGGAATACTCTGGTCGTAGGGTCAAATCATTGACTATGACTATCCATTCACACTTGTCCACGCAAATTAAGGAGGCTCAGCTCGACGCTTTGAAACATGAAAATGTGGCGGGTGAATCCCTGAGAGGGATGGATAAGAACTTGGAGGCTAAGGGTGGCGGAGCTTATTATCTCATGGATCGGATCTGGACCCCGAAACACGGTGGTTTCAGAGACTTGGTCATGAACGACGCGCACAACACTCGTTATTCCGTCCACCCAGGTTCAAATATGATGTATCTGGATCTTAAAAAGCTATACTGGTGGCCTAACATGAAAGCAGAGATTGCTACCTTCGTAAGTAAATGCCTTACTTGCGCTAAGGTCAAGGTCGAATACCAGAAACCCTCCGGTCTTCTACAACAACCGGAGATACCTGAATAGAAGTGGGAGCGGATCACTATGGACTTCATAACCAAGTTGCCCAAGACTACGGGTGGACTTGATACCATATGGGTCATCGTCGACAGATTGACCAAGTCCGCACACTTCGTGCCTATCAAGGAAACAGACAAGATGGAGAAGCTTACAAGAACTTACATTAGGGAGATTATACGACTGCACGGTGTTCCCATATCCATTATCTCGGACAGAGATAGTAGATTCACTTCGAGGTTCTGGCAGTCGCTACAAAGTTCCCTAGGAACTAGGCTGGACATGAGTACAGCCTACCATCCACAAACCGACGGGCAAAGTGAGAGGAATATCCAAACCTTGGAAGATATGTTGCGAGCCTGTGTGATCGACTTTGGGAAAGCATGGGATACTCATTTACCCCTTGTCGAATTTTCCTACAACAACAGTTATCACACGAGCATAAAGGCTGCTCCATTCGAGGCCCTCTATGGCCGAAAGTGCAGATCCCCTTTGTGCTGGGCTGAGGTGGGTGATACCCAGTTAGCTAAAGGACGAGTTCCTGAAAGCACTCTCACGGGTCCGGAGATCATTCGGGAAACGACAGAGAAGATCGTTCAGATTCGTGAACGATTAAAAGCCTCTAGAGACCGACAAAAAAGCTACGCTGATAAACGAAGGAAACCATTGGAATTCCAGGTGGGCGACTGTGTTCTATTGAAGGTCTCACCCTGGAAGGGCTTGATACGCTTTGGAAAGCGTGGAAAGCTAAATCCAAGATACATAGGGCCTTTCGAGATTCTCGCAAGAATCGGCCCTGTAGCTTACAAACTTAACTTACCACGCGAACTCAGTAACATACATTATACTTTCCACGTCTCGAACTTGAAAAAGTGTCTGTCCGACGAGACTCTTGTAATCCCACTCGACGAGATCGAGATCAATGAGAGCCTCAACTTCGTGGAAGAACCTGTAGAGATCATGGACCGGGAGGTCAAGCAAACGAAACAAAGCCGTATCCCGATAGTGAAGGTTCGCTGGAACGCCAAGCGAGGACCTGAATTCACTTGGGAGCGAGAGGATCGGATGAAACTGAAATATCCTCGTCTTTTTACTTAGTTATTTGTAACTACTTATTTGCTTAAACTCTAATTTCGGGACGAAATTCCTTCTAACGGGGGGATGATGTGACAACCCGAAATTTCTATTCTGTACAACCATTCACTTCAATAGAAGTCAAAACTGTTTCTGCTAACTGTTAAGCATTTTGGAGTCAGTCTGAATGTTTTAAAGTTAGTACTTCAAGAGATAACAGGACAGAGGATGCCCTAGGGTTTATTGTGCACCAATAAAGTTCCAAAACTCCAAGAGTTTGGAGTTTACGGCCTAAACAAGGTGTTTACGGCCGTAAACCCCAAGGGGTATAAATATGGCACTTAGCCATTTTATTCACTTTTCACATTTTTAAGAACTAGAACTCATTTCTCTCTCAAGTATCATCCGACTTTTCTTCAAGATCTTCAAGAAAGTAAGTGTTTCTTGCCTTGTTTAGTCGATATCTTCCTTAATCTAGTGATCTTACATGATTTCATCTGTGAAATCATTCCATTTGTGTAGATCTTCAAGTGTTCTTAGTTTCACCTAGAACACACACTAGTGTTCTTGGACTTTTAGCACCTTTTCAAGCTTCTACATACTAAGTACTCTTACCCTAGTGTGTTATAAGACTTGCTACACTCCTTAATCATCTAGAAAACATAAGGAAACACAAGATCAAAGGTGTTTACGGTCCAAGATGTTCTTGGACCGTAAACCCTAATTAAGGGGCCAAAGTGTGCCCTAGTCCCTTACCAAGCCTTGGAAACTAGTCTAGATACCATCCATGATGTGCTAAGGACTTAAAACATCAAAAAGACCATAAACCATTTGGGTTTACGGCCGTAAACCCAAGGAGAAGTGGTCCAAGGACCGTAAACTCCACAAAGGAGTGAAATGGTGCCCTAATCACTTCCAAAGGCTTAGATATGAAGTAGGAATGCTTCTTATGACCTTATAAGCTTCAAATCACAAAATGGTAAAAGTACCATGAGTTTACGGCCGTAAACTCATGGGTTTACGACTGTAAACTCAAAGGGTGATGGTCATAAAACCGTAAACTCCAAAGGAGTTTACCCTTGAACCCTAAACTCAAAAACAAGGTCCTACCACCCTTAGATGCAATCCTTAGGACTTATAGCACTTAAATCAAGTGTTTTACATGTCTTCTTAAACTTGGTTAATTAGTTGTTTTATGACTAATTGGATACATATATGTGTTATTATATGTTAACTAGGATCCTTGTGTGTGTTCAAGTCTTCACTTGACACTTAGCATCCTATACATTCCATTCATCCAAACCACTCACTACAGGTGAGTTCATACCCCTTAATTAACCTTTTAAATGTTTTTAAATGCTTTTATGGGGGGGGGGATACAAGTTGAACAATTATAGTTATTATATCAATCACATGTGATTAATAACTACCAAACAAGTGGATTTCTTACTTTTCAAACTGTGTTACCAAACTGTTTTACTTCAAACTGTTTTACAAACTCTTTTTCATACCAAATGCCTTTATCAAACTCTTTCTCATGTCAAATACTGTTACTTAAACTCTTTTAAACTTATATTCTGTTAAATGTGTATCTATATAGATATAGTTATATAAGTAGGATTGAAAGGACTTAGGACTGATAGCTCACCTTACTTCCTGTTCCTTGTTTGGTTGTGGACTTAGGGTATTCCGGTTATTTGTCCGAAGGTCGTTTGAATCCTAGTTATATATTATGTATATGTATATAGATATAAAAGGTTACTTCTTTCATTCAGTTCAATACCTTTGGGTAGCAAAGGTATACACACATGTTCATATACACAAACAACATTACTAGTAAACTATAATAGGTATAGTTTAGGGAGATACTAATACTATTACTAGAACAATGAAACATACAAACAGTCAGTTCATTCATGAGTAGTACATAGTGATGAGAAACAAACATAATACATAGTGATGAGAAACAAACATAGTACATAGTGATGAGAAACAAACATAATACATAGTGACGAGAAACAAACATAGTACATAGTGATGAGAAACAAACATAATACATAGTGATGAGAAACAAACATAATACATAGTGATGAGAAACAAACAATACCATACAGAGAGAACATAAATACAGGCTAGACAGAGGAAGAACACACAATACAGCTAGCACATACATTACATATACATTACTACAGTTATGTGAGCCACGTAACGGGGCATGGCATCACCTGTCATGACCGTTTTGTATCCAGAATCTCCTTAAGTGGGGAGCGTATGAGTTTATGTATAGATCTATACTGGATTGACTATCCTACACCTTGCTGCTCGCTACAGTGGGACTTGCAAGTCTACGGGTGTCAAATGTCATTTCTTACGACGTCTTACATCGTCGTTTTTCTATGAGTCGGTAGCAGGGTACAGGCCGATCACATGGTACTTTAAATAACAATTGGTTTAAGGTAGTTAGTACAACAGTAGTTACTTAATACAACCCTACAGTACTATTTTATTTCCCCCATTGCATTCACTTTGTGACATTCACACAATGAACGGTAATGTAAAAACTATATTTTTGGTTAATAATAGTCAGATTTGGGAAAATACATACTCTTACAAGAGACACACACACAGATACTAGATGCCTTGGTAGAAGGCTGCTTTTAGTAGGAAACATAGGGTTTTCTAGGAGGGTTCAAACAAATACAAACTTTTACAAAACTTATACATTACAAACATCTTACAAACACTTTGATACAAATTCAGACACTAAAATACTTATGATCTCACCAGCTTTAAAGCTGATAAACTCTTTCAAAATAACTTGTATTCTCAGGTCACCAGTAGACAGGTACCGATGCCAGGTTTTGAGAAGATGGAGCTCTTTCAAGACTCATCTTTTATTTTGATTCATACTTTTGGTGTCTATTTAACTTGACAGAACACACTTGTATTAAATTATATTATTAATTAAATGGATGATGTTGTTGCTTGTTTACTACTTTGCATTGTTGTGATACTGTACATGACGTCCTCCACCCTCGAACGTTTCCGCCGTTCCGGTTTTGGGGTGTGACATATCGTTTGCTCAAATCCAAAAATACACCAATGTTAAATATATAAGTAAATCAAACTTATAACAAATTTTTACGGTTCCCATGACCAAAATGCTTTTTATATAAGGATTTTGAATACCAATTTATATAAAATAAAGTCATATCATACTTTGTGAAAACATAAAATAGCCAAATTTACTCTTGAACCCTTATACAAGCATTTGTATCGTTTGTATGTAAAACTCATAAGCTTTGGATTTATAAACTATGTAAATTCGTGTCGTTGTATTAATTAAGTGTTATCTTACTTAATTTGAAGACCGACACTTAACCATTGGGGCAAACTCCTCCCACATAGATATTGTGTTTTCGTATAAAAACAAAAGGGTTTATATAAATAACTTATTAGATGTAAGTTAATAAATCTTAACCAATCGTGTCATGTTGTTAATTAAGTGATATATTACTTAGTTTCTAGTATTGAAACTTATCGTTTTGAGTCACAAACTATCCCACCAAATACAGTCTCTTCCAACTAGTATGAGTGAACAAAGACCCCGTATAAACCTAATGCAAATTTTACATGGTAACAAAACAAATCTGGGATCTAAGATGAGCCTTTAACTGACACTCTAAACGTTCCTGCCCCGTAAGAACACAATAAATTAGAGGTATCTAGATCATTACTAATGTTTTGAATAGTCGTGTAGTAACAAAGAAAGAAACACTTGATGCATGTTGCCTCGTCAGACGAAGTTGTTGCTAGCAACCACAGACGGAGATAGGGTAATATATTTCTCATTTTGTACACATTTAGTCCTTAACATTTTTGTACACATTTAGTCCTTAACATTTTTGTACTCATTCAGTACTTATGAATGATTTCTTTAGGTTTTTCTCACGACATCTTACCTGGGATAATTATTGATGAAGTGTGTGGGGTTGTTGATGTTTATGTGTAATGTCTCATTTTCACAACTAAAAATTTTCATTTTTAAATAAGGCAAAAGTCCCTAATTATAAATCCATTATTAAGAAAAAAACGTTTATTCCAAAATACATTTATCGAAAATCAGAGTAATATAAGAAACACGGAATCCTCATTATTATTGATGAGTGTGTACAGTCATGTCTTTGCCTTCCCACGATCAACTATATAACCTGAAAACATAAACAACTGGGTAAGCACAAAGTTTAGTGAGTTTCCCCCAAAATACTCGATACAACAAACGTATTATCATGCATAACGAGCCCACACTCATTAGATTGGAATACCTTGGCCCAATCAGTCATCAAACTGGAATGCCAACATGCAACAGGTCCAATTAGTCATCGGACTGGAATACTCAGAGTTTGTCGGTATGCCGCCTTAACCCAACCGCTCTTCTCGAGCCTCCGTGCCTACGATTTGCAACCGGACTGCACCATGTATATTGGCCTACAACATATAGTAGGACCACCTCAACCTATCCCACCACCATATGGCTATACCACGTAAGATGTCGTGAGAAAAACCTAAAGAAATCATTCATAAGTACTGAATGAGTACAAAAACAAAAATGACTTATTTTGCAACAAAAAAAAATATTAAGGACTAAATGTGTACAAAAATATTAAGGACTAAATGTGTACAAAAATATTAAGGACTAAATGTTTACAAAGTGAGAAATATATTACCCTATTAAGTCATTTTTACCGGCTAACCTGGAGTAGCCGGTCATAAGGACTAAATATGTACAGTTTACCAAGTTGAAGGGGTAAATGTGAACGAAAAAAAAAAGTCAGTGACTAAATGTGTACAAATCAAAAAATACATTATCCTTTTAAGTCATTATCCCTAATAAAGTATGTTGCTATTTTGTGTATAAAACTTAAAAAATTATCAATACTTTAATAGACACTCATGTATTCTCCCCCAAATATTAAAACTGTAAAATAGGGTCCGTAGAAACTCACACTTGAAGCGTAAGTTCGACTTGTCTGAAATTGGTTCATTCGTGTGAAGCTTCGCGTGAGAAACCGATATCAACTTCTTTTGAGCTAAAATAAAGTTCGGGACTATTTTTTTATAATATTTTAACTCAAATGAACTTGTTCGGTAATACTTTAAATTTAAAAAGTTGTTTTGTAATTTTACTAACACAAAGGAATGATTTTGTGATGAATATCCAAAAGGGCCATTTTTGTGATGAATAAATCAAATGGGAATTGTTTTGTGAGGATTTCTATAAAAGGGCTGATTTTTATTTAAGACCACGAATGCAGGGACTCGTTTTGCCAACACCACCAAATGTACAAAAGAAAAGGGCATCTTCATCTGATCGGGGGAAGAGGAACGGACGAAAGCTAAGAAAAATCGAAGGCAACAATCGTGGGGGTTCTGGTGGTGGCATATCAACCGCAGAGACGAAGAAAAGGTTATCTGTGGTTCTTATCTGATCGGAGACGAAAGATATTCGAATGTAGGTAGCATAAGGGGTGTTTGGATTGTTGTTCTGATCAACAAGAAAAGAAAGGAAGAAGAAAGAGGGTGGGTTTTCTGGTGATTGCTTTTCGGCTATCTCATACTCATTCAGGCTTCTCCGGTGCCGAACAGTAGCAGCGAGTATGGGTGGGCAGCAATCAGTCTCCGGCGAGCCCTCCTTGGTGCATTTGGTTCGTCGGCAGCCATAGATTGAGTAAACACATCGACATCAGTCGACATTTATGGGGTATTGGGTGGCTCTGAGCAACAAAGGAAGAAGAGGGGAACGAGGGCTCTTGTCCCCTTCGATCTCGTCGGAATTTGCAGCCACTCCAAGGATTTCTTTGGAAGCCAATCGGAGAGAGAGAGAGTGTGTGTGTGAGTGAGGTGGGTTTTTGAGAACAGAGAATAGGATTTAGCTTCGATTTGAAGCTAAAAATTTGCTGAAGTCAATGATTGACTTTTGAAAGATATATTTACCATAATCGATTGCTATTTATGTATTTAATTTTTGGGTTGTCCTATAGCTATCCCTAACCAATTTTACCCCTAACATCAATTAAATCAACTTTTTACTTTTGATTTGACATTATATTTTAATATTATTACTATTAAATTCGGATAACATTTTAAAATTCGGTAAACATTATAAATTCGCACGACATTATAAAATTCGAACGACTTTTTTGTCCGTAATTAAAAAATATAAAAAAAATATTTAAAAACCGATTTTATATAGCCGTTTGAATTTATAATGTCTTCCGAATGTTAAAATTTTGTGCGAAATTTATAATAATAATAATAATAATAATAATAATCAAAATATAATAATAATAATAATAATAATAATTAAAAAGGAATTAAAAACAAAAAAAAAACAAAATAGGAAAAAAAAACAACAAAAGATAAAAAATCAAATCAAGGGGGTACTTATAGAAAACTCCTTAATTTTTTTGTGATGTAACCCTCGTTTCTCGATTCTCGTGCCATCATACCGACTCATGAAATTTTTCTGAAAGTTCTTGCCTATATTCCCGCTTGTGGTGATTCCAAAAATGCAGACGAAATTCAATCCCGATATACCGAGCTCCGTGAATCAGCGTTTAAAGTTTCGTGATTAATTGTTTCGGATTCGACAGATTTTACAAATCTAATTTTGGTCGAGATTAAAAATGTCATACAAATAAAATAAAATAATAGGTCATAGCCTGAGTTTAAAAACGTATGCAAAAGTGATTTACAAGATTCGTAGCTAGTCCAAACGAAACAGTACATGGTTCGTTTTAGAAAAATCTGATAAATATTGATTCTTACAACTTAAAAGAGGCGTAACTTCCTCATACGATCTCCGTTTTGAACGTTCTTTATATCCACAGAATCAGGAGAGCGTAATCTATTCAAATTTCTTATCCATAACTCTCCAATATACTTAATGCAAAAATTTATTTTTAACGTCGCAAATAAATTTAATTTCTTTCATAATTTTCGATTCTATTCTCAACGATAAATGGTTTGAGCAGTTTGAGATCTTTTAAAGGTAATTATCAATATAATAATTTTAATATAAATTATAACATAAATTTTACACATAATTGTTCCTTAACACATAGCGGTTCACGGTGGTTTGACCTCCGAACTCAAACCAATTTTTACTGGTTGTTACATTATCCCCCCATTGAAAGGAATTTTGTCATGAAATTCAACATGTAGATAAAAACTTATTAAACAATTGGTGGCATTTTCTTTTCGCTTGATCATACATGATTATTCTATAGTCGATTTAAGTCATATAGATCTAGGTTAGATAATCGATCCAATAGATGACTTTACCACAAGTCACAACTAAACATGGAATAGAGAATATGGTCGAATCAAGTATTTTAAGGTTATCAAATCTTACATACAACTCTATCATGTGTACTTTCACAAACATGAGACTTTAGCATTATTTCTTAGCTCACTTCATTGAAAGAGTGATAACAACTTTGTCATCGGATCGACACTCCTTGAGATTTGGCGTATGAGAAAGTGTCATCCGTGTCGTTTAGTTTTCGAGATAAATTGATATAAATATTAGGACCAAATTCTATTAAGAATTTCTAAGATCCTTTGAGCTGCAGGTTTAACCTGCCTTGTTCCCTAGGCAGAATCATTTCTTTAGAAGAGTAGGCGTTTAAAAGCTACATAGTCTCTGACTTGGAAATCAAAAGACTTACATTTTTCGTTCACATAACTCCATTGTCGTTCGTGTACAGTGTGTAATCGTTCTCAGATTACGCAGTGTTTTTTTAATCTCATGAGTGATTCATGGATCGGGATGCAACGTGTCACCTACATGATCTTTGTTCGGCTTCGTATCTCCAACCATTACTCAACTTATCGAGGATCAACACTTTCGTTGTACAAAGCTCAAGCGGGGAGGTCTTTATGCTAGTGTGACAACTATCGTTGTAGGGAAAACTCATTTAATGAAAATGAGTATTCCATGCAATATTCGAAGTCTATCATACATGTTCAGAGCATATTACTCATGTCGGGATGGTTCTTTCCTTCTAACTATTAGGGATGAGCTATGCTTATGCCTAAGCGCGTACTCGAGGATTTCGATGATTATCAAAATTGCTAGGTGAATCTACTACCTTAGTGAGAGATGATAGAGATCGGCACCTCATGCAGTCTAACGATTTCTTTGGCAAGTACTGGTTAGCTTTTCCATTTCACATGGTTCTTAGATTTGTAGGAAGTTGTCGGACTTAGTCAATCTGTGGAACATTACCTGAATATAATTAGTAACCTTTAGGTTTCTTGGGTAGCTTTGGTATGAAGTTCATTGACTTTGTTTCCCATTTTTACTAGGGTATTTCTATATCATTACCCTAGTCTTGAGTGTTTCTGACATTCTGTATTTGGTACGATTTTGTAATTTTTCCATTCAAATGGTAATCTCCGCTTTCATGCATGTTTATCACTTTATTTCTTTCCAATCTAAGTACATCTAGTCAGATCTTGGATGGATGGGACACTTTTATCTGTGAGCTTTGTCCAAGACTATGCTCCCTTGTTCACTGCACTTAGGCATACAAATTTGGTTTATAAAGTATCGCGTCCCGTCATCCCTAAGCTTGACTTGTTTATTCATCCTTCACAGAGATTATCTCGCGAAGCCTTTCCTCTCTCAGAGTCTCGAGTTAAACTTCTCAAATTTGAGTTGTAGGTTGTGAATAGATATTCATAGTTAATATTCGTACTCAACGGGTTTGGTACATTCTTTTTGGCTCAAGACATTTTCTACCATGTCAATCTCATTACAATGTTTACGAATCTCACACGTCATGATGACAACAAATTTCTCATTTATGTCATTCAACCAAAAGCATAGGCAAAAAACTTGTCTCAGTTCATCTATGTGCACCTCAATCCTTTATGTACATGTCATCGTAGACGAACAAGTTCTCTGTTCTTTTAGAAAGTTAGGATTGGTATGTTACACCATAGTTGTTCCAATTTCTTTAATAAAATATGTTTCTTATTTTTCCAGTTGGACTTTGTTTCCTTTTTTTGTTAACATAGTTGATAGTTGGGCTACCACAGAGAAGTTCCTGATGGATCAGTGTAGTAGCCAACATATATTCCTTTGTTATTAAAATTCCATCATTCATTCCCTAGGAAGAAATCTTCACTAAATCTCCAATATTTGATCAAATCCTTCACATTTGATTAAATCCTTCACATTTTATCAAATCCTTCTCATTTGATTAAATCCTTCACATTTTATCAAATCCTTCATATTTGATTAAATCCTTCACCGTTGATCTTTAGGGTAGGAAGGAAACTTTAGGTTCTTCTTTGACTTGTCATCATAAATGACCATGGATTTCTCGTGGGCTAGGTTTAGTCCTACAGTTTTCTAGTGGTACAGATCTAGACACAATGGAGAGGTAGGCAGCTCATACCTATGATAATGTCAAAGCTTCCGCTTGGAATTGGCATAAATTCTATAAGTAAAGATCTATCATTCATGGTTATTTTATCAGTTAAAGGGGGTCTTATATGACTCGACGTGACATAAACAAAACTATGTCATATAGATAATGATATTGGACTTTCGGTGGCATACGTACGATATTGACGTGACAAACATGATTTGCTAAGTGTTAGGATGAAATTTATAAAATTTCACAAATAGATTTTCGACAGCTCACTAGTTGTCTCTACTTTGCAAGTTTTCTCCAATCTATTGGCTTCATACTCAGAATAGGTTTAAGTTTAGGGTTCATGAATATTTCGATCAACATATGTATTATAATTATTTCAATGTACAATTGGTTAATGAGAAACACACCAGTTACTACTGATGGATCTTGGATTTCATTCCTTATCTTGATCACGATTGCTCTGATTTGAGTTTTACTTTTTGGTTCTTTAGTCTTGGGCAGTTTCTTTCAAAATGCCCATTTTCATCACAAGTTTTTCCTCCACCAGTGCTTGTTCTAATTATTAGATCTTATTTCTTGGTAGAGTATACTTCTATAAGCATCATCCTTAGTGTTTCTCAAGTCGTCTCATAGGCTATATCAATTTCCTATGATTTTTGTATAGTAGTTTCACCATGTAAGGTCTATGTCTCTAAAAGTGTAGGTGGCAACTTAACACGATAGATTTCTGCATAAGAGCTGAAATGGAACACTGACTCCATCCTTTTGCTCTAGAGAGTCGACCCTATTACTCCTTCATTGTCGTAGAAGGATATGGGCTTGTAATTCATGAATTCTTCATGTGTGCATGTCTTCAGGACATCACTATTATTTCTATGGTTGTTTCTTCCAATTCTACTTTGCTCAGAGGTGTTGTTGATGCTGGATTTGTAAGTGGCCTAAAGTGTTAGCTACTTGTTGTTTGATCATATTCAATTGTAGTTGTGGCAAGCGATTGTGCTAGTGTTGGACGATCGCTCACTGGTCTCATGTGAGACACCGCTTTTTCCCATTATAATTGGTTCAAGGAGAACTAAGTCGCGTGACAATATCGTTGTAAACATAAGCGATAGTGTAAAAATTATGCCAAATGTGTAGAACTGATGTGGGTTTGCCCAAGATTAACTCTACTATGAGTATTAGATATAGCAATCTTTTTTACAGTACTACCAAGGGTGAAGTTTTACACTTGGAACGAGTGAAAAGAAACCACCAAGTATTAGGACAAGTTGTGCAAATTTACGAAGAAAATGCTACAGAGAAAGTTGACTACTACCCGATGTTTTGACTATATCTTGAGTTCCGAAGTTCTAATTTATTTGAATCGAGATATCTTGGGAACTAGACAAGATTTCTAACAACTTTCATGTTCATGATAATTCAAATTTCTTTCGGATTTGATGTAACATCCCAAAATTCAAGAGCAAAAATTTCATTTTTATTAGGTTATTATAAAACCAACAGTATAAGAAAACATCCATAATAACATCTCATGTCAAAACCAAAGTGTCAGTAATCAAAACATGTTATCATAAAACCGTATCAGAGTGTAATCCCAAAGATCTCATGTGCGGAAAACATAGTGTGATGCGCTGCGATCAAGCCGGCTCCTTTCCTTTGAAAACGAGTACCTGAAACCAAAACTGTAAACCGTAAGCACGAAGCTTAGTGAGTTCCCCCATCATACCACATACCATATTACTAACATACTGTCAGGCATATCTGGGTGCCCGACCTACCCCTTCGGTATCTTTCAACCGGTAACCACCTAGCATATCTGGGTGCTGGCCTCCCCTTCGGTCTCTTTCAACCGGTAACCGGGAGCTAACCTCCCCTCCGGTATCTTTCAACCGGTAACCGGGGACTATTTCACCCCTACCACTATCACATAATAACATAGCATAACATACATGAATATATTGTCAGGCATATCTGGGTGCCCGACCTACCCCTTCGGTATCTTTCAACCGGTATCCGGGGACTATTTCACCCCCTACTACTACCACATAATAACATATGATGATCATACTGCTAGGCATGCATGGGTACTATCTACCCCTTCGGTATCTTTCAACTGGTAACTAGGGACTATATCACCCCTACCACTACTAACACATATGTCATAGCATCCTAGCACATAAAGCATATCAGATAACAACACACCAGATAATTATCACAAAGACAATCATCTAACAAACAATTCCTACTAGTGGGCCAGCATTGTGGCCGTAGACCCACTCATACTGGAAGGTAACTCACCTCACACTACTGAAGTCCCCTAGACACAATCCCACACTGCTGAAGTCCCGCAGACTCAACCCAAGCTGCTGGATGATAGATTCCCGAACTGTCAATCACAAAAATAACACCCAATTAATAATTGGGTTCCACTACATAACCATGAGTGTATTCTTTGGATAATTACTACATTACCCCAAGCTTGGCTTTATGCAAGCCCATGGCCCAATCCATAGGCCCAAAGTCAACTAGGAAATCAAAGCCCAACACATGGCCCAATTTTCCAAATTGGGCCCAAACCCCTTACATGGGCCTTACCCTAGGCCCATTAAATTATTCTAGTCTAATTGCTTGACTTTGGATGGCCCATTAATAACCCAATCATCAAGGCCCAATAAAGAGGCCCAACAATAAACCCAAGTGAAATTAGGGTTTCACATAAAATGACGATTAGGGTTAAGTGTTTCTCACTTAACCCATTAAGGACTTAATCCTCTAAGGACTTAATCCATTAAGTCCAATATTGCTTAGATTAATCTTTGCCAATGATTATTATTTAATATCTCAAGTTATTAAATAATTCCCGTGTGTCCCGGTTAATTCCCCAAATTAGGGTTTTATTGGAATTAGGGTTTCCAATCCAAATATTAGCCCATTTATCAATTTGTTGGGCTTTTAGGTCAACTAGGGCTTTATTGTGCCTATTAGGCCCACTAGAATATCATTAAGCCCATTAGGGTTTTATTTGGGTCAATTAGGGTCCATTAGAGCTTACGAGGCCCATTAGGGTTTCAAGCACCCTAAATGAATCGAACTTAACGAGGCAAGCATACCGCCACCCGACATGGCGGCCGGTGGTGGCAGGAGGCGGCAGCCACCACCCTAAGGTGGTGGTTTTAAATTTCTTTCCATTATTCCAGTTTTACAATTTACAATGAAAATACCAAAATAAACGCACACACACTACACTAAAATAAACACACACACACACGCAACCACCCTTGCGGTGGCCGACGGTGGCACGTGGCGGCAGCCACCACCTCACGGTGGTGGCGGTGGCTCTTCCATGAACTCCGGCTAACCGAAAGACCCAAACACACATAAATAATAGAAATACAACCACACACACCTAAAACACATAGTAATACATGCACACAACCACCTTCCAGGGTGGCTGGTGGCGGCGGAGGATGGCAGCGGACGACAGGTGGCGGATTGGCGACAGCAAACGGCGGTGATGACTTGGTATAATCAAAAGGAACGAAAGACCGGAGGAAATAGCTCATGGTTAGCCTCACCGGGGATCTTCCATTCGTTCACGGCCGGAGCTTCCTCGTTCACGGCTCCTCCCGTCAGTCTCGGCGACCAACCGACCGTTCTCAACGTCAATAATAGCAGCGGAGATGTAACAGTGGCATAAGTCGACAAGGTAGTAAGCGGGAATGGCGGCTATCAGACTCGGAGTGGCACTAGCGCCTTAACAGATGGCGAAGGGCGGTGGCTCCGTTCTTCAACGGTCGGGCTCCTCCCCAGTTCGTTTCTCCGGCGATAATCTGTTCGTTCGCAGCCCACACTTCTCCATGTACATCTCGAAGTCCGGTCTCGCTTGGTCCTTGTCGCTCACGGTGTCGCCGGTTGCAGATGGCGACCTAGTCTGCATCGGAAACGTGAGTGGAAGGGAGGTGGCGGCTGGGGAGTCACAAGGTGGTGGCGGCTGTATGAATCCCTAGGGTTAGGGTTTATCGGAAGCTATATACCCGACCTCCTCAAACCTTTATCCACAATGCCAAGATCATCCCTCCCCTTTCTCTTTTCTTTCAAAGTAAATCCAATATTTACTATTTAAACCCTTAATATTAAACTTCATTACAACTTAAGTACGAAATTTACCAAACAACCCCCTATCCCCATAATCTCTTCAACTGAAGTCCCATAAATTCCCATTTAGTCCCTGCTTTCGAAATCCTTTACATATTACGTCCTAAAAATTACCAAACGGACCTCAACCTTCAAACTTCTATACAATTTAATCCGAAAATCACATTTTAACCCCCAACTTCTATAATTATGACTTTTAACTCCTCGAAACTAACGCCTTGCTTAATTATTATTGACTTTAGGGCTTCTATACCTTTATTTATTATTTATTATTTTTTTAAACGGGGTGTTACATTTGAATTCGATATTTCTAAAAATTTATAAGTGTTCACAATAATTTTTGAGAGTTCTTAAGAGTTTCGAACTGTGGTTTTCTTTAAATATTATGGATTCCAAGCGTTTTAGTCTACCAATAACCGAATCCAAGCTTGATTTTGGATTAGGTTTCCAAGCCCATAACTATAATTGGTATATACTTGAATTGATAAAAGCACAAGTCCTCTTGGGTTGCCTTCACTCATGCAACTTGATAGGATGACTATTGGAGAGAGAGTTGAATTTATTATTTGGAATAATAAATTGATGCTTAAAATGATTTATTAATATATTATAAGAATAATATGTTAATTAGAAATCATATTATTAATTAGTATTTAATCAGAAATTAATTTGGAATTAATTTTGATATTTAAGGAACTGATTAATAATGCAAGGGCTGTTTTGCAAATCATTGATAGTTGTGAAACTGGGCTAAGGGACTCCATGGAAAGGAGTGGACGAAAATTATAGGGTGGCCCTATAAGTTTTCGTCCAAGGCTCCTTAATGAGGGTCTATAGGCTTCTTAGGCCTTAAGCTAGGAATTAGGGTTTCCTCCAGCAAACCCTAGCTTTGGAACTAAGCAACCAACTGCTATATAAGCAATCCCACCCTTATGATTTCCAGCCGACTACACACATACACAAGAACCCTAGCCAAAATTCTGGTGCATTCCCCCCTCTCTCCTCTCATCCTATTGCAAAGAGTGTTTGTAAGCCATTAGAGGTGTCACATTTGAGGCACTTGCTTTCAAGAGTCAAAGATCTTCAAGGTTTTCTTGTTATTACTACATAACAAGTAAGGTAAACATCTAAACCCTATTATTGTGTAAATTTCAATTTATATACTAGTTTCTAGGGTTTTGCTTTGGTATTCAAGTTTGCATGTTCAACTAGTGAAAACCTAGATCCAAAGCATTAGGGTTACATGATCACATAGGAATTTGTTTTTATGCTCATAACCCATCAGTCGTATTAGAGCCTAGGATGTTTTTCAGTTGAACTTGATGCAATTGTGAACCGTTCAAAGGAGAATGGAGCATAATCATCATTATGTTCATTGAACTCGACGAGTTCATGTTTGGAACTCGACCAGTGCATTGCCCAGACTTGACGAGTTGATCAGTCAGATACCAGATTTTTGGCTTTGACATATCTTTCATGAATTTGATTGGATAATTACCTTAATTTCGTTTTAATGGTTTAAAATTGGTAAATTAAATCAGTAATCTTATATCCTTATCATGATTCCATGATTAGGTTAACATTTTTTATAAAGACAAAATTAATTTAGTAATTTAATTATAAAAAAGGATTTAACCTAGTATTTTTGAAAAGTTTAAAAAAATATCCCTTTGGGTTCGGAATTTAAAATTTAATTAAAAGTTTAATTTTGAAATCTTAAATTCTAGAACCCTAGTATTTTAAAAGTTTAAAATACATCCTTATATATATATATATATATATATATATATATATATATATATATATATATATATATATATATATATATATATATATATATATATATATAAGAAAAGGTCAGTCTTACCGTTAGTAGGCCTCATTCACGAAGTTGGTCTATAAGGGGTGTTTAAGGAAGCGGCCTATAAAATGATCGTCATTAGGTATCCATTCTTACTCACCGCACTCTTGACTAGTGGAGGGTCGTTAGCCGACCGTCATTGGGTATCCATTCTTACTCACCGCACTCTTGACTAGTGGAGGGTCGTTAGCCGAACGGGTAAGATAGGACATTAAGTTTTCATTAATAAGTATAATGAAAATATAAAGTAACTAAATGCTTTTATAAAAATTTCCAATCTTAGTTACTTTAGGAAAATGTGAATTTGATGCTAATCCATAGAATTGCACATTGCACTTTATAAAAGTCATTAGTGGAGTGTGTGTGGTTAACCGACACACTAATATGGACTAATAAGGGGTGACAATGGGTAGCTCGTAAATTATCATAGATCAATGGAGCGTGTGTGGCTAACCGGCACATTGATTAGGTGATAAATGACATCGAGATTACCAAGCTAATTTGTATGGTTATTCACACCTTGTTTGTGATCATCTGTATCCCAGTCACAAATGGAAAGGGCATAATTGAGATTAAACATGTCATTTAATAGTTCAGTGAATCTCAAAAGATCTAGGAATTTCATTTAAAACCTAATTCATTTTAAATTTCATTTTCATGGTGGAATTGGTAAATCGTCATTTACCTACCTTCAAATAATTTACAATTGGATTACGACATCCCTTTTCTGAATTGTGAATTATTGTTTTGGGTCCTAGCCTTAATATTTCATTTGGGTGTTATATTAATGATTTCCTTCTCTAATCAGAATTTTGTCTTTCTTCTTTTGTAGATGTCTACCTCAAACAACGCTTTCGGTTCCAATAACAACAACAACAACTCCTCAAACACGTTCTCGCTCTTGAGCATTTGTTCCAAGGTCACTTTCGATGGTTCCAATTTCAATGATTGGATACGCAACATAAGGATGGCCTTCCGATTCAAGGACAAGGAATATGTTCTCGACAAAGAGATGAACGAGATAGATGAATCTAAAGCTACTCCTGAAGAAATAGCTGAGTATAGGGCCCAATGCAAAGATTCTACTAAGGTGTCATGCCTTATGGTGGCAACTATGACTCTTGAGATACAGCGGTTTTATGAGGACTATTGGCCTTATGAGATGTGCAATGACTTGATGGAGAAGTACCATCATAGAGCACGTCAAGAAAGGTATGAGATAGTCAAGTCACTCATTACTACCAAGATGAAGGACGGAGAGTCCGTCACGACCCACCTGTAACGCATGCAGCGCTATGTGGATCGTTTACTGAAACTTAACATGAACTTCAATGAGGAGTTGGCTATTGACATAGTCTTGCACTCCTTACCTCCTTGTTATGATTAGTTCAAAATGACTTATCATTTGAACAAAGAGGAAGTCACGTTGAGTCAACTTCAAGGCTTGCTGAGAACCGCTGAGAGTGGATTGAAGACAAAGAGTATTGACTCCACTCCTACTGTTGTTGCTCCCGTCTTGGCCATTGGGAAAGGGAAGGGGAAGAAGAGGAAAGCTTCCTCGAAATAGAACTGGAAGGGAAAGTCTCAACTCGGGTCGTCAAGTAATGGCCCTAAAGGTAAGTCTAGCTCTGAAGCCCCTCCTCTAATCCAAAAGAGGTTGCATGCTTCAATTTCCATGACAAAGGGCAGTGGAAGAGAAGCTGCCCCAAGTACTTACAAGATATAAAGGATGGCAAGATCAAGCCAACCTCAGCAGGTATTTACACTATTCAATCTAAGAACTCATCGCATTCTAATTATTGGGTCCTTGATACATGATGTGGTTTTCAAATTTGCTCTGACTTGCACGGACTAAAAAGAAATGAGGATGTGGAGCATGGGAAGATGAACCTGATTATGGGCAATAGGAGATCGTCACATCTTACCAAGATTGGGATTTACTCTTTAGTGCTTAGTAGTAGGTTGAGTTTAGATTTAAATAATTGTTTCTACTCATCAGAAATGACAAGGAATATTATTTCATTTCATGGTTTGTACAGACAAGGTTTTAGATATTCTTTTAATAATGAGAATGGTTCTATTAATGCTTATTATAATGGTGTATTTTATTTTGAAGCATTAGCTTGTGATGGTGTATATGAAACTGTGATGGTTGTAGACAATTTAGGAAATAGTGTGTTACAAATTGATGTGTCAAATGGTTTAGACAAAGCATGCTTGTGGCATTGTCGCCTTGGACATGTCAACAAGAAACGCATTTCCCAACTCCAAAAGGATGGAGTGTTGGAATCATTTGACCTAAGTTCGGATGATACATGCGAATCTTGTTTGCTTGGAAAGATGACTAAATCACCTTTCACTGGTTCTTGTGAAATAGGTGAAGGATTGTTGGATCTCATACACACGAATGTGTGTGGGCCCTTCAGATCCACCACAAGGGATGCAAATCGATTTTATGTGACTTTTACCGATGATTATAGCAGATATGGATATATCTACTTAATCAAGCATAAGTTAGAAATGTTTGAAAAGTTCAAAGTGTTTAAACATGAAGTCGAAAATCGATTGGGCAGGAAGATCAAGATGCTCAGATCCGATAGGGGTGGTGAGTATCTTAGTATTGAGTTCCACGACTACCTCAAGGAATGTGGAATTGTTTCACAATTGACACCTCCTAGGACACCACAACTTAATGGTGTGGCTGGGAGGCGTAATCGAACCTAGTTGGACATCGCTCGTTTCATGATGAGTCGAGCTTTACTTTCGATATCATTCTGGGGGTACGCCTTAGAGACTATCGCCCGTATTCTTAATCTAGTCCCAATGAAGAAGGTTGTCAAAACACCTCACGAGATGTGGATAGGGAAGGTTCCCTCGTTGACACATATCAAGGTTTGGGGTTGTGAAGCTTTTGTTAGACGAGAGACTCACAAAAAGCTTGAACCTCAAAGTGAGCGATGTATTTTTATCGACTATCCACAGAAGTCCTTTGGATGCTTGGTCTACAGACCTAGTGAGAACGTGGTCTTCATAGCGCGAATGGAAGCCTTTCGCGAGAGAGAGAGAGAGAGAGCTCATATGCAAAGAGGATAGTGGGAGCACAATTGATCTTGAAGAAATTCAAGAGTCAAGCGATGAAGGAACCTCTAACACTAGCGCTCAACCCGAGGAAAAAATTCCTGTTGAACCAATTGACGAGTCGTTACCTCTTAGGCGTTCCACTGGAGTTAGAATGACACCAGAGTTTTATGGATTCCATATTACTATAGATAGTGATACGTTTATCAGTGATAGTACACTGGTGAATTTGGATGAGCATTCTAACTACAAAGAAGCCATTGCGGGCCCTGAGTCTGCTAAATGGAAAGAAGCAATGGACAACGAGATCCAATCCATGTATGATAATCAAGTTTGGAACTTGGTCAACAATGTACCAGGTCGTAAGACAGTTGGGGGCAAATGGATCTTCAAGAAGAAGAATGACATGGATGGAAAGGTACACACATTCAAGGAACGACTGGTTACGAAGGGCTTTACTCAAACCCCAGGGGTTGACTATGATGAGACCTTCTCACCAGTGGCTAAGATTAAATCTATTAGGGTTATGTTAGCCATAGCTGCACTTCATGATTAAGAAATCTGGCAGATGGATGTCAAAATCGATTTCCTTAATGGAAAGTTGGCTAAGGATGTTTACATGAGTCAGCCAGAGGGTTTTGTGGATGCTAAATACCCCAATAGAGTGTGTAAGCTTGAGAAATCAATTTATGGATTGAAACAAGCTTCTCGCAGATGGAATCTTTGCTTTGATGAGAAGGTCAAAGAGTTTGGCTTCTCTAGGAGTGAGGATGAGTCTTGTGTATATGTCAAAGCTAGTGGGAGTATAGTCACCTTCCTGGTTGTATGTTGATGACATACTACCTATAGGAAACGATATTCCAACTTTGTAGGAGGTCAAGTCCTGGCTTGGAAAGTGTTTCGCTATGAAGGATCTGGGAGAAGTTGCCTATATTATGGGAATAAGGATTTTGAGAAATAGGATTAGAAGACTAATTTGAGTTACTCAAAGTACTTATTTGGATAAAGTGCTAAAGCGTTTTAGCATGGAGAATTCCAAGAAAGGAGAGTTACCTATCCAGCGTAATACCAAGCTGGGTAAGACTCAGAGTCCGAGTACGGATGCAGAGATAGCAGTGATGAGTCGAGTTCCATATGCTTCCACCGTTGGCTCGATAATGAAGGACAAAGGACTAGGTCCTTGTGCTTGGTGGCAGTGATAACTTAAGAGTTACTGGGTATATCGACGCCAGTTTTCAGACAGACAGAGATAACTTTCGTTCTCAGTCAGGCTGAGTGTTTACCGTCAATGGAGGAGCAGTAACTTGGAAAAGTTCCAAGCAAGATACTGTAGATGATTCAACATGTCAATCGGAATATATACCTGTGAGCGAAGCGTCAAAGGAGGCTATATGGTTGAAAAACTTCATTGGAGACCTTGGAGTTGTGCCAGCCACTAAGGAGCCTATGGAGATTTTCTACGATAATGAAGGAGTGGTTGCCTTGACCAAGGAACCAAGAGATCATGGAAGATCTAGACATATTGACAGAAAATATCATTTTATCAGACATCAAGTAAAAAAAGGACACCTCGTCGTTAAGAGGGTATCATCAGAAGAGAATCTTGCAGATCCCCTCACAAAGGGTCTGAGTAGGATTAAACACATTCAACATGCGAGGAGCATTGGTCTGAAGGACGATATTAGTTTAGTGATTAAATAGATATTTAGAAACTTGTAACAAATAAATGTAATTGACATTTGATGATTAAGTAATGTAGATTTATTTATGAGTATTGTTTACTATCTTTTGTCAATTATTTATCTTGTGTTTCATCTTTGCATGTTTTACTTCCCAAATAATTGATTATTCAAAACATCCAAAGTTGATCATACGTTGGAAGTAAGTAGTGAATTAAGACTGTCATGAATTGGCTTGTAGATTGTCTAAGTGCTTAGACATAGCAATGGTTTGCTGCAACGTTCATGAGTACTCTTGAAATGGGGATTTGAGTATTGGATTAACCCACGCTCATAGAATTACTTCATAGAATTTATCATGAGTAATTATGAGACGATAATATCGTATAATCTTTAAACCAAGATCTATGAGTTGTTGTTTACGAGTTGGTTGTGCATTGATAATTTTTAAACGCATCAGTAACTTGATGTTATAAAACGTATTGTTGTGTACGATTTGATGAGTAAATAGTACAAGCATATGAGTCAAAATTTATATGTTCCTTTTTCCCTAAGGGGAAAAGCGATATCTTGGGCCCCTCGATGATTTGGTGTTGACTTATGTGTCGGGCCCGGTCAGGACTAAATTGATGTGTTGACTTAAGATCCTTGTCATACAAATCAGAAATCGGGAAACAAACTGTTGGACAATGAGAACGATTCTATTACATGTCATTTGTGCACATGATATAAAACGTATTGTTGTGTACGATTTGATGAGTAAATAGTACAAGCATATAAGTCAAAGTTTAACTATTCCTTTTTCCCTAAGGGGAAAAAGCGATATCTTGGGCCCCTCGATGATTTGGTGTTGACTTATGTGTCGGGCCCGGTCAGGAATGAATTGATGTGTTCAATTAAGATCCTTGTCATACAAATCAGAAACCAGGAAACAAACTGTTGGACAATGAGAATGATTCTATTCCATGTCATTTTTCCACATGATATCTTGCAAAACAGAGGATTATATGATCCCTTATTTTTGGACACGTAACTGACTGGGTCAGAGTTCGACAGCGGCTTTTGAGAGCTAAAATGTGCCAATCAATTTTTGAAGTTATACTTGCAATCATAGTTATTAGACTTATCCAAGTGGGAGACTGTTGGATTAGGTGTCTAAGCCTATAACTATAATTGGTATATACTTGAGTTGATAGAAGCACAAGTCCTTTAGGGTTGCCTTCACTCATGCAACTTGACAGGATGACTATTGGAGAGAGAGAGTTGAATTTATTATTTGGAATAATAAATTGATGCTTAAAATGATTTATTAATATATTATAAGAATAATATGTTAATTAGAAATCATATTATTAATTAGTATTTAATCATAAATTAATGTAGAATTAATTTTGGGATTAAAGGAACTTATTAATAATGTAGGGGTTGTTTTGCAAATCATTGATAGTTGTGAAATTGGAATAATGGACTCCATGGAAAGGAGTGGACGAAAATTATAGGGTGGCCCTATAAGTTTTCGTCCAAGGCTCCTTAATGAGGGTCTATGGGCTGCTTAGACCTTAAGCTGGGAATTAGGGTTTCCTCCAGCAAACCCTAGCTTTGGGACTAAGCAACCAACTGCTATATAAGCAACCCCACCCTTATGATTTCCGTTTGACTACACACATACACAAGAACCCTAGCCGAAATTCTGGTGCATTCCCTCCTCTCTCCTCTCATCCTCTTGCAAAGAGTGTTTGTAAGCCATTAGAGATGTTACATTTGAGGCACTTGCTTTCAAGAGTCAAAGATCTTCAAGGTGTTCGTGTTATTACTACATAACAAGTAAGGTAAACATCTAAACCCTATTATTGTGTAAATTTCGATTTATATACTAGTTTCTAGGGTTTTTCTTTGGTATTTAAGTTTGCATGTTCAACTAGTGAAAACCTAGATCCAAAGCATTAAGGTTGCATGATCACATAGAAATTTGTTTTTATGCTCATAACCCATCACTTGATTGTTCATCGGTCTAACCATAAGTAAACATAGGTGATCAGTCTACATCTAGTTGTGGTTCAGCCCACGTACAATCAACTTAGCTATGGTGTTTGATCTAAAACCTTGCATTGTATTAGTATTTGAGGGTTCGAGTTTATATATGTATATATGTGTAACCCTATATTTGTAGGTTAAGGAATATACCTAACCTAAGAAAGTAAGCCCTAGGCTACAGTCGAGCTTTCCTGAGAAAGTACTAGTTCACTATAGCCAATAGCTCTGATACCAATTTATCACACCCCCGGCCGTCGGTGGAAACACCGAGGTGCACGACGTAAATGAGCGATCACAGTTATTGAACATACATTGAACAGTACAAATAAATTTTTTTATTATTACCGAAATAGAATTTACATTGACAATAGCTATTGCTAAATCGTGACACACGCCTAACAATCCAACGTTTAAAATGTATGATAGAAATAACGGAGGGTCTTCTGTACGAACACTTTCGACTTTATAAATAACCTAAGAATACATGCATTAAAATACGTCAACAAAATTGTTGGTGAGTTCTACAGGTTTTGACACAAAGTATTTTTATACTCAAAAGTGTTTTATAAAATTTATCTAGATGACCAGCTTTTATAAATACATACTTTTCTATCAAAAGTATAAAGTAATTGAGTTATAAAAGTGTATTTAGACTCATTTAGAAATGTCATTTTCTCAAATCCAAACATACACCATTTGTTAAATATATATGTAAGTAAATCAAACTTTTAACAATTTTTTACGGTTCCCGTGACCAAAATGTTTTTTATATAAGGATTTTGAACACCAAGTTATATAAAATAAAGTCAGATCACACTTTATGAAAACATAAAATAGCCAAATTTACTATTGAACCCTTGTACAAGCATTTGCATAGTTTATATGTAAAACTCATAAGTTTTGGATTTATAAACGTTGTAAATTCGAGTCGTGGTATTAATTAAGTGTTATCTTACTTAATTTGGAGACCGACACTTAACCATTAGGGCCAACTCCTCCCACATAAATATTGTGTTTTAATATAAAAACGAAAGAGTTTATATAAATAACTTATTAATTGTAAGTTAATAAACCTTAACCAATCGTGTCCTGTTGTTAATTAAGTGTTATATGACTTAAGTGTTATATGACTTAATTTCTGGTATTGACACTTACCATTTTGAGTCACAAACTATCCCACTAAATACAATCTCTTCCAACTAGAATGAGTGAACAAAGACCCCGTATAAACCTAATACAAATTTTATACGGTAACAAAACAAATTTGGGATCTAAGATGAGCCTTTAAACGACACTATAAACGTTCCTGAACCATACGAGCACAATACATTGCAGGCATCTGGATCATTACTAATGTTTTGAATAGTCGTGAAGTAACAAAGAAAGAAACACTTGATTCATGTTGCCTCGTCAGATTAAGTTGTAACTAGCAACCATAGACGGAGAATATCGACTCGCATAAATCTTTCCATACATAATAGATCTACACCAAAGTTCTTTATTATAAATCTATGCCATGTGCACAAATTTACCGTATAAGACCCCTCCTGGATTAACGTTTATAACTCATAGGATTTTAAATAAGCCAACGGGTTTCAATGGACACAACAACGTAGCCTATAGCTTAAGAAATGATCCTAGATTGTGAAGCTTTTAGAAACAAACATAGCTCATATAGAGCGTCCCGTGGGTGTGATGGAACCTAACAATATGTCTAGGAATCCTAATCCTAAACTCTCCAATATAGAATACTTATAATTCTTTGGTGTTTAGGAATCATTTTGATTTAAGTCTTTTAGTATTTGAGACTTCGTAAGACTTAATATATTTTCAAATCTTATTGTCTTTCATGACGATATTCGGGCTGCCTAACGGCTATTTTTATAACATATTCCACTTTTCAACTAACGTGAAAATCGACAATTCCATAAAATTCGATAAGTTGTATAATTGATACGAGGCATAATTTATTAGATAACAATTCTTAACATTTGAGAATCAATTATGTTATCATATATGACGAATTTCATATTACAACTAAAATGATTTTATTTTTATAATAATTATTAAAATAAAATACATTGTTTATTCAAGAATTATTTCTACATGATGATCGAGCGTATAATAATAATAATAATTGATTTTTGGTATATTTTCAATTAATTATTATGTATTTGTCCAAACTTCGTTTATAAACCGTTTAAGACAATGTACATTTCTTTTGTACATAATTATGTTGAATAGCTTATTTGGTCATATGTATAATGTCTTTTCATGCTTTGCCAACATATTCGTGCATATATACGACAAGTATCACAATTTATGATTTGACGAATAGCTTATATCTTTATAGTAATCTCCTTAAAATCTTCTGATTTTTTATTAATATTAATTAATATATCACAACAAGGTGTAATTATGGCATTTATAACATTGTTCTATAACTTATATAATTTATTGATGATTTATACAGTTTAAATTATTATTTCATAAACTTATGACCAATAATAAAGTATGTTGCTATTTTGTATATAAAACTTTGAAAATCATCAAAACTTTAATAGACACTCATGTATACTCCCCCAAATATTAAAACTGTAAAAGATGGGCCGTAGAAACTCACACTTGAAGCGTGAGTGCGACTTGTCTGAAATTGGTTCATTCGTGTGAAGCTTCGCGTGAGAAACAGATATCAACTCCTTTTTAGCTAAAATAAAGCTCGGGACTATTTTTTTGTGATATTTTTAATCAAATGGACTTATTTTGAAATACTTTATATTTAAAAATTTGCGATGTAATTTTACTAACACAAAGGACTGATTTTGTGATAAATTATATCTAAAAGGGCCATTTTTGTAATGACCATATCAAATGGGACTTGTTTTGTGAGAATTTCTATAAAAGGGCTGATTTTTATTTAAGACCACAAATGTTAGGACTCGTTTTACCAACACCACAAAATGTACAAAAGTAAAGGGCGTCTTCATCTGGTCAGGGGAAGAGGAATGGACGAAAGATGAGAAAAATCGATAGCAGCAATCGAGGGGGTTCCGGTGGTGGCAGATCAACCACAGAGACGAAGAAAAGGTTATCTCCGATTCTTATCTGATCGGAGAGGAAAGATATTCGAACGAAGGCAGCGTAAGGGGGTGTTTGGATTGTTGTTCTGATCAACAAGAAAAGAAAGGAAGAAGAAAGAGGGTGGGTTTTCCGGTGATTGCTTCTCGGCTATCTCATCCTCATTCAGGCTTCTCCGATGCCGAACAGTAGCAGCGAGTATGGGTGGGCAGCAATCAGATGGACTTATTTTGAAATACTTTATATTTAAAAATTTGTTGTGTAATTTTACTAACACAAATGACTGATTTTGTGATAAATTATATCTAAAAGAGCCATTTTTGTAATGACTATATCAAATGGGACTTGTTTTGTGAGAATTTCTATAAAAGGGCTGGTTTTTATTTAAGACCACAAATGCAGGGACTCGTTTTGCCAACACCACCAAATGTACAAAAGAAAAGGGCGTCTTCATCTTATCAGGGGAAGAGGAATGGACGAAAGTTGAGAAAAATCGAAGGCAACAATCGAGGGGGTTCCGGTGGTGGCAGATCAACCACAGAGATGAAGAAAAGGTTATCTCTGGTTCTTATCTGATCGGAGAGGAAAGATACTCGAACGAAGGCAGCGGAAGGGGGTGTTTGGATTGTTGTTCTGATCAACAAGAAAAGAAAGGAAGAAGAAAGACGGTGGGTTTTCTGGTGATTGCTTCTCGGCTATCTCATCCTCATTCAGGCTTCTCCGACGCCGAACAGTAGCAGCGAGTATGGGTGGGCAGAAATCAGATGGACTTATTTTGAAATACTTTATATTTAAAAATTTGTTATGTAATTTTACTAACACAAAGGACTGATTTTGTGATAAATTATATCTAAAAGGGCCATTTTTGTAATGACTATATCAAATGGGACTTGTTTTGTGAGAATTTCTATAAAAGGGCTGATTTTTATTTAAGACCACAAATGCAGGGACTCGTTTTGCCAACACCACCAAATATACAAAAGAAAAGGGCGTCTTCATCTGATCAGGGGAAGAGGAATGGACGAAAGATGAGAAAAATCGATAGCAGCAATCGAGGGGGTTCCGGTGGTGGCAGATCAACCACAGAGACAAAGAAAAGGTTATCTCGGGTTCTTATCTAATCGGAGAGGAAAGATATTCGAACGAAGGCAGCGTAAAGGGGTGTTTTGATTGTTGTTCTGATCAACAAGAAAAGAAAGGAAGAAGAAAGAGGGTGGGTTTTCTGGTGATTGCTTCTCGGTTATCTCATCCTCATTCAGGCTTCTCCGACGCCGAACAGTAGCAGCGAGTATGGGTAGGCAGCAATCAGTCTCCGGCGAGCCCTCCTTGGTGCATTTGGTTCATCGGCAGCCTCATATCGAGTAAAAGGCAACACATCGACATCATTCAACATTTAGGGGGTGTTGGGTGGCTCCGAGCAACATAGGAAGAATAGGGGAACGAGGGCTCTTGTCCCCTTCGATCTCGTCAGAATTTGAAGCCACTCCAGTGGTTTCTTTGGCAGCCAATCGGAGAAGAAAAGAGAGAGAGAGAGAGAGAGAGAGAGAGAGAGAGAGAGAGAGTGTGTGTGTGTGTGTGTGTGTGTGTGTGTGTGTGCGTATGTGTGACAACCCGTAATATCTATCTTGTAAAAGTCAAACTTGGTCAACTGAAGTCAAACATATCAATCAAAAGTCAGACTTATTTATTTTATTATCTTAATATAGTTAGGGCAATGAATTTATAGGTGTATAAACCTAGCATTCTTAGGTGTTGTGTGTTTTGGAGGGAAGTCATTTGGAACCGAGGACCATGAGCCTTCGGGCCGTGAACAAGCCTTCAGGCCGTGAACCCTCAGTTTGCGGCCGTGATCTTCCCCTATATATATATATATATATATATATATATATATATATATATATATATATATATATATATATATATATATAAGTGTTGACTGATTTTTGGCTCACTTCTACCCTTCTGACCGTAAACACACCAATTCTCTCTCAAAGATCTTCAACTGAAAACACTCATTCCCTCTCAACTACCATAATTTCCTTTCAATCTTCTTAAGATATTGCTAAGGGTCTTCAAGCGTTCTTCATTTCTTCAAGATCCTTGGGCCGTGAACTCAAGATCATCAAGATTTTTGGGCCGTGAACACTTGCATAATCATCATCTCACCAAGAACACCCACTGAGTTCCGGGCGTAATCACTTGAATCTTCAAGGGCCGTGAACCCTTTGCGGCCGTGAACACCGAGGCTGGCCGTGAACTCCAACCAGATTCTTGATTTCGGTTCTAACACTTCTTTTGTAAGTGTTCCTTACATCATAGGTTGTTTCCCTAATGCCTTAGAGGTTATAATTGCTAATTGAATGCCATTATGTTGCATAAGTTTCCATTTAGGACTTGTTTCATCCCGGGAACTAGCTTGTGGAATCAATCAACCTATATCGAACCCTATATCGAATCACTCACATAAGGTGAGTTCATACCCCTATAATCTACCTTTTTAAATGGTTTTAAATGCTTTTAAGGGGGGGGGGAATATAAGTTGAACACAATTAAATTGTGTTAATATTTACCTGTGATAACAATCACACAAAAGGAATTCTTATGCATTTATAAGCTATTAAAATCGATTCAAAAACTCTTTTAAAAGATTTTAGATTGTTGTTTATTATCAAAATCATATTCATTTATATATTTATGTATAAGTATGCTTTAACGGACTTAGGACTAATGCTAGATACCTTGACTCCTGTTCCTTGTTTGGTTGTGGGCTTAGGGTAGGATCACTAGTCCGACAATCGGCTAAATCATAGTTATACTTGCTAAATATATACATGAATATTAAACCCCATTTTTAAATTACATTCTTAACTCAGTTGCAAACATGGGCAATTGAGTCTTTCCCACGAATCGGTTACAGTTCAAATAAACATTCTAATATACTATAATAGGTATAGTTTAGAGGATCAATGCATATTATATTCTAGAACAGAGGAAAAATACATGATTCACGTACGTATACTTTACACTCCATGTAAACTAGGAAAGGAACATACCATCAATTCATTTATTTACAACAAAATATAATAATACTTTTAGTATATGGTTATATAATTTTATATATGGGGTACATCTGCAAAGTATCGGGTTTTATATATGGGGTACATCTGCAAAGTACCGAGTTTTATATATGGGGTACATCTACAAAGTATCGGGTTTTATATATGGGGTACATATGCAAAGTATCGGGTTTTATATATGGGGTACATCTACAAAGTATCGGGGTACATCTGCAAAGTACCGAGTTTTATTTAAAAGGGTACATCTACAAAGTACCGGTTTATAACAAATAAAACATAACAATATATAAAACAGTCTTCTTATAGTCTTATTGTGAACTAAAAATATTGTTGGGTCTTAGTGTTGCGTCTTGGGCTCGGTCTTAAGTCCACATATAGTTTACCCGGTTTGGGCATGTCCAACCGTGGATAAGCATTAGGGTTAATATAAATATTGCATGCATGTATAGCTTTTAGATGCATCGTTCTCATTAATTACTTGATTTGTAACCCTAGCACACCTCTACAGTCGAAGTTCTTTATCGAGCTCTTCTGAGGTGTGATTTATTAATCATTCGACACCATTGATCCATTCTTGTGTTCTTTTGCTTGATTAATTATTGATTTTCTATTTGGAATGTATCGATCTACAACTCTTTTATTCTAACAATTGGTATCAGAGCAGGAGACTGTGTAATACATACGCATCTCTTCTGTTTGAAGAATCCTTTAGGGTTTCCGCTTTTATCAATATAAAGAAACTATTTTCTTCTTGTCGACGGTAGTTTCCTGGTTCTTGATAAAACCCTAAGTTCAAAGTTACAAGTCTGATTCTAACAGAACAAGTTCATCATGTCTCACGACGACTCTCAGATCAATCCGATCAACATCTCCAACAATATTGGATCAACTACAAGAATTCCCATTCATTATACTCAAGATTATGAAGTATGGGCGCATCACTTCGAATACTGTATAGTTAGATCCGAAGACAATGGCTACTTGATATGGGAAGCAATAACGATTGGTCCATTTGTTCACTCTGGAACGAACTAAACAATCAAGACTCAAAAGGAGTTCAACAAACTCTTGGCGGACAAAGATAAGATCCCTCAAGATGAAAAAGACAAGTTGCTATGCAACGTTAAGGCCATGAGGATGATCAGATTTGCATTGCAATCCGATACTTTTCGTCTAGTAAGCTCATGCTCAACAGCCAAAGAGATATGGGATAGATTGAAAGAGCTATATTCAACCGATGAAGATCTGGAGCACTCGATCCAAACCTTATTGCTCTCTGAATTCGGTGTTTTCGCTCAAAAATCTGATGAAAAGCTTATTCAAACGTTTGATCGTTTCAACCATTTGCTTAGCAAGATGATGAAGCATGGTATTGAAAGGAAGGTGATTGAACAAAAGGTTACATTCATGAATGGCTTAAGACCAGAATGCATGGCAGTGGTTTCAACTATAAAAGCTCATGAACAGTTTAAATCATATTCTCTGGTGAAGCTAATGGGCATTCTCAAATCTCATGAGAGCGAAGTAACAAAGGAAGCGAAAGTGGTTTCGGCTGTGGGTTCACTGGCTCTTGTCTCTAAAAGCAAGAATGTAGCAGACGAAGAGGAGGAAGTCGACATGTCAGAATGTGACCTGACCAATGAAGAATATGCTATGATGGTCACAAACCCGAAGAAGTTTGCTCGCAGAAAGTTTCCAGTCAACAAGAACCGAAACTGGCAGGGAAGCTACAGTTCTGAAAAGGTGAAGGAAGAACCGAAGAGCAACACCCAAAAGGAAGATAAAAAGAAGGAAAGTAAACTTGTGGGAGACTCTGGGTACGGTTGTAACTATTGTCATGGCAAGAACCACTTTGCCAACGATTGCATGCTGAGGAAGATGGCTGAGAAGAAGGAGGGTGAAGATGACGAGGCCTATTACATGAGAAAGCTAGAGGAGATCAAGAAGAAGAAATCTGCTAATGTTTCTTTAATTGTGCAGGAAAACGTTGTTGATGATGAGTTCGGTGGAGTGGAAGTATGGTCCACAGACTCTGAAGATGAAGAGGTTCACCGTCCCACACATGGAAGAGCATATGTGGCGAAAGTAGTAGTTGCTGAGTCGGCTGGGAGATGCTTAATGGTAACAACCGAAAGTAAGCATGAGAAAGCGAAGGTCGTGGAAGACAAATGCTTCGCTGCCAAGCCCATGAGTGAAAAGATCAGCGACTGCGATCAGTTGATCAAAAAGGTACCAACTATCCTTGAATCTAATAAAGTGCCAATAACAAACTATGAAAAAGACTTAAATGAATTAAAATCCAAGTTTTCTAGTTTAAGTGGAAGTCTTATGCAAACACTCTTAACCAATTCTAACCTAACTGACCAACTTAGCAGGGAGTCTTCCAAGAGTGAGAAGAGAAGGATGTGGGTTCAGGAGAAGGAGTTAGAGTTAAGTAGGGCTAGGGATGAATTGATTTATTTGCAAAGAGACAATTTAAAATTTTTGAAGCAAAGAAATGTTTTCTGTTTGATTGCTAAACGTCTATATACCAATATCACTCTGTTGCATTTAGATTGTGAGATAGGAAAACAGATTCATAAAATGATTTTATCTTTCCTTGAATTTAAGGAGGACGAAGTCATTGCTGAATGTGAATCTATAATGTCCTCGGATGAAATCTCTGTTACCTATAAATATGGACCGGACAAAATAGAATCCTTCATTGAGTCTAAAGAACATAAGTGTATGCTTAAGAATTTACTAGACGAAAATGACAAAACAAAAATAAAGACTGAGACTATACAGAAATTTGACTCATCCAACGCCAAATTGAGTTCAGAAAACAAAATCGATTTAGAAACAACTTCTGACTTTTATGAGGAGAGTGAGATGAGTGAAATCTCTGTAGAAGACGTTGTCGATTGTTCAGAATTCATTAAAAGCGAACCCGAACCAACAAAACCCCTCATATCTGAAAATTCGGTTGAATACGTTCGGGTGTCAAAGGACAAATCAAAGAAGCTCAAAGAAAAGGTCGTTGTCTATCAGAAGGTACAAACAACACCCAACCAAGTGTATGCAGTCACTGGAGTCACTAAGAAGCAAACGGCTGAGTTGACATCGATGGTTGACAAAGATAATGCTGAAGGGTGTGATAACTTCTTCTGGTCTGCACCCATCGATAATGCAGATGAAACCGTTGGTTTGTCAGAGCAAACCTCATGGAGAGTTAAGGGACGATATATTCCTGAACCACTCAACAAACCCTCAAGCTTTGACAAACCCAGCACAAGTGGTACTAAAGACTTACCAAGCGAACCACTGAAAACTGCTAGCGATTCATCAACAACAACCGATGCTAATAAGAGGAAAGAGAAACCTAAAGCCAACATACACTTGACTCAAGAGCAGATTGCTGAACAGAAACGATAGAGGAACAAGAGATATATGAAAAATATCAATGAAAGAAAGTAGTTTTGGCAATCCCAAAACCCCTCTTATGTTCGCTCCGAAACGGTCTCTTCTCATAAAAAGGAAGCAACAATCAAGTCTAACTCTAGCAAAGACTACCAGTCATACCGGCAGGTAAACCGAACGACTCCTTTCGGTTCTAATAATGGAAGTCACAAGAACCGAAAGTCAAGTTTCGGTCCTAATTCTTATTACGCCAAGAACCGAAAGCCCAGTTTCGGTTCCAATACAAGAGCCCAGAACCAAAAAGCTAGTATCGGCTCCAAATCCAATCCTCCTCATTCTCAACCAAAGCCCAACTATGTGAAGGATGTCAAAGGAAAAGGAAAGCTGTATCCAGAACCTGAAATCCAAAAGACCAAAAGGACAGCTAACCCAAGAACACCGAAGAAAACCTCAAATGTGAAAACATCTAACAACAAAACACACAAGTCAAAACCAGACAAAAATAAAATCAAAGTGTACATCATCAAACGAAAAGATGAAACCACATTGATAAAAAGAACATATATGGTTGATCTTTCGGTTACAATTCCCTATTCTGTAAAAGTCTCACCAGGACCCAAGCAACTTTGGGTTCCTAAATCTGCTTAATTTTGCAGGTAATCAGTGACGAGCAGTTTGACGAAGAATTGTATATTGACAGTGGCTGCTCACGTCACATGACTAGAAGGAGGGAAGAACTAAGGGAGTTTCGGTCCCTTAAGGATGGTGAATGTGTAAAGTTCGGCAACAACTCTTACGACACGATCAAAGGATATGGAATGATCACCAATGGAGAGTTCTCTATACGAAAGGTCGCCTACGTGGAAGGATTGCAGCATAACCTCATCAGTGTTTCTCAACTAGTTGCAGGAACCGGTTTAAAAGTCTCGTTTGACGATGAGGGCTCAGAAATAATTGAAAAACAAACGAAGAAAATTCTGTTGAAATCTGAGCGAAAAGGAGAGATGTTTCCTCTAAAAATCAACCCGATAAAAGGAAAACCAGCAATTTGTTTGCTATCAAAGGCGAACACAGATGAAAGCTGGTTACGGCACCGAAGACTGTCCCATTTGAACTTCAAAGACATTAATAAGCTGGTGCTTGGTGACCACGTGCGTGGACTTCCTGTTCTCAAATTTGACAAAGAACATCTATGTGCAACATGTGAAATGGGCAAGCAAAGCAGAAAAAGTCATCGTACACGCATCAATACAAAGATCATTGAACCACTTGAACTGCTGCACATCGACCTATGTGGTCCTTCTGCTATTGAGAGCTTCGGTGGTAGTAAGTTTATACTTGTTATTGTAGATGATTTTTCTCGCTTCACCCGGGTTTTCTTTCTTAAACATAAATCAGAGGCGACTCCCAAGCTGAAGGTTTTTATCAAACAAGTGGAAGTTCAGCTGTGAAAGGTGGTACGAAATATAAGAAGCGACAATGGTCTTGAGTTCAACAATAAAGATTTTGAAGAATTTTTGGCTGAAAAGGGAGTAACTCACAACTTTTCTGCTCCCTATACTCCACAGCAGAATAGAATCGTTGAAAGACAAAACTGTTCTTTATGTGAAGCAGCCAGGACCATGTTGAGCTTCGCTTCTCTTCCACTATACTTCTGGGCTGATGCTATTGCTGCTGCATGCTACACTCAGAACCGATCCTTCCTGAACAAGAGATTCTCCATCACTCCATATGAAATTCTGAATGATCGTAAGCCTAATGTGAAGTTTTTCCACGTGTTCGGTTCAAGATGTTTCATTTTCAATTCCAAAGAAAACCAAAATAAGTTTGATGTTAAGGAAGACGAAGGAATCTTTCTCGGTTATTCACTTACTTCAAAAGCATATAAGGTTCTTAATAAACGCTCAAAGAAGATTGAAGAAACCTATTATGTTACCTTTGATGACAATTACGTGAAGAAAATGCAAACAACCGAAAGTCCAACGGCGGAAATATTTCCAGAAACTGGTCAGGTCTCGGTTCTTATTTTGAATATGTTTGAAGAATACATGCAACTCTTTGATGAACCTGAAAAAGCAATCCACTCAGAAGCGAAAGCAGAAGATAACAAAATCGCTAACTTGAAGAAAATCATCGATGAGGCTGCTAAAGTCATGGAAAGAGAACTCAACCAACCGAGAAGCAGAATTATAACGCATCTATTGCATCCGGTGAACATCTAGCCGCTGAAGTAAGGGAAAGCACTGTGTTCCAGGGAGAGGATTCATCTACACCAAAAACAACCAAAATTTCTTTCCAGGGGAGGATTCATCAACAACCCCAACCCATGAAGATTCATTTGAGGGGGAGAGCTCTGAACCTGACATTGGTTTCGGTTCGCCATTTGAGGGGGAGAATGAAAATGAAAATGCAATGACGACGACGATATGTCAGAACTGGAAGAAGAAGTCAATGCTGAGCTGGATCCTGCCTATGATCCAAATTACCCCCCTCTCATAAAATGGACAAAGGATCATCCTAAAACGCAAATAATCGGTGAATCATCTGAGGGTGTTCTCACTCGTTCTCAAATGAAAGCGAAGCAAAATGCTTTATTCTCTCAAGTAGAATTCTGCATGTTTAATTCGTTTGTCTCCAAAGTTGAACCGAAAACGGTAAATGCTGCTCTTGATCATTCTGATTGGGTGCAAGCTATGCAAGATGAACTCCATGAGTTTGAACGTAATCGTGTTTGGAGACTAATTCCCACACCAAAGGATGCATCAGTGGTCGGTTTGAAATGGATTTTTAGAAATAAATTGGATAAAGAAGGAAATGTCATTCGCAACAAAGCGAGGCTGGTGGTGAAAGGATATTGCCAAGAAGAAGGGACAGACTATGAAGAGACCTTCGCTCCAGTAGCAAGGTTGGAATCTGTAAGAATCTTTTTGGCATATGCTGCACATAAAAACTTTAAAGTGTTCCAAATGGACGTAAAATGCGCCTTCTTAAATGGAGGACTAGAAGAAACGGTATATGTTGAGCAACCACCTGATTTGTTAACGAGAAGTATCCTGATCACTGCTACATTCTGGATAAACCAGTCTATGGATTGAAGCAAGCCCCAAGAGCCTGGTATGAAACTCTTACTCGTTTTCTCAAAATGTCAAAATTCAAGCAAGGTTCGGTTGACCCAACCTTCTTTTGAAAGAAAGAAGGCGAACACTTAATGATAGTTCAGATTTATGTTGATGATATCATCTTCGGCTCCACGAATCCTAGCTTAACAGCTGAATTCAGAAAGTTGATGGAGACTAAATTTGAAATGAGCGTCATGGGTTCGATTAACTTTTTCCTTGGATTGAATATACATCTTCATCAATCAGGAAGCATACACCAAGAGTCTATTAACGAAGTTCGGCATGACGGGTGATTCCAATGGCATTTGGCACGAAGCTAACTCCATCTCTAGAAAAACCAGCTGTTGATATGACTCTCTATCATCAAATGATAGGTTCTCTTATGTATCTAACAGCTAGTAGACCAGAAATTATGTTTTCTGTCTGCTATTGTGCCAGGTTTCAAGCAAATCCAAGAGAACCTCATATGCTTGCTGTGAAAAATATCTTCCGTTATTTGAAGCGAACCTCATCTCTCGGTCTTTGGTATCCTGCAAAATCTGCCTTCTTTGTTCAAGCCTTCTCTGACGCTGATCTTGGTGGGTGTGGAATGGACCGAAAGAGCACAACTGGTGGATGCCAGTTCCTTGATGGCAAACTTGTCAGCTGGCAATCAAAGAAACAAACGTGTGTGTCTCTGTCAACAGCCGAAGCTGAGTATATCACTGCAGCATCTTGTACATCACAAGTCATATGGATTCAAAGTCAACTTAGAGATTATGGCTTAAGTATGAAGAAAATCCATCTTTACTGTGACTCTAAAAGTGCAATACGAATATGTCACAATCCAGTGCAACACTCAAAGACAAAGCATATTGCACTGCGATATCACTTTATCAAGGACCACGTTGAAGATGGAAATGTCGAAGTTCACTTCGTTCGGTCCTCAGATCAACTGGCTGACATCTTTACTAAGGCCTTACCAGAAGCAAGCTTTAACAAAATACTCCAAGGCTTAGGAATGATGGAAGCTGAGTCAGTACCGAAACCTCTCTGATCTCTATAAAACTGAACAGGCGAAATAGAGCGAACGCTCGGTCTATTTCGGCTCCTGAATTTTCGGGAACCGAAATGAACCGAACGCTCGGTCTTTTTCCGCTCTTAAATTTTTAGGAACCGAAATGAACCGAACGCTCGGTCTATTTCGGCTCTTAAATTTTTGAGGCCCGAAATGAACCGATCGCTCGGTCTATTTCGCTTCATCTTTTCTAAGGGATGGTTTCGGTTGTACATTTTTGTAAAACTTTCTTATCCTTTCGTGTGCTTATATTTCGTCTTTATTCTTATACAAAAACTCCAAAAATATTTTCTTTTCTGTTTTTATTATTTTTCAGAAAAATTCAAAAACAACAAAAATATTTTTACTTGTCTTGAGTTCTTTTTATTTTTATTCAAATTCAAGGAAGCGAACCACTCTGACAATGGGGTAGGTATACTATTCTTCACTATGTACTAGTTAAGAGTCCCTAGAAGCATGCTGCTGCATGTAGACCAAAGCCTCCATGACTCTGAGTAAATCCTTAATGATACGATAAACACAAATCGTTTCTTCCCAATCAGGCTATTAAGAATCACTCAAGTCACGAGCTACCTTACTCTTCTCATAATGAGTTAAGAGTTTTCTGCTTTGTCATTCTTATATAGCAGAGGTACTTTCGGTTCTCTTAACCACCTCATTTTTCTCCATCCTGTTTCGTTTCACAATGGTAACCCTTGAGACTCTCAAATATTACCACTGAGGTTTATGGTTACACAATATCTGTGTTGATGATCTTAGTTTCGTCTACCACGAGCTAAGTGAAACCCAAAATCCAACACCTTGAATGAATTAACGGTGAACACTCTAATGTTCAAGCTATTACATGTCACCTCATGAAATCTCCTTTTTCTTTTTGTGTGATATTTATGAAATTGTCTAACACCAGGACGTTTCTACCCATAAGATCCAGTTTATTTTTTTTGAGATTTCTTAATATTTTCCAGTCACTACATAAATTTTCAAACCTACTTGTTCAACAAACCACATCGGTTTCACAAGTAATTCACCTAATTCTCGGTCTTATTTCAAGTATCGAGGTTCAGTTGAAGGTAAGCTACCCTTTAAAGCCTGTTATTGAAAAGATGCCTTTCAATGTTTCTTTACAAACATTTGATCGTATTTTACGGGAAACCACACAGACACTTCTTGGTCTCTCTTGACCTTGAAGGAAGAGATTCGTGCCCGGGATCATCAGTTTCATGTCTAAATAGACATCACTTAAATCACATAAATATCTTGCTTTATTTCTTTTCATTGGCACACTCTTGCACGAAGGTCTTTATGATTTTCCAAATTCGAGTTAACAGTTCTAATGGCAATTTTCAGACATGTGCTTTCGGTTCTAATGGATATGGTAATTTCATTAAGAGGCGATAGTTGATCTGCTCAAAACGAATCACAGTGAGTCAGCATGAAGTTGAAACGGTTTGAAATTTTGAAAAGGAGATAATATTGAAAAGGCGTGTGAATTTGAAACGGTTTTCAAACCCACGCCTGCTGACGCTTTTCTCGGGATACCAGGATGTCACATCACGCTTTTTCAGGCGACGTTTCAGAAACTCAGTCATCATCACAAATGGAAGTTTCTCTCTCCTATAGATAGTATCAAAGATTTTCTCGAAACCCTTGGGCTCCTTTACAAACTCTCTTCTCTCTTTCACGAACACCGCAGGCGATTCTACACTGTTCATCTTCTTCCTCACTCTAACAATGGCAGAATCATCTTCAGTTCAAGATCAGACTGTGTCATCATCATTGCTCACGATCAAGCATAATCAGAACCTCATCATACAACTGGATCCTTTTCTCTACGATTCATATATGCTCCATGTTGTCGAGTGCCTGAAGTATTCTCCACTGGTGATTGCCCTTACAAAGGTCGAATCCGTTCCAATGTCTCTTTTATCTCAAGTGTACTTCACTGCTTCCTATGACAAGCGCAAGGAACGAATCTTCATCGATATCTTCAACCAAAAGAGATCAGTTTCCAAGTCTCGATTTGCTTCATTGCTAGGGCTTTCTGCAGACGCCTCTGTCATCTCACCGGACTTTATCACAACGACCCAGTTGTTCCAGATGCTTTATGACATGGGTTACACTGACATTCTATCGACGGTAACCAAGTTCAAGAAGTCATGTCTACCACCACAGTGGAATGGTTTGCTTACCCTTCTTTACAAGGGTTTAGCAGAACGAGTTGCAGGATCGGATGGGGCTAGCAAAGGTTTTCTGACCATTCTCTATGGTATCTATAACGGTATCAATCTCGATTATGGGTCACTTTTATGGGCACAACTGGTGCAGAGTCTCAACCCATCAACGAAGCATTCTAAGATCTCTTGTGGACGCTTTTGGACGTTGATTACACACAGAGCAATTCAGACCTTTCAGATTCCCGTTATGGAAGGTGCTTTACGGTCCTCTATCGCAACTTTTCACACAGTAAAGATTATTGTGACTGATCCAACGAAGTTCATCTTCATCGGTTCAATTCCAGAATCGATGTACCAGTGTGTCTCCAATGAAAGCAGAATAATGACTTATTACAGGAAGTTGACTCCTTCCGGTCCACGCCCATTGACTCCTGAGATGCAGAGTTCATTGGATGCGGCGGACAAGCCAATGAAGCGAGGGAAGAAGGCGGATACCAAAGGAGACAAAGTGGGTCAATCCTCCAAGGTTTCAACCCCAAAGAAACGCAAGGCGGAGCACGCTGAGCCTACTGCCCCAAAGAAGCAAAAGGTCAAAAAGCAAGCCCGTCGACCGAAGTCCCCTTCCCCTTCTACAAGCGATCCTTAGTATGTTCCGTTAAATGGCCAGCGAGATCCTGAGTCCACTGATGATGAAGCCACCGAAACTGATAGTCCATCTCGAGGTAATTTGCCTCCACCCTCACCCATTGATGATACCAACCGAACTTCGCCTCCTCATACTGTTTCCCTTTCGGTTCCTATCACCATTGCACCTTGTCCTCCACCTAAAACATCTACAATCGCTTCAACCATCCCTATTCCACCACCACTGTTCTCTACAGCCACTACTACCACAACCACTACTACACCCGAACCCACTGTTCATGTCAACGTATCTGATACGGGGGCATCTACTGTCGGTCCTACTCCACCCGTTACCTTAACTCCTTTAACCCCACCTCCATCACCTGAACCTGTTCTTAGTGGTGAGGACTTAGAGTTTGATTCTACTTACTTCAGTCCTTATCGTGTCCAAAGCGATGAAGATGAAGACGCCCATCTTACCAAACGGCATCTCAAGGTTGTGACTGATAAGATTGATCAGTTACTTTCCTCGTCTTCTACTGGTGCTTATTCGGAGGAAGCCCTCAAAGCTTTGTTCTCCTCAGTTGTTAAAGAACATGCTTCCTCCATCTCCAACGCTGCAAAAGCCATTAATGCTTCCACCTCACAATGCCAGAAGGCTTTGCTTGCTGTTGAAGCCTCAACCAAAGACTGCAAGGATACGACCGCAAAAGTCGAAAAACTAATCTCAGAGGCTCAACTATTTCTAGATTCCTTACAGGCGGCAGCTCAGAAAAACCCCAAACAGTGAACACCTCTGTTGATAATCTCACGCGTTCACTGGAGGCTGAAAAGAAGAATCTTGAAGTGGCTCGCAAAGCTATTGAAGCTGCTAACAAAGAGCTTCACACCAAAGTTGATAATCGTTTAACTCAACTTGAGGCTGAGCTTGCAGTGGAGAACCGAGTGATGGATGAGCTGGACAAGCGAACTTCCCAGCTCAAAATTCAGAATCTAAAGCTCTGAACCGCAACCAAAGAAATTGATGATTTGAAGTCTGAGCGATAGGTGATTAAAAGCTCAGTGGGTGATGTCCATTCAATTCTGTTGCATCTCATGGACGCCCATGACTCCATTTTGACCATCTCCATACGACGCCACTTGGCTGAAAAGCTAAGACCTGCTTTGGATATCTTAAGTAGGATAGAAGGTGTTCCGGAGACCAGTGTGCCTCTGAAACAAGGGGAGAAAAAGTTACTCAAAGCAAAGTTCAATCTCAACCCCCTCCAAAACCAAAAGTTACTACTGAACCGAAGGGTAATGAAGCTTCGGGTAGTAAGAGGGAAAAGAAAAAGAAGAAGATAGGAGAAGATGATGTTGAAGATGATGATGATGAGGAAATGGTAGAAAATACCAAAAAGAATGCTTCTAAACTCGATCAGAAAACCAAGCCTACTGATCAAGAGATTCGGGAGAAGATGGATCTTCTTGAGAAGGAAATGAAGGCGAATGAACTGCTGAACCAGAGGAAGTCCATGTTTCCGGAATGGACTATGGAATCGCTCCTGAGGGAAGTCATTGATGAACCGAGCACTCATTGGCTTGAACCTGTTTTGTCGTTCGGTCTTGAGAACTCGAAGGACTTACAATTCGACAAGCCAATCACCCGAAAGGCATTTATCTTTCATTGCTTTGACTCAACGGCTGTCGTTCCCTCTCCAGAACCGAAGGTAGATCGGGATTTGCTTGAGTTTTATCTCGAGTTCGCTCTGCCACAATACTTGAACTGGAGCACTCAGAAGATTACAACGGTCAAGGTATTGAAGCCCTCTTCGACAGGGAAATTCATCAATGTTAAATTCAAAGTGACCCGAGGCTCGGATACCTCGGTCCATACTATTTCCCTGGCTGACCTACCGAAGTTGAACCCTCACGACTGGATACTCCTCAACAATATTTTGATGACCAATCCACAGGAGTATCAGCTGATCATTGATCACATCAAGCGAATGTTTGTTTGTTACATTCACGAAGTAGCAAAGATGGATCAAGAAATCGCATCTGCCATTCACAAGCGAACCACGATAAAGCCGATTGGAAGGACTGGCGATGTGAATGCGATGGTAAAGGGTAAAATTGATCCCAAGTTCCACACTGTGATGTTCATTAGGGGCGAAGGTCAAAAGTGCCTGTTCGCTCTTATTGACAAGCACCTGTTCTCCATTGCCTGTTTGGAGCATATTTTGGAAATCATACACATGTGTAATCAAAACAGTGAAGCTGACAAGAAGTTGTTCACTGATATGCTTCGATGGTATATTCAGTTTTGGCAGACGCTTCTTGCGATCATCCCTCGGCTGTTCAAGGTTGTGAAGAAGGTCAAGGTCACTCAACCAAAGTAGTCTCTCGCCTCAATTGACGCAAAGGGGGAGATTGTTGGGTCTTAGTGTTGCGTCTTGGGCTCGGTCTTAAGTCCACATATAGTTTACCCGGTTTGGGCCTGTCCAACCGTGGATAAGCATTAGGGTTAATATAAATATTGCATGCATGTATAGCTTTTAGAGGTATCGTTCTCATTAATTACTTGCATTGTAACCCTAGCATACCTCTACAGTCGAAGTTCTTTTTCGAGCTCTTCTGAGGTGTGATTTATTAATCATTCGACACCATTGATCCATTCTTGTGTTCTTTTGCTTGATTAATTATTGATTTTCTGTTTGGAATCTATCGATCTACAACTCTTTTATTCTAACAAATATGTTATACTATTTTATAAGCATAATGACACTTACACCGAATAGGTTTTAGGGAATTAAAACTACCTTTCAGTTACATCAGAAAATATAGGATTTTCTTGAACAATAAACACATTAAAGGAACAGAAAACAAACTTTAAACATAAATACTTATGCACTCACTCAACTTTTATGTTGATACTCTCTTTCAAAATAACTTGTATTCTCAGGTCACCAGTAGACAGGTACACTGGACCAGGTTTGAGAAGACGGAGCATGTTCAATACTCGTCTTTTATTTTGATATATTTTTGGTGTCTTACAATTATATACGGAACACACATGTATTAACTATTCTATTAATGAAATGGATGTTGTTGCTTGTTTTACTATTATGCATTGTTATGATACTGTACATGACGTCCTCCGCCCCCGAACGTTTTCGCCGTTCTGGTTTGGGGGTGTGACAGTATGTGTGTGTAAGGTGGGTTTTTGAGAATAGAGAAGAGGATAGCTTCAATTTGAAGCAAAAATTTTGTTGTATGATTGAAGTCAATGATTGACTTTTGAAAGATATTTTTACCAATAATCAATTGCTATTTATTTATTTATTATTTATTTTTTTACGGATGTAACCCTCGTTTCTCGATTCTCGTGTCATTATACCGACTAATGAAATTTTTTGAAACTTCTTGCTTATTGTCCCGCTTATGGTGATTCCAAAAATGCAGACGAAATTCAATTCCGATATACCGAGCTCCGTGAATCAATTGTTTCGGATTCGACAAATTTTACAAATCTGATTTTGGTCGAGATTAAAAATGTCATAAAAATTAAATAAAATAATAGGTCATAGCCTGAGTTTAAAAAGGTACTTAAAAGTGATTTACAATGTTCGTAGCCATTCCAAGTGAAGCAGTACACAATTCGTTTTAGGAAAATCAGATAAATATTGATTCTTACAACTTAAAAGAGGCGTAAACTCCTCATACGATCTCCGCTTTGGACGTTTTTTATATCCACAGAATCAGGAGAACATAATCTATTCAAATTTCTTATCCATAACTCATCAATATACTTAATGAAAAAAAATTATTTTTAACGTCACAAATAAATTTAATTTTTTTGGTAATTTTCGATTTTATTCTCAATGATAAATGGTTTGAGACGTTTTAAAGGTAATTATGAATATAATATTTTTAATATACATTAGACAAAATTGCAGAAATGGTCTCTATGGTTTGTCAATTTTTGTGGTTAAGGTCCAAAAAAAAGTTTATTAGCAAAAAATGTCCCTATTTGATGGTTTTGTTGCGGTTTTGGTCTCAACCTCGTTAAGTTCAACAACATGGCTGTTAACTTTTGGCAATTGACGGATTTACCCCTGGGACCATTTCTACAGTTTTATCTTATTACCAAACTACAAGGACCAATTATGCAATTTTTCTTTTTCATTTTATTGAATTATTATATATTAATTATTTGAATTACTTTTTTCTTTTTAACTTTTTTTTATTGTATTATTTTTTATTGGATTATTATATATTAATAAATATTATTTTTAATATATTATATTTATATATTAATAAATATTACTTTTTATTATTATTAATTTTTTTAATTATTTTTTTTTTGAATTTCTTCTTTGTTGCATTAATTCTTTTTTATTGGATTATTATATATTAATAAATATTATTTTTAACATATAATATTTGTCTATTAGTAAGTGTTATTTTTTTGGATTATTAAATTCATTTAATTAATTTTTTTTTATTTTTTTTTATTTCGTTAATTTTTTTGATTGGATTACTATATATTAATAAATATTATTTTTAATTTTATATATTTATATATTAATAAATATTACTTTATTCTTATTATTATTATTTTAATTGGTTTTTTTTTTAATTTCTTCTTTATTGTATTAATTATATTTTATTGGATTATTATATATTAACAAATATTATTTTTATCATATAATATTATCTATTAATAAATGTTACTTTATTGGATTATTAATTTCATTTAATTATTTTTTTAATTTTTTTATTGCATTAGTTCTTTTTATTGGATTATTAATTTAAAATTATTATTTTTATTTATAATAAATAATATTTATTTAATTGTTTTTATTTTATTTTAATTTCTTTCTTTATTGTTTTAAATAAAAATATCAAACACTCCGGGTCAGCGCCTCCATTCGTTGCATTTTACCACCTTGCGTCGTCGTATCATCTCGCTGGAAATCATCGATCATCGACTACAGTCGGCCATTCTCGACGAAAACTACACCAGTTGACTACCCACACAATATGAAATAAACCCCATAAATCATACTTCCTCTAGCCGACCATTCATTACAGATGCCACCATCGATGACGACAATATTAGATCGAGGGTTTTCAAACCACCATAGCCACTACACGTGGTGAAAAAGTTTTAGAACTCGTTATTCGGTACTCGTTCGGCCGACCACCGAGTAGAGAATACTCAAATTTTGTAATTCATGTAGAAATATTTTTATGGAAAATTATATATGTCAAAATCATGAGTTAAAATCATAAGTTTATTGAAATATATAACAAATTTAGATATATGTGAATACACAGGGTTGGAGACGGCCCGATAGTGGTTTGTTGTGACGTGATGTTGGTGGTAATGTCCAAAATATGTTATCTTCCAAATATTTAGAATAAATTAGAGAATGTGGGGTGGGTGAGATTTTTTGGTATTTTTATTTGAAACAATAAAGAAAGAAATTTAAAAAATAAAAATAATTAAAAAATATTATTTATTATAAATAAAAATAATAAATTTAAATTAATAATCCAATAAAAAGAACTAATGCAATAAAAAAATTAAAAAACAAAGTAATTAAATAAAATTAATAATCCAATAAAGTAACACTTACTAATAGATAAATATTATATGCTAAAAATAATATTTGTTAATATATAATAGTCCAATAAAAGAGAATTAATGCAATAAAAAAGAAACTAAAAAAATCAATTAAAAAAATTAATAATAAAAAAGTAATATTTATTAATATATAAATATAATATATTAAAAATAATATTTATTAATATATAATAATCCAATCAAAAGAATTAACGAAATAAAAAAAAATAAAAAACATAATTAAATGAATTTAATAATCCAATAAAGTAACACTTACTAATAGATAAATATTATATGTTAAAAATAATATTTATTAATATATAATAATCCAACAAAAAAGAATTATTGCAATAAAGAAGAAATTCAAAAAAAAATTAATTAAAAAAAATTAATAATAAAAATGTAATATTTATTAATATATAAATATAATATATTAAAAATAATATTCATTAATATATAATAATCCAATAAAAAAATAATACAATAAGAAAAAAGTTAAAAAGAAAAAAGTAATTCAATTATTTAATAATTCAATAAAATGAAAAAGAAAAGTTACATAATTGGTCATTGTAGTTTGGTAAAAAGATAAAACTGCAGAAATAGTCCCAGGGGTAAATCCTAAATTTGCTAAAAGTTAACAGTCATGCTGTTAAACTTAACGAGGTAGGGACCAAAACCACAACAAAACCATCAATTAGGGACCTTTTTTTCTAATAAACTTTTTTTTGGACCTTACCCACAAAAATTGACAAACCACAGGGACCATTTTTGCAATTTTGTCTATACATTATAACATAAATTTTACACACAATTGGTCCTTAACACATAGTGGTTCGCGGTGGTTTGACCGTTGACCTCTAACCAACTTTACCAGTTGTTACACTTTCCATGGTTCTAGTCTCAATCCAATCATTTCATTGATGAATTTTATGATTGGGGTAAAAAGCTCCATGAACCCTAGAAAACTCAAATTGGAGATACTATTGTAAGTCCCCAAAAACGCTTTGATGTATCAATCGAATTCACTTGATGGTGCGGAATCCCAATCAAGTGAATGAATCAAGATGAAATATAGAATAAGAACACAAAATGTTAATCTTCAATGCACACTATTATTGAATAGTCGGGTACATAAGATTCTTGATTACAATTCGTTTTCTCTCTGGTTTTCTCCAAAAACGTGTTCTCTGCATATGGTAGCTCCTAGAACGTCCAACCCTCCTATCTAGATTAAAATAACACTATTTATACCTAGACGTAATAACAAAGCCCAATCCCAAAACTCAAACAAGCCAATATTAAGCCTAACCAAAATCACATGCGATTTTGGTCCAAACAACACCAAAACATGGTGTTTTCGGTCCTAGACCGAGAACTGTAATAACTTATGAAAAGCAAAGTAAGCCACAATTTATGACCTAAAAATCTCCCCCTTGGTTTATAGCTTTCTTTTCACAAAGAATAAACCATAATTTAGTCCTAACAATCCCCCCATTGGTTTATTGCTTTCTTTTCTTTTCAATCTTCCTTGATCTTTGGCTTTCAACTCTAATCTTCGATTTCTTCATAACTTCAAGATGAACGTATGAATTTTCTTCATGAATAACTTCATCTTTAATAGTTGGACTTCCTTCAAAGAATTGACATTGAATGCACATTGGGTGTAGAGACTTCTTGTAAAGGTTCTTGAAATTCAGCACTTGCAGCTTTGAAACACTTCAGAGAAAATAACAGAGAGACCGATTCTTCTGGATCACTTCAGCAAGTTCATAGATAGCAACAAATTGATTGAGGAGGCTTCAATGCAATCTGTCACAAAACTTCAAGTATAGCTTCACCTTGCTTCTGGGGTTGAAAGAATGAATGTTGAAAGATAATCTTCACTTATTGTTCCTTCAAATGAATGTTCTTCAACGATCACCGTTGCGCCTTGAAAAGTAATCATGACTAAAATGTCCCTGTGGATCACAGAATCATAAATACCCTTCTCACCACAGTTGTTCAAGGACCCAGCCTTGGATCAGATGGAGACTACTCGCAGTATCTGTGTGAACTCGGAGGAACGCACTACGATTTGTTGAGTATCAGAGAACTACTAATGGCCTTTTGATGTTAGCCCCTGCATATCCTAGATCAAAGATCTCAATACATTTTTTCAAGTTAACAGGTTAACTTGGCCCTTGGCGAGATGTTTAGCAACATATGTTTCCCTGTTGGGTGAATCTCCCTGGTGTCGTGACAGTTTTTAGGTAAAGAAAGTTGACAAGACCAATTTGACAATCTGTACAGTTTCAGACTTCCAATTCCTTAAATACGACAATTCTTAAAAATAAACTGCCTAACAGACATTTTGTACAGTGTCACACCAGGTATGAACCATTATCCGTCAATTTCATGGGTGAAAATATCTAGAACATTAAAATGTTCACCCTCAATTCAGAAATGGATGAATTTCAGATTTTGGGTTTCACTTAGAATCATGGTGATAATGACTTCCAAGATCATAAACACAGAATTGTTGGTAACCGTCAACCGAGTTGTTTTATACTCGAACCTCAAGCGGTACCGGTACGTGGAAGTAATTTAATGGAGAAAATTTAGATATGGGTGAAGAATGGTTGGGTGTTTCACATTAGTCATGGTGAAAATGACTTCTAATCATTAACATTTGATGCGAAGACTCCTATTAAGACTGGTATATGTCTCAATATGAAAGAGTTTATCACTCACATTTGAATCCTCCGTCAATTCCTTTCCAAGTTTCTTCTCCTTGCTCAGAAAATTTCGATACAATCTCCTTGAGTCTCTTCTTCTCTTTGAATTTCCGATACAGTCAGCTTGAGTCTTCTCTGATTTTTTAATTCGCTTTTTAAGACAAAGAAAATTTTGAGATAAAAACAAAACTAAAAGAAAACTTAGCACACAATATAAATCACTAAGAAGTAAAAATAAGATTAAAAATACACTCAAAAGTAAAAAAAAATATTTTTGAATTTTTGATTTTTCTGAAAAATAAATAAAAACAAAAATAAACATATTTTTGGGTTTTTTTATATTTTAAGTTTTTTGTTTGATTTTTTTAATTCTCCCCCTAAATTTGTGAATAGAGGAAAAATATGAACAAATTTAACAAAAAAAAAATAAGATACAAAATGTACAAAACAAAAACTTTTGGGATCAAAGTTGTCAAGCAATTCAATATCGTTTATCAGCACACAACTGCATGTTTACCTCTGGTCAATCACCAATATTGTGATCCACTTAAACACAAAGGATAGTGACAAGTTGGACAGATAATAAATGACAAGACATTGTGATTATATTCCTAAATAGAGCATTTTGCTGACGACGACCACGGATATTGTTGTCCACTTAAATTCAGCAACGAGATCTACAGACAACCTTTAATCATGAACCAATTCAATTTTAAGCTCACTAGAACGTGTTCCCTACTTCACGACATACCCTAGCAATCAAGGAATTCCAAAGAGCTTTTTACTTTAGGTGCGTGCTCAATTATTTGAGAGAGAAGATAGATATAGAGATGCATATGTTGTATCCCAGGTCGGATGTCTTCCAATCACGCATAGGGAGAACATATGACTAACATAGATAGAGGGTTAGAGAGATAGAAACGTGCATATGTTGTGTCCCAGGTCGGATCTTCCGATCATGCAGAGGGGACAGCATATGACTGACATAGATAGATAGAGAAAATCATAGATAGAAATGCATAGAAATAGAGTGCATATGTTGCATCCTAGGTCAGATCTTCCGATCACGCAAATGAGGCAACATATGACTGACAGAGAGGATAAGAAAGAAAAACAATTTCACACCGACATACTTTATCAGAACCCCCCAGTCACCCTATCAGCACCAGAATTAAGGATATAAGTCTGTACGCCGAAGAAATGTTGAGCCACAGTTCTAGATGATAAGTAACTTTAATGTATCTCATAGGCTCCCTTGTTTATCTCACTGCTCAATCTATCCAAGCGTCGTATAGTCAGTCCAAATGTAACTATCTAAGTCCAGATGAGTTAACATTGTCTAGTCCTTTCATTTTCAGTTGGGTCTAGTCCATTAATTTAGAATCCTTCATGCCTACCAGCACATTAAACACAGAGTCTAAACAACTCAGCTTCAGTGCATTACACGCATCTCATATTGCCCTTTAGCACTAACTTCATATCACTTCCCAAACACTTACGAAAAAAACTTTTTTTTTATCTTTTAATTTTTTTTGTATTTTGATTTCTCCCCCTTAATTTATGCATGGGGAGAAACGAAACAAAATAAATGCGCAAATTAAAAAATTTGTCTTCGAAATGAATCATTTTATGAAAACTTAGAAGTATCGAGAAGAAAACTCAAACCGTAATTCAGCAACTGAAGTTGCATCCAGATGATCTGAGAACAACATGCAGATGCAACAACATATTCAACCTTAGTTGTGTTTCATTTCCGAAACATATCCAAAAATTCTTCACATCGTTAAGTACAATCCCCATTTGTGATCCTCTTCTTTCTTCCTTCCCGCAAAGGATACATGCTCTCAATTAAAGTTTTGAATGTAATGTAGTTGAGAGATGTCTCATATCATGTGCCTGGAACAGCCACTATCAACAAACCGAAGTCTGATGATATTCCTCCATAGCTGCTCCGACACAGAGTGCAGGATTAGTTGGTCTTTGGAACCCAGTCCATTTTGAAGCTGGGTTGACCCTTTTCATCTACACAAGGTACTCTCTCCCATGACATATCGTGTTTATCAGACACAGAAGATGAAGAAATGTTAGAATCATTAGATGATTTGGGAGTATGAACCTTCGGTACCCATCTGTAGTCGGGTTTAACCCATTTCTTGTTTGATCGGATGGATGCCTTGTCACTTGCTTTAGAACTTGATACCGATCGCCGAGATGACTTCGAACTAAGTGATCTTCGTTTAACTGAACCATTTCTTGAATTTGTCATCTTTTCAGACATTCCCTTCTTGTCCTTGGGAATTTGATTCTTGGCCTTTTTCGCATTCCAGTCACCATTATTTGAACGTGACCTCGAAGGGTTTCTTTTGTAAGATCTCCCTCTTGGCACGTTCTACTAACCTTGTGCATAGTAAGGAACATATACACAATGTGGGCAATTTTTGGCAATGTGACCGGTAATCCCACAATTAAAACAAGTCTGTCTTTTCATATAGATGAGATTGTGACTTGGTCCTTGTCCAAAAGAATTTTGTTTCAAGGGACTTCCACAAGCACAAGCATAAGAACATTTAACAGATTGTTTAACAAACTTTTGTGGCTTGGGTTTTTCCACAGTGGGAGTATCAGTATCACAAGATTTTGAATCATTATCAGCAGAACTAGAATCATTTTTGTTCTGTTCATGCTCATCTTGCACTTTGACCTGCTCTGCACATGAGGTAGAAACATTAGTATCATTCATCTCAATATTCTCAGTTGGGCCAGATTGTTCAGTCTCAACTGAAGCTGGTACATGGGGCGGGCCATACTGAGCAGTTATCTCTACCTCATTGGTTTCAAGGGGCGGGGTATAGTTGTCACTGAAGGGTGGTGGAACACAGTGATACCCTAGACCATTATTCTGATTATCTTTAAATCTTAATTGTTTTTCTATCATGGACACAACTACCTCACTTGACACGTCAAATTTCTTAAAGTCAAATTCAACATCTTTATATTTAGCTTTTAATGCATCAAGTTCGGCAGTTAATTCGGCAATTTTTACTTGAGCATAATCATATTGTTCACATTTATCGCTATATTTTGCTTGAAGTTTTCTAAAGTCCTTGTTTTTGGCCTCTAATTGATTTTTTAAGGGTTTTTGGTCCTTTTGATAGTATATCATTCATATTTAAGGGCCTCATTTTCTCTACGTAATATATCAATTTGACCACGAGGAAATTTAATTGTATCAGTACAGGCTTAAGAACAGGAAGTTTCATTGACCTATTTTGTGATTGATGAACTCATTATTCACAAAAAAATAATTTACCAAAAATAGAACTGATTGTGAAACCAAGAAAAAATGCCCTTTGATTTGAAACCTCGAAAGTCAAACTTGAAAGTCAAACGTAAAAGTCAAACTTAAAAGTTAAAATTGAAAGTCAAAGGTGAAAGTCAAACTTGAAAAGTTAAACGTGAAAACTTGAAAGTTAAACGAGAAAGTCAAAGGTCAAACTTGAAAGTCAAAGGTGAAAGTCAAACTTGAAAAGTTAAACGTGAAAACTTGAAAGTTAAACGAGAAAGTCAAAGGTCAAACTTGAAAGTCAAAGGTCAAATTTGAAAAGTCAAAGGTGAAAATCAATCCTTTTGACAAAAAAAAATAACCTTAATTGAAAACAAAAGTTTCTAGACCGAAAACAGAATTTTAATACCAAAAACGAGAGAATTTTGACTTAAAAACGAGGGTATTTTATCAAATACAAAGGTATTTGACAAAAAACGAGGGTATTTGACCAAAAACGAAAGTCTTTGACCAAAAACGAGACTTTTGGACCAAAAATAAGTTGAAATATGGAAAATCCGAAATTTTAGCCGAAATTTGCGATGCCTCTCAACCTTAACCGTGATGGCTCGCACCTATGATGCTGACCGAAAACGTGAGCCGTAAACCTGCGGACCGAAAACAACGAGTTTGAGATCTTCGCACCATGAAACCTCGCTTCACACCGTGAATGAGGCCGAGGACTTTGCTGCTGATCGAGAACGAGATTCCGTCCGAGAACGAGATTGCGTCCGAGAACCCTCGCACCAAGAAACTGCTGGCCACCGAGATCTTCTAAGATTGACCGAGATCCGAAGTTTGACACCAGGATCTCGCAAATCTTAACCAAAAACACACAAATCTTGCCAAAAAACACGGGATTTTCAATTTTCTAATGCCAAACTCGATCAAATATTTGAAAATATGAAGAACACGAAGAACACGAAGAACAATGGCCAAAAATTCATAAAATATAAATAAAAAACACCAAGAAACTCCAAGAAAAAGCGTTTACAATGACCCGATTGATTCCGATCCAAGCTTTGATACCAATTGCAAGTCCCCAAAAACGCTTTGATGTATCAATCGGATTCACTTGATGGTGCGGAATCCCAATCAAGTGAATGAATCACAATGAAATATAGAATAAGAACACAAAATGTTAATCTTCAATACACATTATTATTGAATAGCCGGGTACATAAGATTCTTGATTACAATTCGTTTTCTCTCTGGTTTTCTCCAAAAACGTGTTCTCTGCATATGGCAGCCCCTAGAACGTCCAACCCTCCTATCTAGGTTAAAATAACACTATTTATACTTAGACCTAATAACAAAGCCCAAGCCCAAAACCCAAACAAGCCAATATTAAACCTAACCAAAATCACATGCGATTTTGGTCCAAACAACACCAAAACATGGTGTTTTCGGTCCTAGAGCGAGAACTCTAATAACTTATGAAAAACAAAGTATAAACCACAATTTATGACCTAACAACTGCAATTGATGATGAAATGAGAATGGATTCTATGACCTAGATGATATTTGATAGCAACAAATCCAATTAGAATGCTCAAATTCATCTATGATGTAGAATCATATATACGTTAGAATTGGAATGAAATTTAGTGAAATGTAATGAAAACTATGGAATCTTTTGTTTGTGAGTATTTGATGAGTATATGATGCTTATAAACATGAGTTGATACTAATAATATGTTTCCAATTCAAAAACATCAAGACTTGAATGATCCTTAAATGAATTTATAGAATATTAAGCCATAAGGGCATTTTGAGAAATCTATGGATTACTACATAAAAATTGACATCTAAGAAGTGAAAAAAATTCATGAATATAAATTGACATTCTAAAGATGATATTGGAAGATAAGCATTAAGAAATGCCAGTGAAGTTCTAGCTTTAGTGATTGTTTTGGCCCAATGGTAATTTGGGAACATTGAATGGAATTGAGGATTTCATAGTTACATTAAGTACATTGAATGGAATTGAGGATTCCATAGTTACATTAGGTACTTACAATGAGATTGGTTGTAGTTTTATGTACTTGAAAACACCCAATGATGAGAAACATCGACATGGAATACAAATAAGTTAAATACAAATAAGGAATCAATAGGAGAGAAACGACTAAGGTTGATTATTGGCCTATTACCATGTTAACAAATGATTTTTCCATAACTTGAAAAATTGTATTCCACCGATAAGTTAAGGGCTATGATTGTGGGCTAAGTATACATGAGCCACACAATAAAATACTACAACATAAATATATAATATACAATAAATATATACGGCTAACACTAATGCCTCATAAATTACGACATACAATACACTAAAAGGAAAACACATTACTACAAAAAATAATAATAAATAAATAAATCAGTTTCTCATATATCAAAATAAAGGTTGTCAAATTTAATTTTAGATAGACAACAAACACCACTTTATCTTCATTTTCCCATAATAATTTCCGAGATTAAGGTAGAGAATTTGCTATAAAAAGAGATTAGGGTTGAACTTGGATACAAAAACTAGAAGTTTTTAACACAAAATAAGATCTTTCAAATAGACCCTGTCAAAATGAGAAAAAATTTTTGTCTGTAAATCCCAAATAATAAATGAATGAGTAATGGCAAAAAGGTATATACATGATCTTTTATAAAAAAAAGACACCAAAGTGTAGTAAAAACATGTGTAAGCCCATTATCAGACGTAATATTCTATAAATATTCCATAATCCAACTTCTAAAACCCAACAGAGACATAACCCCAAGGCCCAAATTACCCACCGGAAGTGGAGATCGTGGAGGTGCTCCAAGCAATCGCGACGGAATCCGGCGACATCGTTTGCGAATATTCCTTCAACGACAAACCATCATCATCCAAAACAAGATCCTCATCCTTCTCCTTCACGTATCCCCCATTCTGTATACTATTCAAACCCTTCAACACCTCCTCCATCGACGGCCGGCAATCCCTCTCGTTTTGCAAACACCGGAAAGCCAATTCCGCCACCGCATTAATCATCTTCCTGACCTCGTAATCCGTCTCAAACCCTAGACTCGGATCCACAAGCTCACCGAGTGCATCATTTCGGATCTTATTCAAAGCCATATTCGATAGGTTAATCTCATGTCTGTGCCTCGTGATATCCACCGCCGGTTTAGACGATATAAGTTCAATCAAAACGACGCCGAAGCTATAAACGTCGCTTTTACTGGTCAACTGGTAGCACTCGTGATACTCAGGGTCGACGTATCCCGGAGTTCCTTGTGGCGCGGTGGAGACGTGTGTAACGTCGGTCGGAAAAAGGCGGGATAAACCAAAATCGGCGACTTTTACGCTAAAACTGTTGTCTAATAAAATATTGTTTGTTTTAACGTCTCGGTGGACGACGTCGGAGGCGTGGAGGTAGACCAGGGCGCTAGCGGTTTCGGTGGCGATTTTTATTCTGGTGATCCATGGGAGTGAACCGGGTTTGGATTTTTCGCCGTGGAGGTGGTCAGCCACCGTGCCGTTGGGGATGTAATCGTAGACAAGGAGGAGCTCACGGCTGTGATGGGTGGTGCAACCGTAGAGGGAGACGAGGTTGCGGTGGCGGAGATGAGCGAGGATTCCTACTTCGTTCATGAACTGCTCCACGCGTTTGTAGTTGTTTTCGTATAGGCGTTTCACGGCTACTTCACGCCCATCTTTGAGTTTCCCTGTAATTTAAAGATAACTTTTAAGATTTTCTGAAACAAAGATTTCGATTTCAGGAAATTTTGGAATAAATATAAACAATTGGGCTACATGTAAGGATTCCTTTATTTATCTATTGTAGCAATTTATTTCGAATATTTAGGATTGGATTATAAACATTTTCTTGGTAAAATGATCTAAATTGAAAACTCTACAATATTACAACAGTCCACTTTTGATTTTTCTTATTTGGTTATTCTACTTTGAAAAATCTAGAATTATGTTTTATATTTGGACACTATTGTTATAGTTTGATATATTTTAAAGATATAGTGATAATATTCAATAGAAATGTAAGCAGAACATTATAGTAAACAAATGAATGAAAGTACCTTGCTATTTTTTTTCACTTAGCCCTAGACTATGAAGCTAAATGTAAGAAATGACAATATAGTTTCATTCACTTGTTTATTATAGTATCTTACATTCAAATCTTTCGATTACAAAATTGTAGTCTTGATTAGTTTCCTAAATAGAGTTTTAGACACTATGCTTGAAAATTACCTGACTATAGCATTCTACTTTCAATTATTTTATTTTATTACAACTCTTTACTTTTAAAAATCTATCCACTTATACCTAACTACTGTCAATTTCCTTATGATAACATACTTAGAAAAATCTAGCCAATTATAGCAGTGGAAATTCGTGTTTCTGAGTTTGGATGAAATTATTAAAATGGGCTACATTTTTAATGATACAATGGTGTAATAGAAATTTTAAAGTACAATTAATGAAAGTACTTTGCTATTTCTTGCTTTAAAACCATTATGTAACACATAAATTGTAATTTAAGATTTCCCTAACGTAGATTTCAACTTGGAAAACTTGGTATAAAGTATAAGGCTAAATGCAATGAAGATAGCAACATACTTCCATTTATTGTCTTATTAAGGCATTGTACTTCAAAAATCTACTGAATTAAAGTAACATACTAGGTAGACTTTTAAAAAGTGCAAGGCCATAATAAGAACATAAACTAGGATGCTATAAGCAACTAATCAATGAAAGTAGGTTGCTATTTTTCAATTTAATTGTAATTAATATGCATACCGTGGTATACCGTGCCAAAACCACCATCTCCAAGTTCCTTCTTGGAATCGAAATAATTTGTGGCCTTTTCAAGCTCTCTATACTTAAAAATTTGGACTCCATGGTAGGTGTCATTCTTCTCAGGATCCGTTGTTGATGATGGATACGAAGAAATGTTTCGTGACATATAAGACGAACCAAAATAACGTTTCTTCTTCTTGTTGTTGCGTCTTCGCCAAACATACCAAATGACACCCATCATAAAAATCCCAAATACACTTCCAACAATACCAAAAGCAAGTTTCAGCTTCCAGTTTACCCCCTTACCTGAAAACATCAGAAAATCAGTCGTTTCTTAACATGCTTTAAAGTTAACTACGCACATGAACATTTCAATACCACAACAAATTCAAAAAAACATTACTAGAAAATCAATTTAGTAGTGAAAAAGATTAAAAGATGATTTACCGTTTTTCTCACAATTACTACACTGCCACTCCAACATAAAACCTTTTCTTAAAACATCGGTATAATTTTCATACAACAACTCATTCATGCCATCGGTATGCACGGGTACATGAACTAAACTTTGACACGAATTTATCGAATAATTGTTTTTCCTCAAAATTTCGGGGTGGAAGACAGCAAAAGACGAAAATCGACTGCTATTAGTATCACAATCAATTGTATATGTCCTCTCTGAATAGGGAAGACTACAATTGTAATAAAAGTGTAGATCGATTGTGAGAGAGCTATAGTTGAAGGGGCTTCCATTGGTGCTAAAGTTTCTTAGCGGAATTGGGCACTTATTGGTGTCGCTAAAAGCCTTCGAGCTTACAAGAAGGAATGAACTATTGGAATAAAATATGTCTTTTATGATATAATCATCGTTGGAGATTGTGAGGACTGGGTTTTTGTTTTTGCAGGTGATATTAAATCCACGGGACCCACAATCGGGTTCTTGTAGTTGAGGGATAAAAAAGGGGAAGGTTATATTTGGTCCGTTTCCACAGTTTTGTGGCAAACAAGATGTCGAATTGGAGGAAAGGGATAGAGATTGAAGATTAAAGTAAGTAAAAATTGTGAGAATGAAGAAAAGTTTATTGAAGAAGATGAAGAAATGAAGATCCATTTTTGGGTGAAATTGGAAACGAAGGAGAAGAAGTAAAGAGAAAGTGTGAATTTGGGAGGGAAGTGTAAAGATTTAAGGTCTTCGTTTTGGTTTGGATCCTTGTGAGTAAAGTCTTTGGTTGGATATAGAATAATAGAATAATAGAATATGATGCTTTTGTTTTGGTTCTAATCATGATGAAAAGTTTGAAAAAAAGTCAAGAGATAGTGTAATTAATTAATAAATAACTAGGAAATAATGTATATATTTATAAGATTCTTATTTGATTATTTCTTATTTTAGAATCTAAAAATTAATAACTTAGAATTCGTATCTTAAGTTATTTTAAAAACCAAAATATCATGTATATTACAAAGGTGCCATCAACCAATTCCATCCATGAATGTTCACACAAAAATATAGATTTACTAGGATTATACAAGTCTTAAAAAAAAACTTATAATAAATTTATAACTCAAATAAATAGGTGTACTATTTTGGTGACACGTGTAAGTTTGGGGTTGGTAAATGTTGACTTGAAGGGTAGAGGAATGGGTCCATAAATCCTTGTTTGAACCGAAAGCTTGTATTTAACCCTGCTTGTGGTTGTAGGGTTGATTTAGGGGAGAGACTTATATGTCCACGCCTTCACATTGCGGGAAAACAAAATTATGACGCGTAGACGAAAGCGATCTCACGCGCTTCTAACTTATTTACCTTTCTCAAATAACTTTGTTTAAATATTAATTTTACTATTTTCTATATAATTGTAAAAAAATCAGCTTTCTTCATTAGAATAGAATTTGTTACATTCTTGTCTTTAAATTTTGAACTATCTATGATGAGGTCCATCAAAAATGACTACTATATCCTTGTCTCCTTTATATTTTTTCAATAACCCTAACAACATGGCAAATTCTATTTAAGGACAAAATGCTGACAATTTTATCCATAATTTCTATTAAAATAATTAAGTCTTAATTATATTTAAATTACCTTTTGATTTTGTATGGGAATATTGCTCAAAAAGTCATCATTCACGACCACTTAACTGGAGACACGTTCATTTCTTTATTTAACATCTATTCATTCCAATTAAAAAGTATTTGGGGTTTCAAATACCAAATTCAAAGGTAGTATCTTTGGTAACTATATAGTCATTTTACAAACTGATATTTAATCCATAGACAAAATTATTTACGTGTTTTAGAAGTCTTCCCCTAGTGCTTACGTTAAATATATTTAGGAGCCACTAACAATAATAAAATTATTTAAGTGTTTTATAAGTCTTTCTTGGTGCTTACGTTAAAAAATATATTTAGGAGCCACTAACAATAATAAATTTATTTAAGTATTTTATAAGTCTTCCTTGGCACTTGGTCCTATACAATTAAAAAAAAAAAAAAAAAAAAAACTTTGTGGTTTTAAAAATGATATTAAAAAGTACTCAAAATAAATACGTCCTTGTACATAAAAGATAGAGTTAATTGCTTAAAGTAACTATTTTATTTTAAAACAATTTTTCAGTTTGAAATATTTGCTTTAACAATATAATTTTATTTTATTATTAAAACAGACAAGAAAACATGTAGCTTAATATGACAAAAGAAATAAAAAGTACACCGCATAAAGTTCAAATTAACCTAAAGTAGATTTATTTACGTTTATTCTTAAAATATGTACACTTACTTTAATAGTAGTGTTTTGAAATTGGTATGAAATTATAGGAAAAAGAAAATGAAACAAAAAGATAAACATATAATTACAAAATCAAGTAAATCGAGACATATTTTTCGAAGTTGACCTAAAGACTATGAGGCACAAACCACGCTTAGGCTGTGACCCATTCAATCTTTCACTTATCAAATAATAGTTCACATCTTTACTTTTCCTTGCAATTACTTTCAAAATATAAAATGGTATCATTATAAAATTTGAATGAGTCAACGGAAATGTCGTTGGTATATTGATTTTTTAAACATGTAATTTCTCGTATAACAAGTTTAGTTGAATATTTAACAATTTTAAATCTTTATTTAGTCACGTCAAATCAACCTTACCAAATTAGTCTTCGGTCTAAAAAATATATATACATATTATTATTTAGACATAACACTTAATGCAACATTTCACGTTATTGGTCTTATTATGTTAGTCCTCTAGTGTGGTATGTTGATGAAACACTAGGTACAAGATATCTTTCAAATAAGTATGAGTATATATACATATTATTATTTAGACATAACACTTAATGCAACATTTCACGTTATTGGTCTTATTATGTTAGTCCTCTAGTGTGGTATGTTGATGAAACACTAGGTACAAGATATCTTTCAAATAAGTATGAGTATCTCCACACCTGTCCATAGATTTTGAAGGCCTTATGAGTAAAGTAAAAATAGGCCCTTAAAATTTCATATTAGCGTTGAATATGACAAATTATAATTAATAAAAGGTATATATGGATAATTGTTAAAAAAAAAAGCTTAATAAGCTAGTTGAAAAGTTATTCTAAATAGGGTGAGCAAAACCAAACTCGGAAACCGAAAAACAGACAAAACCCAAACCGAAATAGAAACCAACGATTTGGGTTTGAGTTTATTAAAATCCTGAATAACGAGTGCGGTTTCGGTTTTAGTATATATTTATAAACCGATAAAACCGAACCGAATTATGAAATATATATATATATATATATATATATATATATATATATATATATATAGGGAATGTTTATTTGGAAAACAAAAAAAACCCTAATAAACCCCAAAAATCATAAAAATGCATAAAAAAAATACCTAGAGATCACAAAACTTTTTTTTTGACATTTTTTATGAAAAAATCGCAGGTTTTTAAAGAAATTCGTTGAAAAAAAATTTGAAATTTTTTTTTTTTTTTATAAAAAAAATGATTTTTTATTTTTTTTTTCAGCGAGTTTTAATAAAAAGCTGCGATTTTTTATAAAAAAAATTCAAAAAAAAGTCATTTTTATGATTTTTAGGGTTTTTTGTTTTCCATAGAACCTATATATATATATATATATATATATATATATATATATATATATATATATATATATATATATATATATATATATATATATATATATATATATATATATATACACACACGTATTATATTTTAGTGTTGTGAAGATTAAATACAAGTAGGAAGGTGTGTAGATTGTTAAGGCGTTGGACGCAAAAGGTATGTTACCAGGTTCGAATCTCACCTTTGACATGACTCATTTTATTTTGAATCCCATATGAAACATATGCCCCCTTCATGTCTTATACAAGGCAAACTTGGTTCTCTAGAAAAACTGAAAAACTGACAGACTAAACCCATCGGTTTGAGTGTAAGGTTCGGATTTAAATATTTGAAAAACGAGTTTTTGGTTTGCCAAATATACCAATAAAAAAGAATTGAAAAATAAACTAGTTTATTAACTAGTTGTGACACCTCAAAATAGCCTTAGCTATCAATATCTCTTTAATGCAAAATGAAAATAAACAATATCATACCCTATGAGAGGAGCAATAGTTGCGATACGTCAAAATATCCTAAGCTCTCAATATCTAGTTTATTAGCTAGAAGCCTAGAATGCCCTTTTTATTTATATAATTGAAAATTAGCTTGAAAATTATAGGTAGAATATAAAAACAAGCAATACGCATGTGAAGTGAAGTGAAGTGTGGAGAGGTTGCACATGGAGCTGGGAAATTTTGTAGTATTTTGTTCTTGTCGCAATCATATTTATTTTTGTTCTTCATAAAACATTATTAATTTTAAGTTTTTCTTATATATACACACATTTATTATGAAAGTAACTAGTGAGCTATAAGCTATTAACTCTTTACATGAGTCAGGTGATATACTGCTAGTCAATTCTTATTGCGATTGTAGTTAATTTGTAGGTGCTTTATGTTATTTATTTATAAAAAAAAGTGAGAGTATACAAATGACATTTGAATCCAGGAATTATCTTTTGATTGTGTGACATCTCGATTCAAAACCAGATATTATCTTAGTTTTTCTTATACTAATTTATTTTAAAGATTACTAATTTTTATCATCTTTTTCAAGAACTCCTAAAATTCTATAGAAATAATCAAAAGAAATTTGAGCGAGCGACAAACCTGAGTCGCATAACAAGCGGGAAACACCATCGGGACAAATGCAAGAAGGGGTGGAGGAATTCAAATTGGACCAACACGACCCACCGGAGGTCTGACACCGGGAGCAAATTCCGCCGCCGTCCACCCTGTATTCCATCTGAAAACCCATCCACAACAACTCCTGCAACGGCATCGTTTCACTCCGGTTAAAATCCTCAAACGCCGACCTCAAAACCGGCACTCCAATCACACGCTCACATCCATCCCCTACAGCAATCGATCGATTCCCAATGAAACTAACTCTCCCATCTTCATCACCGGAACAATTAAACCTGTTCCTATTCGGAATCGACCTAACCACATCTTCCAGACACGAAAAGTATACACTTAGAAAAAGAGATCCAACGGGAACGTAACTAAAAAAAGTGTAGCCAAACGTGGTAAGGTCAATCGATTCATTCGGTCTCAACAAACAAGCATTAGTTTGATCACCTTCCCAGAGATCATCAAGGGCGAGGGTGAGTTTAGTATTGTTTTGATCGATTCGACCAACACGGAACGTTGTGGTGTTGATTTGGAGAGTGGTGATGTTGTCTTCTCTGCAAGTAAGTTCGAATCTCTCGAGTCCACAGTAAGAAGGACGACCGTTTCCCCAAAAGGGATAGCTTATATATGTGATCGCCTGACCACAAGTGTATAACGTGGTTGAACATTCGTTAAATTGTTGGATGTTTGCGAGAGAAAGAATTGGGAATAGAATGAAGATGATGAGTAAAGGAAACATCATCGTCAAGATGTAGAGTTTGAAATGAAGATGGAAATTGAGCAGATGAATTGAAGGTATGGATGGTCAATAGAAGTGTGATAGCTTGAAATTTCCATGGAGACAGAGACTAGGAATGAAAGAACGTTTAGCTGCTAGTTTTGACTTTTCGGATAGTTGACTATTCAATTTGAAGTTTACGATAAATTGTTTGAAAATTGAAATGAGAAACTACTTATGTAATTATAACATATTAGAATGAGTATTAATTTATGATTAAAGTTAAATTTATTTATATAATTATGTTCTATTTTTCCCTTGATTATATAATAAATATTGTAATTTGGAAGATATAAATACTAAGTTTAATTTCAGCATCAAAATATACAAAATTTTATCTATGTATATAGTCGGTAGAACGACTAGTGTTATCAACTAGCTAGATATAATATAAACAAATTATATTTTGTGCATATCATCCATTGAAATTTTACCACGGCTGATAATGTGGTCATTGACTATTTCTATGTGCTTGCTTTTTTAATAGGGGTAGATGTGTAATTTAACATGAAGCCAGGAGTTTCAACGAAGGTACCTTTACAATGACCCATAGTGATCGCACCACCGGAACAAAAACACATGAGCTCCGTCGTACTGTTATTATGACCGCAGCGCCCACCGGACTCCTCACACTTTTCGCAGTCCTCCGTCCTCCCCCATTTTGCCTCAAATCCTTGTCTTAAGGCTCTACTGAACTCCGTCTCCAGCGCCATTGCTGAACTGAATACATCCAACACCGTCGTTACCACCGCGTCATCGCAAGAGTACACCGTCCAATTGAAATTCTCCGGCTCGAAATTCAAACTATTAACGCACGACTTATTAGTAGGGTTACTCAAACACGCTATTTCTCTTGCAAAATCAGGTACTCCAGTGCAATTAAAATGAAAACTTAGGTTAACGTTTTGCCCCCAGAAATTGAAAGGCAAATCTCCCCAATCAATGTTATGGCGTACCCTCGGGCAGACGACGTCGGGGACGACGGGAGAAACGTCGTAGTCCACAAGGACAATACTCTTAGATTCGTAGTTTATGTTAGGGATATAATAAGAATCGCTTCCGAAGTAAACAATTGGAACATTGTTGGAGCAATTGATCCCAAAACCTTCATAACCGCAGAACTGGGTAGGGGTTTCACTGTCGAGCCTCCAAAAAGGGTAACTGATTGTGATGTTTGCGCAATTGTATGAAAAGCAGCTGGGGTAACGCGTATCATTAGATTGAGCGGCCATGGAGATGAAGAACAAGAAGGGGAAGAGGATGAGGAGGAGGAGAGAGAGGGAAAGCGAGTGGAGAAGGCAAGACATGGTTTTTGGAATGTTAAACTTGAAACAACGACTACAAACACTGGATTCTATTTATAACACATGTTGAAGTTTGTATTGTTGCGTTAATTTTTTTTTTTTGGGGGGTTTTCAATAACTTTATATTTTTATAGTGCTAATTGACATTAAAAATCAATTTTTCTGTTAATTTAGTAACATGCTTTTAATGAAAGCTTATACAAGTGTGTTTCGTCTACTTAAGGAGGCTCAAGTTGTTCAGTGATTAAGTTTATAATTTTTTTTCCGACACAAATAAAATTATTTATTTTCACATGAGAGATGGATTTACATCTAACATTTTATCCTACTTATGGGCTGTGAATATGAGTAACCATTTTTTTCTTATGTCATGTTGTTCACAATTTGATAAGTTGATGATGTTTTTCTGTGTTTTTTAATAACCTTAACCAACATTTTAACTATCAATAATGGTAATTTAGATCAAAATTTGCAGTTTTTTCTTCGGTTCAAGACATTAGCATGAACAGAAATTAAATATCCTCCTACATTTTAGTTCTACTATACTCCTATCCACATTAAATAGTGACAAGTGGACTAAAATATTATCAATTTCATTAAATGTGTCATTAAATATGAAACATGTCAACATTTGATTAGGTAAGAAGATAAGTATGAATAAAATGTAAGATGATATTTAATTTCTCTAGCATTAAAGGTGTTCAACTGCTCAAGACTTTAACTTTCTTTTTATAAAAGCTAAAATCATTGATTTTAGCCTTTTATCCTATATTGTAGGTGGATCTCAGAAGGCATGAAATATCTCCCTCAAATCTGAACATACAACATTCAATGTAAACGACTTTTCTTTGGAACATAATAAAGTTTCAGTTAGGTTCAAAAAACATCATGAAAATTAGGAATAAAGTTCTAATTTTATTAAAAAAAACATCACTAAAGCTTTTATATGTACATTATACAATTAATTATACAATCAATGTTTCCAAAATGTTCAAAAAAAACCATCAGTGTTACCGGTTTTAGCAGGTTTTCTCCCTGTTTTAGCCTAAAAAATGTTAGGCTACGGTCATCCGTTATACCCACCACTAACCATTATAGTGTTGGATGTCACCTCATCACCACATTCAACCACTAAACCTATGAGATACCTAACACTATATATCTCTTATTTTTTAATTTATATATATATATATATATATATATATATATATATATTATTGTAGAGAGAGGTAGAAAAAGTTAGAGAGAAAAAGAATTTGATTGGAGGTGGCGTATCCGTGGTATGGACAATAATTCACCACGACCACTAAGGGAGGAGGGAGTCATTCTCTCCCAACCCACTGAACCCACTGGCACATCAATTTTTGTCTCTTTTATTTCTTCATCTTTCCCAACCCACAACACACAGAAATCCTATATTTCTCAACTCACTCAATTAAAAAAAATACAAAACAACAAAGGTACAATTTTTAAAACACATGGTATAAAAGAAAGTGAGAGAGAGAGAGAGTAAAGAGAGATGATGAAGTGGGTTAGTGAAACCAATTAAACAACCCGCTGAAACGGGAGTGGTACCGGTGGAAACTCTATTGCTAATTAAGATTTTACATTGATTGTTTTGTATTTTTTTTAATTGAATGAGTTGAGTGAGTTCAAAAAGATATGGTTTCCGTGTATTGTGGGTTGGAAAAAAATGAATAAAAATAAAATAGAAAAATGATGTGACAGTGGATTCAATGGATTGGGAGGGAATGAATCCCTATTCCCTAAGAACAACCAGGGCCCGGGATGGTGTGCACTCACCATGTTTGTGGCCACCTAGACCATGACCCATTTCATGGTATGCATACCGGAGAGTCTAAGGATATAACTACATAAAGAAGGTTATAAGTTTTTACTTTGTATAAAAAATACGATTAAACTTTATGAATTGTTAGAAAAACACTTTATAAATCTGGAAAGCAACTAAATAAAGTGTAGTTAAACGTAGAATTGCTAATCGAATCATTGGGTCTCAACGAACACGCATCTGGGAGAGAGGGATCCAAATGAAGAATGTGTGGCTGCTAGTTTTGAGAATATGTTCCTGCTAGTTTTGACTTTTTGTATTATTGACTATTCAATTAAAATTGAATATTATATTTATTATAAATTGATTGAAAACGAGATTTTGACGCTTATTAATAAAATTTTCTCGTTATGGTAGTTAGTTAGACTTATATAATGTTTGGTCCGTTTCTTACGAGATGGTAAATTGGTAATAGAACCGATACTGATGGTTATCATCAGTTAATACTATAATTAAATTACATATACATATATAAGCTTAGATGTTAACGTTTCAAAAAAAAATTGAGAACAAAATTTATGTTTAAGAATAAAGAATATCATTTTTAGCAAGTAAAAGTTTTATTTTTTCAGTTTTTTGACTTTTCAAGACGTGTTGACTATAGCACGACTTGTTTAAGTCATCCACGTTAGCTAATGTTCTCATTTGACTATTTCTAAGCTTCCGAAAGCTAGTAATTTTTGCCTAAACAGAGGTAAATGTGGGATTCAATTTGAATCGCGTAGTTTTAGTGAACGTACCTTTACAGTCACCCTTCGTGGTCGTACCGCTGGAGCAAAAACACATGAACTCTCTTGTATCATTATTGTAACCGCACCGGCCATCGGAATTTTCACACATTTCGCAATCCTCTATTTCCCACCATCTTAGCTCGAATCCTCCCCTCAATGCTTTGCTGAACTCTATCCCCACCCCATTTGTTGAAGGAAATACATCCAACACCGTTGTTACAATAACATCGTCATCGCATGAGTACTCATCCCAATTGAAATTCGCCGGCTCGGAATGCACACTATTAACGCACGACTTATTAGTCCGGGAACTCAGACACGGTATTTCATGAGAAAAAGGAGGAACTCCGTTACAATTAAAGTGAATGCTTATGTTAACGTTCTGATCCGAGATATTGAAAGGCAAGCTTTCGATGGAAATATTATGGTCCACCCTTGGGCAATCGAGGGCTGGGCCAACGGCAGTAAAAACGTCGTAGTCTATGAGGACGATACTTCTTCTTCCGTAAATTATATTTTGGATATAGTAAGAATCGTTTCCCAAATTAATAGTTGGAATATCCCGTTGATCACCGTCGTTAGAGCAATTGATTCCAAAACCAGGGTAACCGCAGAACTGGGTGGAGGTTTCACTGCCGATCCTCCAAAAAGGGTAGCTGATATTGATGTTCCCGCAGTTGTATGAAGGGCAGTTGGGGTAAGTTGAGTTACTGGATTGAGCATCAATTGAGATGAAGAAAAGGGGGGAGAGGAAGAGAGAAATGGAAAGAGAGAGGAGAAGGTCCGACATGGTTTTTGGAATGTTGAACAACTATAAAACACTCGATTGTATTTATAACACAAGATAAAATCTAAGATTTGCGGGTTTCTCGTAAATTTCATACAAGACTAGGCTTTTACTTTTAGAGAGAGTTTCCACAAATTTGATCCGTCTACTGAAAAATGATGCACACTTTCTGGAGTTTTTGGTTCATGTGGTTTGCGTGGTTATATTTGTTCTAAAATTGTCAATTTATTATTTTTAGTCAATGAGAAGACCAGTGGGTGTGGTAATATATCACCTCCATATTATTTTTCTTTTTATTTTTCCCTGTACCACACTTTACCATATACTATATATTTTTCATTTTTTAATGTAATCTATTAATTATATAAATATTTAAAATATATATATTTATATTAATAAAAAAAAGAAATATTCCATTAATTTTATTAAAAACGATTACATAGCTAAAAACGATATTAAATTAAAACGATGCAAAATAAGACTAGTCGTAATATTTTTTCATGATTTCCGCTCTAGTCCTTAAAAACATATCAAACTTTTTTCCAATGACATAATCGATGTTTTTTGTTAAAAATTTCATGTCGTGACTTTTTTTTTTGCGATCTTTGCTTCACCTCGAGCATTCTTTTCTCCTCCAAATTCTCATTTTCAAAATTCAAACGGTTTTTGAAATTCAAATTATAAATTTTGAAACTACTAGCTATCTTTTGAATATCATTTCCGCTTTTGATTCCTGATGTATTCGCCGAAAGGCGAAAACCCTCTATTTTTCATCTTATCTCGACCCATTGGGCGAACTACCTCTTCAAGTTCATCCTCTTCATTCAAATCAAACCCAAAATGTGCATCTGATGAAGTATAACTTGTCTTAGAAATTTTGGTTCTTTTCGAACCATCTTCTTCGTTACCATACATTTTTTACCCAATTTGGGGATGCGGTGTAACGCCGTTATATATATATATATATATATATATATATATATATATATATATATATATATATATATATATATATATATATATATATATAATTTTAAAACACATTTTAACAAGATAATGCAACAAAAGTCTTATTTTTAGTTTATTTGAAAACATCACCAACGTTACTTAAAAATCTTTAAAAAAAAAAAAAAACAAACCACACCAAAGTATAAGTTTGCAAAAACCAAAAGTATAAGAAAACTCGAGACATATCTAAGATGGTATCATCGCTAATATAACATCTAAGATAAAGCTACCCAAAAAGTTTTCATCCTCACCAAGACATCAACCGTACTACATGTACCAATGCAAGGTGAAAGCATCAACACGGTAAGTCAATCTCAAATACACACATATGGAAACATGCATATATCATGTACCAATGCAAGAAAAGAAACAAGTGTAAGCATCAGCACGGTAAGTCAATCTCAAATACACACATATGGAAACATGCATATATCATGCAAGACATTCAGTCACATAAGTAGCCACACTAACCCCAACATCGTGGCGATGATACTCGGCCTTTTGTCGCATGGAAACGGTCGTTTCTTTTGAAGCGTACAATCTTAAAGCTTGGAAAGCTAAATAATGCGTTCTAGTGAAAGGTATAACCGAACGTATGGACAACCTTTTTCACTTTTTATACCTTTCTACGTTGCAAAATATACGCCGGTGAAGATCTTTGTCTCCTTCCAATAGCTACAAATTTTCATTCTGTAGCAAAATATGTAACATCTTGATATTGAGGTATTTTCATTTTAAACCCTAAGTATGAGAAGTAATTTCATTTTTGACCTTTGATGAGACTAAACTACAAATTAGACTAAATGGCATTTTCATAAATATTGGGGCCAGCTTGCGTATGTAGGGCATTCCCCCAGGCACGCTTACGTTGGGCATACATGTCACGACCCTAAACCATAATATTTAGGGTTTGGACTCTATTTAAGCATCCTTAAGTCCCCAACCTGCCTTCTTTCATTAGCGTCCAACCCACTTGCGTCCACAAGCAAACCCTAATCCATTTTAGAGCATTCTTGAGCATTTTTTTTTTGTGTTTTGGTGACCTTGAAGGAGAGAGGAAGATGAGAAGATCATATTGGAGGAGTGAGACTCTTTGGATCTAGAATAACAACATCATTTGGCATCACTTGGAGGTAAAAAGCTCTGAACTTGACTAAGAATTATTTAGATCTTGTTTAGTTATGAAATGGTGTTCTTTTGGTCCCATAAGCTTGGTATTATGAGTATGGGTTACTCTAATCCATATAAGTTGTCCTTGAAAACGTTTTGAGGCATCTAGAAGCATAAAAATATAATATTGATTGTTAGATTCCTTCCATATATGAGTTACAAGGTCTTAATGGGTTAAGTAGTTAGGGTTTTTGTTATTGGGCACTACCTAGCCATGCTATACCATAAAGTTAGAAACTTTATGGTTAAGGACGTGAGTTAAGGTCTAGATCTGGAATATGAGCAAGAGAGCTAAAGGATTAAGCTCTTAATAAGAAGGTGAGGTGCTCAGGCGCATACGTTGGGCGTACCAAATGGTACGCAGCACGTACACTGTCAATGCCTCGATTTTTTGGTCAAGCTGAGTACGCCCAACGTACTCAGCTGAGTTAACTCGGTTGACTTTTTGAGTTTTGACTTTGACCAGGATTTGACCAAGTTTGACATAAGGGTATTTTGGGAATTTTGGGTTGTATTTAAGATTAGTCACTATTTGTTAAACAGGTAACGGGTAGATGTCACACCCCCAAACCAGAACGGCGGAAACGTTCGGGGGCGGAGGACGTCATGTACAGTATCACAACAATGCATAATAGTAAACAAGCAACAACATCATCCATTGCATTAATAATATAATTTTAATATAAGTGTGTTCTGTATAGTTTATAAGACACCAACATATGAATCAAAATAAATGACGAGACTTGAACGTGCTCCGTCTTCTCAAAACCTGGTCATCGGTACCTGTCTACTGGTGACCTGAGAATACAAGTTACTTTGAAAGCGTAGATCAGCATTAAAGCTGGTGAGTTCATAAGTATTTAATGTCATTGTTTATATATGTTTGATGAAAATGTTTGTAAATGTTCAATGTAAAAGTTTGTAAGTGTTTGTATGTAAATGTTTGTAAATGTTTGAATACTTCCTAGAAAATCCTATATTTTCTACTAAAGTAGTCTTCTACCAAGACTCAACTGTTTTGAAAGTTTGTTCTTTTGTAAAAGTGAGTGTTTTTCCCAAGTATGACTATCATTACCAAAATATAGTTTTCATTATCGTTTATGTGAGAAGATCACAATGTGAATGAAATGGGAAAAATAAAGAAGTACTGTAGTTTTATATATAAGTAACTACCAATGTACTAACTGCCTTAAACCTGTTTGTTTAATTAAGGTAAAATGTGATAAGATTGTAACCATACTTGATTGACTAGTAAAACACGACGTTCGATACGTCGAAATGGTATGACATTCGTCACCCGTAGACCTGCAGATCCCACTGTAGCTAGCAGCAAGGTGTGGGATGGTGAATCCCGTATAGATCTATACACAAATTCACCCTCTCCCTCCAGGAGACTCTGGTTACAAAACGTGGCACAACAGTATATTGCCGTGTCAGGAAGTAGTGGCTCACATTAATGTTATAGTATTCTTGTATTTGTATAGTATGTTCTAGTGTATTGTATGTTCTCTCTGTTCTAGTCTATAGTATGTTCCTCTTTGTTTCTCATTATAGTATGTTCTCTATGTTTCTCATTATAGTATGTTCTCTCTGTTTCTCATTATAGTATGTCCTTATCATACATAACATACATAACACATACATATCACATAACAACATACAGCTCATACATCTCATAGCATATAAGACCTTTCGGTCACACATAGGTACCCTTCCAGGTACAGTATAGTGAGAAGACTCACCTCAATGAAGTCGGATAAACTCTCGTGCTCAACGTTCCGACCTAGCGTCCTCCTATTATTCAAATAACATTCCAGATCAAGATTCTCTCATAGCCTCATCTCTACAGATTGGGTAGAAGGCCATTCTACCCTTCCCTGAACTCTCTTGAATCAGTCTTGACCAGAACCCTAAGGTCAACGAAAGTCAACGGTCAAACTTTGACCCGACTCGTCGAGTGCACATGGGCGACTCGGCGAGTCCATGCGGGTTCTCTGAATCCTTCTAGCCTCTCTTGGCTCGTCGAGTCATTGTCCCACTCGACGGATTACACCGGTCACGAATCGCGGGGCAACCCCGACTCGACTCGTCGAGTCCACTTATGGACTCGGTGAGTTGCTTCCATGTTCTTACTCAAATGACCTTCTAAGGTTAGATCTGCTTCCCTAACTATCAGATCTATCCTTCAAACGCTCAAATGTCACGTAAAGGTGCAACCTTTACGTGCATGCAACCCACATCAAGTCATAAATGGAGAAATAACTCTAAAAATGGCAACCTAGTCTCCAATCCTCCATGAACAAACATAAAGCAGAATGGGAAAGGTTCTATGAACCTCTATGGGTCCTGATCTGAGGTCTAACCCAGCAAGGGACCATAAACTCAACTTTTCAAGCCTTAAAAGGTTTATAGAAAACCCTAAATCATAGATCTTAACCCAAAACAAAAAGGAAGTTCGATTTGATACCTCAATAGTGTAGATCTGAACTTGAAAACCCTGGATCCACAGCTCCCTTGACCTCCTCTTGTTGGAAACCACTTCTCCTTTGCTAAAACACACAAGAAATGGTGAATTAGCCTTCCTCTTGCACCACAAGCTTACTCTCTGCTCTCTAGGGTTTCTCAGGGGTGCATTGGCCGCAAATGGAGGCTATAAAGGCCTTTAAATAGGGCACAAACCCCAAGAATTAGGGTTTCATTTTACAGCGCGGACTCGCCGAGTCCACGCATCGACTCGTCGAGTCCTTCATTAAATAAGACAAGAAATGCGCGATCCCACTCGGCGAGTCTGAGCGCCTACTCGCCGAGTCCCTCTCTAAAACTCAATATAAATACTTAAAATAAGATACCTGGGAATCCGGATGTTACAATTCTCCCCCACTAGAATCAGACTTCGCCCTCGAAGTCCTGCTCGGCAAACAACTCTGGATGCTGCTCCCGCATCTCCAACTCCAGCTCCCAGGTCAGCTCGGACCCTTTCCGATGTTTCCACTGGACCTGCACCAGGGACACTTCCTTGTTCCTCAGAACCTTGATCTTCCGATCCTGGATCGCGATTGGTCTCTCAGCATAATTCAGGCTCACATCCACCTGAATATCGTCCAGCGGTACCACAGCCGATTCGTCGGCTAAGCTATATAATTCAGGCTCACATTTGGTTAGGATAACATGGATTAAGAAAACCTCCAGGCTAAGCTATATAGATATCTTCTAGTAGATGTCTATTAAAAAAAGCGGTCTTTCTTGAAATCTATTTGCTATATCTCATATTAAGAATATGAAGTTATAGTAAATAATATCCTTGTTGATCTAATCATAGCTACTTATGAAAAGGTTTGTTCATAGTCAATGTCATGAGTATGATAAGGACTATAGTCAATGACATGAGTATGAGAAAATCCTTATATAACAAGTATTACTAAATGTGTACATATATCCATGTATATATTCTTTCTAGAAGAATCTCTTACTCCTTCTAACCTTGCTATAGAGAGGAAGATTAATCAAGCACATGCTTGATTATTAAACGTGGATTACATCTCAATGTTCATGACTCTAAGTCATTTGTCAGATCCAAGACCTGATATAACATTTTGATAGTTGATGGTTTAACTAGAAATCATCAAGAACTCATCAATGAGAGATTCCACATTTCTCAAGTCATAGATGATTTCTACCATTGTTGTGAACAATTTGTGTTTATTAATAGCTACTATTCATGTTCAACAATTCCTTGTTGAAACTAGTGCCAACAATTATTACATCTGGCTATGGATCTTGAGCTGCTTCAAGTTCCACGTGCCACCCACTTGCTTTGTCATTAGAAGCTTGCTTTCTGCTAACTCAGCTTTCAGAGGAATAAATGAACTTATTCTTGGTGGGTTTGTATATAATAATCTAAATGCCCTTTTAGAATATTCTACAACTATGTAATTAGTTGGTATTTGTATTCTAGATACAAATAATAGTGATTGAAGTAAAATCCAAAAAGGTTAAAAGGAGGACATTTCTACCGATTAGAAAGTAAACTGTATCAAGTAAAGTTTAATTCACCCTTTATCATCACAAAGGCTTTAGATGGTACTACTGGGTTGTATCTTATGCTCAATCATAGACATTGATTAGAAAGTAAGTCATACACCAAAGTGTATAGTTCCTTAATAATTATTTTCTCTACACTTTAGTGAAAATATTATTAGGAATCTTTTATATATTGAATGATGCAATAACCATGATACAACATGTTTTTTTTAACTAGAATTATAAAGAATTCCCAACATATATATATATATATATATATATATATATATATATATATATATATATTTATATAACTAGTCATATATAAATATCTTATTTTATATAAAACTATCTTTTATATAAATTGAACTAGTTTATTAAGATATAAATTTAACTTATAAATAATCATACTTTATGATATATTTCATAAGTTATTATTTCTCCAATAAATATTATTTTCACAAATAATAAATTCTCAATTAGTAAAATATTATTTCCATGAAATAATAATTTTTTCCAATTAAATAAAAGTGTCGATATATTTATTAATAATCAAATTATACTAATAAATAATCAATTACGGTAACTTGCTATATGGTGTGACCCTATAGGATCATATATTATTAGCAATATCATTCTATAATGACTATTGGGCATACTAGATCTTTCAAAATCACGTTTTTATTGTAGTGTGTGGATGACATACTCCTGATAGGAAACATCATTCCAATTTTGCAGGAAGTCAAGTCTTGGCTTGGGAAATGTTTCGCTAGGAAGGATCTAGGAGAAGCTACATATATTCTTGCTATAAGAATATAGAGGAATAGGTAGGAATGATTACTAGGATTAAGTCAGAGTACATACTTGGATAAAATATTGAAAAGATTTAATACGAAAATTTCCAAGAAGGGAGACTTACATATGCATCATATTGTTAAGTTGAACAAGACTCAATGCCCCAGTAGTGATAAGGAGATAGATACTATGAGTCAGATTCCATATGCTTCGACTATAAGATTGATCATGTATGTTATGACATGTACTCGACCTGATGTGGCTTATGCTTTCAGCACAGTTAGTATATATCAAGGAAATCCTGGTTTAGCTCATTGGAGGGCAGTGAAGAGCATTCTTAAGTATTTACAGAAAACAAAATATATGATCTTAGTTTTTGGCAGCAACTTAAGGTGAGTGGGTATAGTGACAACAATTTTCAAACAAATCAAGATAATAGTTATTCTCAATCTGTTTGGGTTTTCTTGTTAAATGGTGGAGCGGTAACATGGAAAAGTTCCAAGCAACAAACGGTGGCTGACTCTACTTGTGAATCAGAGTATATCGCAACAAGCGAGACAACAAAGGAGGCTATGTGGTTAAATAATTTTATTGGAGATCTTGGAGTTGTTCCATCACTCCAAGAACCAATGGAGATTTTTTGCGACAACGAGGGTGCAGTAGCTTTGACAAAAGAACCTAAAGATCATGGTAGATCTAGACACATCGACAAGAAATATCACTACATTAGACATAGGGTTGAAGAGGGTACACTCATGGTGAATCGTGTATCATCAGAAGAGAATCCTGTTGATCCTCTCATGAAGGGTCTGAGCAAGGTCAAGCACTTTGAGCATGCTAGGAGCATTGGACTAAGAGACGATATTAGATTTTTGATGTTAGTGTTGACTTTATTTTGAAACTATATAGAAATAAAATTGTAATTGAATTATGATTAATTAAATAGAGATTTCTTTATATTCAATTTGTATGATGCTTTTTGTCAATTAATTTATTATTGCATTTCACTTTGCATGTTTTACTTCCTGAATATTAAGTTATTCGAAGAACCACAGTCGGTCATACTTTAGGAGTAAGTATTGATTTAAGATTGCCATGTATTGTTTGTAGATTGTCCATAGAGATTGGACATTGCATTGGGATTGCTACAGAATTCATGAGTACTTAGAAATACAGATTTTGAGTATTGGTTAAACTTGCGCTTAGAGATTACTTCATGAATTTAATCACGAGTAATTCTAAGACGATAATATCCTCTATTCTTAAAATAGACATATGTAAGTCATAATTTACGAGTTGGTTGTGCATTGGTTTACTCTAACGCATCTTGTAACTGGGTGCTATAAAGGGTATTCCCATGTATGACTCAATGAGTGAAATTGTATGATTATATAGTTGAAGTTTATTCATTCCTTCTACCTTAATAGGAAAAGTGATATCTTTGGGCCCCTCGGAGTTTTGATGTTGACATTATAGTGTTGGGCCCCAGCCAGGACTGAATTAATGTGTTCAATTAGTAGTCTAATGACGTCATCACAAAACGTGATTATCGGTAAACAGAATATTAGACAAGAGATTGATTCTAATCCATGTCTCATTTCCAGTCGATATTTAGAAGAACGAAGTAATAGTTGATCACTTATCTTAGGACTAACAGAGTCTGGTAGTGTCTTGAAAACACTCTTTACTGGTTATTCGAAGTTGTACGAACAATTATAGTTAGAGACTTATCCCAGTGAGAGACAATTGGATTAAGGTGTCTAGGGTCTTAACTAAATTGGTATAATGTTGATGAATAAAAGTAAAGTCCATTTTAGGTTGCCCTCATAACCAAGAAATTGCTTAGATTGATTATAGGACAGAGATAAATGTTTTATTAATATATTATATGACTAATATATTAATTAGAAATATTTATAATTAATTTAGAATTAATTATAATTAATTTGAAATGTTAATTAGAATTAATTAAAAGTTGAAGGACTATAGCTGTAATTGTTCAAAAGTTGAACAGATGATAGGTTCTAGAACCTTCCCCTATTGGACGATTTGGAGGCTCCTCTTGGAGCCTTTGGAAGCCTTCATGTACATAATTAAGGAACTAGAAAATTACTTTATTTGAAATAATATTATTTTCTGTTTAAATTAGGGTTTCTAGGCGTTTCCTAATCAGCTATAAATAGGGTCATATACCTGAGGATTTTCGGCCATTCTATTGCACACACCAAAGCTGACAATTTGCCTCCTCTCCCCTCTCTCCTAATTCTTATAGAGATATTGTGTTGTGGGTGTGAACCATTATAGACTTGCACACAATTGAAGTTAGTTTTCAAGAGACTATCAGATTGATTTAATTGGATCAAAGGGTTTGTTTTCAATAACAAATCATAGGTATGTTATTCCTTTTGTGAATTTCGATTTCCATTAGGGTTTAGAAGTTGTGTTGTTCAATAGTATGTTGATTCAATAGTGTTATGACATAGATCAAATTAGGTTGCATGTACCCTTAGGAGTATAAGGTATTTTCCGCATTATTACATGTAAAAACCATCACCTAGAATACGCATCCCAGAATTGACAAAGAGGCGAGTACGCAACTCAACAGAACAAAGTTCTTCAAAAATCAATTCATTCAACTATCTCTCATAATGTTTGACATTGGGGGCTATTTATAGTCTAGCAACAATTACAAAATAAAAGGAAAGTAATAAATAAAAGGAACCTATTAATTAAAAATGAAGCTATTAAATAAAGGCTAAAAATAACTCAAATCGTCTCTAGAATCTTCCAGTTCTAGCACATGCAATTAATCATGCAAATCCATTGTACCATTGATCTCAAATAGCCTTCTCACCCAACAGCTTGCACCAGCCCATCAGAACCAATGAAAGTCCAATGGGTTGCGAAGTTCGCATCGCAATTGGACCCATTGCGAGAATCACATCCAAATCCGAAAATTGCAACTAGAGTTTTGACGTTCGCATCTGATAGCTTTGTGAGGTTCGCATAGGATCGCGCTTGGATAATTGCAACCAAAAGACTTTGTCGTACCGATATCACAAGACTTCGACTCGTTCTGACAGTTCGTAGTCAGTCGCAACTTGTCGCACCAAATTGGAATCGTAATGGAAATGGCATCCGCACCCAACCTCGTTCCAAAGTGGTTTGCATTAACTATTCTAGTAAACTGTGATAGATTGTGATCGATCGCATCCAATCGCAACCATCATGCTTCCAGCATCCAACACCCGATTCGTACTCATCAACCTTTTTGCATCCATCAACCTTTTTGCATCCAACATCCTTTTCGAAGCTTACCCATTCGTTATTAAGACCCGACTTGGAACTTAAAAGGCTGTCTTTTGCAATTGTATTAGGTAAAAATGACAATTTTGACCTTTTTGGTCATTTGGACCATTTTTTTTCCTTTTCATCATTTAGAACACTTAATAATTAAACAAAAGACAACCCTTACACGGATATGAAACACTCAAAAAAGAAAGCAAAGTCTTTTTTATTTTTTTTCGAAAGACGGTATTTTTTATTGAAAATTACCATTTTAAACATGCTTAATGTTTACACAATTATATTTAACTTTTTTTAATCAACCCGTATAATACACGGGTCTTACACCTAGTTTTAAAATAAACAAGTTATCTTATATTAAAGGAAATGGAGAACAAATACGAAAGCAAAGGGTCATTATTATCTACCAAATCATTGACAATTTGACACCATCGTACGATACAAATTGACATACATACACATCGATCATGAAAAAAAATTGAGTTCTTCCACAACACAACTTCCTTCTACACCCCACAAAGTTTATACATTTTGCTACAAAAAAAAAAGAAAAAAAAAATGATAATGCCCCCTCATCAACCGGTATCACAACCAACATTAAAGAGAGAGATAATTTGTATCTAATGTACATTAGATACAGATTCTCACCTCCTTCCCACTAAAACAAAGATATTGTTAAAACAAGGCCAAGGTCACGGAAACTAAAAGAATAAAAGAATGAATAATTTAAAATCCTTTTGATTACAACAAAAATTAAAGAATTGAGTAAAAGCTTTCGATAGGATCGGATTCTTCGAGCATGGAGGCGGCTTGGAAGCTGTCTATGGCATCAGATGACCGTCCATCGAGTTTATGAACAAATCCCAAGTGGAGCCACGCCATGCGGTTCGTGGGCTCAAGCCGTAGCGCATCTGAGAGGAGGGTTCGAGCCACAGGCAACATGGCCAAGCCACGATTTGACATAATTGCCCCCACACATATCTTCGAAGGTACATAAGTTGCCTCTATTAGTAGAGAGTTAACATAGGTAGCTAGGGCTTCATCAATTTCTCCACGCCTTTGGTAAATCGTCCCTAAAACAAAAGAGTTTGAAAATTATATAATATTGAATAATCAAAATCAAGTAAACCAATGAATATTTTGCCCTTAAAACTAAATTTACTTTTAATGGTTTATTTGTTTTAACTGAAATAGATAAAAGGGTATGTAAATAATAATTAGATTAAAATAAAATATTGGAGCATTAGATCTTACCCTCAGTATGCAATGTTTCAGATGAACATTCAATAATTGCTCTAGCTTTCCCCAAGCATATCTCTGCATCTTTCCAACGTGAGAGGCTAGAATATAAATTCGCTAAACCCTGCCAAACTTCATACTCGTTTACTCTATCATCTTCAATCTACAATCGTACAAATACTATTCATATATTATTCAATCAGTCAAGAAAGAAGAACAAAAGAAGACAACTAAAAAAGCTAACCTGGTGTGTACTATGAAGTGGCGCATAAGATTTCTTTTGTGCTTGAATCAAAGCAAGCAAATGTCGATAAGTTTCAATCGCATCCAAGTGTCGTGATTGAGCAATTCTCAATTTCGCCTTCAATCTCAAAAGCGGCCCTTGATCCCACTTCGCGGTTTCATCTAAAGCCGCATCCGTCACCACCTCCGCCTCTTGAAACCGTTGTTGGGCCGATAAAATCAAAGCCAAAAGCCTCCAACCACGTAGCATCGACCCACCGGTTGCATCGATATACTGTTTAGCTAATCGCAATGCGTTATTCAAGTTCCTCTGCATCGCGTATTGTATCCCTAGCTCAAAAACCAAATCGGAATTCTCAGGATCGAACGTAATCGCTTCATCTAACGATTTCAACGCCTCCGATTGAAGCCGTGAACGTTCGTAATCGGAGGCAGAAATACTCGCTTGTTTCCCGTAACAAAGCCCTAAAACCCTAAGGCATACGCCCTGTAAATGTTCGTTTCCGATTTTAGAACAACTCACCGCGCGTTGAGCATACTCGATTCCCTCCGCCGCGAAACTGGAATCCTCGGAGCAAATTTTAGCGGCTAACAGCAACGAGGTGATATCGTCGGGTTTTTCGTGTTTGTGAAGGGCTTTTTTCAACAAATCGAGCGCGGTTTTCCGGTGTCCGATCGCACTAAAACAAAGTGCTAAATTTTTCCACAGATCGACACGATGAATTACTCCGGGAATCACCTCTTCCATTTGTTTTGCTAAAATCGGCGTTTGGTTGCAAAGTGAGAGAGCAAAAGTGAGGTGTTCTACAACAGCCGGATCCCATTTCGCCTTGCCGAGTGAAAACTTTCGCATGCAGATCATCAAAAGTAAAATGGCTTCTTCGATGTTGGATTTAGGGTTATATGTGCCATCGACTTGCGTGGCTGTGCTTGGTGATACGGCTTCGATTCCGCCATAGAGTAGAAATACTGCAAAGTTTGTTTGGATTCGGGCACAACTGTCGTTATCGAGGTTCCAGTGAGTGAGAAGGGCACGCCGATAGGAAGCGATGGCTTCGTGGTAGCTACTGGCTTCCGCCCATAGTTGTGGGAGGAGCTCAACGGCTCGGCTGATTGTTTCTTGTAGTTTGGTGTCTACGAAAGCCTCTGGAATCCCTTGTGGGAATATCTTCTCTACTGCATCAAGAACTCTCTTACACTCTTCAGCAGCATCTGCAATAACAATAACAGGAATTATAAGTTTGCCATATTTTCTGTGTCCACCAAGGTGAAGTCGTCAAAAAAAAAAATTAAATAAGTTTTGTTAAAATTTAGTGGTTCCAGTAAATACTAAGTGTCAAAGTTTAGTTTTAAATTTTTCTCTAAAACTATTAATTTGACAAAATTTTCTGTTGTGACAATTTTAATTGGAGTCAAAGTAGTCGAAACTAAAGGTTACACCGTTAATTTTGTTATATCAAGATTTTACAGCTAATTTTCTGAATTACCAATTTGACCACAGGTCAAAATGATTAATTTGAAAAAATGTCATAAACTTGTATGGTTTAATCGAAAAAATAAAATATAAGTAGATTAAACCACAAAATTGTCCAAATTATAATGGTTAGTCTGTTGTTCACCATAAATGATAACAATGAAAAAAAAATAAGATCAAGACTACAAAAATCATCCTACTTTCAAAAATGTCAGGAAGATCATCCAAGTTTCAAAATTTGTGATAATAATAATCATACTTTCGAAAGCCGTTATTAAAGTCATCCAACTTTGTCAAGATGTTTCAGGCTTTTTAGTCGAAATTCCCCAAAACAATCAACAAAGTCTCATATACTGATGAGTGGTTTAAAAATGTCATACGATTTTGTAGTTAAAAATATTTTTGGAAATAAAAGGTAGTTTCTCTCCTTCAATCTCCATAAAAATGACAAAAAAAGTACCTATATACCCATTTCCATTTATCTTATCATTATTGGTGGGTATTGTAGACATCTTACCACTAACTTTTAACAATTTTTTGAGTAAAATCTTCCCTAATTTGTACACGAAATTTTGGAGGGGAAATTAACACAAGCAACAAACTGACAAATAGCAACACTTTCACCCCATTTTTAATTTTGTCACCGAACTTTAAAAATCCTTACAAAAACCATCTATTTATTATTAAAAAAAAAAAAAAACTACTATAAAAAGCATCCGAATTTCAAAAATCGTTATTTATGATAAAGTGCCATTCAAAATCGTTATTTATGATAAAGTGCCATTCAAAATTGTTATTTATTATAAAAAGCATCCGAATTTTCCATTCAAAATTATTTATTAGTACTATAAAAAATTCTAGTGGTTGATAAATGATAAAGTGCATTGATATTTTATGCAATATGTTGAACTTAGAATATGCTTCTCAAGAGCACAAATTACCTTTAATCCTGTTGAGTTTTTGAAGTGACTTGGTTTTCAAATATATGGCTTCAAGCACGAGATTGGCCCCCAGATGTGGGCCTGAAAGCCCACCCTTTTTATGTATTTTCTCTGTAGAACATGATTGCAGGCGTTGTATAGCATCTTCAAGATCAATGCCTTCAAATACTCCAAGAGCAGCTTCTACATTTCCTCTTTGATATTCCAATCTTCCAAGAAGAGCGCGTGCTTCCTGTAGTTTTTTCAATCATAGCATAATTAAATCCAATAATAGTTTAACACCAAAACGTTATAATTGAATTCACTAAGGCCCTGTTTTTTTCCCATTAATTATCAAACTTTAGGTCAAATGGGCTAATCTATAACTTCAACATTGATGAAGAAATTTAACTCATAGAAAACCATCCTAATTACATTAAACCTAAAGGAACAAGTTTGATTTCATAAGTAACTTTTTTGGGGAAAAAGAAAGTAGTAAATTCAACAAGGTTGTCAACCTAACAACTTGATCATAAAAAATAATTGTTGTCCCTAATACATCTTCAGTATTAGTGATAGACGTAATTAACATAATCACTTTCACGATCATTGATTTAAAAAAGGGGAAAGTCAATTTTTCAGAAAGTCTTCAAGGACCCACCAGAAATTGACAAAAGCTTTGAACCTTTATTCCAAATGTTATGTAAAATGAAAGTGCTTTACACCAATACGACAACAACAACATTTTGTTTATTAGAGTTAGCAATAGTTTCCTGAAAAATTTAAGCCCCAAATCGATTAATTAACCAAAAAACTAACATTCAAACTTTCAGGTATTTCAGTAGAAAAACCAACCTCGGAATTGAGTGATAAACCTTCACGCAAAGCAGATTCGGCTTCATCAATATTACCCGCATCGAGCTTTGCTTCGACGGTTTCCGTTTGTACAGAACCACCATTTGCGCATATTTTTCTCTCCTCCGTTTCACCACCCTGATTTGATGACGATTCCCCCGACATTGCTCGTTGCGTTCGGTTTATCCCGACACATCCATCAAACAATTAATCCTGAATCAGAATTTAATCGACGAAAATCCTTAGCTATATTGAAAAGGATCAAGAATTAACATATGTTACGGTAATAAATTGAAATATAGCACGAAAACCTCCGCATTGCCGATGAGAAATCCAGCGATTGTCCGGTTGCCGGTGGGAAAGCCTTATTCAGATCAACGCGAGGAATAATTTCACAGAAAATTAAGATGAAATGGGAGATTCGTGGGGGACATTCGAGGATCAAAAACAAAAAGCATCCAGATCTGTTATTTTGTTTTGGGTCAGGAGGAGGAAGGAGATTCCTAGTTGAAATGGACGGGTCAGAAAGTGGGTTAGGACTTGGGACTTCAGAATAAGAAGTGATGGCGCCAAATTCGGATTGGGTCAACCCGTTGACAATTTTGTTGAAGAGTAAAATCATTTTAGAGAAAATTACGCGAATGGTCCCTGTGGTTTAGTATAAATTGCACGCTTGGTTCTAACTTATTTTTCTAACTTGGAATGTCCTCATGTTTAATTATGCAACGCGCCTAGTCCCTATTTTAACAATCCGTCAATTGTTTCCGTTAGACACCCTACGTGCCTTGCACGTTGGGGGTATAATAATCATTTATCATTGCCAACGATCTTCAAATACTCGCTTTTTCATTAGGATGGACCCTAATTTTGAGTTTCTTTCAATTTCTCCATCGTTGAATCGGTTACAACTTCTCTCCTTCAATGTGATTGTGGGCGTGCTGCTGTAATTCGGACTTCAACTACTAACAATAATCCAGGAAGACCCTTTTACGCATGTCCAACTAAGGTATGTTGTATTTGAGAATTTTGTAATTGTAACCCTAGTTGGAGATATCACTGTATGCAATTATGGGTATTGTAATCGTGGCTTTAGAAATTGACAGGGACCACGTAAAGGATTTATTTCTTAGGTAGATGATGATGAAAAGGATTTTGGTGATGGTTTGATAATCTCCTGACTTGTGAGGTTGAACAAGAAGCAGCAAAATGAAAATCTAATCTTGAAGACATGTTTATTTATTAGTTGGGTATTGTTCTTGGTGATACTTGTTTACAAGTTGTAAGATGAAGATTAGTTGTTATTGTAATGGTAAAGTCGTTTGTAATTGTTAGGTTGTAGTAGTGAATGTAATGGTATCATCTTCTGTAATGGTTAGGTTGTCTAAGTATTTGTAATGCAAATGGTTAAGTTCTTTAAGATCAATGAAAATGGTATTGTGTTGTATTGATTATGTTTTAAAGTGATGTATAAGCAACATATTGACCGAAACAAGTAGCAATGATGCATCATAAGAAGAAAACATTCCATTAATTAGTACCAAACTATTACAGGGCAATGAGGATTAGTTGTTACAAACTAGTTCATTCAAAAGTGCCAACATATTGGCCAAAACAAGTAGTAAAATACTAGCCCTATTACAAACTATTCATAAATAATGTACCAAAATATTAGCCCTGTTACAAGTAGCAATATAACACAATCCATTCATATTAAAACTAACAAAATACTAGCCCTATTACAAACCATCAAGTCGTTGCCTTCCCTTTCCCGTTTCCTTTGACTTTTGATTGTCCACCACCCCCACCAACAATTGGTCTTTGCCCTTTGCAGGTTCTTGCATTGTGACCAACATTGTTACACTTGTTATAGGTTACTGTTCTATGGGCTCTCGATGCTATGTTTCATCTAACATAGTCCTCCTTTTCCACAGTTGATATTATTCTCTTCTTCTTTGGTCTTCCTATTGGAACACAATGTTTTGGAGGCAACAAAGTTGGTGGTATAGCTGAATTCTCCCACATGGACCTTCCATTGATTGTACTAACTTTAAAAGAATACATCTCTTTCCAGCTTGATAAACAGTAACATGGATGCACAAATGATTCTGGGATACCCACATCCTTGTTATTCATCCCCATGTCCTAAATAGCAGCCACACATTGTTTGCACGGTATTCCTGTTAGTTCCCACCTTTTGCACGTGAAACTTTGTTAAACTACATGTAACATCCCAAACTTCAGAAGTATGATTTAGGGGCTTATGTGTAATTTTAGAAGCCTACTCGGCGAGTAGGTATGCCTACTCGTTGAGTCAGAGAGGGTTTTGGCCACGTGTTAAGTGACCAACTCGCCGAGTCGGCGGCTGGACTCGACGAGTTGGTGCTGGGAAGAGAAAACCCTAATTTTAGGGTTTGCACCCTATTTAAAGGACCTTAAGTCCTCACCTCAGCCCCTTATCACCCCTTGACGTCCAGAAGCAGCCCTAACCGATCCAAACCCCCATTTTGAGTGTGTGAAGGAGGGAAAGTGTGTCTTGAAGCATTTGCAAGAAGACGGCTTGGAGTTTAAGAAAATTTGATCATAGAGGAGCTGGTGGATTCGATCTCTCTGCTCAGTGGCATCAGTCTGAATGTAACAAGTTGTTACCTTGACCTTGTTCTTTCTAGATCTCTTCATGTTAAAGATTAGGGCTTTTATAGCATGGGTGATATTCATTTTCGGGTATGGACTAGGATCTAAAGTTGCAACTTCAGATCTGAGCTCATCTTGGACTCTAAAGCCATAAAGTCTCCAGCTTTAGCAAGCATGAACCCTCCATGTTGAGATAAACCCCATTGTAAGCTTGAGATTGACATTCTAAGCCTTTAGAGCCTTGCATGCACGTACAGGTTGCAACTTTACATGATAAACATGCCTTGGGAGCCCAGATCTACTGTTTGAAGCTTTGAAGCAGCTTAAAATCGTCTGTATGAATGAAGGATTGAAGGGACTCAGCGAGTCGTAAGTTCGACTCAGCGAGTCATATGAAGATAGTCATGTACTCGACGAGTTGGATGAACAACTTGGCGAGTCCGATGAAGATTGCCTTGGGCTCGGCGAGTCAGATTTATGACTCGACGGGTGGCTAGGGTTTTTCCCCAACCCTTTGATACGCGTGAACTCGGCGAGTTACGAGGAAACTCGACGAGTCAACCAAGGATTTCACGACATCTCGAGTTCAGGAAGGACTCGACGAGTCGGTGAACTACACTCGACAAGTCGAGTCAACATGGACGGTTGACTTTGACTGTGGACTTTGAATTTGACCAAGAGTTGACCAGTTGACTTCTGAGGGTATTTTGGTAATTTGGAAACTTATGAAAAAGGGTTTTATGGTAACTATAGGTGGGGGAGTTCGTGTTGGTGATCCGAGAGTTGAGCTTTCTAGTTTCAGACGACAGTTGCGAGGTGAGTTATCCTCACTATACTAAGGGGTCTAAGGCACCAAGGCCTGCCCATTGGATATGTTATCTTAGTAGTGTTAGATGTTGAGTATGAGTTAGTGTTGCATGCTAGTGGTTATGCCAGTTGGGTAGACCTGTAGGACTACCTGTGATGTTATATGATTGTTGCATGCTCAGTGGTGATGTTGTATGTTATATGTTATGTGGGATGGGTTGAGGTTGTACCGCTCCGTGCGGTAGCCAACAAACCCTAGGAGCATTCCAGTTACGGGCTAAGGGAGACCCGTACTGTGGGCTCGGGAGGAATCCAGTTACGGGCTAAGGGAGACTCGTACTGTGCGCTCGATGGCAAGCCAGATGTGAGCTGTGGGCCCGTAAGGCAATCCAGACTCACACTGTGGGCCCAGGGGGGTAATCCAGTATGTAAAGTTGTGGACCCAGTACATGCTGTTGTTTATATATGTGTTATGAGCAGTGTATTGGTATTTAGGGGAACTCAATAAGCTCTCGGGCTTACAGTTTCAGTTTATTGTTTCAGGTACATCAGGGGATCGCGGCAAGGTGAAGGCGTGATCGTACAGCTCCTCATGTTTTGTTTATGTTTCTGGGAAAACTCTGATATTATACATTTTGAAAACAAAGTTGTAATGATTTTTAATGGTTTGGAATGTTTTTAAAAGTTTTAAATCGGCTTGAATTTTTGGGTGTGACAAGTTGGTATCAGAGCCTTGGTTTGAGTAAATTGGAGGAACACTCGTGTGAATCCAGTCTCAAACTAAGGAAAATATTTTCAAAATGATTTAAGTGGTTTTCAAAATGAGAAAGGAGGATGCGAAGTGTACGATCAGCCGGAGCTAGTAAGTAGACCCCAAAATACCATACAAGTTATTTGATATTATGTGATATGTTAGAACAACATGCTAGTAATAATATAGGAATCCTCATGAATCGTATGATAGAATTGCCTGATCTTTGATGCCTTATCCTATGTAGAGTACCTCATTGGTTGTTTGTGACCCTTTCGTGTGTGAACTAACTATTGGGTGAATACTCTAAGTCACATGCTACATGGATTAAATGGTCTTAGGGTAAGGGATTTAGCCCTGATGCGCAGCTCTTGTCTGAGTCCAACCGTTGTGGGATTAAATCTTTTAGTCTAAGATTGTTTAAGCTGTGCGGTATGTGATTGTATTCATGCAATAGTTAACTGGCACCAAAGGAGGGTCTTGTGGCAGTTGGTGGATGGGTGGGTAGTGAGAGGCCGAAAGGCTAGTTATGAAATATTTATCATTCCTCTAGAAGTGAGGATTTAACGGTCGCTATGTATATGTATATGGTAGGGTGTTGTGGTGATACTTGAGACAAATATGGGTAGGTGTGGAAGGTAGTATGGGCCCGTACTACTGAAAGCACATGACTCATAAGCGTGTCAACAAAATCACAACCCCTAGGGTTTGGTTGGGAGTAGTTTCCCTGTCATGTATGCGGATTATCTGATATCTTCCTGGTATATGTTCAATATAGTGATGGCAAATCGATTTGAGGCAGGATCTGGATCAGGATCGGGAGTGAGTAGCCAGGATAGGCCAGTATTGTCTGTCAATCAGATACGAGAGATGATTTCCGTGGAGGTTTCTCAGATTTTGCGAGAAGAATTATTCGGTGTCGTGGACCGGATCACCGTCAGGGTGATCGCCAAGTCCGAGGAGCAAGTTACAGCGTTGCAATCTGTGAGAGATGTTGCTACCGGGATGACTACTGGGGGAGTGCCGGTGGTGGAGTCACAACTAGGAAAGAGGAGGAGGGACGGTTCAGCAGAGGAAGAAAACTTGGAGACAGCTAACTTAAGTACTGGAAGTCAGGAGGATCACGAGGTGTGTGGCAAGTGTGGGGGAACCCACGGATTTGCTTGTCACAAATTCAGGTGCTACAAGTGCGGGGAGAGAGGGCATGTGCAATGGGATTGCAAGAAGGATCATATATGCTTTCACTATCACCAGCCAGGTCATTTCAGGTCCAGCTGTCCTGCGCTGAGGACGGAAGGAATTCAGATTCCAGCGATGATCGTTCCTCAGGAGGTCAAGGTCGAGCCGCAAGAAGTCTCTGGTATGTAATTGGAAAAAAAACCCATTCTGTAATAATATTGTGGTCAAGTCGTCCGTGATCGGTGTTTATTCTGTCTTGGAATATTGTTGAGTATGGATAAGCAGTAATTACGGGTTAGTTGCCTGTTCTGTCTGAACTATTGTAAGTCCCTAATCTGCTTGTGTATCAATCAGATCCGTTTGATGGTGCGGAATCCCAATCAAACGGATGATGTCAGATCAAATAGAAGAGAAGGAGAAGAAGAAGATGATGAATCTTGTATGTATTGATATGAATGAAGATCCGGATACAAGATTCACACACACTAACACACACTCTCTTTTCTCTCTCTCTAGAACACCTTCAAATACACACACATAAGCTCCTCTAGACCGTACACTCTCTTCTGTTCATCAATCCCTCCTCAACCACCTAACACCTATATATATACTTGGGGAATATGGGCCATAAATGGGTTTACGGCCGTAAATGGGTTTACGGTCGTAAACACCCATTGGGCCGTAAATACAACTGCAAAGATATATTACACGACCAAAAACTATTAATGCCTAGAAAAGTAAAGTATAAACCATATTTTTGACCCAACAATCTCCCCCTTGGTTTATAGCTTTCTTTTCTTAATTGACCCAACAAGCTCCCCCTAAAAAGTAGCTGACTTTTCTTATCAATCTTCATCGAGAGCTTGGCTTCAGCATTAATCTTCAAATTCTTCACAACTTCAAGATGAACTTGATGAATCTTCAATGAATGACTTCATCTTGAGCAGTTGGGCTTTTCTTCAGAATTTGACATTGAACGCACATTGGGTGAGGAGGCTTCTTGTACTGATTCTTGAAAGATAGCGCTTTCAGCTTGAGAATCTTCAGAGAGAACATCAGAGAGAACAAATCTTCTGGATCACTTCAGCAGGTTCAAGATAGCAGCAGACTGATTGAGGAGGCTTCAATGCAATCTGTCACATAATCTTCAATTTCAGCTTCACCTTATTGCTTCTGGGGTTGAAGGATTGAATGTCAAAAGAATAATCTTCATTTCTTTCTCCTTCGAATGAGAATTCTTCGATGGTCACGGATGAAGCCTTGGCTCAGAAATTTTCGATTCAGTCTCCATGAGTCTCATCTACATCTGAATTCACTTTTCAAGACAAAACAAAACTAAAAGAAAACTTAGCACACAAAACGGAAACAAAAATATGTTTGGATTTTTGATTTTTCTGAAAAAGAAATAAAACAGAAATAACACTATTTTTGGATTTTTAATTTTCTAATTTAGCACACAATATTTTTGGGTTTTTCATATTTTCTGATTTTTTTTTGATTTTTGAATTTTTTTAATTCTCCCCCTAAATTTGTGCATAGAGGAAAACTATGAACAAATTTAACAAAAACAAAAATATTTGGGATCAAAGTTGTCAAGCAATCCAATATCGTTTAACAGCACACGCTTGCATGTCTAGATCTGGTCAATCACCGGTATTGTGGTCCACTTAAACACAAAGGATGTTGACAATTTGGACAGATTATAAGTGACAAGTCATTGTGATATATATTTCTAAATGGACATTTAGCTGACGACGACCAAGGATATTGTTGTCCACTTAAATTAAGCAGCAAGATCTACAGACAACCTCTAAATGGTTCAATTTTAGATGTACTAGAACGTGTTTCCCACTTCCCGATATACCCCAGTAATCAAGAACTTCCAAAGAACTCCTTACTTTAGGTGAATATTCAATCATTAAGAAAGAAGTCAGATATAGAAGTGCATATGTTATATCCCAGGTCGGATGTCTTCCAATCACACAGAGGGAACAACATATGACTAACATAGATAGAGGGATTGAGAGGTAGAATGTTGCATATGCTGTGTCCCAGGTCGGATCTTCCGATCACGCAGAGGGGACAACATATGGCTAACAGATAGAAAGAATTTCATAGATAAGGAGGTGTGTAGAATTAGAGTTGCATATGTTGCAATCCAGGTCGGATTTGTTCCAATCACGCAAAGGAAGCAACATATGACTGACAGATAGAAAGCAAGAAAATAATTTCCTACAGACCTACTTTATCAGAACCCCCAGTTGCCCTATCAATACCGGAATTAAGGACATGGGTCCATACATCAAGGAAATGTTGAGCCACAGTTCTAGATAAGTAACTTTTAGTGTATCTCACAGGCTCCCATGTTTATCTCACTGCTCAATCTACCCGAGCGTCGTATGGTCAGTCCAAATGAAACTATCTAAGTCTATATTGTCTAGTCCTTTCATGGTCAATCAATATCTAGTCCATTTGAATCCTTTGTGCCTACCAGCACATTGAATACAAAGTCTAGATAATTCGGCTTTAGTGCATTACACGCATCATAAATTGCCCTTTAGCACTAGACTTTATATCACTTCCCACTAACAACTACTAACGAAAAACTATAAGAAAATGAAAAATTGTCTTTGAAAAGAATCAGTTTAAGATAAACTCAGGAGTATAGAGAGGAAAACGCAAACCGTAATTCACCGATTGAATTTGCATCCAGAAGGTCTGAGAACAGCACGCATAATCTCAGAACAGATCCGAAAATTCTTCATGTCATTAAGCACAAATCCCATGTGATTCCTTCTTTTCTTCTTTTCCCGCAAAGGACACATACTCTCAAACAAAGGTCTGAATGTTGTACAGTTGAGAGATGTCCCCTATCATGTGCCTGGAACAGCCACTACCAACAAACTGAAGTATGATGATATGCCTCCATAGATGTTTCGACACAGAGCGAGATTAGTTGGTCTTTGGAACCCAGTCCATTTTGAAATCGGGTTGACCTTTTTCATCCTTGCACGGTACTCTCTCCCATGACATATCCTGTTTATCACAAACAGAAGATGAAGAAATATTAGAATCGTTAGAAGATTTGGGAAAGTGAGCCTTTGGAACCCATTTGTAGTTGGATTCAACCCATTTCTTTTTCGATCTGATGGGTGGCTCAGTACTTGCTTTTGATCTTGATGTCGGCCGTTGAGATGACTTTGACCTAACCGGTCTTTGTTTCACTGGAGCATCTCTTGGATTGGGCTTCTTGGCCGACATTCCCTTCTTGCCCTTGGGATTTTGATTCTTGGCCTTCTGGGCATTCCAATCGCCATTGTATGAACGTGACTTTGAGGGGTTTCTTTTGGAGTATCTCCCTCTTGGCGCGTTCTGCCAGCCGCGTGCGTAGTAAGGAACGTATGCGCGATTTGGACAGTTTCGGGCAATGTGTCCAGGTGTTCCACAGTGAAAACATGTCTTTTTCTTCACTGTGAAGTTGTTTCTTCCTGCCCCTGGTGGCGTATCCATGCCTTGTCTCTTGCTTTTCCCACACGCACAGTTACAACAGGCACTCTGTTTCACTGGAATTGGTGGCCTATATTTTTCAACAACAGGTTGATCAGAAGCAGCTGAGTTCGAAGCAACAGATTCAGAGTTCAAGGAGATGTTGGTTTGTTCAATGGTGTTCTCCTTGTTCTCATCCTCTGCTATTTTACCTGCACATGAAGTAGATGTGCTAGAAACAGGAACATCAGTATTTTCAAACAAATAATCAAATATGTCAAAAAAAATTTAACTCAACATGATCCGATGCAGAAGCATCACAAGATGTATCATCAATTTTAACATCGGAAACAAAAGAGTTATCATTTGAAACAGAAACATGAGGTTCAGAAACATTTCCTTCAGCTTCTTGCTTTGACTGATTTAAGAATTGATCTGCAGGGGAAGTAGAAACGTTAGTACTTTCAACATTAATAAATCCTCCTGAAACAAAACCAAATGGTTTGCCATAAACCATGAATGGTTCGTTGACAATCTCCTCTTTGGACAAAGGTTGATACTGATATGTTTGATCAAAAGAATGAGGTACATTATCGTATCCTAAACCCTTTTGTTGGTTTCGTTTGAACTGCATACAATGATCAATCATGTTGGCAACTACCTCGCTTGATCCATCAAATTTTCTAAAATCAAAATTTGCAGTATCAAATTGTCTCTTTAATGTATCAAGCTCAGTAGTTAACTCATCATTCAGTCTTTTGATATAATCATAATTTTCACATTTTTCACTGTATTCTTGTTAAATTCTCTTATAGTCCTTTATTTTTGTTTCTAACTGGGCCTTTAGGGGTCTCTGTCCTTTCCTGAGTTGATATCCTTCATATCTCAGGTCCTCAACTTCTCTTTTTAATAAATCAATTTGATCCCGAAGAAATTTAATTGTAGTCTTACAAGATGGAGTACATGAAACTTCATTGACTGGAACGTTTGAAGAACTCATTGTTCTTTTTTTTTTAATATGCCCTTTGACTAAAAACTCAAAAGTCAACCTCAAAAGTCAAATTTAAAAAGTCAAACTCAAAAGTCAAACTTGAAAAGTTAAACTTTAAAGTCAAACTAAAAAGCTAAATTTGAAAATTTAAAAGTCAAACGAGAAAGTCAAGGTTTAAATTCAAAGGTCAAATTTTAAGTAAAAAGTCAAAAATAAAAGTCAAAAATTAAACACTAAATTTTTTGGTTGAAATTGGAATTTAAAATGAAAAGAAATTGAATTTTGGGGTTAAAAGAGTCAAATTTCGAAAGTTGGAACCAAGAATGACTTGTTTTGAATTAAACTTCGAAGGAGTGAAACAAAGTTCCTTGCTAGATGAGATGGTAAGGCGCCTGATCCCTAGCCGTAAACGCCGCCGCCGCCTCGCTGGTTACGACCAAAAACAACGATTTTTGCTCCAAAACTCGATCAAAAACCCGTTTTTATGAAAAACGCGAAGAACACCCCCCCCCCTAATTTTCAGAGATCTATCCAAAAACGCAAAAATCTTTCAAAAATAAGATCAAATAAGCTCCAGATCTGACAAAATTGACTGATACGATTCTTGCTCTGATACCAATTGTAAGTCCCTAATCTGCTTGTGTATCAATCAGATCCGTTTGATGGTGCAGAATCCCAATCAAATGGATGATGTTAGATCAAATAGAAGAGAAGGAGAAGAAGAAGAAGATGAATCTTGTATGTATTGATATGAATGAAGATCCGGATACAAGATTCACACACACTATCACACATTCTCTTTTCTCTCTCTCTAGAACACCTTCAAATACACACACATAAGCTCCTCTAGACCGTACACTCTCTTCTGTTCATCAATCCCTCCTCAACCACCTAACACCTATATATATACTTGGGGAATATGGGCCATAAATGGGTTTACAGCCTTAAATGGGTTTACGGCCGTAAACACCCATTGGGCCGTAAATACAACTGCAAAAATATATTACACGACCAAAAACTATTAATGCCTAGAAAAGTAAAGTATAAACCATATTTTTGACCCAACAACTATGTGTTGCGGAGTTACATGAGTTGTTAGGCCATTGGAGATGTCAGGAGAGATTTATTATCAAAGGATTGTAGGTGATTAGAGTTCAGGGATTCATTAGAGGATGGGAAGTAGAGTGGTTGATTATAATTCTTTTTTTCATCTATAGCAAGGGTTGTGCCCTTTCAGTTTTTCGAGCTCAAAGGAGTGAGCAAGCTTGTATTCCAGCTCGGGGTCAGTTGGTTGCAGAGATTGGCGATATTAATTCAGCGCAGATGGGTCGATATGACATAAGTATTCTGTGAGGTCCGACTTACCTTGGATTTCTTGTATCAGATGGTAAGGATTGATAGTGCGACCTATTGCAACTTAGGGATTATAGACTATGTCTTGGGAATATTTGCAGCCCGGTTTAGGGAAGAGGTTGCTTCAGCTACTGCAGTTCAGCTGTGAACGTTTGAGCGGGAAACATGTTTGGAAACCTTTGGAAAAAGGGGGCATTACGTGGGAGGTCTGCGGACAGGATCCCACAGAATGGTTATTCAGCATTGTCAGGATTCAGTGGTTTTAGTAACCGTCATGGGTTGGCGGACTAAAGCACCAAGGGAAGTAGCTCGTCGCCGACGTATTAGTTGGAGCATATATCTTGTGGTCTTCAGGACTTGAGTGTGAGGTCATTCAAGCATTAGTGACAGTCAGTCTCACTGGAATTTAGGAAGTGTTCATCTAGTTCTTAGAAGTGTATGATCAATTGGGATTGGCTAGTAATGGAGCACCAGCGAGAAGGAGTTAATTGTCATCAGGTCGATCGTTGGGAAGTGAGAAGGATCGAGAATCCTCCAATTTTCATGTATTATGAAGGCTTAGTCGAATCTAAGTGGGGGAGAGTTACCCCGGGATGCAGAGCGGGAGAGGTTTTGAAACGGGGATAAGTTTCACAACCTGACGGGAAGAATGGAGGCCCTAGTGGCTGCTTGGTTTGAGGGTTGTGTTGATTTGGGATTCGGCAAAACTTCCCAGCATTAGAAACACGTCTTGTTAAGTGCTTGATAACAGAAGATGGGGAACCAGGTTGGAGTTCTAGTCAGGAATTGAGTTCAGTTAGAGTATTCGGACGAGGGTGTGCTCGACTCTGAGGGTTTTTGGATTGGTAGATTGAGGGTTTTGCTAGCTGCCAGGGCTCGGTGGTGCATTCAGCACAGGAGTGTGGATTATTTAGCGTATGATGTAGACGCGCGGGTCAGGGAACAGACCACAGATTTTCGAGAGGGTGGACGATAGACATTAGGCCTAGGGTTAGGATGGGGTTAGAGTCCACAGAATGGATCAGGAGTTCGGAACCCCAAGTGGGTGAGAACAGTCTGCATGAGAGAGATCACCAGGATGGGTGGTCTGGGGAGATGCTCAACAGGTTAGAGCGGTCAGGATAGACTGAAGGCCGGTGGGGCGTACCAGTCAGGCCGAAGGCTCGGGGAACGGTCCAGACAGGCTGAAGGCCCAAAGAGGTGGTCCAGACATGCTGAAGGTTCCGAGAGTGGTCCAGGTAGACTGAGGGTCTGGTGAGGCGGTCCAGTCATGCTGAAGACTCTGTATGTGTTTGTAGATCTATGTGTGGGTATTGAGTATGCTGATATGCTATAGCAATCAGTAGGTCTGTCCCCAAGTATGGAACATACTGATGGAGTATGCTGAAGAATTTACATGGGCCTTGTTAGTTACATGATCAGGTTCTGAGTATATATGTGTTACGGGGTAGCAACTTGTTTTGCAAGTGGATAGTGTAGGGTGAGGTTCAGCATTGTGACACTTGTTGGTGTTGTGAAGGACATTGATTAGGCCTTCTTGGGAAATAGCGAAGGTGAGTACCTCCAGGATGGAGAGTTGGACATCCGTAGTGACGACAGCGATGTCGATAGGTTATCGGGAGCATTCCAGTCATGAGCTGAGGGCCGGAGGGGGGCGGGGATACCAGACTCATGCTGTGGGCTCAGAGGTAATCAAGACCTATGCTGAGGACTGAGTAAGGGTACTCCAGTCATAGGCTGTGGGCATAGGGATTGTGTTGGTTATCTCTCTGGTAGGAGCGCGCTCGGATTGGATGTGTGGTGAGATTCGGGGGAGTTGCACTCGGTTGTGACGAATCAGAGGATTTTGGATAAGACGCAAGGATAGATCCTTGGATTCCAAGTATGGTTGTAGACATGGGTTATGTATGTAGTGGTATTCCAATCTAGGGTATTCCATCATGAGGATGATCGGACCCTATGATTGATTGGACCTGATGTGTTTGGTATTCCAACCCGAGGGTTGATTGGGCCAAACAGGCGTGAGGACACGAGGGTATACCATCCTAGGGATGACTGGACCCATCGTAGGCGTACCTGGTATTCCAGCCCAAGGCTGATTGGGCCAGGTATGAGTGTTTATGTGATATAGTTGGTTGTTCATGGGAGTTGCCTGGAAGCTGAAGGATGCATCATCATGTCAGCGCAGAAAGGGACTAGATTCAGGAAGGGGACAGGATGAGTTTCCAATATTGCAAGTTACTCGGGTTATCGCCAGTTTTGGAAAGGGGAAGATAGATTAGTTTTGTGAGAGAGCCCAATGAATTATAGTAGTGTCTAACTTTCGCAAGTCACGAAAGTGTGTTCATGACAGGAAGGTGGCAGTATCATCGGGTGATACTTAGATTGATGTGTGCTAATATTAAAGAGAAAAGGTCGATGGACGGATTGGAGCGTTAGTCAGGGATCCTGCACAGGAAGGAGTTGACGTAGAAATAGAGTCTGAAGAGACCTGAGTTGGCTGGGCGGTCGGAGGCTGCAATGCAGGAGTGCTATCCCAAAAATCGTGTACTGCAGCAGGCTTCGAGGACGAAGCCTAATTTAAGTGGGGGAGAGTTGTAAAATCCCAAACTTCAGAAGTATGATTTAGGGGCTTATGTTTAATTTTAGAAGCCTACTCAGTGAGTAGGTATGCCTACTCGTTGAGTCAGAGAGGGTTTTGGCCAAGTGTTAAGTGACCAACTCGCCGAGTCGGCGGCTGGACTCGACGAGTTGGTGCTGGGAAGAGAAAACCCTAATTTTAGGGTTTGCACCCTATTTTAAAGGACCTTAAGTCCTCACCTCAGCCCCCTTATCACCCCTTGACGTCCAGAAGCAGCCCTAACCGATCCAAACCCCCATTTTGAGTGTGTGAAGGAGGGAAAGTGTGTCTTGAAGCATTTGCAAGAAGAAGGCTTGGAGTTTAAGAAAATTTGATCATAGAGGAGCTGGTGGATTCGATCTCTCTGCTCAGTGGCATCGGTCTGAAGGTAACAAGTTGTTACCTTGACCTTGTTCTTTCTAGATCTCTTCATGTTAAAGATTAGGGCTTTTATAGCATGGGTGATATTCATTTTCGGGTATGGGCTAGGATCTAAAGTTTCAACTTCAGATCTGAGCTCATCTTGGACTCTAAAGCCATAAAGTCTCCAGCTTTAGCAAGCATGAACCCTCCATGTTGAGATAAACCCCATTGTAAGCTTGAGATTGACATTCTAAGCCTTTAGAGCCTTGCATGCACGTAAAGGTTGCAACTTTACGTGATAAACATGCCTTGGGAGCCCAGATCTACTGTTTGAAGCTTTGAAGCAGCTTAAAATTGTCTGTATGAATGAAGGATTGCAGGGACTCGGCGAGTCGCAAGGTCGACTCGGCGAGTCATATGAAGATAGTCATGTAGTCGACGAGTTGGATGAACAACTCGGCGAGTCCGATGAAGATTGCCTTGGGCTCGGCGAGTCAGATGTATGACTCAGCGAGTTGGCTAGGGTTTTTCCCCAACCCTTTGATACGCGTGAACTCGGCGAGTTGCGAGGAAACTCGACGAGTCAACCAAGGATTTCACGACATCTCGAGTTCAGGAAGGACTCGACGAGTCGGTGAACTACACTCAACGAGTCGAGTCAACATGGACGGTTGACTTTGACTTTGACCAAGAGTTGACCAGTTGACTTCTGAGGGTATTTTGGTAATTTGGAAACTTATGAAAAAGGGTTTTATGGTAACTATAGATGGGGGAGTTCGTGTTGGTGATCCGGGAGTTGAGCTTTCTAGTTTCAGACGACAGTTGCGAGGTGAGTTATCCTCACTATACTAAGGGGTCTAAGGCACCAAGGTCGGCCCATTGGATATGTTATCTTAGTAGTGTTAGATGTTGAGTATGAGTTAGTGTTGCATGCTAGTGGTTATGCCAGTTGGATAGACCTGTAGGACTACCTGTTATGTTATATGATTGTTGCATGCTCAGTGGTGATGTTGTATGTTATATGTTATGTGGGATGGGTTGAGGTTGTACCGCTCCGTGCGGTAGCCAACAAACCCTAGGAGCATTCCAGTTACGGGCTAAGGGAGACTCGTACTGTGGGCTCGGGAGGAATCCAGTTACAGGCTAAGGGAGACTCGTACTGTGCGCTCGATGGCAAGCCAGATGTGAGCTGTGGGCCCGTAAGGCAATCCAGACTCACACTGTGGGCCCAGGGGGGTAATCCAGTCTGTAAAGTTGTGGACCCAGTACATGCTGTTGTTTATATATGTGTTATGAGCAGTGTATTGGTATTTAGGGGAACTCAATAAGCTCTCGGGCTTACAGTTTCAGTTTATTGTTTCAGGTATATCAGGGGATCGCGGCAAGGCGAAGGCGTGATCGTACAGCTCCTCATGTTTTGTTTATGTTTCTGGGAAAACTCTGATATTATACATTTTGAAAACAAAGTTGTAATGATTTTTAATGGTTTGGAATGTTTTTAAAAGTTTTAAATCGGCTTGAATTTTTGGGTGTGACACTACATCCACAATACACTGATCTTGCCAAGGTCCAACAACTTGATATTTTCCATCGCCACAAAATGTTGCATTATATTGTCTTATCTTACTTTTTATCTTATCCAATATTTTTGTAGTTATAGGAGTCAAAGGACCTACAACTTTCTGAACTTCCTTGTCAACTTTGACAATCTTCTTCATAATGTACTATCTAATGAACTCAATGCAATTAATGATTGGTGCATCACGACCTTCTTCTAGCTTGTTGTTAAAAACTTCACACAGATTATTAAACAGAGCATCACAATGTGCTCTCCTTAAACATAAACAAGTTGTATGTCATTATTCAATATACCTTCTTCTAAAATTATTAAGTAGAAATCAAAGATCATTATACCTGTTAAGTGGGAGCAAGCCCAACTTTGAGGAGGTATTTGTTTCAGCCACTCGTAAGCGTCATTGTTAAGCTTCTTTAGTTTTTTCATTGCTTGGTGAAACTGTTGTACATTAGAGGTCATGGCACATTCCCAAAGAAGATCTTTGAACTCTTTTCCCCTCCAGATCTTTTTCATGTTGTCGTGTATGTGACGAAGACAATATCGATGCTCTGCACATGGAAATAGCGTTGCAATCGCAGGCAATAAACCCTAGCAACAATAACATGTGTGTATGTTAGTAAACCTAAATCAAAACCAAAAAACTATAAAACCTAGTTTGAATAGGTTTGAATACCTTTTGCCTGTCACTCATAAACGTGAAATTGGAATTGGTTCCCAAACCTAAGTCATCACCCAAATTACTTAAAAACCAAGTCCAAGAATTCAATGTTTCTGATTCAACCACAACGTAAGCTAAAGGATATATCCCATTATTAATATCCAATGACTTTGATTACAAACATAAATTACCAGAAAACATTGGTTAGTTAACACTACTTTCAATAAAGAACAAATAATACAAAAAGAAATAAGAAGATCTTACCATGGCAGACAAGATTTGGCATGGATAAGGACCTTTCATGAAGGCTCCATCAAGTCTAAGAAAGTCCCTTCTTCCCCCTGCAAAACCCATCTTCAAAGCTCCAATGCAAACATAGATACGTCTGAATGTTCTTGTCTCAACAGTTGGATTCTCTTCACTTTCATCAATTTTAACCGTAGTATCTAGGTTATGTGTATGTACCTATAAAACGTAATCCCTCAACAACCTGTATTGGCTGGCATAATCTCCTTGAACATGATTTAAAGCTTCTTGCTTTACCCTAAAAGTTTTCTTATGTGAAATGTCCATCTGGTACTCACATTGGAGTTGCTCTCGTAAAGCCCTAATAGGAATCTTTGTGTTTGTTTCAATAACTTGTATTATATGGTCTGAAAGGAACTTGTTGTCACATGCTTTGACTTTCCTTGTTTGTAGACATCGGTGCTCTTTCGTGTATGTCTTAACCATCCAGTCTATGCCACACTTCCACTTACTACAATAGATAACCCATTGACATTTCTCTTCTTCATTAGTAGCAAGATTTGGTATAGTGCCCTTACACATAAACCTAACATTATTCTTATCATTTTTCTCTAATTGTATTTCCCTTCTTGTCCTTATGGAATGTAGTTTCACTTGTGTCTTAAAGGCCTTAGATGAACTTAAATTTTGAAAAATGTAGAAAGGCTCACTAACCAAAGATGCATCATTTTCATAAGCCCTCTGTATGGCTCTAATAATTTTCCTTCGCTTCCCATCATTTTCCTCATCTGATGAAGACCCAGACAAAAAAACCTATGTGTTGATCACTTCCAAGTCACCTTCTTTCCTATCTTCAGGTACTCTACTTTTAGAAGAACCTCCAACCCATTCTACATCCTTGTCAATGTTCATATGGAAATCTTTCATATCCACATCAACATCGCGTATGAGATTGTACTCATCAATATAAAAATCACTATCTTGACTATCACTATCATCATCAAACTCATCACTGCCACTGCCATTGTTGTGTCCACTACCATCATCATCGTCCTCATTCTCTAAATTCGTTTCAAAATCAACATGGTTGACCACAGATGGTTCTTTGTCCAAGTGACTATCATTCTCAACTTGTGTTTGGTTTGGAACACTCTCATGCTCAACTTGGGTTAGGTCTGGAACACTCTCATGCTCAATTAGAGAGTCATGCCACTCCAAGAACAACCTTTTGGAGCAAGCCGTTGGCTCTTTAATTTCAACAATTTTAACCTTACTAGGGTTGGGGGACATAGAATAAGTATGTAAAATTGTTTTCCCATGCTTAATATATATGTCTATTAGCTTATGGTTACCAACATACGTACCCAGATGGTGAACATCTTGATCAGAACCCAAAGCAAATAACCCAAAATCCAAATCGACAAATGGTCTCAGAAAATGATAGGATAACAACGTTTTGTCTGAATCAATATGCCCAATTTCCTCCATCATCTCGTCAATGTCGTGAATGGAAAAGGTGTCAATGTCTTGTAAATCAATGTGATTTTGCTTGCCTTTGATGTACCTTCTTCTATTGAACTATCCACCATGGTGTAATCGGAAAGAGAATATCGTAGGATGTCCAGCTATAGATTGAGGGGAAGATGCATCAGTCACATAATTTTCTATTTAAGTTAGTCACAGATTGAGGGAGTGAACACTTACCATATCTACGAGCAACGTCAATCTCGTCCATGGTAGCACGTATCCTCCAAGGCACCATCGTCATCTTCAAATGTAGGGTTCTCTCGATAAAGGGTTTTCAAAGGTTTTTATCTGTGAATGTTTATGCCCGATCACGCTGATAAGCGATTCGTCTTTTATTTCTTGGTGATAGAACGTTGGCAATGGTAAATGACTATTATACCCCCAACGTGCAAGACACATGGGGTGTCTAACGGAAACAATTGACGGATTGTTAAAATAGGGACTATGCGCGTTACATAATTAAAACATGAGAACAGTGTGAGTTAGAAAAATAACCTAGGGACTAAGCGTGCAATTTATACTAAACCATCGGGACCATTCACATAATTTTCTCATCCTTTTATTAGTTGTTGGATATAAAGTTTAAAATCATTATAATAACACCCTTTTATGTAGCTTAATTTTGTTACTCGTTCTTCTAGTTTAAGATAATTAATTTAAGAAGCACCCTTTTGTGTAGCTTAATTGTCTTTCTAGTTCTTCTAGTTTAAGACAATTAATTTATAAAAATCACCCTTTTTAGTAGCTTAATTGTCTTACTCATTCTTCTAGTTTAAGATAATTAATCTAAGAAAGATAATAAACTTTCAATTTTGTTCATATTTTGTTATTGATTTTTTTTCCTCCTTGAGTTCATTGTAACGCCCTGATTCTCAGGTATTGATTTTGTTTATATAAGATTTTTCTTGATTTCAAGGCCTACTCGACGAGTTGGGTGCCCGACTCGTCGAGTAGCAACGGGTTGGTCCGCATGTTTAAGTGACCTACTCGCCGAGTACAAGTAGGGACTCGACGAGTAGGAGCTGGAGGATGAAACCCTAATTTTTGGGGTTTTGCACTCTATTTAAAGGATCATTGGCTTCCCCCCAGCATGCCCTTCACAGCCCCTTGACATTTCAATACCCTAATTCGTGTGTGTATGCTTCTTTGGTGTATTTAAGCTTTGAGGAAGGATTTTTGGTGAGAAAAGCTTGGGGAAAACAAGTGATTAGAAGCAAGGAACTTGTGGGAATCAGAAATCTACTTCAGTTTGCACCCTTTTGAAGGCATTAAGCTGTTATTTTGGCTCATTTCTTCCTAGATCTCTTTTGGGTGTTTTTCTTTGGAAGCCTTTCTTGTGTTTGAGCTAAGATCTCAAGTTGCAATTTCATATCTGAGCTCTTCTTGGTCTCTAGGTCCATAAAGTTATCAGCTTTGACAACTATGAGCTTTCCCTCAAGTGTGATACTTCTTTATAAGCTTGGTTTTGTCATTTTAAGACTTTAGAGCTTTACATGCACGTAAAGTTTGCAACTTTACGTGATAAACATGCCTTGGGAACCCGAATCTAAAATTTGGAACCTTAGCATGGCTTAAAAGCATCTGTTTGGATGAAGGACTGAAAGGACTCGGCGATTTGCATGGTCAACTCGACTTGTCCTATGAAGATTGTCATGGGCTCGGCGAGTCAGTTGAGTGACTCGGCGATTCGGCTAGGGTTTTCCCAACCTTTGGACACATATGGACTTGGCGAGTTGCAAGGGGAACTAGACGAGCTGGCCAAGGAGTTTACGGCCGCAAACCTTAGGAACTCGACGAGTCACTCTAGTGACTCGGCGAGTTGGTGAGTTATGCAAGGAACTCGGCGAGTAGCCGAGGGTACTCGACGAGTTGAGGTCAACATGGACTGTCGACCTTGACCAATGACTTTGACTTTGACCAAGGGTTGACCAGTGGACTTCTGGGGGCACTTCGGGAAATTAGAAATTTAGAAGTATGGTTCTATGGTGAATATAGTTGGTGGAGTTTGTGTCGGCAATCCGAGAGCTTGAGTTTATCTTCGAGTCGACGGTGTGAGGTGAGTTACCCTCACTATACTAAGGGGTCTAAGGCACCAAGGCCGGCCCATTGGATTTGATATCCTAGTAGTTATTGATATGTTGAGTTTGAGCTAGTGATGTATGCCAGTTGATATGCTAGTCTGGTAAATCTGTAGGGCTACCTGTGATTCTGTATGATTATCCGTATGTGCATTAGTTATGTTATATGTCGACATATTATGTGAGATGGGTTGAGGTGATACTGCTCCGTGCGGTAACCAACAAACCCGGGAGCATTCCAGATACGAGCTGAGGGAGACTCGTACTGTGGGCTCGGTGGCAATCCAGATGTGAGCTGTGGGCCCGTAAGGCAATCCAGACTCACACTGTGGGCCCAGGGGGTAATCTAGTCTGTAAAGTTGTGGACCCAATATATGTTGTTATTTGTATATGGGTTATGTGCAGTGTATCAGTATTTTGGGGGAAACTTACTAAGCTATCGGGCTTACAGTTTTAGTTTATTGTTTTAGGTACATCGAGGGATCGCGGAAAGGTGAAGGCATGATCGTACAACTCCTCATGTTTTGTTTATGTTTCTAGGAAAACTCTGATATAGACTATTTTGAAAACAAATATGTGATAACTATTGGTTTTTAATGTTTTGGGAAAGTTTTAAATTGGCTTAAATTTTTAGGTGTTACAAGTTGGTATCAGAGCCTTGGTTTGAGTGAATTGGAGGAACACTCGTGTGACTCCAGTCTCAAATCAAGGAAAGGATTTTTAAAATGATTTTCAAAAAGGTTTTCAAAATAAGTAAAGGAGGATGCAGGGTGTACGATAAGCCGGAGCCAGTAAGTAGACCCCAAAATACCATACAATTATTTATTATTGTTAGATGTTTGAACAACATGCTAGAACTAGGCTAGGGATCCTCAGGAATTTCATGATAGAATTGCTTGATTACGTGATGCCTGCTAGCCTAGGGTTTCTTTATATGAGATTGACATCATTATTGTAGTTACTAGTGTATGCATCACGACTGTACATAATTAAGATCTTATAGCCCAAGAATGTTTGATTTGGCCTTATGTCCTGTTCTTATCGATTAGGGCTTAGGGTAGGATTGGATATTCGAAAGTCTATAGGGTTCAGCGTTATGTATGGTTAGCATACACTAGTGCTACAGGGTTGGTGGAAGTTTCATGGATGGGTGAGTTGTGTGGGACCGGTAGGTCAGTTGTGAGACAGTGAGCCTTCCTATAGGAGTGAGGATTGAGCGCTCGCTATGTTTATGTATATTGTTAGGGTGTTGTGGTGATACTTGAGACAAATATGGGTAGCTGTGGAAGGTAATATGGGCTCGTACTACTGAAAGCACAGGATCCATACGCGTATCAAGGAAGTCACAACCCCTAGGGTTTAGTCGGGAGTTGGTTCCCAGTTATTTATGTGGATTATATGATATCTTTGTTGGATTAATGTCTAAGTCCATAACTATAATTGGTAAGACTTGACCCGACCCGGCATGGTCCATTTGGGTTGCATGGCATCATGCATTTGGATAGACTATAATGAGAGAAATAACACTTAAGGTTGGTTAATATATTATAAGTTCTAATATATTAATAAGGTTATTTAATTAGTATTGATCAAGAATTAATTTGGAATTAATTAAGTGATCAAAAGGAGACTAATTAAATATATGGGTTGATTGTGTAAATCATTCATTCTTATATATGTGGGCTTGTGATCCAAGATTCCTTATGTTGGACTAAGTCCATGGGGTGACCCATGGATACTCCATGGAGGTTAAAATCCATGGAGCATAAGGAATGGGTAAAGTTATGAGTTACATGGTGTAACCCTAATAGCCACCATATAAAAGAATCCCATGGCTCAAGAAATCGTGCACTATGTGTGAGTGTGAGGGCTAGACGATTTCAAGGAGTGTTCAAGTTTCTCTCAAGTTATTCCAAGTGTATTTGGTGTTGTGTGAACCATTTGAGGTGTCACACTTGGGGCACTAGGCACTCAAGCTTCATGAAGACATTCTACATCAAAGAGGTATGTATTCTATCTTGTTATATTTATTATTTTGTATGCTAGATTAGGATAATACCTTGGATGTTCATAATTGTATGTATAATAGAGAAAACATAGATCCAAGGTATTTAGGGTTGCATGTACACTTAGGAGTGTTAGAATGCTCAAAACCCAACAGTGGTATCAGAGACAAGGCTTGTTTTCTTGTTATACTTGCAAAATTAGCTGAAAAATCGAATTTTGGAACCCCTGACAGCATATATTCGACTGTTTTGGCTAGAATTGGACTAGGAACATTACCCTAAGATGTTTTTGGACTTATAAACTTGTTTTTGATGTGGTAATGTTCATGCTAATCCAATTTCTAAGATAATTGTCATAATTTCAAGATTTGTATTAGTTTGTATGTTCATGCTAATTTCTTGAAGATTGATGATTTGAATTATCTTGTTCTTATGAGGTTCTTAGATTAATAGAAAAGTTGTGTGAAATAGTTGTTTTCAATCCATTTTAATCTAAGAGTTGATTCCAAAGTGTGTTTTTGTAACTTGTCCTCAAGTTATATGAAAAGTCACATTTAAGAATCATAAAACTCATAAAAGTTGGCAAAGGTTACAAAATGAAGAGTCTAGTTCTAATTAAATGGTTTTATGACTCCATAACTTGTCCTCAAGTTATGGAGGTTCAAGAGTCTCTTCATTAAATTAAAAAAAAAGTGTAACCTTAATTAGTTCCATAAGTTACAATAAAAAAAAGTTATTTTTTTTATTAATTAGTTTAAAGTCTACCATAACTTGTCCTCAAGTTATGGAACTTAAAGAGTTTTTTTTTTTTTAATTAAAACTACTTTAAACTCATAAGTTATGGAATTAATTAGTTTTGAATAGTTTCAAAACTTGCCCTCAAGTTTTGGAATTTGAAAAGTTTTCACTTATGAATACTTTAATTCCAAGTTAGCCCTTAGAATTTTAAAAGTTAAAATTCAACCCTTATACTTTATAATATTATAAGTTAATAATATTTATATATATGTATAAGAGTAAAGTCAGTCTTACCGTTAGTAGGCCTCATTCACGAAGCCGGTCTATAAGGGGGGTATAAGGTTACTGCCTATAAAATGGCAGTTTAATGGGTGTCCACTCTCACCCACCGCTTCCTTGACTGGTGGAGGGTCGTTAGCCGAACGGGTAGGACAAGGTCTATAATTCTCCTTTCATTAAAAGTATTAATGATAAATACTAAGTAACTAAACTCTTATTAATACCCAATCTTAGTTACTTAGGAAAATGTGAATTTGGTGCTAACCCATGAAATTACACTTTGCACTTTGCTTAAGTCGTTAGTGGAGCGTGTGTGGTTAACCGGCACACTAACCTGGACTTAACAAGGTAGGCAAAGGGTAACTTAATATTTATCATAGTATCGGTGGAGCGTGTGTGGTTAACCGGCACACTGATTAAGGGGTAAATATTAAGGGTACCAAGTATATTTGCATGGTTATTCACATCTTGTTTTGTGATCCTCGGCATCCCAGTCACAAAACCTGAAGGGCACACTCGAGATTGAAACATGCCTTTGAACAGTTCAATGAATCTCAAAGATCTAGGACTTTCAAATCCAATTAAAACCTAATAAATTATTTCGTTTTTCATGGTGGAAATTGGTGAATCGTCATTCACCTACCTTCAAATATTTTATAGCTTGGATTACGGCATCCCTCTTCTAAGTTATAAAATAGTTTGTTGGGTCCTAGCCTTAATATTTCATATTGGGTGTCAAAGTCTTGAGAAAGTTGGTGGCTCAACTACTTTCTAAGTCACATAGTGAGTTCTTTTGGGAATCCTATGAAACAGACTAAGACAAGACCCTTAATGATCTTATCTATTTGCTAAGATCAACTTCCTAAAACGCTATGGACATTGACAATGATGACATTGGATATCCAGTAAAGCTCTCTCTTCCCAATGGAAAGGGATCGGCCATAGTCAACTCGGTTGAACCAATGGTAAAGAGAGAGGCGAAGTCTGAGATAGTCCCATTATCAAGGGTCCATAGGTAACTATTGCCAAAGGAAGGGGCATTGGTTACGAAGCTGCCAAATTTACCTAAGGATGTTAAAGTCAATAAGTTTGGCTCTACTTCAGGTAAAGTCCATTGTCTAACTCTATTAAGTACATGCTGATTCTGATCGCGAAGATGGATTTCAATCGCATGGTTCGGTGATCAGAATTTTGGGCTATTACTTAAGAGTTATGATATTTATATTGCTTAGGAATAGATAACAACAAGGTTTTCATATGGATTGTAAGGATAAGTTTTTCCGCAAAGTTTTAAAATAAAAGAAAAAGGTTTTGATTTTATTTATTTTAAGTATCCTTACAATGGCATTTGTGAAAAGTTGTTGCTTATAAGATTCCATTGATAGCAATATTGGAAAAATGGATTTGATTCTTTCGGTTGTGGTAGTGTCTAATATTACCAAATAAGGAAAGATTCTCATCACCCAAGTTTCAATTGGACCGAAACTTGGAATCATGCAAGTTGTATAGTATGATGAATGAGAACTTTCAGCTTGGAAAATTAAGACTAATTCCTTATGTGAATAAGGAAAGGACTAAGGGATCGAGTACACATTCTTGTGCACTGGTCAAGTCCACCATAAAAGATCAAGAAGACTATTCGTCATGATTTACTTAAGTTCAGTAAATATGGTTATACTTATAAGTTTAAGTATAAGTCTGTAGCATTGGAGAAGTTTCAATGTGAGACAGAACGAATAAGAAGAATCAAAGTATGGCAGAAAGATAAAAGTTTCTCAAATCTGAAAAGATGGGAGAGTACTTTAGTATCATGTTTATGATCATCTTAATGATTAAGATACCATATCACAATTGGTCCTCTAAAGTCATCTTAGTGCATTCTTATGACTAAGAAGAGGAGTCATGAATTGTTGAAATGGTTAAATCAAAAAGATGAGTCATACTTCGTTCCAAAACAATTCTTAGAGTCATACTCCAAGATTGTAACTTGAGTGACATATCTTAAAGAGGGTTTGTTAACACTAGTCAAATGTAAGAGTAAAAGGTTATCTACTCTTGTACATTTGAAATTGGTAAGTTGTGATGTTTTGGATAAAACAGAGACCAACTTAGGCCAATTGTGTAAAGTGTTAGTCTTGATAAAGAATCCGCACTATCTCTTGAATATTTGACAAGGGAGTCTTATATGTCAAGAGGACAGTGGGAGTCTTAAAGCTCTTGAAAGTTTCAAGACTTCATCAAGAATAAAACTTAAAGTCATTCACTAGCACACGACTTGAGGTTTATAACCTATCGTGTTGAAATTTTTGTGCCTATTCAAGTTAGCTTTGCATAGGAGTTCTGAGAGTTCTCAATTGGTTGCACAACTACTTGGAAGCAATGGCAGGCACCTGAGCTGCCAAATGGCAAGAATTTAAGATTGCACAAGTTTAATCAATATGAGTTTGGATTTGTCACTAACCTTGTCTTGTGATTATGGTTTTGACAAATTCACATGGATAAGAACACATACACTATTAAATCTAAGTGTCATAAGGTTTCTCTCTGATTCATGAAAATGATGGTGAGGAAACACTTTCACTAAGTAGATTTTAGCTAGATAGCAATTGTGATATTTGCATTCTCAAAGTCGTTAGTGGAGCGTGTGTGGTTTACCGGCACACTAACATGGACTTGTGAGAAGTGGCAAAGGTCTAAACAATTGAGACTATGATTACGACATCCCTTTTCATAGTTCTAAAATTGTTTAGACACACATGTGAGCTATCTAAGAGAGGTGTATGATTTTGATAAAGTTTTATCAAAACAATCTAGTATCAGAATTCTGAACTTTGGTAAGAAAGTCAGCTGATTTCTGAGTACATGTCAAAGCTAGTGGGAGCATAAGTGTTATGCTAATAATCATCATGTTAGTGGGAGCATGATAATTATGACAAAGGTTGCAAGTTAGCAATGTTAATTATAGAAAACAAAAGTTTCAATTCGTGAGGTTGCAGGGGTTGAAAAAGTTGTTTTGCTATAATTAAGGGAGAGGAAATTATACTTCATTTCAATTCTAAAAGCTTAGATTGATATTTTAATCGTATTTAATCAAGGATATATATATGAATTTCATGTTGGAATGGCTCAACATAAGGAAATTCTATATATGGGTCCATTATTTGCGTTCTAAAATTCGATTATGATTACGGCATCCCTTTTCATAATCTGAATTTTGAGAACTTGGCAAATTGAAATGGAAATATTATAGCAAAAGACTGGTTTAGTCTTTATGTGAGACATCATGAATCGTGTCCCATATGCTTCGGATATAGGATCGATTACATGTGCTATATTCATCCTTTCTAAAATTTTCCAAATGCCTGGGGCATTATGAAGGGAAAAGGTCTAGAATTGGATATTACTAAAATGATTAAGCAATTGTCGAGGACAATCTAAGGTTTACCAAAGATTGGTTGCTCAAGGACAGTTGGAAGTATAATGTTAATTCTGGAAGGACCATATTGACATAATCTGTAAGGAGGCAACTCTTGTTCAGAAGTGATAGTTAAAATGGAATATGGAAATGTTTCAAAGTTAGAAATTATTCAATCTGTGTAAGATTAGGAAACTTAATGAAAGAAGGATGTTTCCAAGGAGCTGATCTCCTTTGGAATGCTCTGTAATGATTGTTGTCAAGTATTTCTGACTTCGTGCATAATCATTAAGAGGATCAATGCATATAAGTTTAGAATCTAACAGATTTCAGTAAATGGCATGAATTTGGAATTCTTGCATTTGCAGTAAGGATTTGGGACTGTGAAAAGAGGATCATTGGAGTGATGTTCAATTGATCTATTTTACAAAGTAAAGATCATAGACAAACATAGTATGCATACTTGGTGTATGGCATGACTAGTGTTTAGAAAACATAGTGTACATGCTTGGAGCATGGGACAACTATTGTTTTAAATTCAAGTATAAAGTTGATAAAACCGAAACAATGAATAATGAGTAATCAGTATGGTGATAAATAAAAGTGTTTATTTATATTCATAGGGTTTGATACCATATTTGATTCATTTATTCTTGTGTTTCACTTTGCATGTTTTGACTTCCAGAATAACTAAGTCGCTCTTCCTGAATGATTAAGTTATTCAAACCATCCATAGTCGGTCATATGTTGGAAGTAGATATGAATCAAGACTGTCATGGGTTGGTTTGTAGAGGTCCAAGTTGGTGGACAAAGTGGTGCTACAACACTCATGAGTGCTCATAAGTTCTGAGTATTGGATTCAACCCGCGCTCATTTGAATCACTTCATGGATTTTATCACGAGTGATCATGAGACGATAATATCTTATATTCTTCAAACCTAGAGATATGAGTTGTTACTATGAGTTGGTTATACATTGATTGCACGAAAACGTTTGGTAACTCGATGTTATAAAACGTGCCTTTGTGTATGATTCAACAAGTAGTAGAACAAGCCATATGAGTCGAAGTTTATCCATTCCTTTTACCTTCGGGATAAAAGCGATATTTGTGGGCCCCTCGATGATTTAAAGATGATACATGTGAGTGCTTGGCCAAGCCAGGACTGATTTGATTTGTTCAATCAGTCAGTCATCATGAATCGGAAATCGGAAAACAACAAATGGACAGAGAGAATGATTGATAATCCATGTCTCAGTCCATATGATATCTAGAATGGAGGAATATATGATCCCTTATCTAATGGACAAGTCATTGACAAAGGTCAGAGTTCATCGACAAGGTCAGAGTTCGACATAAGCTTTTGAGAGCTACGATTGCTAATCGGTTCCTGAAGTCATACGCAATAATAGTTTTAGACTTATCCAAGTGGGAGACTGTTGGATTAATGTCTAAGTCCATAACTATAATTGGTAAGACTTTACCCGACCCGGCATGGTCCATTTGGGTTGTATGGCATCATGCATTTGGATAGACTATAATGAGAGAAATAACACTTAAGGTTGGTTAATATATTATAAGTTCTAATATATTAATAAGGTTATTTAATTAGTATTGATCAAGAATTAATTTGGAATTAATTAAGTGATCAAAAAGAGACTAATTAAATATATGGGTTGATTGTGTAAATCATTCATTCTTATATATGTGGGCTTGTGATCCAAGATTCCTTATGTTGGACTAAGTCCATGGGGTGACCCATGGATACTCCATGGAGGTTAAAATCCATGGAGCATAAGGAATGGGTAAAGTTATGAGTTACATGGTGTAACCCTAATAGCCACCATATAAAAGAATCCCATGGCTCAAGAAATCGTGCACTATGTGTGAGTGTGAGGGCTAGACGATTTCAAGGAGTGTTCAAGTTTCTCTCAAGTTATTCCAAGTGTATTTGGTGTTGTGTGAACCATTTGAGGTGTCACACTTGGGGCACTAGGCACTCAAGCTTCATGAAGATATTCTACATCAAAGAGGTATGTATTCTATCTTGTTATATTTATTATTTTGTATGCTAGATTAGGATAATACCTTGGATGTTCATAATTGTATGTATAATAGAGAAAACATAGATCCAAGGTATTTAGGGTTGCATGTACACTTAGGAGTGTTAGAATGCTCAAAACCCAACAATCTTGTGGTATGTTTCAGAATGATGACGACGAGACACTTTGTGACTGGATCCAGTTCAGGATCAGGATTAGGAAATGGAGGCCAGGAGGGGCCAACAACACCTGAGCCTGTGGTGCAGATGGGTACAGAGGAGTTGGATGCCAGGATTCGAGAGATCCTGCTTTTGGGTTTTGAGCATTCTAACACTTCCTAAGTGTACATGCAAACCTAATAAACCTTGGATCTATGTTTATCTAAGGTACATGCAAAATATTAATTTCCAAGGTTTATAACCTATCTAGCATGGCATGGGGTACTTTTAAACATAAAAGAACTAGATGAATTACATACCTTTTGTTGATTGTTGATTCCTTGGAGTTTGAGAGCCAAGCACCAATAATGTGAATGCCTCAAATGGAAATCACAAATCACCACAAACTTGGAAAATGTATGAGAGAGTATACTAACACTTAGAAATCGGCCACCACTATTACACACACACTAGGGGGTTATTTCATGCAACATGAGCTTGTTTATATAGTGTGCATGGTTAGGGTGAAACCCTAATAACCCATGTCTTTTCCTTTCCAAGGATCCATGGGTTAAAAGCTCCATGGATCATCCATGGACTTCCATATAAGCTTAGCCCATTAACAAATGAGTATTAGCCCACACCATATAAATATAATAGCCCATGATTTAATTAGTCTTCCTTTTAATCACTAAATTAATTCATAATTAATTCAAGATTAAAACTAATTAAATAACATGACTTTATATTAATATATTATAACTTATAATATATTAATAAATCGTAAGTGTACAATTCTCATAAAATTATCCATAAACAGTGTGGGTGAAGTGCAACCCAAATGGACCATGCCGGGTCGGGTCAAGTATATACCAAATAAGTTATGGACTTAGACACCTTATCCAACAGTCTCCCACTTGGATAAGTCTAATAACTGTATTTGCGTATGTTACTTCAGGAACCAACCAGCAATCGTAGCTCTCGAAAACTCTGTTGAACTATGAAGCGCCATTTTAGATAAGTGATCATATAATCCTCTGTTCTCATGATATCAGCCGGACAAATACATGGAACAGCGTCGTACTTATTGTCCAACAGTTTGTTTCTCGATTTCCGATTTGTTTGACAAAGAACTAAATTGAACACATCAATTAGGTTCTGACCGGGCCCGGTACATAGGTCAAAACAAAATCATCGAGGGGCCCAGATATCGCTTCTTATCCTCCAAGGACTAGAAGGAACAGATAAACTTCGACTCATATACTTGTTTCTACTACTTGTTGAATTATACACAAAGGCACGTTTTATAACATAAAGTTACTGATGCGTTTACGTGCAATCAATGCACAACCAACTCATAGGTAACAACTCATATCTCTAGGTTTGAAGACTTATATGATATTACCGTCTCACGATCACTCGAGATAAATTCCATGAAGTGATACAAGTGAGCGTGGGTTAATTCCAATACTCATAACTTATGAGTACTCATGAATGTTGTAGCAACCATTGCTATGTCTAAACACGTTTAGCCATCTACAAACTCGATTCATGACAGTCTTAATTCATACCTACTTCCAACATATGAACGACTGTGGAGTGTTTAAATAACTTAGTCATTCGGAAAGAATAACCTAGCTATTCTGGAAGTCAAAACATGCAAAGTGAAACACAATAATAATCGAATCCAATATGGTCTCAGAACCCTTTTGAATATAAATAAAACCACCTTTTATTTATCACCATATTGATTACACATTATTCATTGTATAATGTTTCAAATAATCAACTTAATACTTGAACAAAAACAACAGTCGTCCCATGCTCCTAGCATGTACACTTTGTTTTTCTAAACAATAGTTATGCCATACTCCAAGTATGCACACTATGTTTGTCTATGATCTTTACTTTGTGAAATAGATCAATTGAACACGATTCCAATGATGCTCATTTCACAATCCCAAATCCTTATTGTAAATGTAAGAATTCCTAATTCCTACCATTTACCAAAAAACTGTTAGATTTTAAACTTATATGCACTGATCCTCTCGTAATGATTATGCACAAGGTCACCAAAACCTTGTCATCAGTCATTACAGAGGATTCCAAAGGAGATCAACTCTATGGAAACGAACTCTCATATTCAAAGTACATTGCTTTGAAAATCCTTCTTGCATAAAAGTTTCTAACTTTCTCATAGATTCTTAATATCCAACTCCCAATATGGAAAATTTCCATATTCCTATTTTGATTATCATATCTGAACAAGAGCTACCTCTTTTCAGAATATATCCATATGGTCCTTCCAAAATTTAACACTATACTTCCAACTGTCCCTGAGCAACCAATCTTTGGTGAGCCTTAGATAGTCCTCGACAATTGCTTAATCATTTTAGTCTTATCCAATTCTAGACTTTTCCCTTCTTAATGCTCTGAGCATTTGGAAAATTTAGAAAGGATGAATATTATAGCACATGTGACCGATCCTATACCCGAAGCATATGGGACACGATTCACAATGTCTCACATAAAGACCTGATACTGGATCAGTCTTTTGCTACAATATTTTTTTAATTTTCCATGTTTTCAAAAATCGACTATGAAGAGGGATGTCGTGATCATAATCGAATTTGAGAACGCAATATATATAGAATTTCCTTATGTTGAACCATTCCAACATAAAATTCATATATATATATCCTTGACTAAAGATGATTAAAACTCAATCTAAGCTTTTAGAATTGAAATGAAGTATAATTTCCTCTCCCTTAATTATAGCAAAACAACTTTTTCAACCCCTACAACTTTACGAATTGAAACTTTTGTTTTTCTATAATTAACATTGCTAACTTGCAACACTAAACATAATAATCATGCTCCCACTAACATGATGATTATCAGCATAACACTTATGCTCCCACTAGCTCTGATATATTTCCAGAAATCAGCTGGACTTCTGAAATTTAGATTCGTACACCCTTTCTTAGATAGCTCACATGTGTGTCTAAACAATTTCCAGAACTATGAAAAGGGATGCCGTAATCATAGTCTTAATTGTTTAGACCTTTGTCATTTCTCACAAGTCCATGTTAGTGTGCCGGTTAACCACACACGCTCCACTAACGACTTTGAGAATGCAAACATCACAATTGCTATCTACTTAAAATCTTCTTAGTGAAAGCATTTCCTCACCATCATTTTCATGAATCGGAGAGAAACCTTATGACACTTAGATTTTATGGTGTATGAGTTCCTATCCATGTGAATTTGTCAAAACCATAATCACAAGACAAGGTTAGTAACAAATTCAGCCTTACATGGATTGAACTTGTTCAATCTTAATTTCTTGTCATCTGGTAGCACAAGGCCCACCAATGCTTCCAAGCTGTTATGCACACAGTTTAGAACTAACAGAACTCATATGCATAGTCAACTTAATAGGAACAGACACAGAAACAAGAATTATGTCAACTTAATAGGTTCCAAACCTTAAGTCATGTGCTAGTGATAAAACTCAGGTTTTACTCTTGATTAAATCTTGAAATCCTTTCAGGATCTTTAAGACTCCCACTGTCCTCTTGACATATAAGTTTCCCTAGTCAAGAACCATTCCTTGACAAAACAAATATTCAAGGGATAGTGCAGATTCTTATTAAGATAAACACTTCACACAATTGGTCTTAGTTGGTCTTTGTCTTATCCAAGACATCACAACTTACCAATTTCAAATGTACAGGAGTAGAAAACATTTTACACTACATTTGATAAGTGTTTTAAACCTTACTTTATGTCACTCAATGTTACAATCTTGGATTATGACTCTAAGAGTTGTTTTGGAACGAAGTATGATCCATCTTCTTGATTTTAACCATTCCAAAAATTCATGACCCCTCATCTTAGTCATAACAATACACTAAGATGTCCTTAGAGTATGAATTTGTGATATGGTTTCATAATCATTAAGATGATCATAAAACCATGTATGATCTGTCTTCTTGATTTTAACCATTCCAACAATTCATGACCCCTCATCTTAGTCATAACAATGCACTAATTTGTGATATGGTTTCATAATCATTAAGATGATCATAAAAACATGATACTAAAGTACTCTCCCATCTTTTCAGATTTGAGAAACTTTTATCTTTCTGCCAAATTTGATTCTTCTCATCCGTTCTGCCATACATTGAAACTTTTCCAATGTTACAGAATTATACTTAACCTTATAAGTATAACCATATTTACTAATCTTTAGTAAATCATGACGAATTGATCTTTGTGGTGGACCTTGACCAGCACACACCCAGTGTACCTAATTCCTTAGTCCTTTAATTGACTCACATATGCATGTGATCAACGAATTAGTCTCAATTTTACAAAGATCAAAATTCTCATTCATCATACAATACAACTTGTATGATTCCAAGTTTCTGTCTAACTGAAGCTTGGGTGATGAGAACCTTTCCTCATTTGGTAAATTCAGACACTACCACATATGAGAGAATCAAACTCATATTTCCAATATTGCTAGAAACATACAAACATCAATTTTCCATAAATGCCATTGTAAGGGGACATAATATAAAATAAACTAAACTAAACTTTTATTTCTTTATTAAAATGCGGAAAAATATTCCTTACAATGCAACTTTAAATGAAAACTATGCTATTACATATTTCTTAGCAATCTATCATAACTTTTAAGTAGTGGCTCAAAAATCCGATCCTCGAACCATGCGATAGAAATCCATCTTCGTGATCAGATTCAACACACTCTTATTTTAACCTTCCTTTTGCTCGATCCTGCTAAACATCAAGATGCAACCTAGTCACATCATGTAATAAGAATCAACAATTAGGAATTTTAACAAAGTTAGATAGTGGACTTACCTGAAGCCGAGTCAAACATTTTGTCTCTACTTGCTTTCAAACATTTCAGGTATTCAGGGCAGCTTCGCTTCCAATGTCCCTTCTCATGACAATAAAAACATATAGACTCTTTGGGAATGGTACATGAGACAATCACAGACTTAGCCTTTCCCTTTACCTTTTGGTCAACCAGGTTGACCAAGGCCGATCCCCTTCCACTGGGACGAGAAAGCTTTTCTGGACTTCCAATGTTACCATTGTCCATGTTCATGGAAGTTTGAGAAATAGATTTTCCATCAATATTTGCTTGACCATTGTGCCAAATCATTGTTGATTCAGCAGCAACAAGCAAATAAGAAAGATCTATTAGGGTTATGTCGGGATCTGTCATATGGTAGTCTTTAATAAACTCACTATATGACTCAGGAAGTGACTGAAGAACCTAGTCAACAGCGAACTTCCTTGAAATAACAGCACCCAACATTCTCAACCTGTCAATGTGTGACTTCATTCCTAAGACATGAGTGCACACAGGTCTTCCATCTTTATGTTTCATTTCTAGTAGAGCTTGAGTGACCTTGAACCTTTCAAGTCTTCGGGCTTGTGGGTCAGGGAGAATAAATGGAGGAGGTGGAGGGAGTGAAGCATGATGTTGAGGGACATCATCTTCAAGAGGAAAGCTTGTTCCAAGCGATTTGGGAAGATCATAGTTGTCTGAACCAGACATCTACAATGGGAGAAAATCAAGTTAGTTGATTCTAGTCCTTAATATAACACCCAATATGAAATATTAAGGCTAGGACCCAACACAATATTTTATAACTTGGAAGAGGGATGCCGTAATCCAAGCTATAAAATATTTGAAGGTAGGTGAATGACGATTCACCAATTTCCACCATGAAAAACGAAATAATTTATTAGGTTTTAATTGGATTTGAAACTCCTAGATCTTTTGAGATTCATTGAACTTTTCAATGGCATGTTTCAATCTCGATTGTGCCCTTCAGGTTTTGTGACTGGGATGCCGAGGATCACAAAACAAGGTGTGAATAACCATGCAAACTCACTTGGTACCCTTAATATTATCACCTAATCGATGTGCCGGTTAACCACACACGCTCCACCGATCTATGATAAACATTAAGTCACCCTTCGTGATCCTTACTAGTCCAAGTTAGTGTGCCGGTTAACCACACACGCTCCACCAACGACTTGGTAAGGTACAAAGTGTGAATTTCATGGGTTAGCACCATATTCATATTTTCCTAAAGTAACTAAGATTGGGAATTTATAAAAGGTTTAGTTACTTTATAATATTCATTATACTTTTAATGAGAATTTAAAGTCATTGTCCTACCCGTTCGGCTAACGACCCTCCACCGATCAAGGAAGCGGTGGGTGAGAATGGACACCCATTAAGTTGCCATTTTATAGGCAACAACCTTATACCCCCCTTATAGACCGGCTTCGTGAATGAGGTCTACTAACGGTAAAACGACTTGATCTTATACATATATATAATAATTAACCATTAATGTTATAAATAGTATAAGGGTTGAATTTTAACTTTTAAAACTCTAAGGGTTTGGAATTAAAGTTTATTAAAGTGTGTGAAACTTTACAAATTCCAAAACTTGAGGGCAAGTTTTGTAACTATCCAAAACTTTTCATTTCATAACTTATGAATTAAAGGTTCATAAAAATGAAGACTCTTCATTTTATGTAACTTATGTGTTTTAAGTGTGTGTTTAAAAGAAGTGACCTTTGGATATCCATAACTTGAGGACAAATTATGGACTCCATTAAAACACATAAATGATCAAGAATTAATCCTAAACAATTCAGCAAATAATTCCTATCATCTTCTAAATTCATAAGAACATGAACATGATCATCAAAGTTTCAAGAATTATATGAACACATACAAAGCATGAAATTTTGATATAAGCTATTGTAAATGGATTAGAACTACCATTACACCAACTAAAACAAGTTTTCAAACACCAAAACAGTTTAGGGTAATGTTTCTAGTCCATTTCCAGCAGCAAAAGTCGAAAATCTGCATTCTGAGTCTCCTACTCGCCGAGTGCACGAACCTACTCAGCGAGTAGGATGAGTTTACACATGAACTCGGCGAGTCCCCCCATGGACTAGGTGAGTTCATCAGTCAGACAGCAAAAAATCGACTTTTTATCACTATTTTGCATCAAGTATCAAACAAACAAGCCTAGGCTCTGATACCACTGTTGGGTTTTGAGCATTCTAACACTTCCTAAGTGTACATGCAACCCTAATAAACCTTGGATCTATGTTTGTCTAAGGTACATGCAAAATATTAATTTCCAAGGTTTATAACCTATCTAGCATGGCATGGGGTACTTTTAAACATAAAAGAACTAGATGAATTACATACCTTTTGTTGATTGTTGATTCCTTGGAGTTTGAGAGTCAAGCACCAATAATGTGAATGCCTTAAATGGAAATCACAAATCACCACAAACTTGGAAAATGTATGAGAGAGTATACTAACACTTAGAAATCGGCCACCACTATTACACACACACTAGGGGGTTATTTCATGCAACATGAGCTTGTTTATATAGTGTGCATGGTTAGGGTGAAACCCTAATAACCCATGTCTTTTCCTTTCCAAGGATCCATGGGTTAAAAGCTCCATGGATTATCCATGGACTTCCATATAAGCTTAGCCCATTAACAAATGAGTATTAGCCCACACCATATAAATATAATAGCCCATGATTTAATTAGTCTTCCTTTTAATCACTAAATTAATTCATAATTAATTCAAGATTAAAACTAATTAAATAACATGACTTTATATTAATATATTATAACTTATAATATATTAATAAATCGTAAGTATACAATTCTCATAAAATTATGCATAAACAGTTTGGGTGAAGTGCAACCCAAATGGACCATGCCGGGTCGGGTCAAGTATATACCAAATAAGTTATGGACTTAGACACCTTATCCAACAACTGCATGATAAGGTTGTTGCTATGTTCCTGGCACAGCTGCCGGAGATGTTTGGGTCTATTAAGACCGCTATGGTTGAGTACTTCGACGAGCGTTATGCAGCCCTTGCGGAGACGGCTTCCGCTGCAGCTGCCTCGGCTGTATCAGCGACAGGAGGAGGTGGAGCCAGTCGGGGCTTCCAGTACCGGGACTTCGATAACACGAAGCCCCCGACATTCGATGGTACCCAGGATTCGATTAGAGTCATGAGGTGGTTATCTGACGTGGAGGGTTGTTTCTTCACGTGTTCATGTCCTACTGACCAGAAGGTCAGGTGTGCCCTGAACATGCTGAGGTTCGGGGCCAAGGACCGGTGGAGGTTGACGATAGGGTCGTACTATGATGAGCAGAGAGCTGCTTTTACGTGGGAGCAGTTCAGGGATATAATCCGCGCTCGATACGTCCTACGGGTCGAGCGGGAATGGTTGGCTCAGGAGTTTTTGAGTTTGAGACAATAGGGGGAGTCGGTGACGGAGATCATCCGCATCTTCACAGAGAGGGCGATGTTCTGCCCAAAGTTTGCTTCTGAGCAGGCTCAGATGACCCGTTATCTGAGCATGCTCAAGACTGACATCCGTCAGGTTGTGTCTACCCAGCGATGTGATACTCGTTTGGAGTTGCAGGAGGCCGCTAGGCGGCGTGAGTTGGAGATTGAGATGCAGTTGAGGGAGCAGCGGCGCCTAAGCGGTCTAAGACCGCTGATTCTAGGATCGGGGGTCAGCAGAGCCGCACTTGTGGAAAGTACGACAAGAGTCATTCTGGGGTATGTCGAGCTGGTAGTGGATACCACAGGTGTGGCAAGGAGGGGAATTATGCGAAGGACCGTCGCCAGGCCGCCCCGATTCCGAGTTTGAGGTTATGTTATCACTGTGATCAGGTTGGCCACATGAAGGCCAACTGCCCGTTGCTTGCCGCTCAGCCAGCATAGGTTCCCGCGCCAGCTACATTGAGGATTTCTGATGAGAGGCCAATTAAGGAAGAGCCTCCAAAGGCTCAGGGGCGTGCCTTCCAGCTTACAGTGGAGGAGGCCAGGGCAGAACCAGATGTGGTTGATGGTATGTTTCTATCTTTTATCTCATTTATTATATTTGTTTATGCTTATCCGTTCTACCTGTGATTAGGTACGTTTTTAGTGAACTCCTTGCCTGATTTAGTTTTATTTGACTCGGGGGCGAGTCGGTATTTCGTATCTCAGTCGTTTAGTGGGGAGTTCAGTGTGCCAGTGGGCGAGTTAGAGTATCCTTTGCGAGTCTCTATCGCCAACGAAGACAGGTTTCTGCTTCTTCGGTCTACCGAGGGTGTGAGTTGGAGATTTTCGGGGTGTCCTTTCCGATAGATTTGATTCTGATCCCCATGGGGGAGGTGTGTGTGATTGTAGGGATGGATTGGCTTAGTCGGTTCAGTGCCATGATTGACTGTGAGGTCCAGCGAGTGGTAGTTCGAACCCAAAGTGGGGGAGAACTAATTGTATATGGTGAGGGCACCAGAGTGGGATCAGGGTTTTGTTTAGATGCCAGGGCTCGGTAGTATATTCAGCATGGGTGTGCGGGTTATCTAGCATATGTGGTGGATACGCGGGTCAGGGATCATACTTCAGTTTCAGAGGTTCCAGTGGTTAGTGAGTTTGCCGACGTGTTCCCGGAGGAGTTTCCAGGGATACCTCTGGAGAGGCAGGTCGAGTTCCAGATCGACCTGGTGCCGGGTGCGGCTCCTATCGCCAAGGTGCCGTACCGGTTGGCGCCACCCGAGATGCAGGAGCTATCTTCACAGCTGCAGGAACTGCTAGGCAAACAGTTCATTTGACCTAGTAGTTCTCCATGGGGAGCACCGATCCTTTTCGTCAGGAAGAAGGACGGTTCGCACCGGATGTGCATTGATTATAGGGAGTTGAACAAGTTGACAGTGAAGAACCGTTATCCACTCCCGAGGATAGATGATATTTTTGATCATTTGCAGGGTGCATCTTGGTTCTCCAAGATTGATTTGAGGTCGGGATATCATCAGGTCCAGTTCAGAGAGGAGGAAGTGGAGAAGACCGCGTTTCAGACTCGTTATGGTCATTATGAGTTCGTGCTGATGCCATTTAGGCTCACCAACGCGCTAGTAGTATTGATGGACCTGATGAATCGGGTCTGCAGACTGATGCTTGATCGCTCGGTCATCGTGTTCATAGATGACATCTTGGTGTATTCCAAGACCCGAGAGCAGCACGAGGAGCACCTCAGGGAGTTGTTGAGAGTTCTGAGACGAGAACGGTTGTATGCTAAGTTCTCGAAGTGTGAGTTTTGGTTGTGAGAGGTCCAGTTCCTAGGACATATCGTTAGACAGGAGGGGATTTTGGTCGACCCGGCCAAAATCGAGGCAGTCATGCAATGGGAGGTGCCGAGGTCTCCTTCAGACATCAGGAGTTTTCTGGGTTTATCAGGGTACTACTGAAGGTTTATTCGGGATTTATCTAAGATTGCAGTACCGCTCACTCGTCTGACGAGGAAGGGGTGGATTTCCGGTGGGGTCCTGAGCACCAGAGGGCGTTTGAGACTCTCCGTCAGCGTTTGTGCGAGGCTCCAGTCTTGCACTCCCGGAGGGAGTGGAGGATTTTGTGGTGTTCTGTGATGCATCCATCACAATTTTGGGGGCGGTCCTCATGCAGAGAGGACGGGTGATAGCCTACGCATCGCGGCAGCTGAAGCCGCATGAGACTAGATACCCTATGTAACGCCCACAGATCAGGGCTAGTCAATTTAGAGACAATAAGCGTCAAAAATGAATTTTTGATGGAAGATTATTTCGAAGGAGTAATCTTAACCAAATTAGAGTATATGTCACAAGGGTTCCGTACATATAAAGAACGCCGAAATCCGAGTTATAACGAAGAAGTTATGGCCCGTCGAAGTTTTACGGCAAAACCAGCACGACACTGCGTGACGTAAAAAGTGAGTTTACGATAAAGTGCTTTTTAGCCTTAGCAATCTAAACGAAAGTCGTAGCATACGTTAAACCAAAAGCATGCACAACCCAAAATTCGAATTTTAGATCGAGCAGTTTTTGGCCAACGAGGCCTAAATGAGAATAGAAGATCTCATTAATAGGAGCTCCACGATAAAAAGACAGACGAAAACGGAGTCCGTATGTAGAAGTTATGAACTTTACACAGTCATTTAACAATATAATCTTCTCATACTATTAAATTTAAGATCTGTCGAGAGTTAGCCGACAGAGTCAAAAGGAGAGTTGTAGATATTGTCAATACCTACGCGTGGATATAAAGAACGTCAAAAACGGAGCTCGTATGCGAAAGTTACGGATTTTAGAAGTCGGAAGTGTGTTGTGCGAAAATGGGTGACGTGGCACAATTTTGGCCATTGCTTTCTCCCCAAGGCTTGCCACCAGATGGTGACATGTGGCACCAAGTTCAACCATATTTCACCCTATAAATACAAACCCTTCCACCCTCATTTCTTCACACCTCCACCCTTCTCTCTCTACTCTCTCTCTAAACCTCCCAAAACTCCCCTAGCGCTAGAAGAAATCCCCGGAGCGCTCGACGGCTCCGAGAAGAAGAGCTTTCGGCTCAGAAGTTCTGCCCCTGCAGAGCCTGGCTTCTAGCCAAACCCCCTCGTAGGTAAGATACACCTACCCTAATTTAAATACATCTTTTATTTAATTATAGTAATGTTATTAGGACCTTATAATAAATATTTGGGCTATTATTATGAGTTATATAAGTGTCGTTATAATATCTTTTTAACCACTCGCGGTACGAAGAATCTGGTTTGAAGGACTGCTTGGGTTGTTGGATTTCAGAAGTGCTATATGCCAAAATGGTCCTACCCTCCGGTGTTTCATGTCTGGCCCCTGTCTGTACATAGTGGGTGAAAATATTATTTTAACGCTTATATAATAATAATAATACTAAGACTATTAATTAGTCTCGGTGAATATTAGACTAAACTCTAATGGTAATAATACTAGGTTTCGTCAAAGGAAATTGTTTTTTTAAGAAGCGAAGCGCTGTCTAAGTTCGGAATCACCACCTTATCAGGTGAGTGCATAGTCTCTTTCATGAACATGATTTTAATACAAGTATTTATTGAAGTATTAAATATATGTTTATGTGCGAGTTATTTGATGTTGTCTGAAATACGTGTTAAAGAACATACCTGATTATATATAATGATTTAGGATAAAGAGTAAACCTAAATTAATTATGAGGAATATTGGGTAGTATCTTCTTATGAGTACGAATAAGTTATACACAGAGAATAGAACTTTAAAATATGTCATTGATCCGGGAGCATGGATTAGACATAGCCATTGTCCCTAGTCCGAGAGTATGGATTAGATATAGTCAATTATCATTAATCCGGGAGTATGGATTAAGACATAGTCAGTTGTCCTTAGTCTGGGAGTATGGATAGGACATAGTTATTTGTCATTAATCCGGGAGTATGGATTTAGACATAGACATTTGTCCCTAGTCCGAGAGTATGGAATGGGCACAGTTAATGATCCGAGAGCATGGATTAGATCCGAGAGTATGGATTAAGTAAGAGGTAAAATTTAAGGTTCGAGAGTATGGATAGTCTCGTTGTGAGGATTAACGGGGTAGGGAAAGAGTTGCTTATATCTATCTATATATATATATATATATATATATATATATATATATATATATATATATATATATATATGATGAAATAATATATTTTGTGAGTTTTAAATTATATATATGATATAACATTGTGGGATTGAAATCCCTATGTACTCACCAGGTTTCCCAACCTGACCCACTCAAGCTTATTTGTATCACATGTGTTGATATGAAGCTACTTTACACTGAGAGATTTAAAAGAGACGTAGATCACTAGTGTAAATGAATGTAAGTTCTGTTTATGCTTATGTTTCTGTATTGACGATGACATTCCAACGTTTTGAAAATGAATAAAAATACATTTCTTCAGAAATGATTTGATAACGTATTTATCATGTTATTCTGGGAACAAATTCCGCAACATTTTTATTAAAAGAGGTACTCTGATTTTTATAAAGCATAAAAAAATCGGTTTTTTCTGGCTGTGAAAATGGGGATGCCACACCCTACGCATGATTTGGAGCTGGGAGCAGTGGTGTTCGCTCTCAAGGTATGGAGACATTATTTATATGGGGTCCGTTGTACTATATACATGGATCACAAGAGCTTGAGGCACATCGTGGATCAGTCGAACCTGAACATGAGGCAGCGTAGGTGGCTGGATGTAGTCATTGACTACGATTGCGAGATCCTTTAGCACCCTGGTAAAGCGAATGTGGTGACAGACTCTTTGAGCCGCAAGTCAGCTGTGCCTTCCACCCCAACGATATGTATGAGGATAGCGGTGGTTTCTCCGCTTGTGAGCTTGATCAGGGATGTTCAGGTTGAGGGCATGCGACCAGAGAACTGGAAGTTGGAGAGGATCGAGGGTGAGAACACCCAGTTTCTGCAGGATAACCGGGGATTATTGACCCGATGCGGTCGAGTATGGGTTCCGATGTCTGGTGGGGTCAGGCAGACAGTCATGGAGTAGGCTCATAAGTCTCACTTCTCTATTCACCCGGGGGCCACCAAGATGTACCGAAACCTGAGTTTGAGTTACTGGTGGCCATGCATGAAGCAAGAAATCGCTTGGTATGTCGAGAGGTGCTTGACCTATAGGATGGTCAAGGCCGAGTATCAGAGGCCGCATTGACTTCATTACCAAGTTGCCAAGGACGACGAAGGGATTTGATGCTATATGGGTCATCATAGATCGATTGACCAAGAGTGCCCATTTCTTGGCGATACGGGAGAGTTCTTCGGCCGAGAAGTTGGCCGACATGTACGTCCGCGAGATTGTTGCTCGCCATGGGGTTCCGGTCTCCATTGTCTCCGACCGGGATGTTAGATTTACCTCCCGTTTCTAGCAGAAGTTCCACGAGGAACTGGGCACGCGGTTACACTTTAGCACAACATTTCATCCAAAGACCGACGGTCAGAGCGAGCGGACCATTCAGACCCTCAAAGATATGTTGAGGGCGTGTGTCATTGACTTCGGTGGGAGCTGCGATTCCCACCTACCCCTTGCAGAATTCGCCTACAACAACAGCTATCATTCCAGCATTGGCCCCCCGCCTTTCGAGCTGTTGTATGGGCGGAGATGTCGCACCTCGGTTTGCTGGGGTGAGGTCGGACACAGGGTGATGGGACGGACGGAGGGAGTCTTGCAGACTACCAAGAAGATTCAACAGATTAGGCAGCGACTGCAGACCGTTCAGAGTCGGCAGAAGAGTTATGCCGACAGACGCCGATCTGAGTTAGAGTTTTAGGTGGGTGATATGGTACTCTTGAAGGTCTCACCCTGGAAGGGTGTGGTCCGCTTCAGGAAGAGAGGGAAATTGGGTCCCCGTTTCATAGGGCCGTTCAGGATCATTGACAGGGTTGGCAAGGAGGCATACAGGCTAGAGCTACCGGAGGAGCTTAGCTGGATCCACAACACTTTCCACATTTCGCAGTTGCGAAAGTGCATTATGGATCAGTAGGCAGTGGTGTCGTTGGATGATATTCAGGTCGATGAACGTTTGAATTACGTGGAGAGGCCTGTGGCCATACTGGAGAGGAAGACGAAAGTTCTGCGGAACAAGGAGATACATTTGGTAAAGGTACAGTAGGAGCATCGGAGGGGATCCGAGTGGACGTGGGAGTCAGAGGCAGAGATGCGGGAGCACTATCCGGAGTTGTTCACCGCAGCAGACTTCGAGGACGAAGTCTAGTTCAAGTGGGGGAGAATTGTAATGCCCCGATTCTCAGGCATTGATTTTTTTTATATAAGTTTTTTATTGATTTCAAGGCCTACTCGACGAGTTGGGTGTTCGACTCGTCAAGTAGCAGCGGGTTGGTCCGCATGTTTAAGTGACCTACTCGCCGAGTCTAAGTAGGGACTCGACGAGTAGGATCTGGAGGATGAAACCCTAATTTCTGGGGTTTTGCACCCTATTTAAAGGATCATTGGCCTCCCCCATCCTCCCCTTCACAGCCCCTTGACATTTCAAAACCCTAATTCGTGTGTGTATGCTTCTTTGGTGTATTTAAGCGTTGAGGAAGGATTTTTGGTGAGAAAAGCTTGGGGAAAACAAGTGATTAGAAGCAAGGAACTCGTGGGAATCAGAGATCCACTTCAGTTGGCACCCTTTTGAAGGTATTAAGCTGTTATTTTGGCTCATTTCTTCCTAGATCTCTTTTGGGTGTTTTTCTTTGGAAGCCTTTCTTGTGTTTGAGCTAAGATCTGAAGTTGCAACTTCAGATCTGAGCTCTTCTTGGTCTCTAGGTCCATAAATTTATCAGCTTTGACAAGTATGAGCTTTCCCTCAAGTGTGAGACTTCTTTATAAGCTTGGTTTTATCATTTTAAGACTTTAGAGCTTTGCATGCACGTAAATTTTGCAACTTTACGTGATAAACATGCCTTGGGAAGCCGGATCTACAATTTGGAACCTTAGCATGGCTTAAAAGCGTCTGTATGGATGAAGGACTGAAGGGAATCGGCGAGTTGCATGGTCAACTCGGCGAGTCCGATGAAGATTGTCGTGGGCTCGGCGAGTCAGTTGAGTGACTCGGCGAGTCGGCTAGGGTTTTCCCAACCTTTGGACACGTATGGACTTGGCGAGTTGCAAGGGGAACTTGACGAGCTGGCCAAGGAGTTTACGGCCACAAACCTTAGGAACTCGACGAGTCACTCTAGTGACTCGGCGAGTTGGCGATTTATGCAAGGAACTCGGCGAGTAGCTGAGGGTACTCGACGAGTTGAGGTCAACATGGACTGTCGACCTTGACCAATGACTTTGACTTTGACCAAGGGTTGACCAGTGGACCTCTGGGGGCACTTCGGGAAATTGAAAATTTACAAGTATGGTTCTATGGTGAATATAGGTGGTGGAGTTTGTGCCGACAATCCGAGAGCATGAGTTTATCTTCGAGTCGACAGTGTGAGGTGAGTTACCCTCACTATACTAAGGGGTCTAAGGCACCAAGTCCGGCCCATTGGATTTGATATCCTAGTAGTTATTGATATGTTGAGTTTGAGCTAGTGATGTATGCCAGTTGATATGCTAGTCTGGTAAATCTGTAGGACTACGTGTGATTCTGTATGATTATCCGTATGTGCATAAGTTATGTTGTATGTCGACATATTATGTGAGATGGGTTGAGGTGATACTGCTCCGTGCGGTAACCAACAAACCCGGGAGCATTCTAGATACGAGCTAAGGGAGACTCGTACTGTGGGCTCGGTGGAACTCCAGATGTGAGTTGTGGGTCCGTAAGGCAATCCAGACTCACACTGTGGGCCCAGGGGGTAATCTAGTCTGTAAACTTGTGGACCCAGTATATGTTGTTATTTGTATATGGGTTATGTGCAGTGTATCGGTATTTTGGGGGAAACTCACTAAGCTATTGGGCTTACAGTTTTAGTTTATTGTTTCAGGTACATCGGGGGATCGCGGCAAGGCGAAGACATGATCGTACAGCTCCTCATGTTTTGTTTATGTTTCTGGGAAAACTCTGATATATACTATTTTGAAAACAAATATGTAATAACTATTGGTTTTTAATGTTTTGGGAAAGTTTTAAATTGGGTTAAATTTTTGGGTGTTACAATTCCTGAATTATTTGAAAATGTCCATATTTTACTCTTATGACCTGTTACAACCGGTCATAAGAGTAAAACAAAAACAATCTCAAATAATTTATGGGTAAATAAGTACAAAAAAAGCTAAGTGTCTATATATGATCAAAGTTGAAAGTTTGTTACTCATTCAAGTCATTATCCCTTTTTTTGTAATCATTACTTACTTTATTTTGTCTATTGGTAAAAAGTACTTAGATTAGTAGTTTTGATTTCGGTAACTATGATATGTTTTGTGTTGTGTTTGTAAGAAGTATTCAAAATAGAATATATACCACATAACCATGTTGTAGCTCATAGAACTAATCCTAGTCCATGAGATAAAGTTTTAACTAGATTTATTTATTTACCTATAAGTCAAACGTCAACACACAAAAAAAAATCAGTAGAGTTTCACAAAGGCAAAAAAGAGACATATACGAGCAATTAAACGAAAAATAAGATCGAGAATCAAAAGAAGCACGGTGAGAAGGTGCATATAGAACTAATAAACAAAAAGAAAATGTAGATGCAAGTAATAACTACGAACAAAAGTATCGACAAAACAATTTGAAAGTAAAAAAAAAATGAAAAGTGGGCAAAATGCACAAACAATGTAAAGAAAGGTAGAACCTAGACTACTCATGTACTGCTCCACGACTCTGATCTTATGCATCCACACTCTCTAATCAAAGCTCGTGTCCTTGGAAAGAGAAAAAATCTCACTCAAATCTAACATCGTATTATCTTCACACTTCTTTATCTTATGTCCTCTCTTCCTCGTACGATCTACAACGACCGTCCCCACTCTCTGGAGTGAAAATTGTCGCCTATGTCCTAAGCATATGTCTCAAAATACCAAAATTATTTTCCTTCAATTTCCATGTGATTGAAGTCGCTCCTACTGCATTGCTAAGGGTTGTTTTAGGTACCATATACAATAAAGGTATATCACACGATTACTATAACATGCTCACTTTTGTGACCTCCATATTCCGCTTGTGCTTATTCTTAATAATATTTAGAACCATTTATGAGATAATGACTCGAAAAGGTAACAAACTTTCAATTTTTTTCACATTAGTCATTGGACTTTTTTTGTGCTTGATTTACTCTTGAAATATTTTAAATTGTTCACATTTTACCCTTATGACCGGTTGTAACCGGTCATAAGGGTAAAATATGAACAATTTTAAATAATTCATGGGTCAATCAAACACAAAAAAAATAATTCAATGACTAGATGTGAACAAAGTTGAAGTTCGTTACCATTTCAAGTCATTATCCCATAATTGAACTATTAAACTTCTAGGTAACATGTTTTTAGTTTTTTTTTCAGTTTTTTTTTATAGATAATTTGTTTGTAGTTGAGATGATAGATAAATATGGCTTACACTTGTAAGGTTTTTCTTTCAAGAACATCATAGAAAATTTGACAGTTGGTTGCTTTTAATATTGGTTGTTGAATCAATTTCATGAAACACATTTATAAAGCACAATGAATCTCTATTATTTAGGAACTTATGGTTTCGCTAATAACTAGCGAAATTCCACACGAAGTACAATTTTTGTTTCAAACAATGATGTATGATATGGATAAATTTGATGGAAGGTGTTCCACTAAGGTCGGAAGGTGTGGGAAGGGAAGGAATTGCGGGAGCCGGATTCGCACCCTACTACACTACACCGAGCGTGCGGTTTAAGAAGTACGGGAAAAGGGTGAGGGGAGGGTACCCCGCCCTCTCTCTCCTCATGTGATTTGACCAATGTTTTCTTTTTTCTTTTGTGATTTGAATTGCAACTGTTATAAAAAAAATATTTTTCCTCTTTTTTCAATATTAACGTCTACAAACATTTTATATATATATATATATATATATATATATATATATATATATATATTATTTTTTAATTTACCACTATATAAATACCAAACATATTTAACATAATTTTCCTACATATTTCTTTATTTTCTCTCAAAAGACTCACTCAACCACAATGTCATTATCATCATCTTCATCCTCCGAGTCGATGGTGCAAGAAGAGGCAACATTTGTTGGTTCCGTCATGGATAAAACAGTGATGTATTTCCAAAACCGATAAGGTCAAAGTTCACGTTCACGACCTCAAACAAGAAGACCTTCGTTGTAGAAAATCATGAAGTCGGGCAAAATCGTTTTATAGAAGACTATTTTACAGATGATGTCGTGTATGCTTCAAAGTTTCGAAGGTGGTTCCGGATGAGAGAAACGTTATTTTTACGTATTGTTGGCGATTTGGAAGGCCAATTTCCATATTTTCAAATTGTAACACCCGATTCAAGGTATTTTCATTTTGACCCTTGGTATGTAATTACTTTACAGATTTGGTCCTTAGGGGGCAGTTTTTCCATTTCCGGAATACTTGTAGTACGCGGGGCGTACGCATGCAGGGGACAAACCCTAATTTTTAGGGTTTGGACCCTATTTAAACAACACTATGAACCTTGGACCTCTTGTTTCTTAGCCTCCAAAGCCATTTAAGTCACATTTCGAAACCCTAGCCCATTTTGAAGAGATTTGACCCTCTTGTGTGTATGTTTTAGTGTGTGTTGGTGAGATTTGAAGAAGAATAACTTGGAAGAAAGAGTCTTGATCAAAGGAGAGCTTGTAGATCCAGATTTCTCACATCATTTCCAGCTTCATTAAGGTATAAAGCTTAGAACTTGCTCCTTGTTTGCTTAGATATAGTCTTTATGAAGTTTTTGTCCCATTTTGGTCATATGATGAGATCTAGTGGATTCCTTCCACTCCAGAAGTTAGGAGTTGCTTCTCTTGATGTTTCCGAGGTCCTTAGTCCATAAATTTAGCATCTTGATGGTTGTGGATCAACCATGCATGTGTTTAGGTCATTACGATGAAAGTAGAAAGCTAAAAGTGAGGTTTGGGTCCTTTTGAGCCATGAAAAGGCTCAAAGTTCATGACTTTATGGATTAAGACGTTTAATAAGACTTGGATATGAAGTTTGGGCTTTTGGTTGCAAGTATTAAGCACTTAATGGAAAAGTGCCTAATGGGCACATACGCTGGGAGTACGTATCTGTACGCTGTGTGTACGCTGCCCGGTCCTGATCATGACTCGTTTGGTAGTACACTGGGTGTAAGCTTGAGTACTCTGGGCGTACTCAGCGGCCGTTGACTTCTGTTGACTTTCTCGGTTTGGGCCACTTTTAGGCTAGAAGAGTTTTGGGCCCTATTTGGCCATTAGGCCCATGATGGGTTTTGGGCACAATTTGGAAGTTGGGCCTTATCGGGCATTTTGGTGCTATTGGGCTGGGCCTCGGATTTGGGCCAAGTTAGGAAGGGGGTGAAATGGTCTTTTACCCTGAGTTTTGGACAATTGGATTAGGATTCCAATTTTGGGTTGTAACAGAATTATTGATTAGATATTATTTGATGGTGTTAGACGATGGCGAGGAGGATTGAGTAGAGGATGGAGGAGGGTAAAATCCGAGGATGTGAGAGGAGGGCATGTCTCTGGTGAGAGGGTTGGATGAGAAGAGTTGATGGTGAGGAGATGGTAGCTACCGAAGAAGGGTGAGTAGGCTTTGCAGTGAGGCTTAGGCGGGTGGATTGCGAAGAGTGAAGGGATTTGCGAATAGGGGGTATGGCAGGTTTGATTGCGAGGAGGCGGAGGGTCTTCAGTATGCGCGGAAGGTGTGACATCCTCATTTTCATGGCCAGAAAAGACCGATTTTGTTTAAGCTTTATAAAAATCAGAGTATCTCTTTTAATAAAAATGTTGCGGAATTTGTTCCCAGCAAAACATGATAAATACGTTATCAAAGAATTTACGAAGAAAAGTATTTTTATTCATTTTAAAACATTTGGGATGTCATCGTCAATACAGAAACATAAGCATAAACAGGACTTACATTCATTATCACTAGTGATTTATATCTCCTTAATCTCTCAGTGTAATGTGACTTCATATCAACACCTGTGATATAAATAAGCTTGAGTGGGTCAGGTTGGGAAACCTGGTGAGTACATAGGGTTTTCAACCCACAATAATATAATTATTATGTTAAACATCAAACAATCAATCCAATTACCCATCCCCATTATCTTCTTTACTCTTAAGGATCTACCCTAAGATTCAACTATTCATCGTTCATTCATTCGTAAGGAGTATCCTAAGGAATCAGCACTAAGTCTGCATAGTCGCCAGGGTTTATCTCGTTTATTGACAGTATCATTTTCGAGAGTCCACTCGTAATACCTGTCAATGGGTTTTTTTTAGAGTACACCGGGTGAACACATCGTTCACAACACCTACAGGTTGCGAGCCTGCTAGTGTTCCACTAGACATTCTAGAATAGTCTGTGGTTGTCATCCATACTCTGCTAGATGACGGGGCCATCGCTTGGGTCATCGTTTGGCTCATCGTTTTGGCTCATCGCTTTGGATCATCGCTTTGGCTCATCGTTTTGGCTCATCGCTTTGCCTCATCGTTTTGGCTCATCACTTCGCACCATATTTTATCAATCATATATTATCGCTCATCATTCATCTCATCTTTCATCGCTCATCATTCATCTCATCTTTCATCGCTCATCATTTATCTCATATTTCATCGCTCATCATTTATCTCATCTTTCATCGCTCATCATTTATCTCACCTCTAATCTACCCAGGTTTTACCCAACACATTTTGTAGATATAAAATACATATACAGTTTAGATTATTTAAAACATGTATAAAATCGTTCATCCAACATAGATAGCAAGTATACAGATAATATGCACACGTAGCACGTAATTTATATAAAATACTTCATATCTATGTGTAAGATGAAAGTAACTATGCACTCACCTGGTAAGGTGGTGACTCGGTACTCGGACAGCACTTCGTTACCCTTAAAACAATTTTCCCTTGACGAAACAACAAATTTTTATTAAAAACTGGGCTTCGCTGGAGCAGCGTTTCCAAGCCGAAAGCTTTTCTTCTCGGAGTCGTCGGGCGCTCCGGGGCTTCCTTCTCGTCCTAGGGAGGTTCCCTAGACTTGGGAGGGGTTTAGGGAGGCTAGAGAGAAGTTAGAGAGAGAAAGAAAGGCTTATGGTGTGAAGAAAATATGAATGATTCATCCTTTATTTATAAGAGTTTTATAGTAAAGTAGCCCCTAAGTTTCGTCTGTATCTTCCGAGTACGAGCTTCGTTTTCTACGTTCTTTATATCCATGCGTTGGTATTTATGAGTACTACAACTTTCGTTTAGACCCCGTCGGCTAATTCTCCCTCTATCTCAGATTTACAAAAACTGTATTGTATTTATCGCGCTCGAAGAGTAGCGACTAAGCTTCGTCCATATCTTTCGCATACGAGCTCCGTTTCCGACGTTATTTATTACCATGCGTTGGTATTTACGAGTACTAGAACTTTCATTTAGACCCCGTTGGCTAATTCTCATTCTATCTCGGATTTACAAAACTGTATCGAATTCGCCGCGATCGAAAAGTAGAGACTAAGCTTCGTCCATATCTTTCGCATACGAGCTCCGTTTTTGACGTTCTTTATATACACGCGTAGGTAAAAACAAGATCTACAACTTTCCTTTTGACTCCGTCGACTAATTCTTGACCGATCTTAAATTTAACAGTATGAGGAAATTATACTGTTAAATGACCGCGTAAAATTCATAACTTCTACATACGGACTCCGTTTTTGTCTGTCTTTTTGTCGTTGAGTTCCTATTAATGATATATTCAATTCTCATTTAGGTCGCATTGGCCAAAAATCGCTCGATCTAAAATTCGAATTTCCGGGCTGTGCATTACTATGTCAAATCTTAGAAAAATTATAACTTCCTCATACGAAGTCAGATTTGGGCGTTCTTTTTATGCACGCTCTCGGTTTAACGTATACTACGACTTTTGTTTAGATCACTAAGTCCAAAAAGTCTTGTATCATAAATTCACTATTTACGTCGCGCCGTGTCGTGCCGGTTTTTCCGTAAAACTTCGACGAGCCATAACTTCTTCGTTATAACTCAGATTTCGGCGTTCTTTATATGTACGGAACCCTCGTAACATATACTATCAAATGGTTAAGATTAATCTTTCTAAATAGTCTTCCATCAAAACTCATTTTTTTGATGCTCATTGTCTCTAAATTGACTAGCCCGGATCTACGGGCGTTACAATTATCTCCCCCTTAGGATGATTACGTCCTGAAATCATCAACCAAACTGGGCTGTATAATGACTCTGTACGTTATCTCTTTATCCTAGGTAATAATAGTAACTTCTATGTTCCTTCGAATGAGTATCTAATTCTTGGACTTCTCGACTGCACGCGGTGCCCGATCTTGCACTTGCTCCTTATCTCACGTTAGACTCCAAATTATGACCTTCAAGTCACAATCTCGATCCTCACTGGATACGGACTTAAGATAAGTTTTTTTTAACTACTACAATGGAACGATGTGTCATATTCTAATGACCTATCATCGTATGTTGCAACGCTTAGAATCAGGACTCTTAGAGTCTTCCAGAACAGACTATACTTTCGTTCATGTTCTAATCTCATCTTAAAAGGTAGCATTTCTAGCTACAAGCAACCATCGCGATACCTCTATTGATCGCTTTGATTAATTCTTCCAGCTTAAGTCAGGTTCTACATCGAACTTGGTTCTCGGAACCATGTAACATACTCGTCGTAGTCGGACTCAATTTGGTATGACCACTAGGATCGGAATAACAATCATCTTCTTAATCTTTATCGAAAAAATTGTTATGACATACTTGAATAAAAAGAAATCAATTACTAGCTCCTTGGTAACCTTGTGACTTTCCTTGATCCAAGTGTGAGTCCTGTGCTTCCGGTAGTTTAGGCCTCTACTACCTTTCACGCCTACTCATACTCGTCCCAAGTATTGTCTCGCAGTTCTCCAAGTCATTATCACAAAAAACAATTTTAACACATACAAATGTGTCCAAACAATCATATAATTTTCCCTAGACTCTACTAGGACTTCTTCCATGCGTATCTTCAATCATCAATTCCGCTTCAACTCGGTTGGTGATGGAAATGTTAGATGATGGGATAACTTTATGGATAATCTTTCTTTCTGCCAATCGAAAGCGTACTTCTCCTGTACTAGACATATTATTTATTAGACGCATTCTAAAGGCAAGATATCACTCTTACGATATCTTTCGATAGGTATCATTCACTATCGTAAGCCTTCTCATTTCCTCCATTTTCTCAATTCACTACGAGTCTTCACCATGATGTTCTGCACACCAAAGCAGGTGTTCGGTGTATCGAGACGAGAATATAGATAGAGGAAGATTTAGGCGCGTATTCCTCCTTATTACTCCGAAAAGTTACATGCCAGTTCTAACACCGTAATTAAACGTTTAGAAATCTGAACACATAAAATTTCCAGATCTGGTTGGCAACAGACCATAGATCCGATCAAACGATAACATCATAAAGCATATAAGTTAGCATAAATCACTTAGCATATAAAAGCAATTTAGTCATCTTCCTTAAATAAGCTAGTGCTTGTGTCTATTCAGGTGTACTTCCTAAAACATATTAGACACACTCCTCACGATCATCGCTTAGCATTCTAAGTTTAAGTCTAGAAATAAATCCTTATTCCTAGTTCGCTTAAACTAATGCTCTGATACCAACTGTGACATCCCCATTTTCACGGCCAGAAAAGACCGATTTTGTTTATGCTTTATAAAAATTAGAGTATCTCTTTTAATAAAAATGTTGCGGAATTTGTTCCCAGTAAAACATGATAAATACGTTATCAAAGCATTTACGAAGAAAAGTATTTTTATTCATTTTAAAACATTTGGGATGTCATCTTCAATACAGAAACATAAGCATAAACAGAACTTACATTCATTATCACTAGTGATTTATATCTCCTTAATCTCTCAGTGTAATGTGACTTCATATGTTTGTGATATAAATAAGCTTGAGTGGTTCAGGTTGGGAAACCTGGTGAGTACATAGGGTTTTCAACCCACAATAATATAATTATTATGTTAAACATCAAACAATCAATCCAATTACCCATCCCTATTATCTTCTTTACTCTTAAGGATCTACCCTAAGATTCAACTATTCATCGTTCATTCATTCCTAAGGAGTATCCTAAGGAATCGGCACTAAGTCTGCATAGTCGCCAGGGTTTATCTCGTTTATTGACAGTATCGTTTTTGAGAGTCCACTCGTAATACCTGTCAATGGGTTTTTTTTAGAGTACACCGGGTGAACACATCGTTCACAACACCTACAGGTTGCGAGCATGCTAGTGTTCCACTAAACATTCTAGAATAGTCCGTGGTTGTCATCCATACTCTGCTAGATGACGGGGCCATCGCTTGGGTCATCGTTTGGCTCATCGTTTTGGCTCATCGCTTTGGCTCATCGTTTTGGCTCATCGCTTAGGTCATCGCTTCACACCATATTTTATCAATCATATATTATCGCTCATCATTCATCTCATCTTTCATCGCTCATCATTTATCTCATATTTCATCGCTCATCATTTATCTCATCTTTCATCGCTCATCATTTATCTCACCTCTAATCTACCCAGGTTTTACCCAACACATTTTGTAGATATAAAATACATATACAGTTTAGATTATTTAAAACATGTATAAAATCGTTCATCCAACATAGATAGCAAGTATACAGATAATATGCACACGTAGCACGTAATTTATATAAAATACTTCATATCTATGTGTAAGATGAAAGTAACTATGCACTCACCTGGTAAGGTGGTGACTCGGTACTCGGACAGCACTTCGTTACCCTTAAAACAATTTTCCCTTGACGAAACAACAAATTTTTATTAAAAACTGGGCTTCGCTGGAGCAGCGTTTCCAAGCCGAAAGCTTTTCTTCTCGGAGTCGTCGGGCGCTCCGGGGCTTCCTTCTCGTCCTAGGGAGGTTCCCTAGACTTGGGAGGGGTTTAGGGAGGCTAGAGAGAAGTTAGAGAGAGAAAGAAAGGCTTATGGTGTGAAGAAAATATGAATGATTCATCCTTTATTTATAAGAGTTTTATAGTAAAGTAGCCCCTAAGTTTCGTCTGTATCTTCCGAGTACGAGCTTCGTTTTCTACGTTCTTTATATCCATGCGTTGGTATTTATGAGTACTACAACTTTCGTTTAGACCCCGTCGGCTAATTCTCCCTCTATCTCAGATTTACAAAAACTGTATTGTATTTATCGCGCTCGAAGAGTAGCGACTAAGCTTCGTCCATATCTTTCGCATACGAGCTCCGTTTCCGACGTTATTTATTACCATGCGTTGGTATTTACGAGTACTAGAACTTTCATTTAGACCCCGTTGGCTAATTCTCATTCTATCTCGGATTTACAAAACTGTATCGAATTCGCCGCGATCGAAAAGTAGAGACTAAGCTTCGTCCATATCTTTCGCATACGAGCTCCGTTTTTGACGTTCTTTATATACACGCGTAGGTAAAAACAAGATCTACAACTTTCCTTTTGACTCCGTCGACTAATTCTTGACCGATCTTAAATTTAACAGTATGAGGAAATTATACTGTTAAATGACCGCGTAAAATTCATAACTTCTACATACGGACTCCGTTTTTGTCTGTCTTTTTGTCGTTGAGTTCCTATTAATGATATCTTCAATTCTCATTTAGGTCGCATTGGCCAAAAACCGCTCGATCTAAAATTCGAATTTCCGGGCTGTGCACTACTATGCCAAATTCTTAGAAAAATTATAACTTCCTCATACGAAGTCAGATTTGGGCGTTCTTTTTATGAACACTCTCGGTTTAACGTATACTACAACTTTTGTTTAGATCACTAAGGCCAAAAAGTCTTGTATCGTAAATTCACTATTTACGTCGCGCCGTGTCGTGCCGGTTTTGCCGTAAAACTTCGACGAGCCATAACTTCTTCGTTATAACTCAGATTTCGGCGTTCTTTATATGTATTGAACCCTTGTAACATATACTATCAAATGGTTAAGATTAATCCTTCTAAATAATCTTCCATCAAAACTCATTTTTTTGATGCTCATTGTCTCTAAATTGACTAGCCCGGATCTACGGACGTTACAGAAGGTAAGGTAGTGAAGAGCAGAGGTTGCAAAAAGATCGGCGGTATGCTTTAGAATTCGGTACACGGAAGGGTAATAGCAGGTCTTCGGTATGCGAAGTCTCCAGTTCGTGGTGTGTCGGATTGAGAAGGACCGCAAAGCCTGCGCATGAGAGGACTGCAACGTTATTTGATACATCAATGCTAGTCCTCGGTATGGCATAGTTCTTCGATCAGGTTCAGGTCTTCGGTGCCGAGCACCGAGGATGAGAGGGGTGATGACGAAAAATGTCGTTTTTTTTCATGAAATTTGATAAGTTTGTGTTTATCCAAGGGAATTATTTCTAAAGCATATGGGGATAAGGTGGGATGTTGGGAAGAGGAAAAAAGTGGCAGAGAGTATGGGAAGACTTTATGGTGAAGTAACGACATGCATATTTATCATTCTTTTAATATAACAAAAGAAGCATACCTCCAGTATCCGTAGTATGATCTTCAAAGATTTGCAGATACATTCTCCAAATATCAAGTCTTCACCAAAATATCCATGATATTTTGTCTTCATTCCAAAGCAACAAAAATGAATGGAGTAAAATCTTCAAGAGTTTTAGACCACAAATATCATCTTTCTTCTTCTTTTTCTTCAACAACAAGATAAAATCTTCTTAAACCCAAATTTTCAACAAAAATATGAATGAGAAAGCAACAACGTTTATTATTGAAAGCTTGAAAAATCTTTGAATCAACACTTCAAAAATCGAAAACTCATCATAAAAAATTTCCGGTAGCGAACCTAGAAATTCTTGTATGAAAATTGAAAAATACAAGATGAAAGTAGTCGATCGGGAGTCGTTGCATTGAAATAATCGCTTAGATCTTCAATGTACGACTCTGATACCAATTGTAGGAGCCCATTTGTACGATCAACTAGTTGCAGAATAAAAGGATCTTGTCATTCAACGATAACAAAAATATGTGAAGAACACGATAAGATGAGTAATCGAATGATATTAATAGAAGGAGAGATTACAATATGAAAATGAAGAAGACTTCGGTGGGAGAGATCCCAACCGAGAGTTTCTGTCTGACTTAAACAAAAGACTACATATTAGGTGCACACTAAAACAATGATCACTCCCTCTCTATTTATAGAGAGAGGTACCTTACGAACAATAAATGGTAATAAAATAACATAACTTATCACTCATAATTTGTAGATCGTTCAGTTAGCCTATTTATTGTGTTCATTAGATAGCTCATAGTTGTACATTGAGCCCAATTGTATATTTCTTATATATATTACACGTAAATGTTTGATGCCTCTTCATGGAAAAATATGCATTGTAACAATGATAACCCCGCATCGAGACATTTCTTTTGGACAACATTAAGGTTCAATTATCCACTAATCTGTAATGGAAAGAGAATAAGGTCAATCAACATCCCACCATCTACCAATGTGCTCCCAAATAAAAATCAATATATGACTTGAAGTAAAAACATGATCCACAGTCTTCGTGGTTCCGAACAAAAAGGCATAGCGATGGATATGTTTTTGTTAACTTTTGTCTATCAAAGAACTTAAATAGGGTAATATGCATATTTAGGCGACTAGATTTTCTTGTTGTCAATATATGTGAAGGAATTGACTTCTAAACAATTTATCATCTTTTCAGTAGCGGCTAGAAATGTAATTATGCAATTTATGTCAAAAGCATTCTGTGGCATAAACTGACAAAATGATATGATGAATTAAATATGCATTTTACATTTTTAAAGTATCGGAATAATAAAAGATTTTTTGGTTTTAATTATTAGAAGCGTTAAGGGCTCTTTGCGTTGTCACGTAGGACCTATCTTCAAAGTGTTGAGCCCTTTCCAAAGACACTTTTCATCGATCCAGAATAATGTATGAATCTTATTGCATAGTTTACAAGTGAATAAAGCAAGATAGGCTTCTAGTTGCCTGATATTGACCTGGAGAAAGTAATTACTGTAACATAGGATACTGCTTTTACTTGAAAACTGAAAGCTAAAGCCCCAATCGGTGGTCAGCCTGTCGGAATGGATTTAATACCAAAACGCCCGTTAAGTCTAAATTTTGTCGAAACGACGACGCTTTCTTTTCAAACACTTACCATATATTCGAGACTAGCCGTTAGACTCGTAATTTGAAAACCCTTTTCTTCCACCTCACAACTCGCACAACCCGTAGACAGCATTGCGAAATTCTCTCTCTCGATTTCCTTTCAAGTTGACAAGATTTGAGATTTTTGGTGAGTAAATCATTTCTGATGTTTAATTTGAAGTAATTTTTCTTCTTGTATTGTATTTATGCTAAGTTTCCATCTAGGGTTTGAGGTAGAATTTGTTTGATTGTCAATTTGATGAAGTATACTCGAATCTATTCCATATATAGCTGAATTGCAATTGTAGATCTATGTTTTGTTTTCTCATTCTTTGTTGAAATACGAAAAGTCAGTTTGAAATTGTGGAATCCGACAGCGATGAGTTGAAATTTTAGGAAACTATTCAGTTACTTTCTCTATTTTTGGATGCTGAAACTGTTTCCATAGATTTATAGAGATTTATGCGCTCGTTATCCAATTTTTTTATGATAAGCTGAAATCGCCAGCAGATGCTTGGACGAAGTTCTGAAATTGATTTGAAATGAGGCGTCTGCTAATGATAAAAAACAGACTAATTAAAGCACACTTTAGTTAATGATTTTGTGAACTTGATATGGCATGTTTTGATAAATCGGGGAGATATTATTGTGTTACAATAAAAAATTGAATTGATTTTTCATCTTAAATCCGGTTTGATTTGGTTCAGTCTGTTAGCATCTTATAAGTGAACTTGATGTTTAAGGACAATTTCATGGCTTTATATATGCCCAAATATATAGTCAACAATTGTCTTTGCAACTTTAAAATGGCAGAAAACATGAATTGCATCAGCTTGGAATGATGTCTTCTATTTAAACAGATGAATAATTGGGTAGGACTTGACCAATTAAGGAAACATTCTGTTATCCCAGTTGTGTATTGCTTTTACATCATGTTATCTGCCATCTTATCTTAAAGTTGTTCTTTTGGAAACACATCAATTAACAAGTCTTTAACAGTCAGTGTTCATTGCTAGACTTTACTAATTCTCTAATCACTAAACAGATAAGCAATTGGATAACTGGATAACAACACAAGATGACAGTAAGAAGTGTTCCTGGGACACCAATTTCAAAAATTGAAAAAACACCAATACAAACACCTGGAGGATCAAGAGTGCGTGAAGAGAAAATTGTTGTAACAGTTCGATTGAGACCTCTAAACAAAAGGGAACAGCTGGCAAAAGACAATGTATCATGGGAATGCATTGATGACCATTCTATTGTATATAAACCACAACAACCTCATGAGCGTGTGCCTCAACCATCTTCCTTTACATTTGGTAAACTTCATTTTCTGATATTGTTTGTTAATCATATAATTTTGTTTTATATACAATAATGTAATTCAACTAGCTTTGTGTTCTTGCAGATAAAGTTTTTGGCCCTACAACAATCACAGAAACTGTCTATGAGGATGGAGTAAAAACTGTTGCTTTATCTGCTCTAATGGGCATCAATGGTACTTGCTACCTTTTTCTAATAACCTTTTTTACTTTTCTTGAATATTGTTATATCTGTTTTACTGATTCAATCTCCCCTGTTTTACAGCTACCATATTTGCTTATGGTCAAACAAGTAGTGGGAAGACATATACTATGAGAGGAATCACAGAAAAAGCTGTCAATGATATTTATCAGCACATAATGCAGGTAAATTATGCGCCATATGTTAAATGCAAGACAAAGCAACACACTTTTATTTGTTTATCATAACATCTTACTTCTATTTCATTTATTTTTATTAAGACATTGTATTCCAAAGTAAAATGATGTTATTTTGGGTTGTTTATACAGACTCCTGAAAGAGACTTCAGAATAAAGATATCAGGCCTAGAAATCTACAATGAAAATGTAAGAGATTTGCTGAATTCAGAATCTGGACGCAATCTCAAGCTTCTAGATGATCCTGAGGTAATTAATATATATACAATAATATTTTTCTTTAAAATTAGCGAATTTATTCTTACTCTTGTCTTAACAAGATCTGTAACCCTAAATACAGAAAGGAACAGTAGTTGAGAAGTTAGTGGAGGAAACAGCAACCGATGATAAACATTTAAGAAGTTTAATTAGTGTTTGTGAAGGTAAGCATATAATACAATATTTTCACAGAAATGAAATAAAATTGAAAGAATGAAACTTATTAACTGAAATATTTAGTGACATAATAACATTGTTTCCTTTAGTTTAATTTGTGTTGTATGGTTTTCAGCTCAAAGACAAGTAGGTGAAACTGCTTTAAATGACACTAGTTCCCGATCACACCAAATAATAAGACTTGTAAGTATATATAATTTATTTATTATTTATGACTTTTGTGTCATGTGTAACAAATTTGGGCTTCAATGCAGACTATAGAAAGTACACTTCGGGAGACTTCAGACTGTGTTAGATCCTTTGTCTCAAGCCTGGTAACATACATTTTCTATCAAATCAACAATAAATCATGTTATTTATTGAAAACCATAAACTAACTATTAAACTTTAATATTGTGCAGAATTTTGTAGATTTAGCTGGAAGTGAAAGAGCATCACAGACAAATGCTGATGGTGCGAGGCTCAGGGAAGGCTGTCATATCAATCTTAGCTTGATGACTCTCACAACTGTAATTAGGAAACTCAGGTATATCAATATGTTAAATTTAATCAGTTCATTTTTTTTTTAGTGAAATATAGAGTGTTTTTTTTTTTTCTCTAATAAGATTTTGTTGTTTGTAGTGTTGGAAAAAGAAGTGGACATATTCCATACAGAGACTCTAAGTTGACTCGAATACTACAACATTCGCTAGGTGGCAATGCCCGAACTGCTATTATATGCACTTTGAGCCCCGCCTCTAGCCATGTGGAGCAGTCGAGGAATACTCTCTTTTTTGCTACACGCGCAAAGGAAGTAACAAATAATGCCCAAGTTAACATGGTAAATAATATATATATATATATTTTTTTTCTCCAAATTTATTACCAATTTCTAAAATCTTGTTTTGTGGTTGAAATATTTTATTAGGTTGTTTCGGATAAACAATTGGTTAAGCATTTGCAAAAGGAAGTTTCTAGATTGGAAGCTGAGTTGCGTACTCCCGATCCATTAAATGAGAAAGATTCTAAAATTCGTCAGGTATTTTTGCTCTGTGTTTGACATGGTTTTTACCAGGGATTATGACTTCTAATATTCATTTTGTTTTTTAGATGGAAAGGGAAATTGAAGAATTGAGGAGACAAAGAGATCAGGCAGTGTCACAAGTGGATGAGCTACGTCGTAAACTTCAAGAAGAACCAAAGGTTCCTTTTCTCTTTCTCTTTTTCTCAATGTGATTTGTTTTTATGGAATCCGAGTTTTGTTCAATTTGACTGAATTCAATTTTCAACTCGACTTTTTACACAGGTATCGAATCCACAACAATCTCAACTTCCATTATCCAAAAAATGTCTCTCGTTCTCGGGGACATTACCATCAGTCATCGAGGGAAAAGAACCAACGCGCTTCGAGAAAACACGAAACACAACAGTTCGACAAAGCATGCGTCAATCTTCAACAGCTCCATTCACACTCATGCACGAAATCAGGAAGCTAGAACACCTTCAAGAGCAGTTAGGTGAAGAAGCAAATAGAGCCCTAGAAGTTCTTCAAAAAGAGGTCGCGTGTCATCGCCAAGGCAACCAGGACGCCGCCGAGACAATAGCCAAATTACAGGCGGAGATTCGCGATATGTGCGCCGTCCGACCACCGCCAAAAGACGTCGACGTTGAGAACATCGTCCCTGTTAACAAAAGCGTTAGCGCTAACCTAAAAGACGAAATCACTCGACTTCACTCTCAAGGGAGCAACATCGCGAACCTTGAAGAACAACTCGAAAATGTCCAGAAGTCGATCGATAAATTGATCATGTCGCTTCCGAATAACGATCAGATGAAAAACCAGTCGAAGAAGAAAAAGTCGAGTCCTTTGACTTCCAGCAATGCGGTCAACAAGCCGACTTTTATAAGATCTCCTTGTTCACCTCTTTCATCTGCTCGGGATGTATTTGATGCGGAAAGTGAAAATAGAGCGCCGGAAAACGATGACACTGTCACCGGTGACACTCCGGCAGTGTCTGAGAAAGAGACTCCGGTGAAGAGTGAGGAAGGTACTCCACATCGGCGTTCGAGTTCTGTTAATATGAGGAAAATGCAAAAATTGTTTCAAAATGCAGCGGAAGAGAACGTGAGAAGCATAAGAACTTATGTAACTGAGCTGAAAGAACGTGTAGCTAAACTACAATACCAAAAACAACTACTTGTTTGCCAGGTAATATATATGCTCCACTCTCATATTCAACTTTTTATTTTTGACAAATCTAGCCAATTAATTGCATTTAGCTTAATGTTGATTAAATCATCTACTTTGTTGGACACAGGTGCTTGAGCTGGAAGCTAATGAAGCAGCAGGATATGATGTTGAAAATGATGAGAACACAGAAGACATACCTGAGGTGTCCCCAGTTCCATGGCATATAACATTTAGAGAGCAAAGACAGAAGATAATTGAATTATGGGACCTCTGTTTTGTCTCAATCATCCATAGAACTCAATTCTATATGCTATTTAAGGGAGACCCAGCTGATGAAATTTACATGGAAGTTGAGCTGAGGCGACTCAATTGGCTCGAACAACATTTAACCGAACATGGAAATGCAACCCCGGCTCGTGGTGGTGGTGCTACAGACGGGCCCACAATCTCCATATCTTCAAGGTTATATTTTCCCATCTTATACTGTGTTTGACATGCATTGGACTGAGACTGAAACTAACTCTGTATCTATTATTTGTTTCTGCAGCCTTAAATCACTGAAGCGTGAAAGGGAGTTTTTAGCAAAGAGGCTAACAACACGTTTGACAACAGAAGAAAGAGAACTTCTATACATGAAATGGGATGTACCCCTTGAGGGAAAGCAACGTAGGATTCAATTCGTAAGCAAACTCTGGACAAATCCACATGATGCTGAACATGTACAAGAAAGTGCAGAAATTGTTGCAAAGCTTGTTGGGTTTCGTGAAGGTGGAAATTTGTCTAAAGAAATGTTTGAGCTTAATTTCGTGCTTCCTTCTGATAATCGACCATGGATCATGGGGTGGAACCCCATCTCAAATCTTCTCAATCTGTGAGAAGAAGGAAAATTTAGTGATTTCATTTTTTTTTGTGGCAAGTAAGAATGGCATTCATTCTTTATTTATTTATTTTCCTTTTGAATGTATATGATGAATGTTGGATGTTGGAAATATGAATCTCTCTTCATTTTAAATAAACTGTTTTTGGCTTAAAAATAAAGGGTTAAAATGCAAGTAGTGTATTATTATCATACTTTTAAGTTTATCATCTTATTAAGACACTTGCAAAGCCTATGCTCAGTTTTTTCTTATTAAGATAATGTTACTGAAAATTTTGTTTTTGCTGATTTATATTTTTTGGGGGGTTAAATACAAGAAATAGCAATATAGTTTCATATATTCTTTTGGGGGTTAAATGCAAAAATTAGAGTGCTTTAATGAATTAATAATTGAAAGTACGTTGCTATTTCTTGCTTTTAACACTCAAATCACTGCACTTAAAGATCTACACTGTTTTTTTTTGTTATCAAGACAATGTAATTTGAAAAATGTGCCCAATTATAGCAATGAAACGCGTACAGTTTAATGACGCCGCTATAATTAGATAAATTTTCAAAGTATAATGTTGTAATAGGAAATTAGATAATATTTCAAAGTATAAAAATAAACGAAGTACGATACTATTATGAATAGATAAATTAAAGTATGTCTTGCATTTAACCCATAAATATATGGTTACATGTAAGAAATAGATTTCATCCTACGTTCATTTTACCCTCTTACAACAATGTTAATTGCTATAACTTGGTGGATTTTTAGAAGTATAATGCTATAAATGAGTTGTTTTCAGAAGTACAATGCGTTAGTAAGAATTTCTTTTTGAAAGTAGGATGATATAATGGAAAAACTAGAAAAAAAATGTAATTTTGTTGCTATTTCTCGTAGTCACACGGAACACGGAACACACCGGAACGGGAACAAGGATCAGTGATGCGTTAGTGAGAATTTGTCATATATACCAAAAAGCTTTAAATTTATAATCCTAGTTATTCGACTTAGCTAAAACACAATTAGGCAATATACGTAGTCATGTAGTAGTAAAGTTGAGTAAGGAGTCGATCATAAGGAACGATCTTTTAATCAATAAAATAAAAACTAATAGTTAAACTAGAAAAACAACTAAAGATTTGGGGGGTTTTATCTGATTTTGCAAGTTCAGATTAACTTAAATTAATTACTAAAAACTTTTAAACTATAACAATGACGATTTTAAATTAAAGAGATAAAGATACTTCCGTTTAGCTTCGAATCACCCTTTTTCCTATGGTTAATTTCAATACATAGATTAATTTCAGTTGGTTACCAATTTAAATGTTACTAGAAGTCTTAGTCCGATCTCCTAATATTTTCACCAATTCATGCACTACCAGACAATGGTCTTGTACAAGTGGGACACTTAATTGACTATGAAGATTTTGGGTTATAAATAATAAATCTAAGAATTAATTATCTATGAATAAGACAAATAACCAAAGCACATATTATGATCAAGTAATGCTCTCTAACACAATTTAAGCAGCTAACCTTATCACCTAATCTAGGATTTGGTAGATCACTAGCTCTAGTAATTTAATGGTCATATATAACTAGGTAACAAGTTTATGCAATCAAAGTGGTCATCCAACTACACAAAACTTGAATGATAAGCAATAAAGATAGAAACTTTAACATACTAGGTAATGATTTATCAAACACAAGCTAAACCAACTTCAATAATCCATGAAAAGAGAAACTAACACATAGTATTAGAGATCATCTAATCTTAACAAAAGTTAAAGGGTATTAACTTCAATAATCCATGAAAAGAGAAACTAACATATAGTATTAGAGATCATCTAATCTTAACGAAAGTTAAAGGGTATTAGCCCATAATTACAGAAGAAAAACACACAATCAAATAGAAAGCTAGGTTAAACATGATTAAGTCTAGGCAAAGTGAATGAATTATGTGGTATTCTTGCTCTAATATCTTAAACTCTTGATCTATAATCTTCTTCTGCCTTCCAAGGGTTCTTAGAAAGGTTTTATTTGCTTTTCAATCGCAACTCTCCGCCAAAAGTCTTCTGGTTTCGACCTAAAGTCCGAAATATATACTCACCTTAAAATTGGTCGCCACGTTGTGACAATATGAGTGTCACGTCGTGGGAAACATATTAATCCTATGTGCACCAAGGCTTCCATGCAAGTCCAAAGAAGATTCTATGATTGGCACGTAGTCACGTCGTGAAAAACATCTTCATGCTTAAATCGAGAAGATTTCAAATGCCACGTCGCGGGATGTAATTTCCCACATCGTGAAAACTTCAATATGCTCGATTTCCTTCTCTCTTATCCTCTCAATGTAAGCTCCAAGCTCCAAGTTTCCAACTTTCTTCAAATTCAGTATTTTTTTTCCTTGAGAATGTCCTCTTTGGCCGCAAAATAGAATTTATACATTATAAGTACCAAATATCGTTGCATTTTACCAAAATATAACTCAAATGTATTAAATAATGCATAAATATATGTATAAATATGACACTATCAAAATACCTCACACTTGCCTTTTACTTGCCCTCAAACAAAACTTATTTTAATGCATCACATAGAACATCGAATACCAACATCACCCAAAGCAATCCGGATTGAACTCACTAATTATGTCTCACCTCAGTGCATGTATTTGTGTCTAAATTATCCTAAATACTTCCCAAACCCTATATACTAACAATCCTCATAAACGTTTCCCACTTATTTTGAACAACTTTCAATTTTGGCTTTCCTACTACCCATGCCATTTTATTTATTTACCCCCTTTCGTTTCAAAATTTATTGCCAAATTCCAAGTGACTCAACTTTAAAAAGAAAAATACTATATAATATAATTTTCCTAAAAATATAACTAAGCTTTAATTGCAACTTCTTTTGTGGAACTTTTTCTCTTTTCTCACTTTTTTTTCTCATAACTTCAATTTCACACATATAAGCAAACAAATAACTTTAACTTTAACTTTATACCAATACTATAGTTCGAGACTTTCTAAGAAATTCATTTGAGTATTCGGAATTCCTTAGGCCACTAATGGAACCTATGACTTTCAATGAAACCCATGTAACAATTTTATTCCCATCCATCCTAGCTTTTATAAACAGGTTGACAAGTGTAGACATTCCTGGGGAGAATACTTACCGAGTCTCAAAGGTTACAGATTGGTTCCACTCATGAACTGTTAATTATTTTTTATATAACTAGACTCAACAATGCAGAAAACTAAATAGATAAACTTGGAAAATTGACTCGTTTTATTTTAAAAAAAATGACCCAGAAGATAAATCGTCACCGATAGGCTTTTTATTGGGTCTAAGTATTCACAAAGCAAAACTTATTATGCCCCTCAAACTACAGAAGGTTGCGTTTTTGTCTCATGATTTCACTAGGACTGGGAAGCCACAAATACACTATAACATATTAGCTTAACAAAATCTTAGAGTTCGTATCGAATCGTCCCGCATAACACTAGCAAACTAGTCCAAATGCAATAATATCAAAAAATTTAAAATGTATTAGATTTCAAAATTAGGCTATTTTTGCAAGTCTATATAATTAATTTTTTTTAATTTCTAGAAATTTTCTAATAATAATTTTAATGCTTGAAAATCCTATTTCGACTCCTACCCCATACTTATTTCGTACAATGCTCTCATTGTATACATAAAACAAATAAAGCACATAAAAGAAAATAAAAGGGAGAAAAAGGAACAGACTCCCCTGGGGTAGTAGTGGCAAGATCGAATCTGATTTATTGTGGGAAGGCTTGACATCTCCTAAAATCTGCTGAAAACTAGACCTCAGCTGCTTGTGAATGTGCCGGTAAAATAAAACCAAGAACTTCGACTTCGAAAATGTGGTGCGAAAAACTTCAAAATAATAAGATGTTCTGGTGTCACGACGTGGAAAAGTAGGAGCCACGTTGTGGAATTAAATGTGATAATATCTGAATCGCGATCAAATGGTACGTTACGACGTGCCAAAGTAGTTACCACGTCGTGAGAATGTTAACATCATAAACTGCTTTTCGATGGAATGTCATTCCACAACGTGACATAAGGCTGGTCACGTTGTGAAAACTGGAGAATCCCAGAATCAACTTTTGCCAAAATTGCATTTCTTGAAATTCCTTCAATTGACTTCTAAACTGCATTAGCCTCTTTCTAAGTCTCATTTTTCTGTAGAAACTCTCAACATCTCGAACACACTCGATATGCAGCCCACACTTATCGAAAGTTGTGGTTCTCGATTATAACCTTCAAACGCTCACGACATTTCTTTTCTCTCGAAAATCCTTTAATTTATGCAACAACAAAAATAAAACAAACCCTAGACTAATACTTAGACAACAAACATAAACATTCGGTTACATGATCAAATAAAATCAAAATACACCAAAACAAAAGCAAATAACTCACACCAAACATAAAAATAAAATAAAATAAAAAGGATAAAGGTTCACTCGTCGTCCTCATCTCAAGCTCCACTAGTCCCGACTCCAAAATCTCCAGTCGCCCACAACTCTTACCATGTCGGGATATATGGCAATTTTTGTGGCGTATTGTCCGGGCGGTCAATGTGGAAATGTGAGAATAATATGTCCATAGACTGACCAAGGTAGTTTACTCCCCCGGGAAGACAATCCAAATATGTACCGACCCGGTTTTCAAATGGATCTGTCGGAGCTCCTCCTATGTGTACATCTGGTGGAGGAGGTTTTGCTCGTTCTCCACCTCTCCGTTGTACATTCCTTCTTCCTATTGGCCTCGAATCCTCCACATCCTCAATCGTCAATTTAGGGTCATCCGCCGGTATCCCATAACTACCTCCCAGTTTCACTACCACTCATATAGTCTCTAAAACTAGTAGTGAGATCAATTCCTGAAAATAAATTAAAGAACGAACCATGCCCAGAAATAAGATTCCATAAGACTTTGCTAGGCGGGTGACAAATGTCCTCCCATAATAGGACTTCCCGCTTGCGAGTTCACCGCTTTTCCTCCCAATAACCTTGCCAACATATATGGGATATTACAGAAAACTCCCGGTGTGATAATACTCCAAAGATAAAACAAGTTTTGGGTTGGAACCTTGTCACCATGCCACTTATGATTTATGCTAATCGTGATAAGTCGATGCAAGAAACGGTGAATAGGGGACCGAATATAACTTTCTTGAGCAGTTTTCGATTCATACATCTTGTTCACTATCGTATGCCAAAACACAAAATCTTGGGTTCCTGTTGAAAAATCCCTTGTAGTATCTTGCAAAAACAAAGCCAACTATGGAGATATAGCGTCACTCTCTCCATACAAAACCATCCGCCAAGCATATTTTGCCAAACAACATTGCCGATATTCCCCACCTAGTTGGAATGCAAGTGCCCTTTCATAGTTTGGGTCCACCGAGTTTTCTTTAAAGTGAATGGTGGCAAAGAATTCCACTGGATAGCTCCTGGTAAACGGCTTCTTCAATAGTGAACAAATTCCACCATGCATTGCTTGTAAGTAAAAATATGTTCCCGGCATAATGCTTAGTCAAATATTGCTCCACTTGATCCATAATCCCAATGCCCTTAACCATGTCCAATCTATCACTGGAGCAACAACAAAGTCTCGGTTGTGAAGCCACCTCAAATGGTTGTTATAGCTTCTCAAAACATCTCACGAAATATCTTGCGGGAATTGGTACGATCGATGTAGGTTTGACACATCACCTTGTGGTTGTTGTTGAGCTCTTCTTGGACCCATAGTTCTGCAAAATAACAAACAAATAAACCACAAGACAACCCAAAAGATTAGCAAAACAAATCAAAAACAACTTCTGTTTGCCTAGATTTCACGTATGGACAAAAGGATCGTCACGCCGTGAAGACAATCGACAACAGTTTTCCAATTAGGACCCTATTAATTTAAAATCCTTCTACAATATACCAAGGGTTTTGTCTCAATGCTATTCTAAACATATTAATCGAACATGCAATGTCAATTTCATAGTCAAAATTTGAAATTTTTGACAAACCAAAACCCTAATTGTATCTAAAGTTAAAATCAAGTAAAACCTAACGTAATTAAGGGCAATAGATCAATGAAAACATACCTTGAAGTGGATTAATCATGAAAATGGAAAGGAAAAAATGATTTTGCCAAAAATCAAAGTATGGGGAGAAAATATGAGAGCGTACGTCATGATTGTGGTTTAAAGAATAGAAAATGAACACTTTTAGGGCTTAACTGTCTTTTTCTGGTCCCCACTTCGTCACGTCGTGACATATAGAGAGTCACTTCGTGATGTCTCGCATATCAAAAATCGGTATTTTTTCAAATCCCACATTGTGGGCAAGATATGTCCACGTCATGTGTGACATCCCCTAATTTCTCAGCCAGAAAAGACCGATTTAATTTATGCTTTTTAAAATAAAGTCAGAGAAATCCTTTTAAAAGATGTTGCGGAATTGGTCCCCAAAACAAAACATGATAAAAGTTTATCAAAACCTTTCTTTAAGAAATATATATTTTCATTTTATATCAAAACCTCGGGATGTCATGTTCCGATACAGATCAAAAGCATAAACAAGGCATTATAAGCCTTACAACAGTTATTTACAACTACTGGCCTATAATCCAAAAGTCTCTCATCATCATCCGACTATGCTCGGGGTCCACTACCTGTTATATAAAAAGCTGAGTGGGTCAGGCTTTGGAGCCTGATGATCATATAAGGTTTTCAACCCACAATAATAATAAACTTATTAAATTCATCAATCAACAATAACGCTGATTACCCATTCCCGTTATCCTAACTTTACGTCCCTAAACACCTATCACAAGGGCCCTAGCCTAAGGATTATCATCGGGGTGGACACTACTGCTAAGGGGACTCCTCAGCCATACATGTCCTAAAGGCAACCATGAGGGGGATGGAGTACGCCAATGAACATATAGTTCACCAACACCTACAAGTAGCGAACCTGCCAGTGTTCCACTGGACTGTCTAGAAAGGTCCGTGGTCGTCATCTATACTCCGCTAGACGACTACAACAACAACAACAACAAGAACATCGAGGCCTCTCATCATTTTAACAAACATCGACTATTTCGTCTACCCATGTTTTACCCAACATATTTGTAGATAAAATACATATACAGTTTAAAACTTGTATAAAACATCTATTCAATAGTCACCTCAATTAAACAATTAATATAATTACACATGTTAGAACAAAGTTCAATTAGGATCGTTAGATTCCAAACAGGCAAACAATTAAGAACGTAATAATAAACACCAGAATGACTTTGAATGTGTCGTATGATTAAAACTTCAACACCTCAGAAGAGATCGATTAAGAACTTCGACTGTAGAGGTGTTTAGGGTTACAAAACAATAAACGTAGTAATCAACCTTAACTAATGCATACATGCATGCATATTTATAGTATAACCCTACTAGATAATCACGGAAGGACAGGCCCAATCCGGATACAAAACATAAAGCCCATGACGCAACACAATTAAACTCAACAATCTCCCCCTTTGCGTCAATGGAGCCGAAAGCTCACTTCGGTTGAGCTGCAGAAGACTTCTTTATTGTTTTGAACACCTTCGGTATGATAGCCAGCAAATGATGACGAAATGTTATGTACCACCGAAGCATGTCCGTGAAGTTCTTTTTGTCTGCTTCTGAATTCTGCTTGCACCTATGAATAATGTTGATGATGTGCTCCAAGCAGTCAGTTGAAAATAAATGTTTATCAACAAGAGAGAATAAAAATTTGTGAGCTTCGCCTTTTGTAAACATCACAGTAAGATGTGTTGAATCTATTTGCCCCATCTTCATTTTATTCATATCTCCTGGTTTCGGTGTTGGCTTGATGGACGGTTTCTTATTCATCACTTTTGCTATCTCTTGATCCATAGCTGCAACCTCATGGATGTAAGAAGCCAACATCCTCTTCAAGTGCTCCAATATCGGTTCATATTCCCTTGGATTTGTGAGAAGAATATTAAACAAAAGAATCCAATCATGAGGATTTAGATTTGGAAGGTCTGCTAGAGAAATAATCGACACCGAGTTTGCAGATCCTCGTGTGATTTTAAAATTGACATTTATAAATTTCCCAGCAGGCGAAGGTTTCAGCACCTTGACAATAATTATCTTCTGTGCGCTCCATGTCAAGTACTAAGGTTGCCCATACTTCAGATAGAAATCAATAAGCTCTCGGTCAACCTTTGGATGAGGAAAAGGAACCTCAGCAGTCGAATCAAAGTAGTGAAACATGAATGCCTTTCGAGTTATCGGCATGTCGAACTGCGAGTCCTTAGAATTGTCACAGTCAAACGAAGCAACAGGTTCCAACCAATAAACACTTGGAAACTCTATAGCTTGATTGATAAGTGCCTCTTTTGTCCATAAGGGAAACAAGGCCTTCTTGCAGTTCAAGGCTTCTTCTTCTTCCTTGTTTCTCCTTTCCCTCTCCTCTGCGTCCCTTGCAACCTTCAAGGTTTCATCAAGCTCTTTATCCCTCTTCTTTCGCTTAAGAGCCTCATCAATAGTTTCCCTAGATTCGTCATCGCTATCATCAGTAATCTCCTTTCGCTTTACTTGTGAACCAGAACCTGAAGCTACATTATCCTTCAGTTCGGTTGTAACAAGGACCTTCGGTTGAGCAAAACCAGTTTCAGTGTTAACCTTCGGTTGATGAGCACCCTCTCCCCTTGTTTTGGAGCAATAAATCTCTCCGAAACACCCTTCATCTCGTGTAACAATGCAAGGGCGGGAAGAAGTTTGGTAGTGAGGTGATTCCGAATGGTCAAAGTGAGGATAAGATCATGAGCACCAAGAATGTTGGTGAGCATATTCAGCACATCCCCTGCACAGCTGCGAAAAACAGCTCTCTCTGTCTTCAACAAACCAAATTCTTTTTCAGCGTGAGCTAGCTGAACCTTCTGAACTTCAATCGTGGATGCTTGTCGAGCAAGTTCTTCCTTCAAAGCACGTTCTTTTGCCAAATCAACGTGAAGAGATTCAAGGCGAGAATTCAACGAACTGATAAGTGAAGAGTTCTCGGCTTGGATAGAGGAACGCACAGCCTCAAACTTTGTTTGCTCTTCTTGAAGAGACTTGGAGAAAGAATCCACAGAAGCATTCACCTTTGCTGCATTCGTATCAGCATGCCCTTTAAGTGACTCAAGAAAGATCTGAGTACTATGAACAATTTCATTAATATCAGTGGTGGCCTTTTGGCAAGAGGAGGTAGACTCATTAACAGCTTTGGTGGACTTTTCAATTGACTCCGTATATTGTTCAAGAGCAGTATCCAAAAAGGCTTTAAGCACAACACCACTATAGGACTTGCTGTCTTCAATCAATTTATCCAATTTCTCATGAATGCTTTGCAAGTGTTGACGTGTGACAGGAGCATCATCATCCTCATCAGTAGGAAGCCGATAGGGACTGAAGTATGTAGAATAATACTCATCATTAGCACAACCGAGAGTGGCACCGGAATCAGTTGAATGGGAGGGTGAAAGAGGTTTAGTGATGATTGGAGGGTCGATTTCAGTAGTTGCCCCCGTAGTAGATACGTTGACACCAAATGTCGGTTCAAGAATAGTAGTGGTGGTGGATTGGGAATTATAGGAGGGGGTAAGGGAGTTGTAGAAATAGGAACAGAATAAACTGGTGGAGGTGGTGGTGGAAAAGAAGTTGTTGTTTGAGATGTGGTAGGTGGAGGAATTGGAGCAACCGAAACTGGAACTGTCTGTTTCGGTGATGGAGGTGGTGTTGGAAGGTTGTGATGAGGAGATTCGGTTGGAGTAGGGGATCGGGGAGGAGTATTACCTCTTGGTGAGTCATGATGAGTTTCCTCTTCTTCATCCTCCTCATCTTTTTCTGAACTGGGAGGAGTGGGACTCTTGGACCTTTTTGCCATTTTCTTAATCTTCTTTGGTTTAGAAGAATCTCCTGTAGCAGACTTTCGCTTCTTTGACTTAGTAGGCTTGGACTTATCCTCCTCTGTTGTCTCCTTCTTGGTAGAGGCCCGTTTACGTCGGTTACTCGGCTTGTCAACTGCATCTAGGGCAGCCTGCTGTTCAGGAGATAGGACTCTCGGTTCCTTGGGAGGAAGTTTTCGATAATCAGCCATGAGTTTACTTTCGGCTGTAACACATCTATACATTGTCTCAGGGATAGAGCCAATGTGAGAGAACTTCAGAGGATCAGAAATTATGATTTTCTTGGTGTGAAATGTAGCAATAGACGCAACTAGGGCATCCTGCATCACCGGAATTTCCAAAGAATTTATCGCCCTTCTGGTAATGAGAGTCCAGAATCGTGCACATGAGATTTCAGAATGCCTTGTTGTAGTGTGGAGGCTTTGCACCACTTGAGACCAGATGATCGTCCCATAATCAAGATTGAGACCATTGTAAAGGTCGTAGAGAAGGGTCAGGAAACCCTTGCTGGTGCCATCAGATCCAACACTTCTTTCCGCCAAACTCTTGATGAGAAGAGTAAGCATTCCATTCCATGGGGACGGTAGGCATGACTTCTTAACCTTCGTTACTGTGGTAAGCACGTCAGTGTATCCCATTTCGTACAGCATCGAGAAAAGTTGAGTAGTGGTGATGAAGTCTGGTGAAATAACAGATGAACCCACAGCTAGGTGCAACAGGGAACAAAATCTCCCTTTCGAAATTGAAGTTTTATGAGAGTGGATTTGGAAGTAGATTCGTTCCTTGTTCTTGTCATAAGATGCAGTAGAGTAAACTTGTGATAAAAGAGACATTGGGACGACTTCCACCTGTGTTAGGGCTAGAACCAGTGGAGAATACTTTAAACACTCAACCACCTGCAGCATATACGAATCGTACGGAAACGGATTGAGTTCGATAATCATGTTCTGATTTGGCTTGATCGAAAGCAATGTGGACGAAGCAGTTTGATCATGAACTGATGAAGAAGTCGCCATTGTTGATCGAAGAAGGAAGATGAACAGTTTGAAACTTGCCTTGTAATTTTGAGAGAATTTGTTGCTGGTAAAAGACAAATAAGATTAGAAACCCTTTATATACCGTTGCTAGGAGAGAGAAAGAATCGTCATCATACTGATGATATCACTGAAACATCGCCTAAAAAAGCGCGATGTGACAGGTTGGTTACTCCCAAGTATATGTCAGAACGCGTGGGTATAGAGACCGTTCAAATTCACGCGCCTAAATTCTTATCCTCAATCATCGTTTGAAATTCAGTTGCGCCCCGAGATTTAGGATGACCCCTGTTTCGCCAAAAGATAAGCAAAAATCGAACCAACAGCAACTAGAATGTTGGAAAATTAAAATTTTCGTGCAATAGAGTGACAAAAGATAAAGAAATAAAGCAAATGTATATTAGATGTGAGTGATGTCTATTATAAGACAGAAAGCAGATGATTCCGGGCAAGAATCGCTTCCTTCAAAGTCAAGAGAGACTTGAAGTGCTTGTGTGGGTTCCCGAGAAAATAACGATCAAATGTTTGTAGAGAAACATTGAAAGGCTTCTTTTTAAGTCATTGGCTTAAGGTGGCTTATCTTCAACCGAACGTCGATTCTTAACATAAGACCGACCATTGGAAGAAGTACTTGTGGGAACGATGTGGTCTGTTGAACAAGTAGGTAGGATATATTTTAAAGTGGCTAATGAAGATATAGAAATCTCAAAAACAAAAAAATAAACTGGATCTCTATGGGAAGAAAAGCCTTGGTGATAGACAAATTCATAAAAGATCACTCAAAAATAAAAATGAGATTTCATTAGGTAACCAGTAAGATCTTGAATATTACAATTCACCGTCAATTCGTTCTTGGTGTTGGATTGTGGGTTTCACTCAGTACGTAGTAGACGTATCTAAGATCACAAACACAAATTTTGGGCAACCATAAACCTCAGTGGTAAAGACTGAGAGTATCAAGGGTTACAGTGATGAACCGAAAGTTGATGGAGAATGTAAGGAGGGTGGCTAAAGAACCGAAAGTACCTTCTGCTATAAAGACGTGACTAAGCAGAAAAACTCTTAACTCATATGAGAAGAGTAAGGTAGCTCTAGACCGAGTGAATTTTGACAGCCTGATTGGGAAGAAACGATAGGTATAGATCGAATCATTAAGGCCTTGCTCTAAGTCATAGAGGCGTTGGTGAACATGCAGCAGCATGCTTCTAGGGACCCTTAACTAGTTCTTATTGAAATGATTATACCTGCCTTAGCTCCAAATTCTGCTGTACTGGTACACTTGTGACCTAATGAAAGGAACAAACAAACAAACAAACACACCACACAAAAAAAAATAATTTTGAAGTTTTGAAATTTTTTGAAAAATAATAAAAACAGAAAAAGAAAATATTTTTGGATTTTTGAGGTTTTCTGAAAAATAATAAAAACAGAAAAAGAAAATATTTTTGGATTTTTGAGGTTTTCTGAAAAATAATAAAAACATAAAAAGAAAATAATTTTGGATTTACTAAGAGAACAGAGAGTACAACCGAAACCTTATCTTAAAAGAATGAAGCGAAATAGACCGAGCGGTCGGTTCATTTCGGTTCCCAAAAAATATGGAGCCGAAATAGACCGAGCGTTCGGTTCATTTCGGTTCCTTAAAATTCCAGAGAGCCGAAATAGACCGAGCGGTCGGTTCATTTCGGTTCCCGAAAAATATGGAGCCGAAATAGACCGAGCGTTCGCTCCATTTCGCTTGTCTAATTTTTAGTAAGAGATTTGAGGATTTGGTATTGACTCTGCTTCCATCATTCCCAGGCCTTGTAAAATTTTATTGAAACTCGCTTCAGGCAAGGCTTTAGTGAATATGTCAGCCAGTTGATCAGAGGACCGAACGAAATGTACTTCCACGTTCCCATCTTCTACGTGGTCCTTGATAAAATGATATCTAAGTGCAATATGCTTAGTCTTAGAGTGTTGCACAGGATTGTGACAAATCCTTATTGCACTTTCTGAGTCACAATAGAGAGGAATCTTCTTCATACTCAGCCCGTAATCTCTTAGTTGACTTTGAATCCATATTACTTGTGAAGTACAAGATGCTGCAGTTATATACTCAGCTTCGGCTGTTGAAAGTGATACACAGGTTTACTTCTTGGACTGCCAGCTAACAAGTTTTCCGTCAAGAAATTGGCATCCGCCTGTAGTGCTCTTTCGGTCCAGACCACATCCTCCAAGATCGGCATCAGAAAAGGCTTGAATAAAGAATCCAGATCTTGCAGGATACCAGAGACCGAGAGATGAAGTTCGCTTCAGGTAACGGAAAATATTCTTCACTGCTGCCATGTGAGGTTCTCTTGGATTAGCTTGAAACCTAGCACAATAACAAACAGAAAACATAATGTCCGGTCTACTAGCTGTTAATACATTAGGGACCCTATCATTTGTCGATATAGTGTTATGTCAACAACAGGTTTTTCCAGAGATGGTGTTAACTTAGTGCCAAATGCCATAGGAACCTTCACTTTTGAATCACCCGTCATACCGAATTTCGTCAGTAAGTTCTTTGTGTAGGCCTCCTGGTTAATAAAGATACCTTCTGGTCCCTGTCTAATATTCAAACCAAGGAAAAACTTAATCGGACCCATTGCGCTCATTTCAAACTTAGTCTCCATCAACTTCCTGAATTCAGTTGTTAAGCTAGGATTCGTGGAGCCGAAGATGATGTCATCGACATAAATATGAACAATCATTAGATGTTCGCCTTCTTTCTTTCGGAAGAAGGTTGGGTCAACCGAACCTTGCTTAAATTTCGACATTTTCAGAAAGCGAGTTAAAGTTTCATACCAGGCCCTCGGTGCTTGCTTTAAACCATAGACAGCTTTGTCCAGCACATAGCAATGATCAGGGAATTTCTCGTTCACGAACCGGGAGGTTGCTCAACATACACTGTTTCTTCTAGTTCTCCATTCAAGAAAGCGCATTTGACATCCATTTGGAAAACATCGAAGTTTTTATGAGCAGCATATGCCAGGAAGATTCTAACTGATTCCAACCTAGCTACTGGAGCGAAGGTTTCCTCATAATCTATCCCTTCCTCTTGGCAATATCCTTTCACCACCAACCGAGCCTTGTTGCGAATGACATTCCCCTCTTTATCTAACTTATTTATGAAGACCCATTTTAAGCCGACCACTGAAGCATCCTTTGGTGTGGGTATCAGCCTCCAAACTCGGTTACGTTCAAACTCATGGAGCTCATCTTGCATTGCTTGAACCCAATCAGAATGATCAAGTGCAGCATTTACTGTTTTCAGCTCGACCTTGGAGATAAACGAATTAAACATATAGAATTCAACTTTAGAGAATAATGTAGTTTGTTTCGCTTTCAACTGTGAACGAGTGAGAACTTTCTCAGATGATTCTCCAATAATTTGAGCTTTAGGATGGTACTTGGTCCATTTGACTAACGGAGGATAATTTGGGTCATATTATGGATCCAATTCAGCATTTACTTCCTCTTCGAATTCTGATTGATCACCATCACCTTCGTCAGTTGTATTCTCCTTCTCCCCCTCGACTGGCGAAGTGTAACCTGTGGCTGCATCAGAGTTTGCATCCTCTGTGGGAGTTGGATTCTCCCCCTCGATTGGACTACTATTGGGTGGGTTTGGAGCAGTATGTTCCCCATCGCCTGGACCTTTATGAGTTGGGGACAGAATTGGATTCTCCCCCTCGAAAGATACTTCGGTTGTCTTTGGTGCTGATGAACTCTCCCCCTTAAACAATGAGCCTCTGTTTGGAGAGTCAGTGGAGGGTTGACCACCTGTCGGTTTAGGCGGTTCAGTTTCTATTTCTTTGGCAGCTTCATCTATGATCTTTTTGAGATGATCGATTTTGTTGTCTGCCGCTTTCGCTTCGGAGTGTACTGCTTTCTCTGGCTCATCGAATAACCGAATGTACTCTTCGAACAAGTTGAATATGGGAACCGAGACTTGTCCTGATGCAGGAAAAATTTCCCCTAAGTCACTTTTGCTTCTTTGAACTTTCTTCATGTAATTATCGTCAAAGGTTACATAATATGTTTCTTCAATTCGTTTGGAACGTTTGTTCAACACTCTGTATGCTTTGGATGTTAGCGAATAACCCATAAAGATTCCCTCATCGGCTTTGACGTCAAACTTATTTCGGTTCTCTTTAGAATTGAAAATGAAGCACCTTGAACCGAATATGTGGAAAAATTTGACGTTTGGCTTTCGATTGTTTAAGATCTCATATGGAGTGATTGAGAATCTTTTGTTGAGGAAGGACCGATTCTGAGTGTAGCACACGGTTGCAACAGCATCAGCCCAGAAGTATAATGGAAGAGAAGCGAAACTAAGCATGGTTCTGGCTGCCTCACTTAAATAACGGTTTCGTCTTTCAACAATCCCATTCTGTTGTGGTGTATAAGGGGCCGAAAAATTGTGTGTTATCCCCTTGTCAGCCAGAAAGCCCTCAAAATCGTTATTCTTGAATTCCAGACCGTTGTCACTTCTGATATTTCTTACTGTCTTTCTCAGCTGCACTTCTACTTGCTTGATAAATATCTTCAACTTGGGAGTTGCATCTGATTTCTGCTTAAGAAAGAAAACCCAGGTGAAGCGTGAAAAATTATCTACAATAACAAGAATGTACTTACTACCACCGATGCTCTCGATAGCCGAAGGTCCACATAAGTCAATGTGCAAAAGTTCAAGAGCTTCAACAATCTTTGTATTGATTCGTGTAGGGTGGCTCTTTCTGCTTTGTTTGCCCATCTCACACGCTGCACACAGATGTTCCTTGTCAAACTTGAGAAGAGGGAGGCCTCGAACGTGATCACCAAGCACCAACTTATTAATGTCTTTGAAGTTCAGGTGTGATAGACGTCGATGCCACAACCAGCTTTCATCAGTGTTTGCCTTTGACAGCAGACATATTGCTGGTTTTCCTCGTATTGGGTTGAGATTTAAAGGATACATCTCTCCCTTGCGTTCAGACTTTAGCAGAACCTTCTTCGATTGCTTTTCAATGATTTCAGAGCCCTCATTATCAAATGATACTTTCAGACCTGTTCCCACAACTAATTGTGACACACTGATGAGATTATGCTGCAATCCTTCCACATACGCCACTTTTCGAATCGAGAAATCTCCATTGGTTATCATACCATACCCCTTGATTGTTCCATAGGAGTTATTTCCATACTTTACACACCCACCATCTTTTAGGGACCGAAACTCCCTCAGCTCTTCCTTCCTTCCTGTCATGTGACGCGAGCAACCACTGTCTATATACCATTCATCATCGAACTGCTCGTCACTAATTACCTGCAAATTCAAGCAGATTTAGGAACCCAAAGTTTCTTGGGTCCTGGTGAGTCTTTCACAGAAAAAGGAATTACAGAAGAAATATCAACCAAATATGTTCTTTTTACTAGAGTGGTTTGATCTTTTCTTTTAATTGTATACACCTTGATTTTAGTTTTATCTTGTGTAAGTTTTGGTGCATTAGTTGGTGTGTTGTTAAATTGTTTAGGATTTTTCTTTTGAATCCTAGGGAAAGCTAACTTTTTCTTATTATGGAACTCAGATTTTGATTCGAGCTTTCCTTTTTCTTTGATGTCCTTTATTGAATTTGTTTTGCTATGGGAGTTAGAAGGACCTGAAACTAGACTTGGGACCGAAACTAGACTTTCGGTTCTGAGAGCCGGTGCGGGGACCGAAACTTGGCTTTCGGTTTGGCATGCTAGTTTGGGAACCGAAAGTAGATGTTCGGTTTTGAGATTTGGAATAGTAGGAATTTGGGCTGAACTTTTCTTTTCCTTTCGGTTTTTCCTTTCCTTTATCCATTGATTCTATCTTAGGAGGTACGAAGTTGGGATTTTGGGATTCCCAGTGACGTTTTCGCTCATTCAGATTCTTTGCGTATCTTTGATTTCTTAAGCGTTTCTGTTCAGCTAACTCCTTCTGCGATTTGTGGATATTGAAGCTAGCCTTTGGCTTCTCCTTTTGACTTTCGGTTGTAATGGTTGGAACAGTTGGTTTTGTCATCGGTTCTTCAGGGATTTCTTTAGTTCCACTTGTGCTTGGTTTGTCAAAATTTGAGGGTTTGTTGATGGGTTCAGCAACATATCTTCCTTTAACCCTCCATGAAGTTAGCTCAGATAAGCCAACGGTTTCGTCTGCGTTGTCAATAGGAGCAGACCAGAAGTAATTGTCGCATCCTTCAGCATTGTCTTTGTCGACCAAGATCTTTAATTCTGCCGTTTGTTTAGCAGTGACCCCTGTAACTGCATATACCTGATTCGGCACAGTTTGAACCTTTTGATAGACCATAGCTTTTTCCTTGAGTTTCTGTGGCTTTTCTTTCGACAAGAGAGCGAATTCAACCGTATTTTCAGAAATGAGTGGTTTCTCATTTTCGGTTTCACTCTTCATAAACTCAGAGCAATCAACGACGTCTTCCACTGAGATTTCACTCATCTCACTTTCCTCATCAAATTCAGACGTATTATCTAAGTTCATTTTATTTTCTGAAGTTAATTTGGCATTTGACGAGTCAAAGGATTGAATAGTTTCAGACTTAATTTTTAACCTATCATTTTCATCCAAAATATTTTTGAGCATACATTTGTGTTCCTTACAATCAATGAAGGTTTCTATCTTGTCCAGTCCAATTTTGTAAGACATGGATGTCTCTTCTGATGATAAACTGATTCACATTCTGCTATGACCTCATCCTCCTTAAATTCAAGGAAAGGTAAAATCATCTTATGAATCTTCTTTCCTATCTCACAACTTAAATGCAATTGAGCAATATTAGAGTAAAGACGCTTAGCAATTAAACAAAAAACATTCCTTTGTTTTAAAAACTTTAAATTATCTCTTTGCAAATAAATACTTTCATCCCTAGCTCTATTTAATTCCACCTCCTTTAGCTCAATCCACATCCTTCTCTCCTCACTTTTTGAAGACACCCTGCTGAGTTGGTCAGTTAGGTTAGAATTCGCTAAGCGAGTTTGCATGAGACTACCACTTAAGTTAGAAAATTTAAATTTTAATTCATTTAATTCTTCTTCATAATCTGTTACTGGGACTTTAAGTGATTCAAGGATGGATTGTACCTTTTTGATCAGCCGATCGCAGTCGTTGATCTTCTCACTCACAGGCTTGGCTGCAAAACACTTGTCCTCAGTCAGGTTCGGTTTCTCACTAGCACTTTCGGTTGGTGAACCGGTTGTGACAATTAAACACCTTCCAGCCGAACCCACTTCCTTTGCCACATAAGCCTTTCCATGAGTGGGTTTTCTCACCTCTTCATCTCCAGAATCGGTTGACCAAACTTCAACGCCACCGAACTCATCTTCATCTGCATTCTCTTGCACAATCAAGACATTCATAGAACTATTAGTCGCCTTCTTTTTCTTGATCTCGTCCAACTTGCGCATGTAGTACGCCTCATCATCTTCACCATCTCTTTTCTCAGCCATTTTCCTAAGCATGCAATCTTTGGCAAAGTGGTTCTTGCCGTGACAGTAATTGCAGTCAAACCCAGAGTCTCCCGCAAGCTTGCTCTCCTTCTTGTCTTCATCCTTTTGAGAAGAGACTTTCGCTTCATCCTTCACCTTCTCAGAACTGTAACTTCCTTGCCAGTTTCGGTTCTTGTTGACAGGAAATTTTCTTCGTGCAAACTTCTTTGGATTGGTGACCATCATAGCATACTCTTCGCTTGTAAGATCACACTCAGACATATCAGAATCTTCTTCTTCTTCTGCAATGCTTTTTCCTTTTGAGACAAGCGGTAACGATCCCACACCCGAAACTACCTTCGCTTCTTTGGTTAGTACACTCTCATGGGACTTAAGTATTCCCACAAGTTTCGCTAGCGAGTAAGATTTAAACTGTTCATGCGCTTTCACGGTTGAAACCACAACCATCCATTCTTGTCTTAGTCCGTTCATGAAGGTCACCTTCTGCTCGATCAACTTTCTTTCTATTCTATGCTTGATCATCTTACTTAGGAGATGATTGAACCGATTGAAAGTTTGTATGAGTTTTTCTTCTGGTTTCTGTTCGAAAACTCCAAATTCTGATAGCAGCAAGGTTTGAATGGAGTGTTCCAGATCTTCATCAGTTGAATAAAGTTCTTTCAACCTATCCCATATTTCTTTGGCCGTCGTGCATGATCCAACCAATCGAAAAGTGTCAGATTGCAAGGCGAATCTGATCATTCTCATGGCCTTCACGTTACACAGCAACTTGTCTTTCTCATCCTGTGGCATCTTCTCTACATCCGCCACCAGCTTGTTATATTCCTTTTGGGACTTAACAGTCGTGTTCGTTCCTGAATGAACAAACGGCCCAAGTGTGATAGCTTCCCAGATGAGATAGCCATTATCTTCAGATCCAACCACGTATTCTTCAAAGTGATGCACCCATACTTCATAGTCTTGAGTGTAGAGTATGGGTATCCTGGTTGTTGATCCAATGCTGTTTGAGATGTTGATGGGATTTGTTTGCGAATCTTCGTGAGACATGGTGAGCTGCTAGAATCAAACCTGTAAACTTGAGATTAGGGTTTTATCTGAAACAGAGTTGCCATCGATAAGAAGAAGACAACTTCTATTTATACGATAAAAGCGGAAACCCTAAAGAATTCTGAATACAGAAGGAATGTGTATTGATCACACAATCTCCTGCTCTGATACCAATTGTTAGAACAAAGTTCAATTAGGATCGTTAGATTCTAAACAGGCAAACAATTAAGAACGTAATAATGAACACCAGAATGACTTTGAATGTGTCGTATGATTAAAACTTCAACACCTCACTTTTTACGTCATTCGGCACCGTGCCGGTTTTGTCGCGGAACTTTGACAGGTCATAACTTCTTCGTTATAACTCGGATTTCGGTATTCTTTATATATCCGTAATCCTTGTCACGACCACTACAACTTTCTTAATAGATATCAGCTTTATCTAATATTTATTTTCGACGCTCATTTTTATTCTTAATTAATTAAATTCTAATAATTAAGCATAAAACACATAATTCACATAATAATCACATAATTCCTTTTCATTTCTTCAAAATGAGTTACAAAGGTTAACCTAGACTATTACGTCAATATTAATGCCTACCCTAGAAACACGAGCGTTACAATTCTCTCCCGTTAGGATGATTCCGTCCCCGGAATCACACATTAGTAAACAAATGCGGGTAGTGACCCATCATGTCGCTCTCCGTTTCCCAGGTGAGATTTGGCCAATTCGTATGTTTCCAACGCACAAGCACTAAATCGACCATCTTGCGTCGCAACTTCTTAGTCTTATGGTCAACGATTGCCTCTGGTTCTTCAATTAACCTTTTGTTTTCATCCAACCTTAATTCAGAAATTGGAATTATTTCGGGCACATCTCCCGTGAACTTTCTCAAATAACACACATGAAAGGTATTATGAATACCCTCTAGTTCTTCTGGTAATTCTAGCTTGTAAGCTTGATTCCCAATCCTCTGAAGAACTTTAAACGGTCCAATAAACCTTGGACTCAAATTTTCCCCTCTTACCAAATCTTATAAGTCCCTTCCACGACGAGACTTTAAGTAAAGCCGAATCTCCAACTTCGAATGATATCGGTTGTATTTTCTTGTCAGCATAGCTCTTTTGTTGATCTTGAGCTGCTAACATCCTTTCCCTAATCACTTTCAATTTTTCAGCAGTCTGATGGACTATTTTAGGTCCAATAAACTGCTTTTCCCCAGCTTCCAGCCAACATGACGGCGTTCGACACTTTTCTCCATACAAAGCTTGGTAAGTTGCCATCTTGATGGTTGAGTGGAAACTAATATTATAGGAAAATTCTACTAGAGGTAAGTGTTCATCCCAGTTACCTTGGAATTCCAGGGTACATGCTCTCAGCATATCCTCCAACATTTGGATTTGTTCGTTCGCTCTGACCATCGGTTTGTGGATGGTAAGCTGTACTCATACACAACTTGGTACCCAATTCCTCTTGTAGACTCCTCCAAAACCTTGAGGTAAAACGACTGTCACGATCTGATACAATTATTAACGGAACACCGTGAAGCCTCACAATTTCCTTCACGTAAGAATTCGCAAGTTTATCCATAGACCATTTCTCGTTGGCTGCTATGAAATACGCACTCTTAGTGAAGCGATCAACGACCACCCAAATCATGTCGTGACCATTCCTTGTTCTGGGCAGTTTAGTCACAAAATCCATGGTGATGTCTTCCCATTTACCCATGGGTACAGGTAAAGGTTCTAAACTCCCATACGGTTTCTGTTGTTGTGCCTTAACCCTAGCACATGTTACACACTCGGCCACATACTTAGAAACATCGAGCTTCATCGTCGGCCACCAGTAATAGGGTTTTAGATCCCTATACATTTTTGTACTGCCGGGATGAATCGAGTACATGGTCTTGTGAGCTTCTTCCATCAGAAGATCTCTTACTCCTCCCGTCTTAGGTACCCAAATCCTATCTTGGAATACCTTCAGTCCTTGACCGTTTGTATCAAACACTAACGTTTTTCCCAAACGTTCTTCCTTTCGGTCATTTTTCTCTAAAGCTTCCTCTTGAGCTTTCTTTATACTTTCCACAATTGTCGAGACAACTTCAATTCTCAACGCTCTTGGCTTTTTCTTTTCAAGGTTTACCTTCCGACTGAGAGCATCAGCAACAACATTTGCTTTACTAGGGTGGTAAAGTATCTCACAATCGTAGTCCTTGAGTAATTCTAGCCAGCGTCATTGCCTCATGTTCAATTCCTTCTGATTAAAGAGATATTGAAGACTCTTATGATCAGTGAAAAGTTTGCATTTAGTGCCATAAAGATAATGCCTCCATATCTTTAACGCGAATACTACCGCTGCCAACTCCAGATCATGAGTGGGGTAGTTCTTTTCATTCTCTTTTAATTACCTCGATGCATACGCTATCACTTTATCCCTTTGGGTCAGAACACAACCTAACCCAACTCCAGATGCGTCGCTATAAACTGCGAAGTCATCAACTCCTTCAGGCAAAGAAAGAATTGGTGCTTCACACAATTTCTTCTTTAACTTTTCAAAAGCTTTCTTATGCTTATCATTCCAAGTATAAGTAGCTCATTTGTGGGTCAAAGCTGTTAATGGAGTAGCGATCGAAGAAAAGCCTTGGATAAACCTTCAGTAATATCCAGCTAATCCTAAAAAGCTTCGGATCTCCGTAGGACTTTTCGGTTGTTCCCACTTCATCACAACTTCAATCTTTGCTGGGTCAACCATTGTCCCTTCTTAGTTAACCACATGACCCAAAAATTGGACATCTTGAATCCAAAATTCACATTTGGAGAACTTTGCATACAACTTCTCCTTTTTCAGAACTTCTAGCACTTCACGCAGATGCTTGTCATGCTCCTGCTTGCTTTTTGAATAAATCAAAATATCATCTATGAACACTATCACAGATTTATCAAGGTATGGTTTACAAACCCTGTTCATCAAATCCATGAAGGCCGCTGGAGCATTGGTTAGTCCGAACGACATAACCAAAAACTCATAGTGTCCATATCTTGTTCTGAACGCAGTCTTCTCAATATCCTGCTCTCTTACTTTTAGCTGATGATATCCTGACCTAAGATCGATCTTCGAAAAATAGCTCGAACCTTGCAACTGATCGAACAGGTCATCAATCCTTGGCAACGGGTACTTGTTCTTTATTGTTGCTTTATTCAGCTCTCTGTAATCGATGCACATTCTCATGCTCCCATCCTTTTTCTTTACAAATAACACCGGGGCTCCCCAGGGTGATGAACTAGGTCGAATAAAACCTTTGTCCAATAACTCCTGAAGTTGTGTCATAAGTTCTTTCATCTCTGTTGGTGCTAATCGATATGGTGCTTTTTCTATTGGCATCGTTCCTGGTAACAAGTCGATACGAAATTCTACTTGTCGATCAGGGGTGTTAGGGTGCAAAGTCACTCTTAGATGTAATGTTTTAGGCTTACCTTCTTGTATGTGTAAATGGGTTGAGTCTTTCCTATAAATAGGAAGTGACTGACTCCCATTATGTTAGGAACCATTTGGAGTGTTAGACTAGAGAGAAAAACTTTGTACAAACCCATTTGTATATTCTTTCTAGATCTAATATGAGCTTAAAAAAAGATTTATTTACTCCTTGTGTTCTTGTTTTTACATGTTGATTCACTAGATCTTTTCTAATTCCGCACATGCCATCATAATCAAAACCACTACATTTGGTATCAGAGCAGGTGTTCTTGATTTGATCAAGAATTGATCCATGGTGGCAATCTTGATTTGGTGATTCTTCATTGTGTTTTGATCTTCGTGATTTAGAGAGTTTTTGGATTCTAGAAATCGAATTCATCTTTGATTCTATTCAAAATTCGATTTTCTTCACTAGAATTCAAGTGATTTTTACTTTCTCTCTCTAGAAAACCCATTCAAAATCACTTTCTCTCTCTAGAAATCTTCAAATTCTAGTGATAAAAAATGACGGTTTACTTGGAGTATGATTCTTGGATTGTGATCGTTAAAGATGTCAAATACAAAATCGGTTTAGAACAATTCATTGGATTAATATTGATAGACTTGATAACTTCATGGGATACTTTGATTTCTTATGGAGGTTTGAAGGATGATCATGGAGGATTGATTTTTCAACCACTTTCAAAGATTGAATGCTTAACTAAAGTTTGCCATAACTTGACGAATGAGAGAGATAAAAATGAAGGAAAGGAAAAAGTATTGTTTGATAAGTATTTCATTTCTCTTATTGATAACCCAAGTGATCTTCATGCTCTTATGTTTGTTGAAGATGTTCTTGATGATCATCATGTTCTTGATGTTCAAGAAAAAGGGAGTTCAAGTTGATTTTCATGATGAAAAAGTTTTTTGCTCGATTGGAGTTCAAACCGATGATATTTTGTGTTCTTGTGATTTGTTTGAAGGAATGATTCCTTATCGGAAACCGGTGATCCAAGAAATTCACAAGTATCAAACTCCAAAAGATCTGATTCAAACTCAAGAAGTTGTGTAAAGTGGGTTTGTTCATGAAACCAAGTCTTCAAGATGCAAAAAGATGAGAAAGAAAAAGAAGAAGAAGATTAAACGGAAGAACAAACGGGTTTATTCACAAAAATCGTCGAATGTTGTTGTGAATCCGAAATCCGTGAAGCAAATTTGGGTTCCAAAGCAACAATCTCCAAAGGTAGCAATGAATTTGAAGTCAAAACCCAAAAGTATTGGTGGTTCTTTTGAAGATGTTCTTGGATCATTGAAGAACACGAAGAACGAGTTGTACATCTCGCATAATGGGTGGTACAATGTTCAAATTGGAGATTTTCTCGTTCCAACAAAAGAACCAAGATCTTCTAAATTTGATTCGTTCGTTGCAAACGGGTCTCGATTCGTCAAAAAGGTATCTCAAACTCTCAAATAGATTCCAAAACGTCCATGATTTCGATTCGTATTTTTCATTTTTCGTTTTTGATCGATTTGCTTCGTTGGATCTAATCCGTTTTAACCTCATTGGTGATCCAACAATTTTTTTTATATCAAGCCCAATCCAAAAGATTTAATCTATTGCTATTCATAAATCCAACCTTGAGACCAAAACTAATAATCAATTACTATTCATATCCAATTTCGTGAGCCTATACATTGATTAATTTGATACTGTTCATCGATTCAAACTAAGCCCAATTTCAATGGATTGGTACTGTTCATGATCCATTCATTGTATTCAAAATGATAATCCGATCGCAATTTTTCCTTTTAAGCCCAATTAATTCGATCACTTAGATCAGATATAGTGGATTAACATCACGTTGTTGTTCGTCAGTTGACATGTTCACACGCATCTTTTGGTTGTACCATCGGCTCATGTATCTTGATAATCGATTGTTCTATGTTGATTCTATGTTGTTGATCTCGAACACAGTAGATGAGTGTTGTTCCATACTTGGTTGTGAATTTGGATTTAGGAATCGATATCGATATTGATTTTGAAGGACTAAATTTGGAGTTAGTCGATCGATGGTTGATAAATCGAATGGGTATATGGTTGTGTTTGATGAATTGAAAATGAATTGGTAATAATTTGGCTTTGATTATCTCAACGTTGTGTGATCGAGAGTCAAAGGTTCTTATCTGAGTCATTGATATCAGGGTCAGTGCTTTGATATCGATGTTCGAAGGCTGATTTGAAATCGTTTTGCAATTCGATTGATTATTTGGAATTCGAATGCTTGAGAAATCTGGAAATCGAGTGAATTGATTATTTGATTTTGAAGTCAAAGAATGTTTGGTAATGAACTGGCAATTTCGAGCATTGGTTCCACAGTCGAAATCGATTTGGGTTTATGATCGACTAGGCATATTGATATTGACTGGGAAGGAAGACTTACAAGTTGTTGATTCACATTTGATAATCGAATGTTTGGGAAGTTGATTGAGAATTGAAAGTTTGAAGCAAAATTGAAATCCCTGTATTGAAAGCGAAGTCTGTGTAGTTGAATTCGACTGTGTTTGGGTTGATTTTGGTGGATGTTCGTTTTCAATGGGTGTATGCTTGATACTTTGCTTTTGATGATTCAATTTTGATTTTGGTGGTCAAGCTGAGTTCGTTTTTAAGAATCGACTGGGAATTCGTTTGTACTAAAAGCGAATCTGTGTTGTTTAATAACGAATGGGAAGACCTGGTTATTGAAAAACGAAGGTTGATAGATGGCTTGATGTTTCGAAGGCTTGATAGTTATATGTCGCGAAGGTTTTGATAATCGATAGTCGAATTTTTTTTGGAATAGAGAAGATTTTTGATCGTGAATTGCGACGATTTTTCTCAAACTGTCGAAAATTTTGAGGCGTCGACTGGAACAAGCGAATTGGAGAAGAAATCACACAAGTTTCGAAATTAGTCCCTGAACTTTCGAAGACATGGCACATTAACTCCATAAGGATGAATTTTCGAAATTGTGATGCATTGTGAAGAAGTTTCGAAAATTATACCTGTAGTTTTGAAAGTTTGGCAGATTTTACCAAATTTCGAAAATGAGTTTGAGAAATTGAGAATATTCATTTCTGGTACCTGCAGTGTGCGAATTAACATTTTCTACCCAGTTTCACAAATGGGGGAGAATTTCGCATATTAGGTTCTTTTTGGCGCAACGGGTCCCTGCAGAATTCAGAAAGTTACATTTTTACCCGGATTTTGGAAAATCTTGCAACTTTCACCCAAAAAGTCAAAAATTTTCACGAATTTGGAAAATTTTTGAGGCTTTTTCGTGATTGTTTTTCCGTGCAAGATTTTTGGTGTTTCAGTTTTGGTACACATCAAGGGGGAGTATTGTGAAGACTATTCCTTGGGCGCTTCTCACCCTTAATGGGTTTTATAATCATTTTTTAATTATAAAAAGGGGGAGAATGATGGGTATTCGAAGCTTCTCGGGTTTGTCGAATATTCATTTGCGCATTTTAAGACCGGTGTTACTTCGAGGGGGAGTTTGGTCTTGATCGCGCTAGCTCGTTGGAGACTGAAGCCGGGACATCCAATCCTAACTTTAAGGGGGAGAATGTTAGGGTGCAAAGTCACTCTTGGATGTAATGTTTTAGGCTTACCTTCTTGTATGTGTAAATGGGTTGAGTCTTTCCTATAAATAAGAAGTGAGTGACTCCCATTATGTAAGGAACCATTTGGAGTGTTAGACTAGAGAGAGAAACTTTGTACAAACCCATTTGTATATTCTTTCTAGATCTAATATAAGCTTAAAAAAAGATTTATTTACTCCTTGTGTTCTTGTTTTTACATGATGATTCACTAGATCTTTTCTAATTCCGCACATGCCATCATAATCAACACCACTATAAGGGGGCAATCCGGGAAGATCTTCGGGAAAGACTTCCGGATAGTCACACACCACCGGAATATTCTGCACCTCCTTCTTTTCCTTCTTAGCATCGATCACGAATGCTAGATATGATGTACATCCCTTGGCCAAACACTTTCTGGCTTTCATTAGGGAAATGATTCCAGAGTTTACTCTGCATTTGTCTCCATACACCATAAACGAATCTTTCCCTGGCGGTTTTACTTTTACTATCTTCTTTCTACACAATATTTCGGCATCATTGGCGCTAAGCCAATCCATTCCTAGAACTATGTCGAAATCATTTAACTCGATAGGCAATAATTCCTCGTGGAACTTATTCCCATTCAAGTCAATGATGATTTTTTTCATACGATGGCTAACAGGTATAAACTTGCCACTAGCAATCTCGACTATTAAAGTATTAACTAGTCTATCAACAGGCACATCTAGTTTTCTACCAAATTCATGCGAAATAAAGGAGTAATTGGCTCCAGAATCAAACAAAATTTGGGCAGGCAATTCGTTTACGAGAAAGGTACCTGAAGTGACATCGGCTTCTTCTTTCGCAGCTTCAAGTGTCATCAGAAAGGCTCTCGCCTTCGACTTTGGTGGAGGATTGGGCTTTGCTGCATCCTTCTTCTTCGGGCAATCCTTCAAAATGTGCCCTTCTTCATCGCACCCAAAACAGACGTTTTTATTGAAGGTGCATTCATTGGCATAATGCCCAGGTTTTCCACATTTGTAACAAGTGACATCCTCGTTGCATTTCCAAGCATGTTTCTTCTTACACTTGCCACACCACTTGGCTTCGGCTCCTCCTCCGAATTTCCTCGAACCAGTCTTCGAGAATTTGTTATTTTTATTGGAACCTGAAGTTCCTTCAAACTTTCTCTTTTCGCCAACTTCAACCTTGCTGGCAACTATCCCCTTAATCATATCTTCCACAGACTTGGCAGCCCAGATAGCTGCCTCCAAAGTAAGTGCCTGACGTACTGGCACCGCATACTTCCATGGAAGTCCCTTTGCGTACCTGTCAATTTTTGACAGCTCATCTGGGACAATACGCAAAGCAAACTCCATTTTTTCTGTGAAGCTATTTGTGTATTCATCAACGGTCATACTTCCCTTCTTCAACATTAGAAATTGGTTTTCTAGCTCAAGCACATTTTGGGCCGAGCAGTACTTGCGCTTGAAGTGCACCAAGAACTCTGCCCAAGTCAGTTGCAGTGGCTCATTAGGGCTTAGGGTTTTCCCTAGAGTGTTCCACCAACGAGCAGCGCTACCTCTGAACTGATGCACTGTAAATGTGGTTTGTAAATTGCCTTGGCAACCACATGTCATGAAAGCCAATTCCATTTCCGAGATCCAATCCATTACTCCGACGGGATCTTCTTTTCCAGTGAAGGTTGATGGCTTGCAAGTCATAAAGTCTTTATACTTGCACCCATTTCTCTCCACTCTATCTTCATGGTTATTTCTCCCAACCACAAGCGGTTCACTATGACCAACAGATCTACTGTTGTTTCCTTCTTCAGATTGATCGTCATTTAATTCACGTTGTTCAAAAGGATTTGAAGGTTCATTCCGGTTGTTCAACAATATTTGCCTCATTTCCTTCCTTTGTTCAGCCATCATTGACTGAATCATGGCTCGTACTCCAGCCATGGTGATGGGTTCTGGTGCAGCTCCTGCTATAGGCACCTGTTCCACCACTTGGGGTTGAGGTTGTTGGTTTCTGTTTGCATTTCCAGCTCCACTTCGAGTTCTTGCCATTATGATCTATACACCGAATAAGGCGAATTTAGGTCTTTATCCTTGATAGATATTTAAATTCTCCTTATCACTCCGAAACGTTTACATGTTAGTTCTAATATTGTAATCGTACGCTTAGAATCCTACACACATAAGGTTTCCAGATCCGGTCGGCAACAGACCATAGATCCGAACAATTAATGGCATATATGGCAAACATATAACATTTAGCACATAAAAGCATTTTAGGCATCTTTCCTAAAATATACTAGTGCTCGTGTCTAAACTATACTAGACACTCATCTCACAGTCATCACTTAGCATTCTAAGTTTAAGTCTAGAAATCCTACAAATTCCTAGTTCGCTTAAACTAATGCTCTGATACCAACTGTGACCTCCCCTAATTTCTCGGCCAGAAAAGACCGATTTAATTTATGCTTTTTAAATGAAAGTCAGAGAAATCCTTTTCAAAGATGTTGCGGAATTGGTCCCCAAAACAAAACATGATAAAAGTTTATCAAAACCTTTCTTTAAGAAATATATATTTTCATTTTATATCAAAACCTCGGGATGTCATGTTCCGATACAGATCAAAAGCATAAACAAGACATTATAAGCCTTACAACAGTTATTTACAACTACTGGCCTATAATTCAAAAGTCTCTCATCATCATCCGACGATGCTCGGGGTCCACTACCTGTAATATAAAAAGCTGAGTGGGTCAGGCTTGGGAGCCTGATGAGCATATAAGGTTTTCAACCCACAATAATAATAAACTTATTAAATTCATCAATCAACAATAACCCTGATTACCCATTCCCGTTATCCTCACTTTACGTCCCTAAACACCTATCACAAGGGACCTAGCCTAAGGATTATCATCGGGGTGGACACTACTGCTAAGGGGACTTCTCAGCCATACATTTCCTAAAGGCAACCATGAGGGGGATGGAGTACGACAATGAACATATAGTTCACCAACACCTACAAGTTGCGAACCTGCAAGTGTTCCACTGGACTGTCTAGAAAGATCCGTGGTCGTCATCTATACTCCGCTAGTCGACAACAACAACAACAACAACAACAACATCGAGGTCTCTCATTATTTTAACACACATCGACTATTTCGTCAACCCATGTATTACCCAACATATTTGTAGATAAAATACATATACAGTTTAAAACTTGTATAAAACATCTATTCAACACTCACCTCAATTAAACAATTAATATAATTACACATAGCACGTATTTTATAGAAAATACTTCATATCTAGGTGTAAGATGAAAGTGACTACACACTCACTTGATTTAATGATAATCGGGCAGCACTTCGTTTCCTAAAACGATCGTTTCTCATAAAACCGAGAGTTTTATTAAGAAACCGGGCTCTGCGAGGGTTGGGCTTCAAAACCGAAAAGATAATTTTTTTCCGGGTCTTCGGGCACTTCGGGGCGTGTTTCGGGTGTTGGAAATGATCTCGGGGCTTCGGGGGAAGTCAAAATAATAAAAATATTGAATTTGGGTGAAAAAGTGGCAAAAATCTCATTTTACCCGGGAAGGCTCGCAACCTTCCTATTTATAGGGCGAGATTGCGAGGGTCGGCCGAGAAGGGTGAGTCAGCGAAGGCAGGTGGCAGCGAGGGAGAGAGAGACACGTATGCGAGGCACGTCGGACGCGGGCACCTGTGCGAGGCACGTCGGACGCGCACTGGTCCGCGGTTCGGTCCAATCGGAAGGCGACAGGTGTGCGTCACACGACGGAGCTAGCTTCGGATGAGTCACGGATCGGACACGGGGGGCGCATGGAGCGAAGGTGACGTGGCCGAAGCATGACCATGCGAAATTTCTCGGATTTTGGGATTTTTCTCGATTTTTGAGCCAAAACTTCTAAAATTCATAACTTTCGCATACGGGCTCCGTTTTTGACGTTCTTTATATGGACGCGTAGGTAAAATTACGCTCTACAACGTTCGTTTAGACTTCATCGGCTAATTTTGACTTTAATTTTATCATTATTATTTTTAACTGACCGGGACATGATATCCGTTAAAAATTCATAACTTCTTCATCCGACGTCCGTTTTCGTCTGTCTTTTTACTGTTGTACTACTATTGACGAGACCTTCGATTCTCGTTTAGGTTGTGTCGGCTAAAAATCACTCGATCTAAAATTCGAGTTTTTAGCTGTCTATTGCTAAGCTGAAACTTAGAAAAATCATAACTTCCTCATACGAAGTCAGATTTGGGCGTTCTTTTTATGCATACTCTCGATTTAACGAACACTACGACTTTCATTTAGATCACTAAGGCTAAAAAGTAGTTTATCAAAAACTCACTTTTTACATCATTCGGCACTGTGCCGGTTTTGTCGCGGAACTTTGACAGGTCATAACTTTTTCGTTATAACTCGGATTTCGGTATTCTTTATATATCCGTAATCCTTGTCACGACCACTACAACTTTCTTAATAGATATCGGCTTTATCTAATATTTATTTTCGACGCTCATTTTTATTCTTAATTAATTAAAGCCTAATAATTAAGCATAAAACACATAATTCACATAATAATCACATAATTCCTTTTCATTTCTTCAAAATGAGTTACAAAGGTTAACCTAGCTATTACGTCGATATTAATGCCTATCCTAGAAACACGGGCGTTACATCATGGGTGTAAGTTAATTCCAAAAACCCAAAAAAAAATTCTTAAAAAATTGATAAAAAATTTCACCACAATACTCTTATGACCCCACACTTGATTAAAACAGAGAACGAGCGAGTGACTAATCCTAGAAAAATTATAAACGAAAAGGAAACGATAAAACTAAAAACAAAAGAAAAGAAAATGCAAACCAAACTTGGGTTGCCTCCCGAGAAACGCTTCTTTTGTAGGAGTTGTGATTCAGACTCCTTCCTGCTCTACGTTGTACCGGTTGAGAGCGGAATCTCCCCGTTCTCCTTCAATTCGAAGCTTTTTTGTTTGTATGCTGCAACCCTTCTCTTATATGCTTTCTTTGAATTCTCCTTCTTTCTCTGGTTATCACTTGGATCGTGTTTTCGCTTGACTTGTTTACTCTGCACATCCACTTCGTCCTTCTTTTTTTTTATCTCTATCGGTTTCTTCCATTTGCACATCTTCCTCTTCATCATTAGATTCTTCATCTTGACTTGCCTCCTCGACTTGAGCTTGAGGTTTTGTAAAGGCAAAAACTTTAGATACCATAGGAATTGATGCTCTAGGCTTGCTAACTTCACTTCTTTCCTTGATTCGTTTTCCTTTGGCAAAGGTTTGACCAAGGCTATCAGCTCTTCTTCCATCATCTTTTATAATTCTTCAAGATCATTAACACTTTCCCTCTTTTCTTCTTGTGTCTCTTTGTGATCTTCAACCATTTCTTTATTCACCCCATCCATAAAGAATATTTCATCTTCGCTAGCTTGTGAATTGTTGCCATACAACTCCAAATGTTATCTCTTCATTCCCCACTCGTAGTGTAAGTTTAGACTCACGAATGTCTACTAAAGCTCTCACGGTGTTGAGTAGGGGATGTCCAAGAATGATTGGTACCTCTTCATCTTCTTTCATGTCTAGCACAACAAAATCAATTGGAAAAACAAAATTTTCCAATTTTCACCAATAAGTTTTCAATAATGCCACAAGGATAAGTAACTGATCGGTCCGCCATATGAATCGCCATTCTTGTGTCCTTCAATTCTAGTAAATTAAGCTTTTAGTAGAAAGAAAATGACATCAAGTTGATGCTAGCTTTAGAATCAGCTAAATCATATGTCTTCGTTGTGTTGCCAAATTCACATGGAAACGTGAGCCATCCTAGATCTCCCATCTTGGTTGGTATCCCTTCCATCACAATCGGTGAACATTGTTCATTTAGAACAACCTTAAACATCTTTTCTAAATCCTATCGAGTATTCATAAGGTCTTTTAGGAATTTTGCATATTCTGGCATTTTTGCAATTGCCTCGATGAATGGATTGTTAATCGCGATTCGCTTCACTTGCTCAATAAACCTTTTGTGCTCTAGGTCCAATGGGTTTTGTCTGGATCGGGATGGATAAGGAAGTAGTGGTTGATAAGGCTTAACAGGAGAAGTTTTAGAAATTTTATGCAGGGGCCACGACGTGACATCATGCTCGTCACGTCGTGAAAACTGAGCATATGGTTTTTTCATTTCTTCCTTCACTTTTTTTGGCTGTTGATCGGGATGTTCTGTAGCTGCTTCTAGGATCACCAGAGGCATAAAAATAGTTTCTTCTTCAGTAGATATCGCCATTACATGTGGTTGCAGTTTTGGTTCGAAATTCCTAGGAATTAAACGTTCTTGGACTAGTTTTGACAATTGTCCGACTTGATTCTCCATGTTTGATATGGAGGCTTGTTGGTTTCTTAAGGTAGCATCAGTATTATTATGCCTCTTTTCACTAGCTTGCATAAATCTAACTAAGACCGATTCGAGGTTAGGTATTTTCTCGAGTGGTGCTTGTTCTTTTTGGTAGAAGCCTCAACCTTGTTGTCAATATTTCTCTTCATTTTCTTTCCGATACTTGGCGTAGGGCTTCCATTCCTTTTTAGGCTTTCTCCAATATTCATCATAACGATCACCACTTGAGTAGAAAACTTGCACCTTCCTATTCCCATTCTCGTCCAAATCACAATTCTTAGTCGAATGTGGCAGGTGACAGTTGTCATACCCAACTTGTATTGCGTGAATGGATTCTCCCATCTTCGTGATCCTCCTATCCGTATTATCGAGCTTTTCCATCACCACCGCTAAGCCTTCCAAAGCTCCATCACCATTTTCTTTTCCTCTTGTCACATCATCTCGAGGGTTGTGATATTCTCTTGAGTGCTTAGCAAACTCTTCTATTAAATCCTTGTTTGTTGCTGGATCTTTCTTAGTCATTGGTCCTTGAGGGTTGTGATATTCTCTCGAGGGTTGTGATATTCTCGTGAGTGCTTAGCAAACTCTTCTATTAAATCCTTGTTTGTTGTTGGATCTTTCTTAGTCATTGGTCCTTGAGAGTCAAGGAGCTGGCGAGTGCTCAAATTGATTCCATCATAAAAAATGGAGATTTCTTATTGCACGTTTAGATCATGTCGTGGGCAGTTCCCACACTTTGTATAAATATTCTCCATCTAATTGTTGAAAGTTATGGATTTTATTTTTGAGCTTTTCTATCTTTGAAGGAGGGCTAGATTGTTGGATGAATTCATTTCGAAGGTTGGTCCATGTAGTGATCGCTCCAGGTGGAAGGGACTTAATCCTTTGCTGCTCTTGTAAGCATCACTGTAAGCATCCTTAGTAGCACCGAATCTCATGTAACATTATCTTAAAGTAGTTTGAAATGTCCAACACCTCGTCAATGTATTTATAGGAATCTTCATGATCCTTCCCAGAGAATGGAATATCCTTGAGCATAGTGAGGATATGTACCTTGAGCTTAAAGTTTGTTGCGGCTAGAATTGCTGGTAATACGAGACCCGAACCATTTTTATTACGCATTCGCCTACTGTACTCCTCCATGGTCATTCTCGTGATGTCCCCCATGTCTTCTACTTCGCTTTCAACCTTGCTCTCAGATTCTGTTTCTGGCTCGTACCCTCTTTCTTGCTTGTCTGGTTTACTTTTAAAAGGTGAGAACACTTTGGCTTTTAAATCGTCTCTTTCCTTTTTATGGTCCTTTTTCTTGTGAAATGTGGATTCCGGATCGTCTAGTGGCTGCACAATCTTTGAGGAAGATCCCTTGTTCATGTACTACTGAAACAAAACAAAGAAAACATGTAAAAGCGAACTAATACAAAATAAACGAAAAACTAAAAATGTTCAGGTTTCACGTCGTGGCGATTAGATCATGTCGTGGGCAGTTCCCACACTTTGTATAAAGATTCTTCATCTAATTGTTGAAAGTTATGGATTTTATTTTTGAGCTTTTCTATCTTTGAAGGAGGGCTAGATTGTTGGATGAATTCATTTCGAAGGTTGGTCCATGTAGTGATCGCTCCAGGTGGAAGGGACTTAATCCTTTGCTGCTCTTGTAAGCATCACTGTAAGCATCCTTAGTAGCACCGAATCTCATGTAACATTATCTTAAAGTAGTTTGAAATGTCCAACACCTCGTCAATGTATTTATAGGAATCTTCATGATGCTTCCCAGAGAATGGAATATCCTTGAGCATAGTGAGGATATGTACCTTGAGCTTAAAGTTTGTTGCGGCTAGAATTGCTGGTAATACGAGACTCGAACCATTTTTATTACGTATTCGCCTACTGTACTCCTCCATGGTCATTCTCGTGATGTCCCCCATGTCTTCTACTTCGCTTTCAACCTTGCTCTCGGATTCTGTTTCTGGCTCGTACCCTCTTTCTTGCTTGTCTGGTTTACTTTTAAAAGGTGAGAACACTTTGGCTTTTAAATCGTCTCTTTCCTTTTTATGGTCCTTTTTCTTGTGAAATGTGGATTCCGGATCGTCTAGTGGCTGCACAATCTTTGAGGAAGATCCCTTGTTCATGTACTACTGAAACAAAACAAAGAAAACATGTAAAAGCGAACTAAAACAAAATAAACGAAAAGCTAAAAATGTTCAGGTTTCACGTCGTGGCGATTAGATCATGTCATGGGCAGTTCCCACACTTCGTATAAAGATTCTCCATCTAATTGTTGAAAGTTATGGATTTTATTTTTGAGCTTTTCTATCTTTGAAGGAGGGCTAGATTGTTGGATGAATTCTTTTCGAAGTTTGGTCCATGTAGTGATCGCTCCAGGTGGAAGGGACTTAATCCTTTGCTGCTCTTGTAAGCATCACTGTAAGCATCCTTAGTAGCACCGAATCTCATGTAACATTATCTTAAAGTAGTTTGAAATGTCCAACACCTCGTCAATGTATTTATAGGAATCTTCATGATCCTTCCCAGAGAATGGAATATCCTTGAGCATAGTGAGGATATGTACCTTGAGCTTAAAGTTTGTTGCGGCTAGAATTGCTGGTAATACGAGACTCGAACCATTTTTATTACGTATTCGCCTACTGTACTCCTCCATGGTCATTCTCGTGATGTCCCCCATGTCTTCTACTTCGCTTTCAACCTTGCTCTCGGATTCTGTTTCTGGCTCGTACCCTCTTTCTTGCTTGTCTGGTTTACTTTTAAAAGGTGAGAACACTTTGGCTTTTAAATCGTCTCTTTCCTTTTTATGGTCCTTTTTCTTGTGAAATGTGGATTCCGGATCGTCTAGTGGCTGCACAATCTTTGAGGAAGATCCCTTGTTCATGTACTACTGAAACAAAACAAAGAAAACATGTAAAAGCGAACTAAAACAAAATAAACGAAAAGCTAAAAATGTTCAGGTTTCACGTCGTGGCGATTAGATCATGTCATGGGCAGTTCCCACACTTCGTATAAAGATTCTCCATCTAATTGTTGAAAGTTATGGATTTTATTTTTGAGCTTTTCTATCTTTGAAGGAGGGCTAGATTGTTGGATGAATTCTTTTCGAAGTTTGGTCCATGTAGTGATCGCTCCAGGTGGAAGGGACTTAATCCTTTGCTGCTCTTGTAAGCATCACTGTAAGCATCCTTAGTAGCACCGAATCTCATGTAACATTATCTTAAAGTAGTTTGAAATGTCCAACACCTCGTCAATGTATTTATAGGAATCTTCATGATCCTTCCCAGAGAATGGAATATCCTTGAGCATAGTGAGGATATGTACCTTGAGCTTAAAGTTTGTTGCGGCTAGAATTGCTGGTAATACGAGACCCGAACCATTTTTATTACGCATTCGCCTACTGTACTCCTCCATGGTCATTCTCGTGATGTCCCCCATGTCTTCTACTTCGCTTTCAACCTTGCTCTCGGATTCTGTTTCTGGCTCGTACCCTCTTTCTTGCTTGTCTGGTTTACTTTTAAAAGGTGAGAACACTTTGGCTTTTAAATCGTCTCTTTCCTTTTTATGGTCCTTTTTCTTGTGAAATGTGGATTCCGGATCGTCTAGTGGCTGCACAATCTTTGAGGAAGATCCCTTGTTCATGTACTACTGAAACAAAACAAAGAAAACATGTAAAAGCGAACTAATACAAAATAAACGAAAAACTAAAAATGTTCAGGTTTCACGTCGTGGCGATTAGATCATGTCGTGGGCAGTTCCCACACTTTGTATAAAGATTCTTCATCTAATTGTTGAAAGTTATGGATTTTATTTTTGAGCTTTTCTATCTTTGAAGGAGGGCTAGATTGTTGGATGAATTCATTTCGAAGGTTGGTCCATGTAGTGATCGCTCCAGGTGGAAGGGACTTAATCCTTTGCTGCTCTTGTAAGCATCACTGTAAGCATCCTTAGTAGCACCGAATCTCATGTAACATTATCTTAAAGTAGTTTGAAATGTCCAACACCTCGTCAATGTATTTATAGGAATCTTCATGATGCTTCCCAGAGAATGGAATATCCTTGAGCATAGTGAGGATATGTACCTTGAGCTTAAAGTTTGTTGCGGCTAGAATTGCTGGTAATACGAGACTCGAACCATTTTTATTACGTATTCGCCTACTGTACTCCTCCATGGTCATTCTCGTGATGTCCCCCATGTCTTCTACTTCGCTTTCAACCTTGCTCTCGGATTCTGTTTCTGGCTCGTACCCTCTTTCTTGCTTGTCTGGTTTACTTTTAAAAGGTGAGAACACTTTGGCTTTTAAATCGTCTCTTTCCTTTTTATGGTCCTTTTTCTTGTGAAATGTGGATTCCGGATCGTCTAGTGGCTGCACAATATTTGAGGAAGATCCCTTGTTCATGTACTACTGAAACAAAACAAAGAAAACATGTAAAAGCGAACTAAAACAAAATAAACGAAAAGCTAAAAATGTTCAGGTTTCACGTCGTGGCGATTAGATCATGTCATGGGCAGTTCCCACACTTCGTATAAAGATTCTCCATCTAATTGTTGAAAGTTATGGATTTTATTTTTGAGCTTTTCTATCTTTGAAGGAGGGCTAGATTGTTGGATGAATTCTTTTCGAAGTTTGGTCCATGTAGTGATCGCTCCAGGTGGAAGGGACTTAATCCTTTGCTGCTCTTGTAAGCATCACTGTAAGCATCCTTAGTAGCACCGAATCTCATGTAACATTATCTTAAAGTAGTTTGAAATGTCCAACACCTCGTCAATGTATTTATAGGAATCTTCATGATCCTTCCCAGAGAATGGAATATCCTTGAGCATAGTGAGGATATGTACCTTGAGCTTAAAGTTTGTTGCGGCTAGAATTGCTGGTAATACGAGACTCGAACCATTTTTATTACGTATTCGCCTACTGTACTCCTCCATGGTCATTCTCGTGATGTCCCCCATGTCTTCTACTTCGCTTTCAACCTTGCTCTCGGATTCTGTTTCTGGCTCGTACCCTCTTTCTTGCTTGTCTGGTTTACTTTTAAAAGGTGAGAACACTTTGGCTTTTAAATCGTCTCTTTCCTTTTTATGGTCCTTTTTCTTGTGAAATGTGGATTCCGGATCGTCTAGTGGCTGCACAATCTTTGAGGAAGATCCCTTGTTCATGTACTACTGAAACAAAACAAAGAAAACATGTAAAAGCGAACTAAAACAAAATAAACGAAAAGCTAAAAATGTTCAGGTTTCACGTCGTGGCGATTAGATCATGTCATGGGCAGTTCCCACACTTCGTATAAAGATTCTCCATCTAATTGTTGAAAGTTATGGATTTTATTTTTGAGCTTTTCTATCTTTGAAGGAGGGCTAGATTGTTGGATGAATTCTTTTCGAAGTTTGGTCCATGTAGTGATCGCTCCAGGTGGAAGGGACTTAATCCTTTGCTGCTCTTGTAAGCATCACTGTAAGCATCCTTAGTAGCACCGAATCTCATGTAACATTATCTTAAAGTAGTTTGAAATGTCCAACACCTCGTCAATGTATTTATAGGAATCTTCATGATCCTTCCCAGAGAATGGAATATCCTTGAGCATAGTGAGGATATGTACCTTGAGCTTAAAGTTTGTTGCGGCTAGAATTGCTGGTAATACGAGACCCGAACCATTTTTATTACGCATTCGCCTACTGTACTCCTCCATGGTCATTCTCGTGATGTCCCCCATGTCTTCTACTTCGCTTTCAACCTTGCTCTCGGATTCTGTTTCTGGCTCGTACCCTCTTTCTTGCTTGTCTGGTTTACTTTTAAAAGGTGAGAACACTTTGGCTTTTAAATCGTCTATTTCCTTTTTATGGTCCTTTTTCTTGTGAAATGCAGATTCCGGATTGTGTAGTGGCGACACAATCTTTGAGGAAGATCCCTCGTTCATGTACTACTGAAAAAAAACAAAGAAAACATGTAAAAACGAACTAAAACAAAATAAACAAAAAACTAAAAATGTTCAGGTTTCACGTTGTAGCGATTGGATCGTCACGTCATGAACTATATTTAAACAGACAATTTAAAACAAGGCAGAAAATTAACTTTTTGTGGTTTTTACCCCACAAAAGGATCGATTTACTAATAGAAATTAAATTAAAACTAAAATAAGCCGTTCCCTGGCAAAGATGCCAAAAACTTGATGTGTTTTATTATGTATACCAAAAGCTTTAAGTTTATAATCCTAGTTTGATGCAACGTGAAAAAACAAACAAATATAAACAATATTGAACCTGTTGATTCTTATAGAATACCCAGGATAATCTCTACCAAACCATGTTGATTCTAAGAATACCGCAAAATTGGGCTTCAAAATCCGATTCAACACACATGGATGTTGGGAGAAAGATGAAGTTTTTATTATTCAAATGAGAGATGATTTGGAATTACAACTTTGAGGTCTATTTATAGGTCCAGGAACTTAACACATGGTTAGACTAAAAGTCTAAGAAATTAAAGAGCTATTAAACATCCATTATTAAGCTATTAAAGATCCATTATTCAACTATCATTATTAAACTATTAAATACCCATTAAGGAAGCATTTAATAAACTAATAATGGAGAATCTTCAATTCATTTGGGCTCGGTCTATGTCCATTTATGTGAATCCCTTTTTGTCACCCGATCATGGGCCTCTAGAAAAATAAGGGCTCGAGTATCCACGCTATGGCCCGCATCATTCCCCCTGGGTAGATAATATTTGACCTCGAATATGTAGCAAGCTCATCATCTGAAAAATCCTCATGAAAAGGAAGAAAATGTTTCACATTGAAAACATCAGAACAATGAATGTGACTTGACAATTGCATGAAGTAGGCATTGGAATTGATCTTCTCCACAATCTCCATGGGCCCAATATTTTTGGCTGAAAGCTTGTTGTATTCACCCACCGAAAAATGATCTTTAGTCAAAACAACCCAAACAAAGTCACCCACCTCAAAATCAACTTACCTACGTTTTTTATCTACATATTGCTTGTACTTGGAGTTGGCTCTAACCAAGTTGTCATGAACAACCTTATGGACACAATGTAGTCCTTCAATGAAATCCTACACTTTCTTAGGAACAGCACCAGAAACGGGAAGTGTCATCATATCAAGTGGTTCCCGTGGATGAGCAGAATATACCACCTGAAACAGACTAAATCCAGTACTTCTGTTGACGACATGATTATGAGCGGACTCAACTTGACATAGTTTCTGATACCAGGTCTTCACATGATCACCCACTAGACACCGTAAAAGGTTACCAAGGGAATGATTGACAACTGCTGTTTGCCCATCCGTTTGAGGATGATAGACACTACTAAAATTGAGCTGAGTGTTCACCATTTTCCACAAGCTACGCCAAAAATGACTCAAAAACCTAGTGTCTCGATCTGAAACAACAGAAGATGGAAATCCATGCAAACAATAGACATCACATAAGAATAACTGAGCCACATTAACTGTACCCGTCGTCTTTTTGCAAGGGATAAAGTGTACCGTCTTAGAAAAATGATCAACAACAACAATCCATGCTGATATCCACCCAAGGCTATGATGGAATAGGTAAAGGCATATAGAGTCTAGCATTTGTAGCTGTGCCCTTTGAAACCTGGCAAGTTCTACACCGTTTAACATATCGATCCACCTCATTGCGTATAGTAGGCCAAAAATAGGATGATTGCACCAACTTCAAAGTGAAATCTCGCCCAACTTGCCCTTCACCATGCAACTCCTTGATGATTTGAAGACATAGACTAGAATCATGGATGCACAATTGATTCCCTTTAAAGAGGAAACCATCATGCACTAGAAAACCAAACCTTTGTCCAGATTGGAACACTAGCAGGCTACTCCATGAGGGATTTCAATCCCCGACACACCAACTTTCATGGAAACTAGCAAATTACTACTTCTTCTCAAAGCATATGCCAACCGATTCAACACTCCAGACTTGTGTTTCACCATAAAATTGAACTTCTCCAAGAACGCCATCCATTGCCCATGCTTATGAGACACCTTATCTTGATTGCGGATATACCTTAATTAATCATGACCTGTAACAAAACAAAATCTTTATGAAATAGGTACTGACGCCAATGCTTTACATCTTGGACCATTACATAGAGCTTAACATCATAAGTGCTATAACACAACTTTGGCCCTATCAATTTCTAACTAAAATATGCAACTGGCCGCCACCCTTGGCTTAGAATTGCTCCAATTCCAACCTTTTAAGCATTCACATGTAAATCAAAAACTTGAGAAAAATATGATAATACAAGAATTGGTGCTATATTAAGCTTCTCTTTTACAAATTGGAAAGTTGGAAAGCCGCATCTACCGCCTCGGTCCATGTTACCTTTCATACAATCAGTCACTAATGCCATAAGATAATTAAAGTTTAGAATAAATCACCTATAGAATGAATCAAGAAGCTTCATGCTTCAGTGATGGTAGTTGAAGTTGGCCATTATTTGAAAACTCTACTTTTGATTCATACACCTGTTTTCCATCACCAGAGACAACATACCCCAAGAACAACACTTTAGGGACCATGGACACACATATCTTCACAACTACATATAAACTATCTTGTCGAAGTAAAGTCAAAACCTGCCTCACATGGATGACATGCTCACTAAAAGTAGCATTGTAAATAAGTATGTCATCAAAATAAATGACTACAAATTTATCAATAAAAGGCATGAACAACTGGTTCATCACATGAATAAACGTACTAGGAGCATTTGATAAACGGAAAGGCATCACCAACCACTCATACAATCCTTCATGAGTCTTGAAGGCAATCTTCCACTCATCCCTAGGTCTAAGTTGCATCTGGTAGTACTCACTCTTCAAGTCCAGTTTCGTAAAGGTAGTGGCACCACTAATTTGGTCAAGCAAGTCATCAAGTCGAGGAATTGGAAATTTGCACCTCACTGTGATCTTATTGATGACACGACTATCAACACACATACACCAAGTACCATCCTTATTAGGATTCAATGTTGGGTTATTTAATGTGTTGTGTCAAATTGTAATGTACTTAATTAGTCTTATATTTAACGTGTTGGGCCTATCCATCCGTCTTTATGGTTGTTAGGGTTAGACTATTTATAGTGCATGCATGTATCGTTTTAGGGTTATCGTTTGTATTGCCCTACTTAGCTTTTATAGAAAAGTTCACGTTGAACTCTTCTAAAGCTTTAATAATATTAAGCATTTGACACATCTTTGATCATCTGTTCCTATTGTTTGATTCATTTAACTGTTTAGAATCTATCGATCTTAGATTTATTATTTCAACAGTCAACAAAGCAGGAAAAACACATGGGCTCATGCTCTCCCGAATATGCCCTTTTGAAATTAAGCCCTTGAGACATCCCCATTTTTATTGGCCAGAAAAGACCGAGTTTGTTTATGCTTTATAAAAATCAGAGTACTTCTTTTAATAAAAATGTTGCGGAATTTGTTCCCAGTAAAACATGATAAATACGTTATCAAAGCATTTCCAAAGAAATGTATTTTTATTCATTTTAAAACATTTGGGATGTCATTGTCAATACAGAAACATAAGCATAAACAGAACTTACATTCATTTACACTAGTGATCTACACCTCTTTAATCTCTCAGTGTAATGTAACTTCGTATCAACACCTGTGATACAAATAAGCTTGAGTGGGTCAGGTTGGGAAACGTGGTGAGTAGATAGGGTTTTCAACCCACAATAATATAATTATTATGTTTAAACATCAAACAATCAACCCAATTACCCATCCCCATTATCTTCTTTACTCTTAAGGATCTACCCTAAGAATTAGCTATTCCTCGTTCATTTATTCCTAAGGATCATCCTAAGGAATCGGCACAAAATCCATCGTTGCCAGGGTTTACTGAACAGGCACTGAGTCACATAGTCGCCATGGTTTAGGCACTAAGTCTCATAGTCGCCGGGGTTTATACAATAGGCACTAAGTCGCATAGTCGCTAGGGTTTAGAGTACACCGGGTGAACACATCGTTCACAACACCTACAGGTTGCGAGCCTGCTAGTGTTCCAATGGACTGTCTAGAATAGTCCATGGTTGTCATCCATACTCTGCTAGATGACGGGGCCATCGCTTGGGTCATCGCTTGGCTCATCGCTTAGGTCATCGCTTGGCTCATCGCTTAGGTCATCGCTTCTCACCATAATTTACCACTCATATATCATCTCTCATCATTCATCTCATATTTTATCGCTTATCATTAATCTCATCTTTCATCGCTCATCATTTATCTCATCTCTAATCTACCAATGTTTTACCCAACATATTTTGTAGATATAAAATACATATACAGTTTAAATCATTTAAAACATGTATAAAATTGTTCATGCAGCATAGATAGCAAGTATACAGATAATATGCACACGTAGCACATAATTTATATAAAATACTTTATATCTTTGTGTAAGATGAAAGTAACTATGCACTCACTTGTTAAAGTGACGACTCGAAATTCGAGCAGCGCTTCACTTCTTAACAATATGATTTCCTTCGACGAAACCTAGTACTATTACTACTAGATTTTAGTCTAATATTTATTGCGACTAATTATTAGTCTAGATTCGTCATTAACTCAGAGTCTACTTCATGATCTATCAAGTAAGGAACAACCAGGTAGGATCATATCGGAGGTAGGGTCCGTTTGGTATACGAAGTATACTGTTTGGAAATCCCACTTTAAACACCTCACTAAATCACAGCCTAGACATCATTCCCGAAAGTAGATCAATCAGTATAACGACTTTGAATCACTGATAAATCTTATTTATAGGTTCACAATAACGATATTATATTTATATGTAAGCTATATTTAAAGTAGGGTAGGCGTATCTTGATGGGTTTTATACAAACAATCCTATGTGTGCATGCAACCCTAGATACAGATCTATGTTTTCACTATTACTTATACAACATTATGAACACAAAAGAAACCTAACATGCTCCTAGGTAATTTCGAAAATCATAAAGGAGAATGGAATACATACCTCTTGTTGTTATGTTGTAATAACAACTTGTATCTTGAATCTTCTTGTCATTGAAAGCAAGTACCACAAGTGTAGTACCTCTAACGGCTCACAAACACCAAGAGCAAATGGAGAGGCAAGAGAGAGAGAGAGGGGAGGTATGAAATTCGGCTCTAGGAACCCTAGATATCAAGTGGCCGGATTTCTTATGCCAAGGGGTCTTTATATAAGTGTAGGAATTAGGGTTTCAGTCCTTATCCTTATCTGGTTGCTTAGCCACCAAGCAGCCCAAAGGATAACCCTAGAAACCTTATCATGGACGAATTCTAAGGCCTTATCCCCTTGAATTCGTCCATCCTATCATATAGGGCATCCTTTTCCCTACTTTGTAACTATCACATAATTACAGTTTAGTCCCCCTAGTTCAATTAACTTCTTTTGATCACAAAATTAATTCTTAATTAATTCTTGATCAATGTTAATTAAACAAATATGATTTCTCTCTTAATATATTATTCTTATAATATATTAATAAACCATAATAACCTCTTTCTCTATTATTTCTTCAGTCAAGTTGCTTTGGTGAAGGCAACCCAAAAGGACCATGCACAACCGGGTCAAGTACTTACCAAATATGGTTACGGGCTTAGACACTAATCCAACAGTCTCCCACTTGGATAAGTCTAGTAACCATAAAAGCAAGTACAACCCGATTAGCAATTGTAGCTCTCAAAGACGCTGTCAAACTCTGATCTTATTAGTAACCTGTCCTTTAGATAAGGGATCATATATTCCTCCATTCTAGATATCGTATGAACTGAGACATGGATTTTAATCATACTCTCTGTTCACGTGTTGTTTCCCGATTTCCGATTTATGACGACTTACAACAGACTACAGTTGAACACATCAACTTAGTCCCGGCTTGGCCAAACGCTTAGGGTGTCATCACTAAATCATCGAGGGGCCCTTAAATATCGCTTTTATCCCACTTTGGGTAAAAGAAACGGATAAAATTTGACTCAGTGCTCGCTTGTATCTACCCATCAAATCACACACAACAATATGTTTTATAACACCAAGTTACTAGTGCGTTAACATATTATCAATGTGCAACCGACTTGCAGAATACAACTCACACGCATCGGTTTCAAGAATATAAGATATTATCGTCTCACCAATCACTCGTGATAAAATCCATGAAGCGATCCAAGTGAGCGTGGGTTTAATCCAATACTCTAATCTTATAGTAGCACTCATGACCTCTGCATCAAACTTGTGCTATGTCTAAACGCTTTTGTCAATCTACAGACGGATTCATGACAGTCTTCTTTCATACTTACTTCTAAAGTATGAGCGTCTGTGGGGGGTTTGAATAATCTTATTATTCGGGAAGTCAAAACATGCAAAGTGAAACACAAGAATAATACTAATCCTATATGGACCCAAGCCTTTGAGTATAAATAAAACATTTTTTTTATTTATTCACCATATTGATTACTCATTATTTGTTGTTTCGGGTAATCAACTTCTTACTTGAATTATAACAACAGTTGTCCCATGCACCAAGCATGCACACTATGTTCACCTATGGTCCTTACTTCGTGAAATAGATCAAATGAACACATTTCCAATGATGCTCATTTCACAATTCCTAATCCTAATCATTAGTGTAAGAATACAAAATTCTCGCCACTACTAGAATATGTTAGATTCTAACATTTTATACAACAGTCATTTCGTAATGTCACGACACAAAAGTCACCAAGACTCGGCCAATGAAATTACAAAGTGCTCTATTGGATATTGTTACACGACAATCCCATAGATGTGAAGTCTCACATTCAAAGTACATTCCTTTGAACATCCTTCTTGCATAAAAGTTTCTAACCTAGACATAAATTCTTAACGTTCAACTCCCAATATGGAAACATTTCCATATTTGCCATATGACAACTCATTCTAAATAGAATCTTGTCTATTCATAATAATGTCAATATGGTCCATCCATTAGTATACTTCTAACTGCTTACAAGCAACCAATCCTTGGCGAACCTTAGATTGTCCTTGACAGTTGTTTAATTATTTTAGTCAAATCCGGTCCTAGTCCCTTTTTCCCTCTTAATGCCCTAGACATTTGGAAAATTTTAGAACGGTCAAATATTACAGCATATGCTATCAATCCTATACGAGAAGCGTATGGGACACGATTCATAATGTCTTACATAAAAGCATGATACTTTATCAGCCATTTGCCATAATATTTCTATTTGCCACGTTCTCACAATTCGAACTATGAAGAGGGATGCCGTAATCATAATCGAATTTTGAGAATGCAGTTAATATATCCTTGACTAAATTTGATTAAAATTTCTCGATCTAAGCTTTTAGATTTGAAACGAAGAATAACATTCTCTCCCTTAATTATAGCAAAACAACTTTTCAACCCCTGCAACTTTGCAAAGTGAAACTTTTGTTTTCTATAATTAATATTGCCAACCTGCAACACTTAAAATAATAATCATGCTCCCACTATCATGATGATTATATCCATTCCAACATAACATTTATGCTCCCACTAGCTTTGACACGTATTCAGAAATAAGTTAAACTTCTAGAAAACAATATTTATTGACTTCCAAAGTTCATCTTTTCTAATACGATATGCTTCGATAAGCCTTTATCTAAGCTTCTCAAACTCATACACCTCTCCTTAGATAGCTCACATGTGTGGCTAAACTAATTCAGAACTTATATTACTAAGTCCCAAACGATCAGACTAATCGCCAAATCTCACAATTCGAACTATGAAGAGGGATACCGTAATCATAATCGAATTTGAGAATGCAATTTACATAATCGCTATCTCCTTAAAATCTCTCTTAGTGAAAGCGTTTCCTCACAATTATTTTTCATGAAGGAGAGAAACCTTATGACAATTAGATTTTATGGTGTATGTGTTCCTATCCATGTGAATTTGTCATAACCATCATCGTAAGATAATGTTCGTGACAAATCCAAACTAATATGGACAGAACTTGTTCATACTTGATTTCTTGCCATCAAGGGTCCCACCATTGCTTCGAAGTTATTTAGCAGTTCACCTATACTTGTCAATGTTCTTTCATTGAACAAGGTGCTTGCGTTTATGCAGTCTATTGAGAACTCATAGAACTCATATGCATAGTTTACAAAACTGGAATGGCACATAAACAAGGATATGTCAACACGATAGGTTACAAACCTCAAGTCGTGTGCTAGTGTTTAATAATAGGTTTACTCTTGATTAGTTCTTGAAACATTTCAAGATCATTTAGACTCCCACTGACCTCTTGACATATAAGATTCTCCTATCAAGAAACATTTCTTGACAAACAAATATTCAATAGTTAGTGTGGATTCTTTTCAAGACAAAAACTACACACAATTGGTATTAGTTGGTCTTTGTCTTATCCAACACATCACAATTTACCAATTTCAAACGTGCAAGAGTAAGAAAAACAATTTTCTACTTCACATTTGAAGAGTGTGTTAGAACTTCTTAAGATGTGTCACTCAATTCACAATCTTGGAGTATGACTCTAAGACTTGATATTGGAACGAAGTATGACTCATCCTTTTGATTTAACTATTTCAACAATTTCCGATTCCTCTTCTTAGCCATACTAGTGCACTAAGATGTCCTTAGAGGATTAATTGTGATATGGTTTCATAATCAAATAGACGATCATAAAACACGATACAAAAGTACTCTCCCTTCTTCTTAGATTGGAGAAACTTTTAACTTTCTGCCTAATTGATTATTCTTATTCGTTCTGCCATACATTGAAACTTTTCAATGATTCAGAATTACACTTAATCTTGTAAGCATAACCACATTTACTAGAGCTTTAGTAAATCATGACGAATAATCTTATTGTTCTTTGTGGTGGATTTGACTAGTGCACAACATTGTGTACCAGTTCTCCTAGTCCTTCACTTGACTCTTTGTCAAGGAATTAGTCTTAATTTCCAAATATGAAGGTTCTCTATCATCATACAATACAAGTTGTATGATTTCGAGTTTCTGTCCAATTGAAACTTGGTCGACAAGAATCTTTCCTTATTTGGTAAATTCTTGACATTACCACAAATAACATTACTAAGAATCACATCCATTTCACCATTGCTGAAACTAGAAATACACAAACGTCAATTTTTCATACATGCCATTGCAAGGAAATATATAAATAAGACAAAAAATAAAATTTATTTTATTTATAAAAGGTGCGGAAAAACTTGTCCTTACAATGCAATTTAAATGAAAACTACGCTATTACATGTTCCTAGGAATCTATCATAACTCTAAAAGTAGCAGCTCCAAAAATCCGATCATCGAATCATGCGATCGAAATCCATTTCTTCGCGATCAGACTCAGCTCACTTCTTCCTTTAAGCTTCCTCTCTTTTATTCGATCCTACAAAACATCAAATGTAATCTTATTACATCATGTATTAAGAATAAAAAAATAGGAACTTATAGAGTTAGTTAATGGATTTTACCTGAAGTAGAGCCATACGTCTTGACTCTCCCATCTCTTAGATCTCTCAGGTAGACAGGGCAGCTTCGTCTCCAATGCCCCTTCTCTTGGCAATAAAAGCAAATTGACTCTTTTGGAACAGCACACGAAACTACCTCAGACTTTGCCTTTCTCTTATGATCAAACTTTTCGACCATGGCATGCCTTTCGTTGCCATTGCCTATGTCCATGGAGGTTTGGAAGGCAGATCTACCAATCAACTTTGCTTCTCCAGTGCGCCAAATCATTGCTGATTCAGCAGCAACAAGCAAATAGGTGAGATCGATGAGGGTCACGTCGTGGTCCATCATATAGTACTCCCTTACGAACTCACTATATGAGTCAGGAAGCGATTGAAGAACCCAGTCAATAGCTAGCTTCACACAGACAACAACTCCTAACATTCTTAACCTATCAATGTGTGACTTCATCTCTAAGACGTGTGCACACACTGACTTTCCTTCTTCATGTTTACTTGCTAAAAGGGCTTGAGTGAGCTTGAACTTTTCAAGCCTTTGAACTTGTGGGTTAGGGAGAACAATAGGAGGAGGTGGAGGAAGTGAAGCATGATCTCTTGTTCCTCGATCGAATCATGGAATATCATCTTCATGTGGAAAGCTTGTTCCAAGGGATTTGGGAAGACGATAGTTGCCATACTTTGACATCTACAAAACGGGAGAAAATTCAAGTTAGTTGATTGATTGAGTCCTTAATAAAACACCCAAATGAGATATTAAGGCTAGGACCCAACACAATACTCTCCAACTTGGGAGAGGGATGACGTAACCCAAATTGCAGAACATTTGAAGGTAAGTGAATGACGATTCACTAATTTTCCACCATGAAAAACGAAAAAGAGATTAAGTTCTAAATATATTGAAAACTCCTAGATCCTTTGAGATTCATTGGACTTTTCAATGGCATGTTTAAATCTCGATATGCCCCTCGATTTGTGACTGGGGTGCCGAGGATCACAAAACAGGGTGTGAATAACCATGCAAATATACATGGTGCCCCCAATGTTACAGTCACCTATTCGATGTGCCGGTTAACCACGCACGCTCCACTGAACTATGACAAACATCGAGTCACACTTCGCTACCTTTGCTTAGAACCCATTTAGTGTGCCGGTTAACCACAGACGCTCCACTAACGTCTTAGCAAGGGTACAAAGTGTAATTTCATGGAATTGCATCAAATTCATTTTTGCCTAAAGTAACTAAGATTTGGGAATTTTATAAAACATTTAGTTACTTTATAATTCATTATACTTATAATGGAAGGTTGTGTCCTATCCTACCCGTTCGGCTAATGACCCTGTACTAGTCAAGAGTGCGGTGGGTAAGAGTGGATACCCATTCAATCGCCATTTTATAGGCAATTTCCTTAAACACCCCTTAGAGACCAGCTTCGTGAATGAAACCTACTAACGGTAAGACTGACTCTTTACTCATACATGTATAATATGTTAAACTTTTAAATGTTATATAGTATCAGGTGTATTTTATACTTTTAAAATACTAGGTGGTCTAATTTAACAAATTACTCTTTTAATTTAATTAAATGTAAACCATATCATTATGGATTTATTAACTCTCTTTTAATTATACACTTAATTAATTTAATAAAACCATAAGGGTGCAATTTGAACTTTTCAAAAATTAGGGTTTTAGAATTTAACATTTTAAATTTAAACTTTTAATTAAAATTTAAATTCCAAAACTTGAGGGAAAGTTTTGAAACATTTCAAATCATTAGGGTTTTAATCAAATTTAAAATTTCCGAAAATTAAAACTTTTAATTTAAAATTTTAAATATTTAAAACTTTGATTTAATAATTATCCCAAAATTAAACAATTAATTTGAATTATCAAATCTTGAAAGATTATCTATTAAATTAACAATTAATTTAACATAATCCCTTAAATCCCCTAAAATTCAAAAAATTGGGATGAGATATTTCAAAAATCTTTAATTACCATATTAAACAATTAAAGGGATAATTACAAGATATGGCATTATCCAAATTCCTAAAATTTAGGAATCTTATCTTGGGGAGGAGGCAATTTCGAAACCCTAGGGTTGGATAACCCTAAACTTCGAAATCTTGGAGGCTAAGGAAAGGGTTTGGGAAACCCTATCAAAATTTCGAAATCTAGGGTTTAGGAACCCTAATTTCGAAAATCAAGCCCTTAGGGTTTATTTTCTATAAACCCTAATAGGTCAAAATCATACTTTTATATAAAATCTACTTGAAAACAAAACCTGGCTCTGATACCACTGATGTGTTTTATACAAACAATCCTATGTGTGCATGCAACCCTAGATACGGATCTATGTTTTCACTATTAGTTATACAACATTATGAACAAAAAAGAAACCTAACATGCTCCTAGGTAATTTCAAAAATCATAAAGGAGAATGGAATACATACCTCTTGTTGTTATGTTGTAATAACAACTTGTATCTTGAATCTTCTTGTCTTTGAAAGCAAGTACCACAAGTGTAGTACCTCTAATGGCTCACAAACACCAAGAGCAAATGGAGAGGCAAGAGAGAGAGAGAGAGGGGAGGTATGAAATTAGGCTCTAGGAACCCTAGGTATCAAGTGGCCGGATTTCGTATGCCAAGGGGTCTTTATATAGGTGTCAGAATTAGGGTTTCAGTCCTTATCCTTATTTGGTTGCTTAGCCACTAAGCAGCCCAAAGGATAAACCTAGAAACCTTATCATGGATGAATTCTAAGGCCTTATCCCCTTGAATTCGTCCACCCTATCATATAGGGCATCATTTGCCCTACTTTGCAACTATCACATAATTACAGTTCAGTCCCCCTAGTTCAATTAACTTCTTTTGATCACAAAATTAGTTCTTAATTAATTCTTGATCAATGTTAATTAAACAAATATGATTTCTCTCTTAATATATTATTCTTATAATATATTAATAAACCATAATAACCTCTTTCTCTATTATTTCTCCAGTCCAGTTGCTTTGGTGAAGGCAACCCAAAAGGACCATGCACTACCGGGTCAAGTACTTACCAAATATGGTTACGAGCTTAGACACTAATCCAATATATCTCACTTACAACGGGTTTTGATAAAAACCGGGCTTCGCTGGAGCAGCGTTTCCGAGCCAAAAAGCTCTTCTTCTCGGAGCCTTCGGGCGATCCGGGGCTTCCACCTCGTGCTAGGGAGGTTCCCTAGGCTTTTCGGGGGGTTTCGGGGCTAGAGAGAGGTTCTAGAGAGAGAGAGAGAGAGAGGGAAGTGATGGGAGGTGTGAGGAAGAATAGAGGATTCACCTCTTATTTATAGAGGGATGGAGGGTCACTCACGTCGTGAGTTTTATGATGCTCACGTCGTGAGCCAGCTTGGGCTGCAAGTTTGAGCCTGGTGCTGAAACGTGTCATCACACATAGGGTGGAAATTAGAAAATTTTCAAAAATTCATAACTTTCACATACGAGCTCCGTTTTCGACGTTCTTTATATCCACGCGTAGGTAAAAATAAGATCTACAGTTTTCATTTGGACTCCGTCGGCTAATTCTCGACTGATCTTAAATTGAACAGTACGAGGAGATTATATTGTTAAATGTCCGCGTAAAATTCATAACTTCTACATACGAACTCCGTTTTCGTCTGTCTTTTTACCGTCAAGTTCCTATTAATGAGATCTTCAATTCTCATTTAGTTCGCGTAGGCCAAAAATTGTTTGATCTAAAATTCGAGTTTCGGGCTGTGCACTGCTAAGCCAAATCTTAGAAAATTCATAACTTCCTCATACGAAGTCAGATTCGGGCGTTCTTTTTATGGACGCTCTCTGTTTAACATATTATACGACTTTCTTTTAGATTACTAAGGCCAAAAATTCCTCTATCGTAAATTACTATTTACATTTCCTGGTGCCGTGCCGGTTTTGCCGCGAAACTTCGACGGGCCATAACTTCTTCGTTATAACTCAGATTTCAGCGTTCTTTATATGTACGGAACCCTTGTAACATATACTACAAATTGGATAAGATTAATCCTTCTAAATAATCTTCCATCAAAAACTCATTGTTGATGCTTATTGTGTCTAAATTGACTAGCCCGAATATGCGGGCGTTACAGCCCTCGACTTGTCGACGCAACTCCTCATGCTCCCTTGGACTCATCATGTAGTGTGGCCTATTAGGAAATTGGGCTCCCGACTACAAATCAATATGGTGCTGGATGTCACGTAAAGGTGGAAAACCATCATGTAATTCATCAAGGAATACATCAGCGAATTCCTCGAGCAGAGGAACCATAGCCTTGGGAATTTCAACCTCCTTATCCATTTCCTTCCGTATCAACACAAATACGTGACATGCTTACTCCAGCTCATCTTCAAACTGTATTAGAGTCAGTAGAGTACCCGAAGACTTAGCAACTTGATTTTGTGGTTTATTGGGAATCAAATTTATCTTCACACCTCCAAACAAAAAAACTATAAGTATTGGACCGTCCGTTATGATCTATATTACGTTCATACTCTTAAGGTCTTCCCAACAACAAATGACAAGCATCCATAGCAACCACATCACACCAACATCATCTTTATATGTGCTACCAATAGAGAAAGGAATAAGAGCTCATTTAGATATGGTTACCTCACCACCTTTCTTGAGCCATTGTAGCTTGTAAGGCTTGGAATGATTCTCTACCATTAAAGCTAGCTTTTGAAATGCCTCTTCATATATCAGGTTGTCACAATTTCCAGAGTCAATAAAGAAGGTACAAACCTTACCCAAAATGGTACATGTTGACTGGAAGATGTTGTGTTTGAGCCAATCATCATCATCAACTTTTGGTGTAAAACAAGAGTGCCTTACCACCAAATTCACCCCTACATCTCCAACTACAACTTCTTCTTCACATTGAGGCTCGTCGTCATACACCAGAACATTTTCATAATCTTCACCAGTATTATCGTTTTGCCAATCATCAGTCTCAACAAACAAATGTCTTTTTCTCGCCTTCTTGCACTTGATTGCCGGTGACCCATCTCCCCACAATTAAAACACTTCAAGGCACTACTGCCGCCCCCTAGGAGTTCGTCAAAAACTGCTACCTTTTGGTCTCAGTTGACGATGACCAGTGCACCCGAAGGTTTTGTTTCTCAAAAGCCAATGCCTGTTGGCGTGCTTTGGAAATGGATACCGGGTCAAACATATTGACAAAGTTCATGATCTGAACCTTTAAACCCCCAATATATCATGAAACAAGTTGTTCCTCTATCTCTTGGATATCGTTTCGAGCGATCAATTGGTAGAAATCGGTTGTATAATCGTCAACTGACTTGGCACCCTGCTTCAAATTTTGCAAGCATTGATACATTAACCTTTGAAACTTATGTGGCAGAAAGTTGGACAACAAGAATTTCTTCATCTTCCTCCAAGTCATAGTATTTGACTTCCCGAGTCTAGCTCGTGTCAGTTTTAATTGATGCCACAATGCAGATTCCCTTCTACGTAACTTGGTGGTGATCAACGACACTCTTGTTTTCAGGAACTTCTTTGAATTCAAACAATTCCTCAATTGTAGAGAAACAATCGATGAACTCCTCCGGATTCAAACTGAACCCACCAAGTTATGGGATATCAATTCTTATTCTGGCCTCCCAATGCCTCTTGTTGGTTCCACGATCATGCCTTGGCTGCCTCACCGTATTGTCGTCAGAATACGAATACTCACCATTACCGAACGGATTCCCAAACTCATCATCTTCCACCTGCGAAGGAGTGTGAGATCTCCGACCCCCTCAGTTCATCAGTTCGACCATCCGATCAGTCAATTGATCAACCATTTGGTCCATCCTCTCCTTTATGTGTTCCATAAGTCATTGCTCTAGTTCTTGTCCACGAACATCATGGGGTGGATGATAGGTGCATTTTATGCACCTATTTTGCATGTTTATTTCCGTTCTATCATAGCATTCTACTTCATAATTCTTGCATTTAGTTAATGATTTGGTCAACTGCATATTTTATTATAAATGCCTAATACTTTACTATTTTTAATTTATATTGTAGGCATCATGGAGCTTGGAGCTTGGAACTTGGAGCTTCGGGCTTGGAGCATTGGATCATGAAGATAAGATGGAACGTTCATGCCATAGAAGAAAACATGAAGACATAACCCGAGTCATTGCATATCATCATAGCAAAGGACTATGTTTTAAACATGGTTCATGTCACACCGACACGGGTCGTGTTTGTTCTTTTTCATCTTATTTTTGAGTAACATGACTCGGGGTGAAGCTAGACTGAAAAAGGAGCCAACTTGGAAGACTTATTAGACTTTTAGCAAAAACCACGGGCCATGCCAAAAACACACGGTCAAAACACATGGCCATGCTAAAAAACATGGGCAAAAGGCATGGTCATGCTAAAAACGTATGTCCTTGTGCAAAGAGGTATATGCTTTTATCCCGTGTCTCTGTGGTTTGACCCTGCTTGCCTTGTACTACTTTTTAGTGAATTAAAGCAGTGTATTTGGAGTCCCTTGTACCCCTATTATTTTTTGGGTTTGACACACCTAACAAATTGACACCATTGTCAGGGACACAGTGTTACTAATTATGTATGCCCATGTCTTTTTGCATAGATACCCTTTTTCCAGTTGTTACAGAGATCGAGAAGACACTGAAGAGGATAAAGAAGTTATCCAAGGTTCGAAAGAAGCAACCAAATTCCAGTTCCTCTTCATCACCCACACCTCCTGTCATCAACATTTGGGAGGAAATTCCCCTCTCAAGTCATTTAGAGACAGAAAACCCTTCATCATCGTCTCAACCATCCTCATCCATAAATACCACCCCAACTTCCTCACCCACTCATAATATCCCAGATCCTAAACTTAACATGGGCGATAATCCACCTGAGCAAACCCTTCGCCAATTGGAGAGGCAAGAGGTTACTCAACAACCTCTTTGCATCACTTATCCGGATGCAACCAACTTAGAAATAAAATTCGGACTCATTCACTTATTCCCAACCTTTAGGGGTCTTGAAAATGAAGATCCTCATAAGTTCCTCACTGAGTTTCATGTTGTGTGTGTTGGCATGAAAACACACAATGTCACAGAGGACCAAATCAATCTTAGGGCATTCCCCTTTGCAGTGCAAGATGCAACAAAAGATTGGCTTTATGACCTCCCACCGGGGACGGTCACCATGTGGGTTGATCTTGCACGATTACTTTGGACAATTACTTTCTCGAGATGAAAGCTTTCAGCCTTGAGAAGGGAGATCATTGGAATCAAGCAAAACAAGAACGAAGCATTGGTCATTAAGCTGTCCATTAGGGCCCTATTCCAGAAGGTTCTTGGGCTGCTTGGTCATTAAGCTGTCCATTAGGGTTTAGTCTGAAACCCTAGTAGCCTATAGTATAAATAGAGACCCTTGCATGCAATTTTCGGCCACTTGTTCCCAAGAGAAAACCCTAGGCCGAAGATTAGCATCCTCCTCTCTCTCAAATTTGCCTTCTTGCTTGTGTGGTGTTTGTGATCCATTAGAGGAGTTACAATTGTGACTCTAGGCTCAAGAGAAGAAGATTCAAGCTACTATTTGAAGAGGTAAACATCTAGATCTGATGTAATTGGTTAATTTCGAAATTATGTATGCTAGATTAGGGTTTATAAGTCTTGGATTCATTGCATGTACAATAGAGAAACCTAGATCCAAGCATTAGGGTTTGTATGAGCACATAGGATTGTTCTTATGCATAAAACCCATCAGTGGTATCAGAGCGAGGTTGGTTTCTGTTGCATGTGATGCAATTGTCGAATTCTTGCTGAAAAATGATTTTCTTGCCTCTGCCCGAACCAACTCGGCGAGTCAGTATCTGGTCTCGGCGAGTTGGCCCTACTCGGCGAGTTCAGATTGTTACTCGGCGAGTTTGGGACTCAGACAGAGGATATCTCGGGATTTCTTGCTGTTTTGGTGAAGGATAATTGCCTTATATGTTTTTAACTGATAAAATTCGAATTTTATTGTTATTGAAAGATTATCCTTGCCAAAACACAAGATAATTACCAATTGATTAGATAATAAATTCCTTATATGATTAAGATTGATTTTTTGAATTAATTGGGTAACTTATCTTGCAAGATATTGAATTAGGTCATATATAGATAATCACTAAATTAACTGTTTGATTTATATTATTTGTTATTTGATCCCTTGTGTTTTGAAAAGTTCAAAACTTGCCCTCAAGTTTTGAAATTTAATTTTTTGATTGAAAAGTTTAATTTTGAAAAAATTTTAAATTTCAACCCTTAGAATTTTACAAGTTTAAAATTCAATCTTATAATTTATCTATTACAAGATTAATATATATATATATATATATATATATATATATATATATATATATATATATGTATGTATGTATAAGAATAGGCTAGTCTTATCGCTAGTAGGTCTCATTCACGAAGCCAGTCGATAAGGTGGGTATAAGGTTGCTGCCTATAAAATGGCGCTTAATGGGTGTACACTCACACCTACCGCTTGCTTGACTGGTGGAGGGTCGTTAGCCGAACAGATAGGACAGGGCACTTAATTCCTCATTATAAGTATAATGGAAATATTAAAGTAACTACATTGTTTTATAAAAATTCCCAATCTTAGTTACTTTAGGGTAAAATGTGAAAATGATGCTATTCCATGGAATTACACTTTGTACCCCTGTCAAACGTTAGTGGAGCGTGCGTGGCTAACCGACACACTAATTTGGGATTGACATTGGTGACAAAGGGTGGCTCGATGTTTATCATAGATCAATGGAGCGTGCGTGGCTAACCGACACATTGATTAGGTGATAGAGACATTGGATGCACCATGTTGATTCGCATGGTTATTCACAACTTGTTTGCGATCCTCGGCATCCCAGTCGCAAATTTGAAGTGCATATCGAGATTTAAACATGCCATTGAAATGTTCAATGAATCTCAAAAGAAATCTAGGAATTTTCAAATACATTTAAAACTTAATCTCTTTTCGTTTTTCGTGGTGAAAATTAGTGAATCGTCATTCACTTACCTTCAAATTATTTGCTTTTAGATTACAGCATCCCTTTTCTAAGTTTTAAATAATGTTGTTGGATCCTAGCCCTAATTTCTCATTTGGGTGTTTAATTAGGGATTCATTTCTAATCAAACTTTTTCCTTTCTATTTCAGATGTCTAACGCAAACGCAAACAACAACACTTCTGGGTCATTCTCGTTGATGAACCTGTGTCAAAAGGTGACATTTGATGGGTCGAACTTCAACGAGTGGATGAGATACATTCGTATGATAACTCACTACGAGGACAAAGAATATGTCCTCGATGAGAAACTAGAAAAGATCAACACAGAAGAAGCTACTCCTGAAGAGATGGCCGCCTTTGAGGCCCACGAGCGTGATGCGACGAAAGTTCATTGCATCATGTTGGCCACCATGAACCTCGAACTCCAAAAGTCCTATGAGGACATGTATCCATATGAGATGCATCAAGATTTGCTAGACAGGTACCACCAGAGCGCGAAGCAAGAGCGCTATGAGATCATTACCAACATGATCACCGCTAGGATGGGGAGTGAAGAATCCCTAACTGCTCATTTACAAAGAATGCAAAGGTATGTTGATCGTCTTCTCAAACTTAATGTTAAGTTTGATGAGGATTTGGGTATCGACATCATCCTCCACTCCTTGCCTTCCTGCTACAACCAGTTCAGAATGACCTACCACATGAACAAGGAAGAGGTCACCCTGAGTAAACTTCAAGGGCTCCTGAGGACAGCTGAGAGCAACCTCAAGGACAAATCTATTGCATCATCCTCTACTGTAGCTGCTCCTGTGTTGGCAATTGGCCAAGGAAAGGGAAAGAAGAGGAAGGCTCCTTCTAAGAGCCACCATAAGGGTAAGACCCAAGATGGTTCCTCTTCTAGTGGGACCAAAGTAGGTTCTGTTAAACCCTCTTCTGACCCCAAGGAAGCAGAGTGCTTCTATTGCCACCAGAAGGGCCACTGGAAACGAAGCTGCCCAAAATATCTGCAGGATATTAAGGATGGGAAGATAAAGCCCACCTTTGCAGGCATGTATTTAATTAAATCTAATAACTCATCACTTGCTACTTCATGGGTCCTTGATACTGGATGTGGTTACCACATTTGTTCTGATTTGCAGGGGCTAAGAAAAAGTAGGGAAGTGGAGCATGGAAGGATAAACTTGATCATGGGAAACAAGAAGTCTTCACCAGTCACCAAGATTGGAGTTTATTCCTTAGTGTTGAGTAGTGGGTTAGGGCTAGATTTAAATAATTGTTGCTATTCGCCAGATATGGCAAGGAACATCATTTCTTTTCATGGATTGTTTAGACAAGGTTTCAGATATTCATTTGATAATAGTAATGGTTCTATTAATGCTTATTTGAATGGTGTTTTTTATTTCAATGCATTACCTTGTAATGGGATTTATGAATCTGTGTTAATTATAGATAATTTAGGAAATGATGTTTTGAATATTGATTCATCCACAAGTTTGGACAAAGCATGCTTGTGGCATTGTCGCCTTGGCCATGTTAACAAGAAACGCATAGCCCAACTCCAAAAGGATGGAGTCTTGGAGTCATTCGACCTTAGGGACGATGACGTGTGTGAATCTTGTTTACTTGGGAAGATGACCAAGTCACCCTTTACTGGCACATGTGAAAGGGGTGAGGGTGTATTGGATCTCATACTTACTGATGTATGTGGACCCTTTAGATCCACCACAAGGGACGCTTGTCGCTTCTACGTGACTTTTACAGATGATTATAGCAGATATGGATATATCTACTTAATCAAGAAGAAGTCAGCAACCTTTGAAAAGTTCAAAGAGTTCAAGAATGAAGTAGAGAATCAGTTGGGCAGGAAAATCAAGATGCTTCGATCTGATTGAGGAGGAGAGTACCTAAGTCTTGAGTTTCACGACTATCTAAAAGAATGCGGAATAGTTTCGCAATTGACGCCTCCTAGAACGCCACAATTGAATGGTGTGGCTGAGAGACGTAATCGAACCTTGTTGGACATGGTTCGTTCTATGATGAGTAGTGCTTCGTTATCAATCTCATTCTGGGGTATGCCTTAGAGTCTGCCGCCCATATCCTTAACTTAGTTCCCACCAAGAAGGTTGCTAAGACACCTCACGAGATGTGGACAGGGAAAGCTCCCTCGTTAGCACATATCAAGGTTTGGGGTTGTGAAGCTTTCGTAAGACGAGAGACTCACGACAAGCTAGAACCTCGTAGTGAGAAGTGTTATTTCATCGGCTATCCACAGAAGTCTTTTGGCTATCTTTTCTATAGACCAAGTGATAATGTTGTCTTTGTTGCTAGAAGAGGAGTTTTCAGAGAGAGAGAACTCATAAATCAAGGAGACAGTGGGAGTCAGATTGAACTTGAAGAGCTTCAAGAGTCAGGAGATGAAGGAACCTCTGACACTGGCGTTCAACCTGAGGAGGAAACTCCTGTTGAACCAATTGACCAGTCCTTACCTCTTAGACGTTCGAGTAGAGTTATTGTTCCACCCCAGTTTTATGGTTTCCATATTACTACTGACGGGGATACATTTATTAGTGATAGTACACAAATAAATCTGGACGAACCTAATAGCTACAAGGAAGCCATGGCAGGCCCAGAGTCTGCTAAATGGAAAGAGGCAATGGACAGCGAGATTCAGTCCATGTATGACAACCAAGTTTGGAATTTGGTTGATAATGTACCAGGTCGTAAGACAGTCGGGTGCAAGTGGATCTTCAAGAAGAAGACAGACATGGATGGTAAAGTACACACTTATAAAGCGCAATTGGTCGCGAAGGGCTTTACTCAAACTCCTGGAGTTGACTATGATGAGACCTTCTCGCCAGTTGCCAAGATAAAGTCTATTAGGGTAATGCTCACAATAGCTGCGTTTCATGACTATGAAATATGGCAGATGGACGTTAAAACTGCTTTCCTTAATGGGAAGTTGGCTAAGGATGTTTACATGAATCAACCAGAGGGTTTTGTCGATGCGAAGCATCCAAATAGAGTGTGCAAGCTTGAGAAATCCATTTATGGATTAAAGCAAGCATCTCGCAGATGGAATCTTTGTTTTAACGAGAAGATCAAAGAGTTTGGTTTTCTACGAAACGAAGATGAGTCATGTGTGTATGTCAAGGCCAGTGGGAGTATAGTGAGCTTCCTCGTATTGTATGTCGATGACATACTGCTCATAGGAAACGACATCCCAACCTTGCAGGAGGTCAAGTCCTAGCTTGGGAAGTGTTTCACTATGAAGGACCTCGGAGAAGCTGCATATATACTGGAAATAAGGATAATGAGAAACAGAAGTAAGAGACTGATAGGACTCAGTCAGGATACATACTTGAAAAAGGTACTAAAACGTTTTAGTATGGAAAATTCCAAGAAAGGGGAGTTGCCAATTCAATGCAATACCAAACTGAGTAAGACTCAGAGCCCGAGTACGGAGGCAGAGATAGCTGATATGAGCCGAGTACCTTACGCTTCCCCAGTTGGCTCGATTATGTACGCTATGACCTGTACTCGCCCTGATGTGGCCTTAGCTTTGAGCATGGTCAGCAGATATCAAGGGAACCCTGGTAGAGCGCATTGGGATGCTGTCAAGAATATTCTTAAGTACCTACGAAGGACCAAGGAATGGTTTCTAGTCCTCGGTGGGAGTGATGACTTAAGGGTGCGAGGGTACAGTGACGCTAGTTTTCAGACGGATCGGGATAATTACCGATCGCAGTCAGGCTGGGTCTTTACCCTGAACGGAGGAGCAGTGACTTGGAAAAGTTCCAAGCAAGAGACCATAGCTGATTCAACGTGCGAATCAGAGTACATTGCGGCAAGCGAGGCGTCAAAGGAGGCTATATGGTTGAAGAACTTCATTGGAGACCTTGGAGTTGTGCCATCCATAAAGGAGCCCATGGAAATTTTCTGTGATAATGAAGGAGCGGTTGCCTTAACCAAGGAACCAAGGGATCATGGCAGATCTCGACATATCGACATAAAATACCATTTTATTAGACATCGGGTAGAAGAGGGACTCCTCGTTGTGAAGAGGGTATCGTCAGAAGATAACCCAGCAGATCCCCTTACGAAGGGACTGAGTAGGGTCAAACATTTGAAGCACGCTAGGAGCGTTGGGCTAAAGGACGATATTAGTTTAGATTAGATAGGTAGGAAACTTGTAATAGATAATTTTGTATTCAACATTTGATGATTAAATAAAGGTGTGTTATTTATAAGAAAGTTACTATCTTGTGTTGATTATTTATCTATTGTTTCAATTTTGCATGTTTTGACTTCCTGAATAATAAGATTATTCGAACGGTCCACAATCGCTCATATGTTGGAAGTAGATATGAAAGAAGATTGTCATAAATTGTTTGTAGATTGTCTAAAAGGTTTTAGACATAGCAAAGGTTTGCTACAAAGTTTATGAGTGCTTATGAAATATGTTTTGAGCATTGGAATAAACCCGCACTTGCTAGTATCACTTCATGAAAGTTATCACAAGTGATCGTAAGATGATAATATCATATAATCTTTAAACCTAGAGATATGGTTATTGTTTGCTAGTTGATTATACATTGATAATGCGAAACCGCATCAGTAACTTGGTGTTATAAAACGCATTATTGTGTGTAACTTAGCTAGTAAATGATAAAAGCATAAAAGTCGAAGTTTTTCTGTTCCTTTCATTCTAAGAGAATAAAAGCAATATCTTGGCCACTCGATGATTTGGTTTGACTTATGTGTCGGGCCTGGTCAGGATGAGGTTGATGTGTTCAACTGAGTTCTATGTTGAACAAATCAAAGATCGGGGAACAAATGCTGAACAATAAGTATTGTAAGCATGATATCTAGAACAGAGGATTATACGATCCCTTATCTGAAGGACAGGATTTTGATCAGAGTTGACAGAAGAGTATAAGAGCTACGATTGCTAACTGGATTCTGAAGTCATATGTGAGATATAGTTACTAGACTTATCCAAGTGGGAGACTGTTGGATTAGTGTCTAAGCCCGTAACTATATTTGGTATGTACTTGACCCGGTTATGCATGGTCCTTTTGGGTTGCCTTCACCAAAGCAACTTGACAAGGTAATTTAAGGAAAGAGAGAGGATATTATGGTTTATTAATATATTATAAGAATAATATATTAAAAGAGAAATCATATTTATTTAATTAGTATTAGTCATAAATTAATTAGGAATTAATTTGGTGACTAAAAGAGATTAATTAAATAAAGGGACTTAAACTGTCAAGTGTGTGATAGTTGAGTTTTGGGCTGGGAAACCTAATGGACTAAGGGGGAACGAAATTATGATGAAGGATCATCATATTTTCGTCCAAGGGCCCTATTCCAGAAGGTTCCTTGGGCTGCTTGGTCATTAAGCTGTCCATTAGGGTTTAGACTGAAACCCTAGCAGCCTATAGTATAAATAGAGACCCTTGCATGCAATTTTCGGCCACTTGTTCCCAAGAGAAAACCCTAGGCCGAAAATTAGCATCCTCCTCTCTCTCTCAAAGTAGCCTTCTTTCTTGTGTGGTGTTTGTGATCCATTAGAGGAGTTACAATTGTGACTCTAGGCTCAAGAGAAGAAGATTTAAGCTACTATTTGAAGAGGTAAACATCTAGATCTGATGTAATTGGCTAATTTCGAAATTATGTATGCTAGATTAGGGTTTATAAGTCTTGGATTCATTGCATGTACAATAGAGAAACCTAGATCCAAGCATTAGGGTTTGTATGAGCACATATGATTGTTCTTATGCATAAAACCCATCAGATAATTGGTACATGGATCCACCTGAAGGTGTGAAAGAGGTGAAAACTCCTCAAATCGAAGCTCAACTAGCCGAGCTAAAATATGTGGTAATGATGGTTGCTAAAGACAAATGTGTGCAATCCACACCCCGTCCTTGTGGTATTTGCACTCAAGTGGGACACCCAACTGATATGGTCCTCAATTGCAATAAGAAGAATATGAAGAATTAAATACAATGGGAGGATATTCTGGCAATAATCAAAGAGCTTATGATCAACCCCAAGGTAATCAAGGGTGGAACCATAATCAAGGCATGGTTTATCAACCAAGTCAAACACCTAAATACAAAAAAGACCACCTTTTCCACCGCAAAACTTTCATCCAAGGCGGCCACAACGTCCATCTCAACAAGCAGGGTTATCAAGTATGTCCTTAGAGGACAGAGTGAAGAGTTTAGACACTAGCACCCAAACCTTTCAACAAGAGACAAAATCAAGCATCAAGAACCTAGAGAAACAAATTTTACAACTTTCCACTTCGTTTAGTAGGTTGGAATCTCAAGGTAAGTAACCTGCCCAAACCGAGACAAACCCAAAGCATAACATATGTGTTATCACATTGAGAGGTGGAAAGAGTTATGATGGCCCATCAATACCGGTTGATCAAGGAAAAGAAGAAGGGGAGATAGTGGTGAAGAAGTCGGGTAATGAGGAGGAAAATAAAGAAAAATCTAACAAAAAGAAGCATTCCACCACCGAAGTCAAATATACTCCAGTCGCTCCATTTCCCGAAAGATTGATGAACAAAAAGAAAGAACGAGAGGAGAGTGAGATCATGAAAATGTTCCAGAAAGTTCAAGTCAATACCCCTTCCTTGATGATATCAAACTGGTACCTAGATATGCTAAGTTCTTAAAAGAACTTTGCATATCTAAAAAGAAACTCAAAGGTAATGAAACTGTAAAAAAGTTGGTGAGAACATTTCAACGGTTTTGCAAAAGAGGATGCCCCCGAAGTGTAAGAATCCCGACGTTTTTACCGTGCCTTGCAAATTGGGGAATCTTCATGTACCAAGAGCTATGCTTGACTTGGGTGCATCTATAAATGTCCTACCATACTCTGTTTACAAATCAATTGGTGTAGGAACATTGAGCAAAACCAGTGTAATCATTCAACTTGTTGACCGGTCGATAGTACACCCAAAAGGTGTACTAGAGTACGTGTTAGTTCAAGTCAATGAACTTGTTTTCCTGGCTGATTTATATGTTCTAGATATGGGAGATGATGACTCTCCAAATTCAATTTCCATACTTTTGGGTAGACCTTTTCTTAAAACAACAAAAACCAATTTTGATGTCTACAATCGAACTTTATCAATGAAATTTGATGGGGAGGTCATTAACTTTAATAGTTTTGAAGAGAAGAGGTACCCAAGTGATGTTCACTCTTTGAATTTTGTGGGTATTGTTCAACCTTTGACTGAAGAATGCTTTGAGTTGACCAACCATGATTTTTGAGAGTTAGTTTTGAATAGGAAATTTGATAAAAATCCAGTCAAGGAGGTTGCAGAAAAATTCAAGCTACATGATGAGTTGCTGGGAATTGTGGAGTTTATTATTGACAAGAAGAACATCGTGTTTAATGAAATGGGTATTCTCCGGAAGGTAAAGTTTCAAGAGTTGGAGGAATTCCAAAATAAAGCCTTCGAGAACTCATACATCTGTAAGAACAAGACCAAATCATTTCACGAAAAGTACCTTTCTCGTAAGAGCTTTGATATAGGTCAAAAGGTATTACTCTATGAATCTCATCTTAAATATTTTTTTAGTAAGTTACGGTCTCGGTGGATGGGACCGTTCATTGTTACTAATGTATTTGATCATGGTGCAGTCAAGATTAAAAGTAACAAAATGGGAAAAGTGTTCAAAGTTAATACATACACATATCTTCTGTCGAGTTTTATTAGGGTTTTACGTTCAATTAGATCCGTTTTTATCGTCTTCATCGTTTTCATCGATTATAGACGCTAGATATGGGTTCTTGTTTAGCCCTAAACTCGATCATTAGTTTACACATTGGTTCTATTCAGGTTTTTGTGACTCAACATCATGCAGCACGAAGATCCCCATACTCTTTCTCTCAATCTTTCCAACAGTATCAGTTCTACTACCAGGATCCCTATTCTCTTGCCACAGGATTATGAAGTCTGGGCACTGCATTTTGAAGACTATGTTCTTGGTGTTGAAGAACATGGAACCCTAATATGGGAAGCCATGACACAACAAACATCCGCTCATAAGGCTACCAGGAAAATCATCAAGACTCAAGATGAATATAACACTCTTCTTCTCAACACTAAAGAAGTTGCTCAAGATGAAAAAGACAAGCTGCTAAGTAACATCAAGGCGATGAGGATTATAATGTTTGCTCTTCCTCCAGACACTTTTCGTCTGGTGAGTGCTTGTGACAAAGTGAAGGAAATATGGGATAGATTAAAAGAACTTTACTCAAGTGACGTAGATCTGGAACATTCAGTGCAAACGCTGTTGCTATCGGAGTTTGGTGCTTTTCTTCAAAAGCTGGAAGAAAAACTATATCAAACACTCAATCATTTTAATCATCTTTTAAGTAGGATGTTAAAACACAATCTCAGAAGTGAAAAGATAGAGCAAAAAGTTACGTTCATGAATGGGTTAAGGTCTGAATGGAATGCGGTTGTATCTACAGTAAAAGCTCATGAACAATTCAAGAGCTACTCTCTGGCAAAGCTTGTGGGAATTCTGAGATCCCACGAAGATGAAGTGACGAAGGATGTGAAGCTTGTGTCTAGCATGGGATCGGTGGCCCTAGTTGCGAAGGGAAAAAAGGTAGATGAAGAAGGTTCCGAATCCGACCTTTCGGATTTTGATCTTACGAAAGAAGAATATGCTCTAATGGTTTCGAATTCCAAAATGTTTTCTAAAAAAAATTTTGGACGCTTCAAGAACAAGATTAGGCAAGGAAACTACAATTCCGACAAGCCTAGAGATGAAAGCTTCAAAAGCTCCCAAAAGGATGAGGAAAAGCAAGAGAAAAAGTTGTTCGGAGATTCTGGCTATGATTGCAATTACTGCCATGGCAAGAATCATTTTGCTAAGGAGTGTATGTTACGAAGGATGAATGAGAAGAAGGAGGTTGAGAAAGATGAAGCCTACTATCATCAGAAGATAAAGGATTTGAGGAAAAAGAGTGATGGAAATGCGAAGCCTGCTTTGATCGTGCAGGAAGGTAGTGATGAAGATGAGGAAGTTCGAAAGATGAGGAAGTTCGGAAGCCTACACGTGGTGAATGTTTTGTTGCAAAGTCTGATGTGTAGAAGTACGAAGGAAGATGTCTGATGGTTCAAAGTGGGGTCTCGGAACAGAGGGGATACGCGACTGATGGCAGCCTACCCTCTGAAAATTGCTTTGCTGCGAGACCTATTTCTGAACAGGTGAGTGCATGTGAGAAGGTCATCAACAAGGTACACTCTATACTCCAATCTCTTAATATTCATGTTACACGTTACGAAACTGAATTAGACGATCTTAATTTTACTTTCACTAATTTTACCGATAGTTTAAAAAGAACTCGTCTAAGTAATTCTAACCTAAGTGATCAAATCAACAGGGTAACGAATAAAAGTGAAGAGAGGAGGATGTGGATAGAGAAGTTGGAATTAGAGCTTAATAGGTCCAAGGATGACGTCATTTATCTTAAGAGAGACAATTTAGCACTTTTAAAACAATGGAACATTTTCTGTTTAATTGCGAAGCGTTTATATTTTAACATTACTCAACTGCATCTTGATTGTGAAATAGGTAAAAATATACACAAAATGATTTTACCCTTTCTTGAATTGAAAGAGGATGAAATCGATGCAGAGTGCTATAAGTGTGAATCTATTGTGTCCTCTAATGATGTTTCCGAGTCGTACAAAACTGAACTTGACAAAATTGAAGCTTATATTCAATCCAAAGAACACAAGAATATGTTAAAACAAATGTTGAATGATAAGGATAAAGACGAAATTAAATCTGAAACCGTACAAAAATTTGACTCGTTGTGCACGAAATTGAGTTTAGAAAATACTTTCGATACTGAAAACGTTTCTGAATTTGATGAAAGCAACATGAGTGAAATTTCTGTAGAGAATGAGATAGATTGTTCAACGTTTGTGCAAAATGAAACTGAACCAAAGAAAAAGTTGATTTCTGAAAATTCAATTGAATATGTTCGTGTTGTTGAAAATAAAGGTTCGGATGTTTTAAAAGCAAAAGCCACAGTTTTTCCGAAAGTAAAAACTGTTCGAATCAAGTTTTCGTAGAAACCGGACTGGACAAAAATGACACTTCAGAGCTAACGTCCATTGTCAATAATGATAATGCTGATGGATGTGATGAATTTTTCTGGTCTGGATCAATAGACAATTCGGACAAAACAAAAGGTCTTTCCGAAATGACCTCATAGAAAACGAAAGGAAAATACGTTTCAGAACTACTGAATCGTGTTGACTTTCGTTACGATCAGGCAGGACCAAGTGGTAGTAAGAATGTCCCCAGTGAAACATCGTCCGAACAGGCTTACACACCGGGCAGAAAAGAGAAACCTAGAACTAACATTTATAAGTCAGCTGAGGGACTCATAGCTAAGAAACAACAACTGAATGCTAGATATAGGAAGAACTTACAAGAAAGAAAACGTTTCTGGAAAAACAAGAATTCCAATCAAAATTTTGTTAAGATAGAAAGATATTCAGTTCAAAATATGAACTCTTCTCCTATTCAGAAATCGAAAGCTAAATCTTTTACGAAACCATAAATTTCTAAATCACAAGTTTCAAAACCACAAGTCTCAAAACCTCTAGTTTCAAAATCTGTTGAAAAATCAAAATTTAGTTGTCCTTCGAAAACAAATGTTTCAAACTCGGTTAAAACATCAAAAGATGTTAAGGGAAAAAATAAAGTTGTTTCGGAACCATAATTTTTTCTCGAGAAATATGAAGCTAACTTGAAAACAGAGGCAGAGGAATTTGTGAAAAAGGTGGCTGAGCAACACAAAGATTCCAAACAAAGAAAAAATCCTGTTGTTAAAATTAATCATTGTGAAAATAAAATGAATGTTTTCAAAATCTTTAAAGGAGAGAATAGTGTTTTGCTAAAAAGAACTTTTTGGGTTAATAAGAATACTATTTTTCCTGTTCTTAAGAAATCCTCACAAGGATCCAAGAAAGTTTGGGTTCCTAAATCTCTCTGAATTATGTAGGTAATGCGTGACAAACGATACGACTTTGAATGGTATATCGACAGTGGTTGTTCACGTCAAATGACAGGAAGGAGAGAAGAACTGAGTGAATTTCGATCGTTGAAGGATGGTGGTAGAGTAAAGTATGAAAACAATGCCACAAGTGAAATCAAAGGCTACAGGATGATTACAAATGGCGAATTCTCCATTCGGAAGGTAACTTATATGGAAGGCCTGCAAAATTATCTAATAAGCGTTTCTCAATTGATTGTAGGTACTAGACTGAAGGTGTCATTCAATGATGAGGGATCAGAGATTATTGAGAAGATATAAAAGTAGTGCTTCTGAAATCCCAAAGAAATGGCGAAATGTATCCTTTAAATATGAAACCAATCGAAGGCAAGCCAACCATCTACCTTCTTATGAAAGCATCTTCGGATGATAGTTGGCTATGGCACCGAAGGCTCTCGCATCTGAACTTCAAGGACATCAACAAACTTGTACTTGGCGATCTTGTGCGAGGACTCCCTCTTCTGAAGTTTGAAAAGGAACATCTATGTGCAGATTATGAACTAGGAAAGCAAAGTAGTAAAATTCATTTAACTAATATCAATACCAAAGGTATCGAGCCACTAGAACTGTTACACATTGATCTTTGTGGCCCATCTGCCATAGTGAGCATTGGTGGAAACAAGTATATTCTTGTTATATTTGATGATTTTTCACGATTTACTTAGGTTTACTTCCTTAGACAATAAATCATAGGCCACTTCAAAGCTAAAGGATTTCATCAAGCAAATCGAACTTCTATTGCGAAAGCCCGTTCGGAAGGTTCGCAACGATAACAGTTCTAAATTCAAAAACCAAGTGTTTGAGGAATTCTTAACTGAAAAAGGAGTTTCACACAATATCTCTGCTCCTTACACTCCTCAGCAGAACGGATTCGTGGAAAGACGAAACTGCTCTCTTTGCGAAGCTGCAAGGAATATGTTATCCTTTGCGAATCTACCATTATATTTCTGGGCTGATGCTATCGGAACTGCATGTTTCAATCAGAATCGCTCTCTAATAAATAAGAGATTCCTAGTCACTCCTTATGAGATTATAAATAAATGAAAACCTAACGTTAAGTTCTTTCATGTCTTTGGTTCCAAGTGTTTTATTTTCAATTCTAAAGATCAAAGGAACAAATTCGACGTGAAAGCAGACGGAGGAATCTTCTTAGGGTACTCTTTTACATCGAAGGCATATAGGGTTCTCAACAAAAAGTCGAAAAAGATAGAAGAAACCTATTATGTCATCTTTGATGATAACTATCTAAAGAAGTATCAGAAAGCTGATTGTCCATCTGAGGAGATCTTTCCCATTACAAATCCAATGACGATTCCTCTTTAAATCTTTACATGGAATTCATGAACTTGTTTGACAAGCCCGAAAAGGCAATTTCTTCCGAATCAAAAGCTACAGATAATAACGAAGATGAATTAAAGAAAATCATCGATGATGCTGCCAAAGATCTGGGAAAAGCGCCACCAACTCCGAAGGTTCCAGATGTTCACAAAGACATTCTGAAGGCTGCTGACATTCCATCACAACCACAACCTTCTAATGCTCCATTCCAGGGGGAGGGTTCAAATTCAATATTCCAGGAGTCCATACTAATATTCCAGTCCATAGGGAGAATCCAACTCCGACGGTAGAGTCCTTTGAACAATTCCAGGGGGAGGATCAGATTCCGAATGAGGATCCGATTCCGAATGATGATTCTGATGTACAATCGGAATTTAAGGAAGTAGTTCCTGAACTTAATCCAACGTATGATCTGAATTATCCACCTATGGAAAAGTGGACCATAGATCACCCTAAATCGCAAGTTATCGAAGCAGCAACTTCAGGAGTTCTCACAAGAGATCAACAAAAAGCAAATCAAACTGCATTATTTTCGAAAATAGAATTTTGCATGTTTAATTCGTTTATCTCCAAAGTTGAGCCTAAAACTGTAAAGATTGCTCTAGATTATTCAGATTGGGTGCAAGCTATGCAGGAAGAGCTTAATGAGTTTGAACGTAACAAAGTTTGGAGATTGATCCCAACTCCCAAGGATGCATCTGTGGTCGTATTAAAATGGGTATTTCGGAACAAGCTTGACAAAGAAGGCAATGTGATTCGGAACAAAGCATGGCTGGTTGTAAAAGGGTCTTTCCAAGAGGAAGGAATAGACTATGAAGAGACATTCACACCAGTTGCAAGGCTAGAATCTGTTCGTATTTTCCTCGCCTATGTTGCTCATAAAAATTTCGAAGTCTATCAAATGGATGTGAAATGTGCGTTTCTGAATGGTGAACTAGAGGAGACAGTATATGTAGAACAGCCACCAGTTTTTGTGAATGAGAAGTATCCAAACATTTGTTCTATTTAGGATAAGGCTGCATATGGTTTAAAACAAGCGCCTCGTGCGTGGTATGAAACCCTTACTCGTTTCTTAAAGCAATCCAAGTTAAACAATGCTCGGTCGACCCAACCTTCTTTCACAAGAAAGATAGTGACTATCTGATGATCGTCCAAATTTATGTTGATGATATCATTTTTGGATCTACTAATCCCAGATTAACAACTGAATTCCGAAAACTGATGGAAACTAAATTTGAGATGAGCTCAATGGGTTCTATTAACTTTTTCCTTGGTTTAAATATTAGACAGAGTTCGGAGGGAATTTTCATCAACCAGGAAGCCTACACAAATAACATTGCTAGCAAAATTCGGAATGGTAGGAGATTCAAATGTCAAGGTTCCAATAGCATTCAGAATGAAGCTTAAGACATCCTTGGACAAGCTAGCAGTGGATATGACTCTCTATCGACAAATAATTGGATCTTTAATGTATCTAAGATCTAGTCGTCCAAATATAATGTTTTTCGTTTGCTATTGTGCCAGGTTTCAAGCGAATTTGTGTGAACCACATATGACTGATGTGAAGAATATTCTCAGATACTTAAAAAGAACCACGTCTCTCGGAATTTGGTACCCTTCTAATTCAGGATTCTTTGTACAAGCATTTTTGGATGCTGATCTTGGTGGATGTGGTCTCAGTCGTAAAAGCACTTATGGGGGATGTTAGTTTCTAGATGGCAAACTTATTATTTGGCAATCAAAGAACCAGACCTGTGTATCCCTATCTACTGCAGAAGCTGAATACATCGCAGTTGCATCATGTACTTTGCAATTTATTTGGATTCAAAGTCAGCTTAGAGACTATGGGATAAATATGAATAGAGTTCCATTATAATGCGATTCTGAAAGCACAATTCGGATATGTCATAACCCGGTGCAACACTCCAAGACGAACCATATAGCACTGGGGTATCATTTTATAAAGGATCACGTAGAGGATGGAAATGTCGAAGTACACTTTATCAAATCCTCCGATCAACTTGCTGATATCTTCACAAAGGCCTTACCATAAAAGAACTTTAATTGTATTTTACAAGGTCGTGGAATGATAGAAGCAGACTCTGTTCCCAAACCAGCCTCGCAATCGGAAAGCATTGATTAGATTCCGAATGGATCCGAGCCTTCGGAACATCTCATAATTCACTGTGCATATTCCGAATGGCTCCGAGCCCTCAGAACGCTTCGGAATCTACTGTTCATCTGGTGATTCGGAATTTCTTGTATCCTTTGTATATGAAGCTTCGTTCATTTTTGTTTTTTTTGTTTTTATTTTTTTAGAAAATTGAAAATACCAAAAATATTACACCGTTGAGAAGCTTTCAGGCAATTATTACTCGTAATCTCAATTCAGAATGATGGGGCATGTGTATAATTCTAAATATATGCACTAGTTAAGTGTCCCTAGAAGCATGCTGTTGCATGTTGACCCAAGCCTCTGAGACTCTATGTGAAGCCTTAATGAAGCTCTCACTCTAATTTTCTGATATTCACATAAGTCATTGAGCTACCTTACTCTTCTTACATTGGGTTAAGAGTTGACTGCTTAGTCATTGATTTTTAGAAGAGGTACACCTTCTACGGAACCACCTTACCATTTGTCCATCACATTCGCTTTCACAATCGTAACCCTTTAGACTCTTAGCAATTACCACTGAGGTTTATGCTTACACAACATACGTCTTAAAATTGCTATCACCACGATTTGAGTGAAACCCAAAATCCGAAACCAGCTTTTGAATTGACGGTGACCAATTAATATGTTCTAGATTCTTCACCATGGAATTGACAATTAACAACCCTTGTGGTTTGTACCTTGGAATATCCTTATTTTTATTTTTAGTGATCTTAATGAAATTCTCTTGACCCAAGACATTTCTTCCCAATAGTTCCAGTTTTTATTTTTCTTGAGATTTCTACTATGTCTAGTCACTTTAAATGAAACCCATACCATACTTGTTATTATGAAAACACTGGTCAGACAAGTAGTTCTTCCACACTTTCAGACTTATGTTAAGTTTCAGAATTTGGTTGAAGCTATAGCTACCCAGGAAGCCTACTCAAAAGATGCTTTTCACTATTTCTTAACAAATAGATGATCGTAATTCAACGGGATGCCACACAAGCACTTCCGAATCTCTCTTGATTCCGAAGGAAGAGATCGTTATTCGGGATCCATTTGCTTTTTATGTCTACCTTGACATCACAGATTCCCACAAATATATTTTGATTTATTTCTTTTTCTTTGGCACACTCTTGCACGGAAATCATCATGATTTTTCAAAAGTCTTGTTTCAAAATTCTGAATGGTTACTTTCTATTACGAACACAGGTTATGGTGATTGATGATTAATTCTGAAAGGACGTAATTGAAAAGGCGGTTCATTGGGAGATAAGATTTCAAAAAGGCGCTTTAATTTAAAAAAACCCTGACATCACGTATGTCAGTTACGTCTCCTGACCTCATCCAGCTGTCACGATTTTTCAGGTACACTTACCGGGATATGGAAACGTCCACAGAGACTTTCTCTCTCCACTCATGCCGTATAAAGAAGTAATCGACACTTGATTTCTCTCACAGCTATCAAAGTCTTCAACTTTCTAGGAGAAAAACGCTTTTCTCTCTGCACTGTTCATCATCTTCTCCAACTGCTTTAATGGCTGCTTCATCTGAAACCACCTCTCATGCCAGTTAAATTGCTTCCACTGTCATGCTGAACATAAAACTAAACCAAAATCTGACCTTGGATTTGGATTCATCTCAATAAACAGATGCACACAAGCCGATGATTGAATGTCTGCGATACTCTCCTCTGGATCAAGCTCTAACAATGGCTGAATCTTTGCCATTGATTTATCTCTCCAAAGCATACTCCTCTGCCAACCACAACCAGAACGATGGGGTGATGACCTTCGAAATCGATTCCAACAAAACCTCCATCTCTAAGAATCGATTCTGTAGGATGCTAGGGTTTTCTTCAATAGAGGGTCTTGTCGATCCTGAATCGATTCCCTCCTCTGCACTTATAGAGATGTTTTACCAAATGGGGTATCTCGGGGATATCACTTTATTGTCCAAGTTCAGGAAGCCTAACCTTCCACCTATGTGGAATGGGCTTTTCACTTTTTTGTTCAAAAGCTTTTCTGAACGGGTTGTTGGGTCAGACAGTGCCAACAAGCTATTTTGCACAATCATCTATGGTCTCTACTCTAGGATTAACCTCGACTATGGTTCAATCCTCTGGGCTCAACTGGTTCAAAGCACACTCTCAACTACCAGACACTCAGAAATATCCTGTGCTCGTTTTTGGTCGATCATCATTAAACGTTCCCTTGTTCGCCTCCAGGTTTCGGTGACCGATGATTCTGTGATCGCTTCGATTCCGATCTTTCATACTTCAAACTTCATGGTATATGATCCTACCAAGTTCAACTTTGTTGGATCTATTCCGGAAGCCATGCTACTCAACGTTCCAACAGATAATGTTGTTATCAATGAATACCGAAGGAAGCCTGCCTCTGGTGTTCGCCCAATGTATGATGAAATGCGAATGACGATTTAGGAAGCCAACAAATCAAAGAGGGGTTCCAAACGAAAGGGAAAGGCTGGTCCTTCCGAAGTGGTCAAAACTCCGAAGAAGGTCAATAAAACAGGTCGCAAACCAAAGTCTCATTCTCCTGTCGCTCAAGAGGATTCGGACTCTCAGACCATTTCTGATTTTCGAAGGGATGAAACCGTTCACAATGAAACTGAAGATACTAGAGCTACTTCGCAACCACCAAACTCTACTCCCGTTACAAAGGTATCTTCTCCACCCACTACTTCTATGCAATTTTTGGATTCTTTCCAGATGCATACCCCATCTCAATCTCCTACTACTACTTCATCACCTATCACCTCTACTATTCCCATATCCATTTCACCATTACCACCAAGGACTTCTGTGGGCATTTCTCAACCATAGATTTCTGTTCCCCTTTCAACTCCATTTTTCACCGATTCCACAACTTCACCCACAACCACATTCTTTAGTGCACAAGAAGTGACTGTCAACGTATCTGATACGGGGGCAGGTGCTACTTTCGGTGTTACTGTGGGACCAAACACATCTCCAACCTCTCCATTAAGAGATGATGACCCTAATGTTATGTCTGGAGACGATCAGGAAGATTTTCAGAATTTTGTCTTCAGTCCTTTCACAGTTCGTCAAGCAAGTGAATATGACGAGGCCCCTATGACGAAAGGGCAGTTCAAAACACTTAATGCGAAATTGGATTCTCTTCTGGAGACTTCAAAATCTTCGTCAAATTCTGAGTACTTGCTTCATTCTCATAAAGCATTAATCGAGACATTAGCCAAGGAGCATGGCTGACATTTGGCTGCATCTACAAAAGCAGTTGAGAATTCTGAGAACACTGTTAAGGAAACGACCGAAAAAGTCGAAAAACTACTTGCTGATTTTATGAAGTTCATGGTTGATTTTCGAAGCTCAGCTGATCAGAACACTGCAGCAGCAAAGAAGGTGATTACAAGTCTTAGAACCACTCTCTAAACCGAGAAAGAAGCTCTTTCTAAGGTTCGTTCCGACATCAAGGTTGATAATGTTGAGATGAGTGCTTTTATTGTCTCCAAAATTGAGAAGCTACAGCAGGATCTTGCTGCTGAAAATGTGATTATGGATAAGTTGGCTCAGAAAACTGAAAAGGTCAAAGTTCTTTCTCTCAAACTCAACTATGCAAATAGACACTTGGATGATCTAGAGTCTGAGAAAGCAGTCATCAAAATCTGTATTTCTGATATAAATCAGTATTTGCTTCATCTGGTGGAAACTCGTGATTCCATTCTTACCGTTTCGGTTCGCCAACACTTAACTGAGAATCTGAAGCCAGTGTTTGCTATGTTAAACCGACTTGAAGGTGTTTCGGAAAGCAATTCCATTCCGAAACAAGGGGGAGAAGAAGTTAAGAAAATATAAGACCCTAAGCCTCAAGTTAAGAAGCCCGCTGATGATCAAGATGAGGATAAACCAAAAATAGATCTGAAGGTTAATGAAGATTCGGGATCAAAAGTTAAAAAAAAACTGTTGGATGATGATGATGAGGAGGAAGAAGTGTTATTTGAAGGTGAGAAGCTTGTTAGAAAAGAGAGGAATAAAGAGCTCGATGAACTTTTATGAGTCAGATTATAATTAGAAGCTAAAGAAAAAGAAGCTGAGATTGCGAAGGTGACACTTGCAACTCAAATATCGCTTTTCCCTCCTTGGTCCTTAGAATGAATTCAGAAGGAAGAAATAGATGATCCGATCGTTCTTTGGTTGGAGCCTTCCGTATCTTTTGAACTGAACAATACTGCCAACTCGCAACTAGACTTTCCACTCACTCCAAAAGCATTCCTATTCCGAGGCTTTGAGCATATTGAGAAAGCACCACCTTCGGACTACGATGTTAACAACATGCTTTTCTCATTCTATCTCAAGCACGGTCAGCTTCAGTACGAAACATGGAGTTTACATAAGCTTGTAGCTGTTAAAGTGTATGCTCCTTTTCCTGATGAACACTTCACCAACATCAAGTTTAAAGGCTACACGGGAGCAAGTCGTGTTGAAGTTGATTTCACACTTGCTGATCTTCCATTCATGAATCGAATGACTGGATTTCCCTGTTTCTGATTTTATCAAAAGATGAAGCAAAGTATGAGCCTATCGTCTCTCATGTTAAAAGAATGTTGATTTGCTATATTAATGAGGTTGCCAAACTAGATGTGGAAATCGATGCAGTATTAAAGAAAAGGCATGTCGTGGATCTTAAGGAAGATACGAAGGACTTTCAGAAGAGGAAGCTAGGTAAAATTAAGAAAGCTGATTGGAGTGTTGTGTATCAAAGGAGAAGTGGTGATAAAGTTCAGAAGAGTTTGTTCTTTTTGTTAGAAAAACATTTATACTCTTCTACTGCACTGACTCACATCATGGACTTAACAATGGTGTGCAAACTCAACAATGATGAAGATCTGAAATGTTTCAGTGACATGATCATATGGTATCTCGTGATCTAAAACACTCTTCTGAATTTGATGACCAAGCTGTTTAAAGTTCAGAAGGTTCAAAGATGAAGAATCTCCTTCGCATTTGACACAAAGGGGGAGATTGTTGGTTTATTTAATGTGTTGTGTCAAATTGTAATGTACTTAATTAGTCTTATATTAAACGTGTTGGGCCTGTCCATCCGTCTTTATGGTTGTTAGGGTTAGACTATTTATAGTGAATGCATGTATCGTTTTAGGGTTATCATTTGTATTGCCCTACTTAGCTTTTACAGAAAAGTTCATGTTGAACTCTTCTAAAGCTTTGATAATATTATGCATGCGGCACATCTTTGATCATCTGTTATTACTGTTTGATTCATTTAACTATTTAGAATCTATCGATCTTAGATTTATTGTTTCAACAATCAAGAAAGCAGGAACAACACAAGGGCTCATGCTCTCCCGAATATGCCATTTTGAAATTAAGCCCTCGACTTGTCGACGCAACTCCTCATGCTTCCTAAGACTCATCATGTAGTGTGGCCTATTAGGCAAGTGGGCTCCCGACTACAAATCAATATGGTGTTGGATGTCACGTCAAGGTGGCAAACCATCAGGTAATTCTTCAAGGAATACATCAGCGAATTCCTCGAGCAAAGGAACCATAGCCTCAGGAATTTCAACCTCCTTATCCATTTCCTTCTGTATCAACACAAATACATGACATGCTTCCTCCAGCTCATCTTCAATCTGTTTTAGAGTCAGCATAGTACCCGAAGACTTAGCAACTTGCTTTTTTGGTTTACTGGGAATCAAATTTATCTTCACACCTCCAAACAAAAAACTATAAGTACTGGATCGTCCGTTATGATCTATATTACCTTCATAATCTTAAGGTCTTCCCAACAACAAATGGCAAGCATCCATAGAAACCACATAACACCAACATCATCTTTATATGTGCTACCAATAGAGAAAGGAACAAGAGCTCGTTTAGATACAATTACATCACCACCTTTTTTGAGCCATTGTATATTGTAAGGATTGTAATGATTCTCTACGCTTAAAGCTAGCTTTTGAAATGCCTCTTCATATATCAGGTTGTCACAATTGCTAGATTCAATAATGAAAGTACAAACCTTACCCAAAATGGTACATGTTGACTGGAAGATGTTGTGTTTGAGCCAATCATCATCATCAACTTTTGGTGTAAAACACGAGTGCCTTACCACCAAATTCACCCCTACATCTCCAACTACAACTTCTTCTTCACATTGAGGCTCGTCGTCATATACCAGAACATCTTCATAATCTTCACAAACATTATCGTTTTGCCAATCGTCAGTCTCAGTAAACAAATGTCTTTTTCTGGCCTTCTTGCACTTGATTGCCGATGACCCGTCTCCCCACAATTAAAACACTTCAAGGCACTACTGCCAGCCCCCCTAGGAGTTGGTCCAACACTACTACATTTTGGTCTCTGTTTATTAGGCACAACACGAGGTACCATACTACCCATCTCGGAACTTCCTCCACCAATGGCAGTTGACGATGACCCGCCCACCCGAAGGTTCTATTTCTTAAAAGCCAATGCCTGTTGGCGTGCTTCGGAAATGGATACCAGGTCATACATATTGAAAGAGTTCATGATCTGAACCTTTAAACCCCCAATATATCAAGCAACAAGTTGTTCCTCTATCTCTTGGATATCGTTTCGAGCGATCAATTGGTAGAACTCGGTTGTATAATCGTCAACTGACTTGGCACCCTGCTTCGGATTCTGCAAGAATTGATACGTCAACCTTTAAAAGTTATGTGGCAGAAAGTTGGACCACAAGCATTTCTTCATCTTCCTCCAAGTCACAATCTTTGACTTCTCGAGTCTAGCTTGAGTCAGTTTTAATTGATCCCATGATGCAGATTCCCTTCTACGTAACTTGGTGGTGATCAACGACACTCTCTTGTTTTCAAGACCTTCTTTGAATTCAAACACCTCCGCAACTGTAGACAACCAATCGATGAACTCCTCCGGATTCAAACTGACATCAAGTTATGGGATATCAATTCTTATTCTGGCCTCCTAACGCCTCTTGTTGGTTCCACGATCATGCCTTGGCTGCCTCACCATATTATAGTGAGAATACGAATACTCACCATTACCGAACGGATTCCCAAACTCATCATATTGCACCTACGAAGGAGTGTGAGATCTCTGACCCCCTCGGTTCATCAATTCGACCATCCGATCAGTCAATTGATCAACCATTTGGTCCATCCTCTCCTTTATGTGTGCCATAAGTCATTTCTCTAGTTCTTGTCCACGAACATCGTGGAGTGGATGATAGGTGCATTTTATGCACCTATTTTGCATGTTTATTTCCGTTCTTTCATAGCATTTTTACATCATAATTCTTGCATTTAGTTAATGATTTGGGCAATTGCATATTTTATTAAGAATGCCTGGTACTTCACTATTTTTTATTTATTTTGTAGGCATCATGCAGCTTGGAGCTTCGAGCTTGGATTATTGGATCATGAAGATATGATGGACCGGTCATGCCATAGAAGAAAACATGAAGACATAACCCGAGTCATTACATATCATCATAGCAAAGGACTACGTTGAAACACGATTCATGTCACACCGACATGGGTCGTGTTTGTTCTTTTTCATTTTATTTTTGAGCAACATGACTCGGGGTGAAGCTAGACTGAAAAAAGGAGCCAACTTGGAAGACTTATTAGACTTTTAGCAAAAAGCACGGGCCATGCCAAAAACACATGGTCAAGACACATGGCAATGCTAAAAAAACATGGGCAAACGGCATGGTCATGCTAAAAACATATGTCCTTGAGATAGGCACGAGAGAAAATCGTGAGCAGTTAATAAGATAGGAAAGTCGCCATTTTTACAGGGGGACGGTTTTTGGGAGCAACTTCTGGCGATTTTGGGAGATTTTTGGGAATTCTTGAAGGCTAATAATCATTCCAAACACTTTTGATTTTCTTTTGTAAGAGTTAAGCATTTCAATTCCATCTTTATTCTTGTTTGATTTGTTCTTAGCCATGTGTGGATAAGAAACCCTAGTTTCTAGTTCTTGTTCAAAACATGTTGATTATTTGACTTAAAGCATTTGCTTTGATGTTTGGTTTGTGATTCTATTCTAGTGATTATGTTCTTGTTTAAACTAGAATCCTTGAATTTGATTTATGTTTGATTGACCACTTATTTGAATTGAATTCTTGTGTAGTTAATTAACTTTTAGGGCACCTAATTTTTCTCTAAAGTTAATGTTTGGTAAAAAACAATGGGTTTTCTTATTATAGAACATATATCACATGTTTTCACACTTCCGAGCGTATGAGAAGAAATGAACATTATTGGGAAGCTTGTACACAACTTAATGTGGTTTTTCAATACCATCTAAGAGCGTGTTTAGATTGAATTAATAAAGCTAGTTGTAGTCAAAGAGCATGTTTTGGTTAGATAATTTGGCAAGTGAGAGGTATTAAAGCATGTTAATATCTTTCAGTACCAACTTAGAATTACAATCATGAATTACGTCAAGTCATAATCAAGTTAAATTAAAACATTGAGAACTAGAACTAAACCGTTCCAACAAATTGTTTACAAATCTATTTCCTGTTCTGTCTCTTCTTAAAGTAGATTGTTATTTTTATTATTTAACTTTTGCAAACAAAACTCCCTTTGCGACCAAAGTACCTTGCACAAAGAGGTATAGACTTTTATCCTGTGTCTCTGTGGTTTGACCCTGCTTGCCTTGTACTACTTTTTAGTGAACTAAAGCAGTATATTGGGAGTCCCTTGTACCTCTATTATTTTTTGGGTTTGACACACCTAACAAATTGGCGCCATTATCGGGGACACAGTGTTACTAATTGGGTATGCCCAGGTCTTTTCGCACAGGTAACCTTTTTCTAGTTGTTATAGACATCGAGAAGACACTGAAGAGGATAAAGAAGCTAGCCATGGTTCGAAAGAAGCAACCAGATTTTGGTTTCTCTTCATCACCCACTCCTCCTGTCATCAACAATTTAGGAGGAAGTTCCCCTATCAAGTGATTCAGAGATAGAAAACCCTTCATCATCATCTCAACCATCCTCACCCATAAATACCACCCCAACTTCGTCACCCACTCATAATATCCCAGATCCTAAACTTAACATGGACGATAATCCACCTGAGCAAACCCTTTGCCAATTGGAGAGGAACGAGGTTACTCGACAATCTCTTTGCATCACATATCTAAAAAGAAACTCAAAGATAATGAAACTGTAAAAGTTGGTGAGAACATTTCGACGGTTTTTTCAAAAGAGGATGCCCTCGAAGTGCAAGAATCTTGATTTTTTACCGTGCCATTAAAATTAGGGAATCTTCATGTACCTCGAGCTATGCTTGACTTGGGTGCATCTATAAATGTCCTACCATACTCTGTTTACAAATCAAATGGTGTAGGAAAATTGAGAAAAACCGGTGTAATCATTCAACTTGCTGACCGGTCGATAGTACACCCAAAAGGTGTACTAGAGGACGTGTTAGTTCAAGTCAATGAACTTGTTTTCCCGGATGATTTATATGTTCTAGATATGGGAGATGATGACTCTCCAAATTCAAGTTCCATACTTTTGGGTAGACCTTTTCTTAAAACAACAAAAACCAATTTTGATGTCTACAATGGAACTTTATCAATGAAATTTGATGGGGAGATCATTAAATTCGATATTTTTGAAGAGAAGAGGTACCCAAGTGATGTTCACTCTTTGAATTTTGCGGATATTGTTCAACCTTTGACTGAAGAATGCTTTGAGTTGACTAACCATGATTTTTGAGAGTTAGTTTTGAATAAGAAATTTGATAAAAATTTAGTCAAGGAGATTGCAGAATAAATCAAGCTACATGATGAGCTGCTGGGAATTGTGGAGTTTATGAATGACAAGAAGAACATCGTGTTTAATGAAATGGGTATTCTCCGAAAGGTAAATTTTCAAGAGTTGGAGGAATTCCAAAATAAAGCCTTCGAGAACTCATACATCTGCAAGAACAAGACCAAATCATTTCACGAAAAGTACCTTTCCCATAAGAGCTTTGAGATAGGTCAAAAGGTATTACTCTATGACTCTCATCTTAAATATTTTTTCAGCAAGTTACGGTCCCAGTGGATGGGACCGTTCATTGTTACTAATGTATTTGATCATGGTGCAGTTAAGATTAAAAGTAACAAAATTGGAAAAGTGTTCAAAGTTAATGGTCACAGGTTAAAGGTCTTTTATAAAGGAAATGGAGGTTGATAGCTTAGAACGTCTGAACTACATCAAGTGAAATCTAAAGGGCAAAGTGGAGCCAAAGACTTCAAAACAAGGGCGGCTAACCGAGAGAAAACTCGGGAGTATTTCTTTCCATTCTTATTTTATTTACTTTATTTTGTTGTGTTGCAATGTTTTTGAGAGTCCATGCAAAACATTTTTCATATCTAAAAGAATGAGAGGGAGTCATGTTAAAAAAATGATTTTTTTGAGGATTAAAGAAAATCAAAAAAATGATTTTTTTGAGGATTACAGAAAAGAAACGCATGGGCATGTACAAATTGGCTTGGGCGAGACTAAAAAACGCATGCCCTGACTTTTTGATCATGCGTGACCGGCGAGGTTTTCCAAAGAAAAAAAATGAGCACAAGCATATGTTCAAAAGTGAAAACGCACAGGGCAAGTACTGAAAAACGCATGGCCTGGGTTCACCCCGTGCCTTTCGATTGCAAGTTTTTGAACAAAAAAAATGTGCACGGGCTACTCATAAAAACTCATGGTCCATCGAAAAACTCATGGTCCCGCACTCGAAATACACAGCCTAGGTCTAAACACTCGGGACCCCATCTTGAACCGTGCGTGGGTGTGTGTATTGACGCAAAAAAATCTCACAGTCTATTGCTAAAAACACATGCCAATGCTAAAAACGCATGGGCTTAGTGTAGGCCATGCTTAAAAACTCATGGGCAAAACCTCAAAAACACATGGCTATGCCCATGGTCTCTACCAAGAACATGTGTCGGATCGAGGTTTTTCATTCAGAAAAAAATTGCATGGTCTAGCTTGAAAAACACATGGTCTATGTCTAAAACACACGGCCTGTTCTAAGACCAAGCTTATTTTCCCTATATAAAAAAACACAATTTTTGTCTCTCTTATTCCAGAAACCTCGCGACCGTGCTCTCCCCTCCCTCAACATAAAATCTCTGATTTTTGTTCAATTTTTTTTTCGAGATTAAAGCTCCAAGGTATGTTGTTTTAAGTTCCTAACTTCATCTTCTTCTTCATCTAGTACGCATTCCCTCCATGAAAGTGTAAACAAAAAAAATCAAAATTTATCTAAACCCTAGTTTTTATGTCTTGAAAATATTGATTAAATCTTGTATATGGTTTCAATACTAAGCTTTGGGAAGGGATTGTAAAGAAGAAGGGAAGCTTTTACCTCCGTTTGTGCATTCCACCGTTGAAGAGCTCAACTTTTCTTGAGGTTGAAGATGAAGTGAAAAAGTCAAGCACGCATCACAAGTTAAAGAATTTGACTGGTACATTCCTTCCATATCTCAAGTTTGATGCATGAATCCTAAGATTGTTTGACTAGAATTGTTGAGAATTCGATCATATGCTATATATAGTTATACATTCATGTCTTAGTAGGTTGCCCTATCCTCTCCAAGCATCGAGGACGATGCTTAATCTTAAGCTTGGGGAGGGGCCATTGTATATTAGGTTCTAGTTTCCACATGCATTTCATCAAAAACATTTCAAAAAAAAAAATTACAAAAATATTATATTTTCAACTTATTCTTAGTTTGCATTCCCTCCAAAAATTAATAAAAAAATTCCAATAATTTTTTCCTTCTATTCTAATTTTTAAGTTTTTGCATCTCATTTTCTGCATTGTATTCAAAAAAAATTTCAAAAATCTCAAAAATATTTCCGTTTTCTGTTTCGTTTCTGATTCAATCCAAAGGAACCTAATCTTTTTGAATCAGTTGAATTGGTAAATGAGTCGTTCCTTGAGATTAGAACTTGTTCATTTTTCATTAAAAAAAATCTTAAAGCAATCTAATGACACATCAATACGTCTCCCGAAGCTACTCGTGCAAAACAGAAAATGATGAGATTGTCAACACTGAAGCATAATAACAGGTATAGGTTAGCCTTTGGAACGCACGACTGGTCTTATTGTTCGTAATGCACAATCATAACCAAATCTCAAATTCAAGAAAGAATATAAAATGAATATAAAATTTCAGTGACCCGAACCTTCGAGCGCTCTAAAAACTCATTTATACATATTCTCTTCAAGTATCCTGCTTGGGGACATAGTTTCTAACTATACTTACGGGTCTTTGCGTGTTTACATCAGTCCCCCAAAAAATGTCTTAGAAGTCTCTCATGGTAATAGACCGTGAGATGTCCCAACAATAGAAAGATTCAAGGACAAAAATATAAAGAATTAAGCCAAAAAGATATATTTAATACTAAAAAAGGTGGACAATTCCACAAATTTTGAGTCAAGAGTCAATAAGTGAACAATTCCACAAGTTTTGAGTCAAGAGTCAATAAGTGGACAATTCCACAGTATCGAGTCAATAAGTGGACAATTCCACAACAACTTGAGTTTCATAAATGAATACAACTACAAAAATTGCTTGGTTGTCAAAAGATCCCTTTAGACTTGAACTTGAACTTATGACATCGGGACTGACTGTTAACTACTTTGACTGATGTAAGTGGTTTGAAACGTGTAACCAATATGGGTAAATATTAGGGAATTTTTAGAAAAATATTGTTGTTGGTCAACAAATAGCTGGAGTCGTTCATTGTCATGTTTTGTAAAATAAAGATGTTTGAGCATAATTTTCATCACATATGTTTTCACGAGAGTAAGACCATAATCTGTTCCATTTGCTAACCCAATACCGGTAAAAGTGAACAAGTGTTGTAACTTTTGAATTTGTTGAGCTGTGTTAGGGAGTGGCTAAAAGTCTTGTTTTTAATGTTATATATCTTTGTGGGGTTAATGTCAAGTTATCTCAAGGCACGATAGGTACACCTTCGACTGTATGACACAATGAGGTTAATTGGATTAAATCTCGTTCATTTTGTTTTATTTATTACATTGATGTTTGAAAAAAAAATCTTTGAAGCTTTGTTAATCTTTTTGTACATATGTTATTTTCATTAGTTTTTATTTTATTGCATGCATTCACTCTTAATACCCTTTAGGTCCATTTCCTACCTTCCATTCTTTTCATCTTAGTTTCTTTTTAGTCACCTATCGTCCTCTCTAGGGCGATTCTTCATTTTGTTCTTTCTTGAGGACAAGAAAGGTCTAAGCTTGGGGAGGTTTGATAGGTACATTTTATGCACCTATTTTGCATGTTTATTTCCATTCTTTCATAACATTCTACTTCATAATTCTTGCATCTAGTTAATTATTTGGGCAATTGCATATTTTATTAAGAATGCCTGGTAATTCACTATTTTTGATTTATTTTGTAGGCATCATGGACCTTGGAGCATGGAACTTGGAGATTGGAGCTTGGAACTTGGAGCTTGAGCTTGGAACATTGGAGCATGAAGAGAAGATGGATCGGTCATGCCATAGAAGAAAACATGACACCATCATAGAAAAGGACTACGTTTGAAACACGGTTTGTGTCACGCCGATACAGGTCATTTTTGTTCTTTTCATCTTATTTTTGAGCAACATGACTCAAGGTGAAGCTAGACTGAAGAAGGATCCAAATTGGAAGTGTAACACCATAAATTTTCAACCAAAATTTTCATTTTCATATTCACTTAAAACCCAATATCACATTCCTCAAAAACCACAAATGTATAAGTTGTCAAAACACAAGTCAACAAATGTTGATAATATCCCAGAATCCTCAAAAACATAAAATCCAACTGGTGTGTACAATCAAGCCGACGCCTTCCAGCAATCCTGAGAAGTACCTGAAACATATATCACACAACACTGTAAGCACGAAACTTAGTGAGTTCCCCAATATACCACATGCACATATAATAAGCCTCTCATGGCTATAGCTCGTCATGGACCCTCCGGACCTGCGTCTCAGTGAGGACCCTCCGGTCTCACGGCTTGGTGTGGACCCTCCCGTCCTGTGTCTCAGTGAAGACCCTCCGGTCTCACAACTCGGTTTGGACCCTCCGGTCCTAACTCAGTAAAGCATAGAATAATATAGGATATATCACAAAGACAAGATGCATAATATCACATAACACAATATAAGCATATAGGACCCTCCGGTCGATAACTCAAATAAGACCCTCCGGTCACACAATATTAGCACTCAGGTAAGTATAGTGAGAAGACTCACCTCGAAAGTAAGCAAGGAAGCCTCGTACCCCTCGTACGGTCTAGACTCCGCCTACATATCATAATCAACTCTATTTAACACATTATAATCTCAATCTCTAGAAAAGTTAGGTTAATTCCTTCTCTAATTCTTGGAAAGGGTGAAAGACCATTTTACCCCTCCATGGTCTCCATAATTCATGTCTTGATCAACCCTAATAGTCAAAATAAGTCAACACTCGAGTCAACAGTCCATGTTGAGCCAACTCTAAAAGTCAACGGAGGTCAACACTCAAGTCAACAGCTCATGAACTCGTCGAGTCTCTCAGAACTCAGTAAATCGTGAAAACCTGAGTCTACTCGCCGAGTTGCTAGCCAACTCGTCGGGTCCATGCAGCGTCCAAAAGACCAGGAAAACCCTACCTACTCGTCGAGTTGTCTCATCAACTCATCGAGTCCACAATGAATCCAAAGACGGGTAAAACCCTCTCAACTCGTCAAGTTGTCTCATCAACTCGTCGAGTTGTCTCATCAACTCGACGAGTCTGTAACGCACCCAACCCATCGGGGTAAACCCTAATCGACTCGTCGAGTCGGCTCACCAACTCGTCGAGTTCTTCACTCCAATTCCTCCTTCAGACAATTTTGGACAGAAATAAGGTCTTATACTCTGGATGTATCCTCCTAAGGCTGATTCATCACGTAAAACTGCAAGCTTTACGTTCGTGCATGGCATATAGGGCTCAAAATGCCAAAACAAGTTCCATTTTGGGTTGGATGCACAAAAGCTTGCCTCTAGCTCAATAAAGCTCAGATCTTTAGGCTCACCAGACTTCCTATAGTTCAGATCTGAGGTTTCAACCTCATGATATGCTCAAGTGACTCAATATCACAAGATGGATGGGAGAAAACCCTAAAAACTCCCTAAACTAAGATCTCACAAGGAAATGATCAAGATAGTAGTTTTTTACCTGCACACAGAAGCTAATCACTGAAGAACACTGGATCCACAGCCCCTCCTTGATCCAATCCGCAAAGATCTCCAAATCTCCATCCAAAGATGCAAAAGAACAATCAATTTAGTCTCTTTCTCTCTCTCTCTCTCTCACAACGAGTGGAACTGGTCTAGGGTCTTACAGAACTCTAAAGTGACAAAGGCGGCGGAAATGAGGGCTTAAGGCCCTTTAAATAGGACACAAGCCCTAAAATTAGGTTTTTCTCAACACAGACTCAACTCGTCGAGTCCAACCCTTCGACTCGACGAGTAGGCTTCATAACTCGCGCAACCAGCTCAGCTCCTACACGACGAGTCGGGACCAACCAACTTGCCGAGTATGTCCTACAATGTGCATTATAACTCTTCAAGTTGCACATCCAGAATTCGGGGTGTTACAATTCTCCCCCACTTGAATTAGACTTCGCCCTCAAAATTGCTTTGTAACAGCACATAGATCGAAACCAATAACCCGAGAAGCACCACCGAAAAATCTCATATCATACAACAATCTCCCTTCCAAGACACCCGAATCTGACAGGAACTCCCAACCCAAAAAGGACGGACCCCCTTGTCGTTGCAGTATCAGCTCTGGCTCCCCAGAACTCGGAATCCTAGTGGTATGTCTCCCCGACAGACCACTCATGCATAATATCAACATGACAATCGCTCATCGAATGTCAGATCGATAAACACGTATAACTCTGATTATCTCATCGCGACTGATGGGGACAAGTTTTCGACCATAATTGATTGTTGATTACTCATGTCAGATACACTAGTTGATCCAGATCATAACTCAAAAGGAACGGAGGGGTCACATCTCACCAAGGGCCAACCACCGGTATCGCTATCAGAACCAATCTGAAGAATGAACCTCAATACTCTGCCCCAGACACTAGAAGAATGACCATGCCCAGTCGGAACCATCCTCTGATCTCTACAATCATAAGCCCCAGCTTCCTCTCAATGTCTCTCCCAACACCATGTACCGGGTCAGCTCCCGACCCAAGAGTTGAATCTCCAAGGCTACTCTAGCCCATCCAGAAATACGACTTCATAGTCGTCCTATCTAACCTAGCTGTCTCATCCGATCTCACTGAATTCTAAAATCACGAAGTTCGATTCACCCTAAGCGATTACTACAATCGATTTGAAATCGCACCCCACATCTGACCTTGGTCGTCTACTACTTTCTAATTCATGCACGTCGTGGTCCTTCTCAGACAAACAAACTGATTCACCCATGTCTAAAACATCAGATGGAAACACGTCCCACTCAGGATGAAATCCATCTGAAAACTCCGAAGTCCCAACCTGCTCATCCTCCACTCAGATAGAGCCAAACTCAAACACAAGAGATTGGTCTGAAACATAATTGGAACCACTCGTCCCAATCTGATACTCAACTCATGAACTATGTTCCACGAATCTACGCATGCATTATACCTCGATCCTTCCGATTTGAGATAACCCCTCCCTAACTCGAGATATAACGATTCCCGACGATCACGGAGACCCCAGTCTCGCCCTTGGTCCGACCACCAGGTTCCCAAAAGAGTCAACTGGTAAAGCTACCCAAGCCTAAGAACCCCTCTGCGTCATGCTCTGCCTAGTGAATACTACGGCTCCCCGTAGCTACAACATTCCCTCTTATTGATTAATGAGTGCTACAGCTCCCCGTAGTCTTAAGACACTCCCTCACCGACTCGTGAACGCTACGGCTCCCCGCAGGCTTACGAAACTCTCCAACTGACTCGTTGTAAGGTCCTGAAAAGGATCTTTACCAATGATCAAGCAACAAACAATCACAGATAGAAGAATAAGAAGAAAAGAAATCGAGCTTGTACACGTTTGTATTCAAAAAACCATCAGGTACAACTCGATGGAACACTCTGTAAACGCAATGGCATCAACAACCGCACAATGACCTACACCTCTGCTATTTATACTAGACAGGACCGCAAAGGGTTTACGACCGTAAACTGGGTTTACGGCCGTAAACGTGTTTACGGCCGTAAACTCTGTTTACGGTCGCAAACACATTTTCTGACCAAAGACACAAAAACAACTCACAAACTGTATTACAGACTCCTACTGAACAAAATACAATGAAAGCCTAGACCAAACCATTAACTGGACCCTTCAATCTTCCCCTTGGTTTGGTGCTAGCTTGGACTCAGCTTTTGTCGACCACCAGCACATCAGATTTTCCCATAGCTCCGTTACACATCTCGTTCTCGATAATCTCAGCAACCATTAAAGTGTATTCCTTTTCGGCGGACTCAAAAAGTTCTTCAGCGACCACGATCTGATGAACAGAGAGCTGATGTATATCCTACTTACCAAATTGAAGCAAATCCCTCTTTTCATACAAGCGGATACAATCGTCTTTAAGCTTGATGACAGCAGCAGCTGTGGATTCATCATACACCCAATATAGCATAGATGCGAGAGATCCATCTGGATAATTTTGAAGAACGGGAATCTGCTTAACTTGAGAAGTAGCGGGCCACATTACTCACCGAAGGGGCTGACTTGTTTTGGGATCAATGACGTTAGAGTAAACCTTGATTATAGACTCAACAGTCTTCATCGAAGGGAAGCCCTTAGCTACTTGATCTTCCAAAAAGGATTTAATCTGAGTCGCCCTGGGATTGTTTGATGGATTTGAGAAAGGAGCTTTAGACAGCTCCGTAAGATCAATCCTAGTAAAGGAATGAAAATCGTGAGCATCTTTGTATAATTAAGTATTGCCGCTCTTTCTTCTCACCATAAACATATTCATAGTGTCATGGAATCCCCACGAGATGATTCCTGACCTATCACCATAAACGTCTCTGAAACGATGTTCGCCCAGATCCGTAACGGTGATCTGTGGTTGATCCTAGGGGGCATTATGATATGCGATCCTTTTGAATAGAAGTTGACCCTTTTCAGATGACTTGGCCAATTTAGTGCGTTTTAATGCCATTACACTTGGAGCCTGAGCCGGTTCTTTCTCAAAACGATTAACAACGGTGGTCATCCTTGTAGGTTGTGGAACTATGGGAGTATCTGGATCAGGAAGATAGATCTTTGGCTCGTCAACAGATGACTTGAATTTGCCGCCAAAGTTTTCTTCCATCTTCTTCTTAAGGTCGTAGTAGCTGGCGGTCAACAGGCCGAAATGCGTCTGAAGGTCAGTAATTTGCTTCGACTTTAGAGCTTTGTCTTCGATAAGTTCGGCCACTTGAATATTGAGCTTTGTATTCACAGTCTGAAGGTCTGCGACCTTGATATCCAGCTCAATATTTCTCTGATCTAAATCAACATTTTTCTGATTCAGAGCATCGATCTCTTTCTGGAGTCCAAGGAGTGAAGGATTCTCTTCTCCTGAGCTGCCACCCCCAATAGAAATTCCTTTGCCATGAGAGGGAGGCGTTGTGAGTTGTTATCTGGCCAAAATCCTGGCTAACTTAACCTAGGCATCATCATGCTCTGGCCTGGGAGGAGAGAAATCTGTGGGGAAGGAAGAGCCACCAGCTTCATAGAAGGTACTAGGACCTTCACTGACAGGTTCAGATGAAACGATAACAGGAGTTGTTGGTGGTGGAGCTGTAAAACTTTGAAGTGTACCCGAGTCAAGAATTCCCTGTCTAGGGTCAAATCTTCGTCTTTTTGTTGGAGGTTGAGAGGCCTGTGTATTTGGGTGATCACTTTCCAATGGCTCAGATGTAGGTAAAACAACATCAAGGGGAGGAATCCCTGATACTGTCACCATAGGAATTGCTATTTCCGCCGTTGGATTGGAAGGAGGAGGCGTGGCTTCGAGAACGTCTTCTTTTTCCCTTATCTCCGTTTCTGAATGAGCAACTTCATTGATATTTTCAAGCAGTGTGTTGAGGTTTACGCCGGTCATGAAATCTTCATTGCTACCAAAGTTGAGAGGAATTTCATCGTTATTGAATCCTGTGAGGTCGAGGCCTTCGTACAAATCAGTCTCTGTTCCAGACCCCTCATTGTAATCTCCTTGTACCTGAACATATGTCAATTCGAGTTCCTCAGCTACTTGAGCATTAGCAGCTGGAGTTTCTTCTTCATCATGATCTGAAACTGTGATGACATCTTCAGAAACAACTCTCTCGGAGGAAGTGGGCTCAAAACACATCTTGTCAGACGTTCCATTAGATTCGGAAGATTCATCTATTTCAGCAAATTTTCCGAATTTCACGAGAGGATGTAGGCCTTGGAAGACGACTTTGCCCTTTCGATTCTGCTTGATGAGACCAATCGTGTGTGGGCCTAATGACTTTATATCCAGCTTGTCACCATCTTTGATCATCTCTGGGAATTGATTGTCGATGAACATCTGAATAAATCTCGGATATAGCAAGAATGCATCTCTGGTCTCCCGGCTTATAGCGTTGATATTTACCAAGAACTCATCCAAAATGAACTTTGAGAAGTTGAAACTGATGCCAGCAGCCAGTGAAACGATTGCCCCTGTGTTCCTGAGAGAGATTTCATCAGCTCCTGATCTCCTCCCCGAGATACAGCTCACGAACACATGCACCAAAAATCTCCAGTAGGGAGGCAGAAGCTTATTCACCGTGGGAGGGTAGATGCCTTCATATCCCATCCTTTTGAGAACCTTTTGAACATCATCAATCCCAATATCAGTAGGAAAATAGGGTTGATCATTGATCAGCAATGTTTCTCTGATATACTGCTCAGTGATTATGATCTTGCATCCTTTAACCACAGCTTTAACAGCGAACGTACCATTGTCTTTTGACATCTTGGCCGTCTGCCAGAACTCCCTGACAATGTTCTGATAAATGATTGGATTCACAGTGATGGCACAAGCCAGGCAGCATTGTCTTAGTCTGTAGATCATTGATCTGAAATCTCCATGAGCAACAGGAGGTTCATCCAACATAATTGCCAGGTTATGCATGTCAGCAAACTTAAGACTCGCCGTTGATCTGCACTAAACCAGGCCAAGTAAGAAAACAAAGTATTTAAACAATTAAAGCTTTAAGTTTTCTTAATTAAAAAAATTTATTTTGGCCTAAAAAAAATTATTTTGATCAAAAAAATTTGAGTTTACGGTTAATATTTGTCAAACAAGAGTTTACGGTCCAAAGTGGGTTTACGGCCGTAAACCCATTGCAATGGTCACCTGACCGTAAACTGAGTTTACGGTCGTAAACTCAGAGGAGTTTACGGTCGTAAGCCCAAAAGGAGTTTACGGTTCTTGAATCTCCCCAAACCGTAAACCCTCCCCAAACCGTAAACGCCGACGAACACATAAACGACGATTAATCCTCCAGTTTCAGTCGAATCGATGAACCAATAGCTTTTCCCCAGTCGGTTTTAGCATACCTTCGAAATGAACTTACTGATTTCGCAAAACCTCACAGAAAATTTCGAGGATGAGAGAGAGTAGAGAGAGAAAGAGTTTGCGGCCGCAAGGAGAAAAGGAAGGTGAAAAGGGTTTACAACAGTAAACCCAACCTTTTATACCTCCTTAGAGTTTATCTGTCTCCCACACAGTATTATGCACAGTCCAAATCCCGATTAAATTTTCAAAAATAAAACTTTTTGAGGATATTAAAATAAAAGTAAAATTAAAATTAAACGAAAAATAAAATAAACTAATTTCTAAAATTTAAGAATTAAAAGATTTAAAAATTAAATTTTTGACAATTATAAAAATAAAATTAAAATAAAAATAAAATTAGAATAAACACAGAAAAAATTTATCTCAAAATTCACTGAAAATTATCTTGTGACACTGGGATCAAAGTTGTTAGACAACCTTACTCCAGTTGTCGGTACCGTCTATCTTCACGTCTTTGTCTGGTTGATCGCCGGTATTGTGGTCCACTTAAACACGAAAAATTGTGACAAAATTAGGACATACTATTAATTATAAGACAAAGTGATCCTAGGTTCCTAGATACTATATCTTAAGGACCATTCAGCTGACGACGACCAGGGATATTGTTGTCCACCTAAATTTAGCTGCGAGATCTATAGACAATCTGTGAGTGTTCAATTTTAATTGTACTGGAACATGTTTCCCGCTTCCTGATATGCTCCAGTAATCAAGGATTTCCAGAATACTCCTTACATCGGGTGAGCAGACAATCATTAAGAGAGAAGATAGATTTAGAATGCATATGCTATACACCCAGGTCGGATCTCTTCCAATCACGCAGAGGGTGGAACATATGACTAACTGAAGTTTTAGAGGGATTGAGAAGTAGAATGGTGCATATACTGTGTACCAGGTCGGATTATGAGTCACGCAAAGGAGACAGTATATGGCTAACAGATAGAAAGAATTGCATAGATAGAGGATGCAGAGAAATAGAATTGCATATGTTACAGTCCAGGTCGGATTTTGAGTCACGCAGAGGAGGTAACATATGACTAACAGACAGATAGAGAAAGAAAACAATTTTCTACATACCTAATTTATCGGAATTCACCAGTCACCCCATCAATACCGGAATTAAGGACAGAATCCGCATATCGAGGAAAAGTTAATCCACGGTTCCAAGTACAGGTGATTTAATGTGACCAGTAGATTCCCATATATATCTCCCTGCTCAACCTATCCAAGCGTCGTATTGTCAGGCTAAATGGATCTAACTAGGTCAAGATTTGTCAAGTCTATGAATTCCTTAAGTTCAACTCTGCCTAGTCATGTCCATTTAGAATCTTTCATGCCTACCAACGCATCAAACCCAGAGCATAGACCCTTCAACTTTGGGTACGTTACGCAGACTCAGATTGCTTGTTATCACTTGAGAATATCACTTCCCAGTACTATATCAACAAGCAAAACTGAAAGCGACAATATTTTTGATTTTTCTGAATTTTTAATGTTTTTGGATTTTTGAATGTTTTCTGAAAAAAAATAAAACAGAAACAAGATGTTTTTGGATTTTTTTTTAATTTTTCAATTTTTGTTTGGTTTTTGTTTATTTCTCCCCCTAAATTTGTGCATGGGTGAGAATGAAAACACTAAAATGCGCAAATTTAAACTAACCTAATGAATAACAAAAATTTAATCCTCAAAACGAATCATTTTTAAAAATCCCACAAGCACATCGAATCGAGCTTTGTTAAAAGGCTTGGTGAACAGATCCGCCACATTATTGGCAGTGGGAACCTGTTCTAGCCTAATGAGCGAGCGCTCATAACAATCTCTGATAAAGTGAATTTTGATATCAATGTGCTTGGTTTTGGAGTGTTGGACAGGATTTTTAGTTATTTGAATTGCGACCTCATTATCACAGTGAATTGGGGTTTCTAGATAATTCAGACCGTAGTCCAATAGCTGATGTTGGATCCAGATAACTTGAGAACAGCAGGCAGATGCAGCAACGTATTCCGCTTCCGCTGTTGAGGTAGAGACGGTATGCTGTTTCTTGCACTGCCACGACACCAGCCTATCGCCAAGGAATTGGCACCCGCCTGATGTTGATTTCCTGTCAAGCTCACAGCCTCCATAATTACTGTCAGCAAAAGCATATAAATCAAATTCATAATTTTTCAGATACCAACGACCCAATTTTGGGCTGCCTTTGATATACCGAAAAATTCTTTTGACAGCAATAAGATGAGAGAGTTTAGGATTAGCCTAATAGCGAGCACATTGACAAACTGCAAACATGATGTCGGGACGACTTGCAGTAAGATACATCAATGATCCGATCATCGATCTGTAGTGTGTCTGATCTACGGATTCGCCATCAATGTCTGGATTCAGCAGGGGTCTTTCAGCCATTGGTGTCGATGTAGGTTTCGCGTCTTGAAACCCGAACTTCTCAAGAATATCCTCCACGTACTTAGCTTGATGTAGCAGGATTCCGGTTGAATTTTGTTTGACCTGAAGCCCCAGAAACATGGTCATTTCACCCAGTGAACTCATCTCAAACCGCTTTTTCATCACGCCTTCAAACTCTTTGCAAAGCTATGGACAGGTAGACCCGAAGATAATGTCGTCAACGTAGATCTGGACTAGTATCTGATCATTACCAACATGCTTGATGAATAAAGTTTGATCAATAGTGCCGCGAGAGTATCCATGCTCGAGCAAATGCTTTGTTAGAGTCGCATACCATGCTCGAGGAGCTTGATGTAACCCATACAATGCCTTGTCCAACTTGTAGACATGATTAGGAAACTTGGAGTTAACGAACCCAGGGGATTGATCAACATAAATTTCTTCCTTCACCTTGCCATACAAGAAGGCAGTCTTGACATCCATTTGGTAGACTGTGAAGTTCATGTAGGAAGCATATGCGAGAAAGATACGAATAGCCTCCAATCGAGCCACGGGAGCATAAACCTCAGTATACTCAAGACCCTCAACTTGTCGAAACCCGCGAACCACCAACCTTGCTTTATTGCGCACTATTACACCAGAATCGTCTTGCTTGTTACGATAGACCCAACGTGTGTCAAGAGACCTTTTGCCCTTCAGTAACTCAACCAACTTCCAAACCCTGAGCTTTTCAAACTGATTTAGCTCTTCATGCATCGCATCTACCCAGCTGGGCTTATTCAAAGCCATGTCAACGTTCTTGGGCTCTATTTGAGATATAAAGCAAGAATAGAGACATGCATTGACATCTCCACTCTGACTTCTGGTTTTAACTCCGTCACCCAGCTGGCCAATGGCGTTATCGATCGGATGATCGCATTGAATTCTTGAAGGAATGTCTTGGCTGATATCATTGAGTGAAACAGGAAGAGTGTGAATGTTGAAACCTCCATAATTTGCTGATTGATCCACATTGGATGGATCTGCTACAAACTCATTAGCAATTTCTTCAGGAAAGAGTAGTTCCATAAAAGTTGGATTGACAGCGGAAGCATCTCTAGACATGAACTCTCTTTCAATAGGGGTAAGAGGTGTAGCATCAGCATCAAGAGTTCCATCTTGAACTTTAGACTCTGGACTATCAAGTCGATCACATGACTCCCCCTGAGGTGGAGCAGAGGACTCCCCCTCAGATGGAGCAGAGGACTCCCCCTCAACCGTTGGAGGTCTGTAAAAAACTTCTTCGTCTTCGTCTTTAGAAACAATCTTTGAACCAGAAGAGGATCCATTTGAGCCATCTGAAGACACATTTAAGGATTTGAAAAGCGATGTGTAATCAAATAACCAGTCAGGACCCACTCGAGCGTCTGTTTCATTCTCCTCCAACCAGCGCACGTCATAGGATTCAACAATCTGCTTAGTCTTCTTGTTGTAAACCCTATACGCGGTTCACGCAGCATACCCTATAAAGTAACAATCATCAGCTTTGGCATTGAATTTAGGGTTGGATTCCAAGTAAAGAAGGGTGCAAGGGCAGCCAAATACACGGAAATGGCTGACTGAAGGCTTGTGTCCATAGAGAATCTCGTACGGTGTCTTCATCTGTGCTTTGTTGATTAGAACACGATTCTGCACGTAGCAAGCAGTGTTAATCGCCTCGGCCCAAAAGAAAACAGGTAATTTTGAATCACAAAGCATTGTCCTTGCAGCGTCTTTTAAAGTTCTATTTCTCCTTTCAGCAACGCCATTTTGTTGAGGCGTGTGAGCAGAGCTGTATTGACGCACGATCCCCTTTTCTGCGCAAAAATGGTCAAGAATCGCATTCTTGAACTCAGTTCCATTGTCAGTACGAAGCGCCTTCACCTGGTTGTTGGTTTGTTTCTCAATCATCACAATGAACTTCTTTATCAGATCAGCAACCCCTGCTTTGTTGGATAAGAAAAAGACCCACGTAAAACGAGAGAAATCATCGATCACAACTAGACAGTACGAGCTTCTGTTGATGCTCAGGACGTTGACCGGACCAAATAGGTCCATATGCAATAGTTGGAGCACCTGACTGATTGAGTTGACTTGCTTGGGCAGGTGTGGTTTTCTATGATACTTTCCTTGGGCACAGGACACACACTTCTCAAATGTAATAAAGTCTCTGACAGGTAAGCCTCAGACCATCTCATTCTTAGCAAGTCGATTCAGGTTTTTCGCGTTAGCATGACCGAGTCGTCGGTGCCACAGCATTGCGTTTTGTTCGGAGACTTTTGAAAATAGGCAAGTGACTTGTTCAGGGATGTTGCTGTTCATGTCAATAATGTAAGCATTCCCATCCCGCTTAGATTTGACGAGAATCCACTCTTCCGGGATGACAATGCCTGGCTTGAGAATCATGCATTCTTTATCGGTAAAGTGGGTAGAATAGCCTTTGTCGCAAATTTGGGAAACACTCAACAAGCTGTGCTTTAACTCGGGAGCAAAATTGTCATTCTCAAAGCTTAGCACTCCATTTGTAACAGTTCCTCTTTGAGTGATCTTGCCACCATCTCCGCCCGCGAAGGAAACATAACCCCCATTAAAAGATTGAATGTCGCTCAATTGGGAGATGTCGCCAGTCATATGCCGGGAGCAGCCGTTGTCGACATACCAGGGACGGACGACATTCCTCCGCAACTGTCCCTGCAAAATGAGCGGGATCATTTAGATTTGGGAACCCAGGTCATCACTGTCCTGGGTTTCCTTTTCGCTTTCTCTGATTTATCTTTTAAAGATTTCAAATTAGGATCCTCGTTCCTAATCACTTCAGAGGATGGAGATGATGGATTGGAAATTGATTTGGGCATCCAATGATATTTAGGTTTTACAACATTCTCAGGTGGTTTTGAAATAGGTTTCTTATGAGTTTGCACAGAGCCTCTGGATGTTCTACCCGAAGTGGTTGAAGATCCAGAATTGCTTTTTGACGAAACCGATCTTGGCGGAGCCTTGTTCGGTTTTGGCAAACTATTTTGAGCTTTGTTAGTAAAAACCTTTTTATTCTTTTGAAAAACAGCCCTTTTTCTGCTTCGATCATCTTTCCAATCATCATTTCGAGAACGAGTTCTTGAGGATTTTCTAATTAAAGACCTTCCTCGAGATTCGTTCTCTCCTCTTGGTGACAAATAGTTCACAAAGATCCTATTTTGACAATTCCTAGCTATATGACCACCAACACCACAATTAAAACAAATCTGTTTATTATTTGAACTTGTACTACATTTCTCAGATTTATTTTCTTGACAGACACTCTTACTCTTCTCAGAAGAACATGCATGAGAAATAGGTTGTGAGATAAGTGAGGGTGCCTCAGATGGTGTGACTTGTGGAATTGATGGGTTTTCATGAGAATCACAAGCATCAGAATTACCAAACAATTCATCAAACATATCAAAGAAATTAAGTTCAACAGTAGCAGATGTGGAAACATCACATGAAACATTATCAGTCTTAACATCAGAACCACAAACATTTTCATTTGAAACAGAAATATCAGAATTAGAAACAGAAACAGAAACAAATTCTCCAGCTGCAAGCTTTGCCTGATCTAATGGTTGATCTGCAGGGGAAGTAGAAATGTCAGTACTTTCAACATTAATAAATCCTCCTGAAACGAAACCAGATGGCTTGCCATAAACCATAAATGGTTCATTGGTAATCTCATCCTTGGATAGGGGTTGATACTGATATGTATGATTATAAGGAGGAGGTACACTATCATATCCTAAACCCTTTGACTGATTTCGTTTGAACTGCATGCAATGATCGATCATGTTGGCAACTACCTCGCTTGATCCATCAAATTTTCTAAAATCAAAATTTGCAGTTTCAAATTGTCTTTTTAATGTATCAAGCTCGGTAATTAGCGCATCATTTTGTCTTGTAACATAATCATAAAGCTCACACTTTTCACTGTATTCTGTTTGAATTCTCTTAAAGTCATTTATTTTTGTCTCTAACTGGGCCTTAAGGGGTTTCTGTCCTTTCCTAAGCTGATAACCCTCATATCTAAGGTCCTCTACTTCTCTATGTAATAATTGAATTTCATCATGAAGCAGTTTAACATATTCATTACAAGCCTGAGAACAAGACGGTAGATTTACCTCACTTTTCCTGGGCTCGGAAGTAGAAGACATCATTAGAGCAAACTGCAGCTCCATCATTTCTGCTTCGAGATCAGCTGCATCATTCTTCAAGGAAGCATCATCAATCTGAGCTAGGTGAGCATTTTATGGCCCTGAGATATTCAAAGCCTGAATCTGGTCCTCCCAGTCAAAAGACTGAGTGACCATAGCAGTTTCACCATTAACTGCACCACCTGCACGGTTGTTTCCCACTGCAACCATCGTCCTGTTGTTGTTCGTCCTACGATCTGGTTTTGGACACTCACGAGCAAAATGACCTGGCTCGTGGCAGTTGAAACATCACAGCATGCCCTTGTTGAATCCCACCTTCTTGTCAGCATTCATGCCCCAGTTGCTCTTCCCTGTCTTCTTAGCAAACTGCTTGGCCCTGAAAACAGCCATAGCAATCTGCCATGTAATGTCCATCTCTTCCACATCTTCAGGATAAATGTGATCCAGGTCGGCAAATGACACCTGAGGTGGAAGCTCTCCAGCTACAAAGGCATTGTAGTAGTTAACAAGCCCAGTGGCTAGAGCCAGATTTTCATCAGTGTCTTTAGTGTTTGAGGAAGAGGCTACAACAGGCACATTTGGAGAGGGAACAACTTGTGGAGTTATAAATGGCTGACTTTGTGGAATGGATGATGCAGCAGCAAAGGTTTGAATCTGAGGTTGTTGAGTAGCAAACACTTGGCCTGAGGAAGTCATGATTGATGAGAGAGCATTGTTGGATGAGATTCCAAGATTCGTAGTAGAGTACGAGTTCACATGGTTAATTTCTCTCTGTTTGTCATCAATATCACAAGCTTTGATGATCGCCATGATTTCAGCAAGAGTAAGGCGGTTTAGATCCTTGGTCTTCTTAATCACAACAACATTCATATCCCATGATCTAGGAAGAGCATTTCGAAGCTTCTTGTTAATCTCTGACTTGTTCAAGAAAATCCCAGATATGTTCATGTCAGTGGTGAGAGTTGTGAACCGCTGCAGCTAAGCCTCAAGAGTCTCTCCTGGAATGTAGCTGAACATATTGAACTTTTGTCTCAACATGTCCTGGCGACTCTCCTTCATATCTTCATTGCCCTCATATACCTCAATTAGGGCTTCCCATAAATCTTTAGCTGAAGTGTACTCTCGGAACCCTTGAGCAATATCAGGAGATAATGCCATGGTTAGAGTGGCTAATGCCCTTTCCTGCTCTTCAACTTTCTGAAACTCCTCATCAGTGTAGTTTTCAACAGCCTTGTCAATCACTTGGCCTCCGACTGTCATAGTGATTCTAACAGGGCCTCTAAGAATGCTTCTCCAGACTTTGAAATCCTTCATTTTAATGTATTTTTCAATTCTGTACTTCCACTCAGGAAAACCAACTGCAGACATTAATCATGGAATACGCGTAGTAGTGCCCATGACAGTATCAAGTTCGTGAAAATGATTTTGACTTTGAGATTCCATTTAAAATTAAAGCAGATTGAAGTCACAAAAGAGTTTAAGGTTGATGATGATTACGACCGTAAACTGGGTTTACGGTTGAAGAGTTTACGACCGTAAACTTGGTTTACGGTATAAGTGATTACGACCGTAAACTGGGTTTACGGTTGAACTGTTTACGACCGTAAACTACGTTTACGGTTGATGAGTTTACGGTTTGTACGTTTACGGTTAATGAAGCTTGGTTTACGGTTTTGAAGATTCACAGTTTACGGTTATTGAAGATCTTGAGTTTACAACCGTAAAAAGGGTTTACGGTTGGCAGTAAACTCCCAGAAAGCCTTCAAAAACACGTTTTTGCAGTAGATTCAGTTCATTTAACCACTAAAACACTAAAACCAATCTTCGAACGATAAGAATATCAGTTTAAGCAGCCCAAATCTCGATTGAATGAAGCTTTGACACCGGTTTTTGCTCTGATACCAATTGTACGGTCCTGAAAAGGATCTTTACCAATGATCAAGCAACAAACAATCACAGATAGAAGAATAAGAAGAAAAGAAATCGAGCTTGCACATGTTTAGATTCAGAAAAACATCAGGTACAACTCGATGGAACACTCTGTAAACGCAATGGGATCAACAACCACACAATGACCTACACCTCTGCTATTTATACTAGACAGGACCGCAAACAGGGTTTACGACCGTAAACTGGGTTTACGGCCGTAAACGTGTTTACGGTCGCAAACACATTTTCTGACCAAAGACACATAAACAACTCACAAACTGTATTACAGACTCCTACCGAACAAAATACAATGAAAACCTAGACCAAACCATTAACTGGACCCTTCACTCGTGAATGCTACGGCTCCCCGCAGGCTTACGACACTCTCTCACTGACTCGTTAATGCTACGGCTCCCCGCAGACTTAATACACTCTCTTACTGACTCGTGAATGCTACGGCTCCCCGCAGGCTTATGACACCCTCTCACTAACTCGTGAATGCTACAGCTCCCCGCAGGATTATAACACTCTCTCTCACCGACTGATGGATGCTACGGCTCCCCGCAGTCTTACGATACTCTCTCTCACCGACTCGTGGAGTCTACGGCTCCCCGCAGTCTTACGATACTCTCTCATTGACCCATGAATGCTACGGCTCCCCGCAGTCATGCGATACTCTCTATCACTGACTCGTGCATGCTATGGCTCCCCGTAGTTATATGATACTCTCTCACTGACTCATGCATGCTACGACTCCCCGTAGTCATACGATACTATCTCACTCTACGTGGGCTCGCCCCACGGTTTTCCCTAACAGTCCTAAGTGATTACTCCCACCCGAATCCACTCACTCTCTTATCGCCCCGACTCGTTAATGCTACGGCTCCCCGCAGACTTAATACACTCTCTCACTGACTCGTGAATGCTACGACTCCCCGCAGGCTTATGACACCCTCTCACTAACTCGTGAATGCTACAGCTCCCCGCAGGATTATAACACTCTCTCTCACCGACTGATGGATGCTACGGCTCCCCGCAGTCTTATGATACTCTCTCTCACCGACTCATGGAGTCTACGGCTCCCCGCAGTCTTACGATACTCTCTCATTGACCCATGAATGCTACGGTTCCCCGCAGTCATGCGATACTCTCTATCACTGACTCGTGCATGCTATGGCTCCCCGTAGTTATACGATACTCTCTCACTGACTCATGCATGCTACGGCTCCCCGTAGTCATACGATACTATCTCACTCTACGTGGGCTCGCCCCACGGTTTTCCCTAACAGTCCTAAGTGATTACTCCCACCCGAATCCACTCACTCTCTTATTGCCCCGAATAAGTGATTACTCCCACCCGAATCCAATCTTATCATCAATTCATCACCACACTGAGTTCTATAACTCATGCTTCGTGGTCCAACATAGATAGGTGCGCTCACTTTCCCAGGTTATGCATCACTACTCTTGACAAAAACTCTCGTAGACAAGGCACTTTCCTTCAGTACAGTTCACACCCCTAGAAAATCTCTGTCTGGCAACAACTAACTGATGGTCTCACTCCTGGAACTGTAGTCGCTTGATGTTCCACTTGCCGTCTGGCAAACCCAAATCTCATAGTAATCCAACAATTTAGGCCATCATACGCGGATACCTCTATACACCATCATAGAATCCCACGATGTCTTGCCACGACCACTGGTCTTCCACTCACACAACTCGAAGCCTTAAAGTACTCCAACTCACAACTTGAAGCATGGAAGAATCGTCAATGACTGAGAACATATTGATGACAATCCAAAGCCCCATCCTTTAGTGATCAAGCCCATGCGAAACTACTTATTCCGACTCTGAGGGTGACTAACAATCAACTACTGCCCCTCCCGGAGTACCGATAACAATCTATACGTCGAACTATCAGTCTCCCAGCAATCGAATCTTGACCTCGGCAACCTAAGTGTCTCAAAACTCAACATTGGCACCCCGAAGAAACACAGACCATAATCAGATTCCTGTCCAACGGCCACCTGCCGTGAAGACACTCATTCCCTCCTGAGCATCTGCAACATGCATCATCTCGCTCTAAACCTTGCCTTGACTACCACATAACTCAAATCTCATATACCCGGACCGTAGATCCCCCTATCCAATCTTCTGAACTACAACTCAAGCAGATTGATGATCCTCCGAACAGAATACCTAGTTCTCCCCCCACTTAGGGTTCGAACCATCGTCCATTGACATACCAAACAAACCATACTACAGACTGGATCACTAGATGTACCACTCTCGACTCATGGAACGTACCATGCAGCACTCTATGATCTTCCAGATAATGACTAAATAACTCCAGTATCCCGTATCTCAGATGAAAACCTCGGAATCCTCCCAATGTGACTGCCTCTAGTCACCCAAAATATCATACAGACACATTACCGGACATCTCGACTGTCCCGAACTAGTTACGACTCTCAACCTGAGAATAATGAACTATCACACACACCTCATCTCTGATTTCTCAGCCAATATTCCATCGTGCGAATAATCATAGCAGCAAGAGACCTCACTCTCACAGTCGATATACAACGTAAACAACGAGGGCTGCCGCCCCAATATACTCATCTTGATCACCTGGATCTGCTGCTACAGTATGCCTTACTATACTCAACTAAGGCATATCCTTGTCCTCATCCATCTCAGTCCCCTCTGATGGCTCTCTCACGGTATAAGAATACCTCGCAGCAGACATACCATAAATACTCTGGTGAAAATATCACAACTAAATGTTACCCCACAGTGTTCACCTCCAAACTCTGAAACTGGAAGCTCGTCATCTCTGCTGTTCCATACTGAACGCGGAGATAATGTAATTCTCGTCGCGACAACTGACATCACAATCATCGGCCGATCACTTTATTCAGACCGAAACCCTCAATAGCACACCAATTTCACCTCCTTTTTGAGTCATGTGACTCCACTGGCACCTCCAGTCAAGTTCCTTGAGACCTACACTCGATTCTCCTCGTAAGGTATACTCCATATAAGCTCAACCGACATGGCCCTCTGGCCTCACAATCTACCATATCCACTCTCAGCAAAACAACCATAGCCGGATAACCAGTAAAGATGAAAGCACTATTTGCTACGAATCATGGTACCCAAACCATGTTATCTCCCCTCAACCTGCTATTTAGGACCTCTGGAATTCTCCCTGCTTCGAGTATTTGTCCTCTGCTTTCAGTAGTATGGGCCCATACTACCTGCCACATCTACCCATACTTTCTACACGGATCGTCCCAAATTTCCTAAGCAGCTGCTCAACCTTCTCGATCTCCAAACACATTACACATGTTTGCTCTCCAGCAAATACTCACCTTTAAACAGTGTACTCATCAGGCTAAAATTACTTCCTAGGCTCTCCTAGGTTCTCACACTTCTCTGCCATCGGCTGCTGAAGAACTCCTGATGATGCCAGCCATCTACCTCCTGAATATCGTCATATTCACTTAGTAGCTGACTCCCATCATTCAAGAGTTCCACAAAGCATGAAGCAAGCAACATTCGGGCATCGAATAACCTTCACCAGCACATAAAACCACTGTAGCATACAACTCCACTTGCTCTATCCACAACTCAAAGGCATCACCGAACTCGAGCAATCCTACGTCTCGTGGGTATCCAACTACTCTCACAGTAGATTCCTCAAATGCACATCCAGGTATCTCTCCTATATTACTACACTACTCAAAGCTCTCTCTAAAAGATTCCTGCTAGATACTCCTACTCAGCACATACATAGAGTAAATAGCAGATAATATCAATCAATAGCATACCCTAGGCTAAGGCATCATGAATCAGGCAACTCTAGCTCTAAATTCTGAAGTACCTAGCCTATCCTCTAGCATGCAGCTCTAATATCTCATAAGCATCTCATAATATAAACAAGTAATGGTATTTTGGGAAATCACCGTTCGGGCTCTGGCTGATTGTACACACTCCTCCGTCTCGTTATCACTTGAAAGCTCTTACTCATTTTTAGAAAAATCATTTCTTTTAGAAAAACTTTCTCAAATCCTCAGTTTGAGTTCAGACATACCCGAGAGTACATCCGAATCCCTCAAACCAAGGCTCTGATACCAACTTGTAACACCGTAAATTTTCAACCAAAATTTTCATTTTCAAATTGACTTAAAACCCAATATCACATTCCTCAAAAACCACAAATGTATAAGTTGTTAAAACACAAGTCAACAAATGTTGATAATATCCCTGAATCCTCAAAAACATAAACTCCAACTGGTGTGTACAATCAAGCCGGCGCCTACCCGCAATCCGGTGAAGTACCTGAAACACATATCACACAACACTGTAAGCACAAAGCTAAGTGAGTTCCCCAATATACCACATGCACAAATAATAAGCCTCTCATGGCTATAGCTCGTCATGGACCCACTGGTCCTGCGTCTCAGTCAGGACCCTCCGGTCTCACAGCTCGGTGTGGACCCTCCGGTCCTGTGTCTCAGTGAAGACCATCCGGTCTCACAACTCGGTTTGGACCCTCCGTTCCTAACTCAAGAAAGCACATAATAATATAGGATATATCACAAAGACAAGATGCATAATATCACATAACACAATATAAGCACATAGGACCATCTGGTCTCACACCTCGGTTTGGACCCTCCGGTCCTAACTCAGTAAAGCACCCTAAAAACTCCCTAAACTATGATCTCACAAGGAAATGATGAAGATAGTAGCTTTTTACCTGCACACAGAAGCTAATCATTGAAGAACACTAGATCCACAGCCCCTCCTCGATCCAATCCTCAAAGCTCCCCAAATCTCCTTCCAAAGATGCACAAGAACACTCAATTTAGTCTCTCTCTCTCTCTCTCTCTATCTCTCTCTCTCTCTCTCTCACAATGAGTGGAACTGGTCTAGGGTTTCTCATAGAGCTCTAAAGTGACAAGGGTGGCGTAAATGAGGGCTTAAGGCCCTTTAAATAGGAAACAAGCCCTAAAATTAGGGTTTTCTCAACACAGACTCAACTCGTCGAGTCCAACCCTTCGACTCGACGAGTAGGCTTCATAACTCGCGCGGCCAGATCAGCTCCTACACGACGAGTCGGGACCAACCAACTCGTCGAGTAGGTCCTACAATGTGTATTATAACTCTTCAAGTTGCACATCCAGAATTCAGGGTGTTACAGGAAGACTTATTGGGCTTTTAGCAAAAAAGATGGGCCATGCCAAAAACACATGGTCCAGACACATGTCCATGCTAAAAACATATGGGCAAAAGGCATGGACATGTTAAAAACGTATGGCCTTGAGTTAGGCACGTGAGCAATTAATAAGATAGGGAAGTCGCCATTTTTACAGGGGGAAGGTTTTTGGTAGCAACTTCTAGCGATTTTGGGAGATTTTTGGGAATTCTTGAAGGCTACTAATCATTACAAAAACTTTTGATTTCCTTTTGTAAGCATTAAACATTTCAATTCCACTTATTCTTGTTTGATTTGTTCTTAGCCATGCGTGGCTAAGAAACCCTACTTTCTAGTTCCTGTTCAGAACATGTTAATTATTTGACTTGAAGCATGTGATTTGATGTTTGATTTGTGATTCTATTCTAGTGATTATGTTCTTGTTTAAACTAGAATCCTTGAATTTGATTTTTGTTTGATTGGCCACTTATATGAATTGAATTATTGTGTAGTTAATTAACTTTTAGGACTTAATCGTTCTATAAAGTTAATGCTTGGTAACAAACAATAGGTTTTCTTATTGTAGAACATATATCACATGTTTTCACACTTCCGAGCGTATGAGAAGAAATAAACATTGTTGGGAAGCTTGTACAAAACTTAATGTGGGTTTTCAATACAATCTAAGAGCGTGTTTAGATTGAATTAGTAAAGCTAGGTCTAGTCAAAGAGCGTGTTTTGGTTGGATAATTTGGCAAGAGAGAGGTATTAAAGCATGTTAATATCTTTCAGTACAAACTTAGAATAGAAATCATGAATTACATCAAGTCATAATCAAGTTAAATGAAAACATTGAGAACTAGAACGAGAACCGTTCCTACAAATTATTTACAAATCTATTTCCTTTTCTGTCTGTTCTTAAAGTAGATTGTTATTTTCATTATTTAACTGTTGCAAACAAAACCCCTTTTGTGACCAAAGTACCTTGTGCAAAGAGGTATATACTTTTATCTCGTGTCTTTGTGGTTCGACCCTGCTTGCCTTGTACTACTTTTTAGTGCATTAAAGCAGTGTATTTGGAGTCCCTCGTACCCCTATTATTTGTTGGGTTTGACACACCCAATAGTGGATTATTTCTTCTTGGAGGCATTTTGAACCACAAATTTGGCTCTAATACCAACTGATGCAGTGTGAAAAAACAAACAAAGTTAAACAAAATTGAACCTGTTGATTCTTACAGAGTACCCAGTATAATCTCTACCAAACCATGTTGATTCTAAGAATATTACGGAATTGGGTTTCAAAATCCAGTTCAACACACACGAAAGTTGGGAGAAATATGAAGTTTTTATTATTCAAATGAGAGATGATTTGGAATTACAGCTTTGAGCTCTATTTATAGGTCTAGGAACTTAACTCATGCTTAGACTAAAAGTCTAAGCAGTTAAAGAAATATTAAACACCCATTATTAAGCTAATAAAGATCCATTATTGAGGTATCATTATTTAACTATTTAATACCCATTAAGGAAGCATTTAATAAGCTAATAATTGAGCATCTTCGACTCATTTGGGCTAAGGTTATGTCCATTTCCATGAAGCCCTTTTTGTTACCCGATCATGGACCTCTAGAAAAATAAGGGCTCGAGCATCCACACTAGGGCCCATATCATAGTTATTCGACTTAGCTACAACATAATTTGTCACCGCATCATAGTAAGTAAGGATCTGATCACATGGAACAATATTTTAATCAATAAAATAAAAACTAATAGTTAAACTAAAAAACAATTCAAGATTTGGGGGATTTGATCTGATTTTTCAAGTTCATATTAACTTAAATTAATTACTAAAAACTTTTAAACTAAAGCAACTTCGATTTTAAATCAACAGATAAAGATACTTCTGTTTAGCTTCGAATCACCCTTTTTCATATGTTTAATTTCGATACATGGATAAATTTCAGTTGGTTACAAATTTAAATGTTACTAGAAGTCTTAGTCCAATCTCCTAATTTTTTCACCAATTCATGCACTACTAGGCAATGGTCTTGCACAAGTAGGACACTTAATTTACTATGAAGATTTTGGGCAATGAATGATAAATCTAAGGATTAATTATCTATGAACAAGATAAATAACCAAACCACATATCATGATCAAGTAATGCTCTGTTTCATAATTTAAGCAACTAACCTTATCACCTAATCTAGGATTTGGTGAATCATTAGCTCTAGTAATTTAATGGTCATAAATAACTAGGTAGCAAGTTTATGCAATCAAAGTGGTCATCTAACTACACAAAACTCGAATGATAAGAAATAAAGATAGAAAATTTAACATACTAGGTAATGATTTATTAAACACAAGCTAAACCAACTTCAATAATCCATGAAAAGAGAAACTAACACATAGGATTAGGGATCATATAATCTAAACGAACGTTAAAGGAGGGTATTAGCCCATAATTACAGAAGAAAAACACATAATCAAATAGAAAGCTAGGTTAAACATGATTAAGTCTAGGCAAACCGAATGAGTTATATGGTATTCTTGCTCTAATCACTTAAACTCTTGATCTATTATCTTCTTCTTCCTTCCAAGGGTTCTTGGAACGGTTTTAGTCGCTTTTCAATCGTAGTTATCCGCCAAAAGTCTTCTGATTTCGACCTAAAGCCCGAAATATATACTTGCATTAAAATTGGTCACCACATCGTAACAATATGAGTGTCACGTCGTGGGAAACATATTAATCCCATGTACGCCAAGTATTCCATGCAAGCCCATAGAAGATTGTATGATTGACACGTAGTCACGTCATGAAAAACATCTTCATGCTTGAATCTAGAAGATTCCGAATGCCACATCGTGGGATATAATTGCCCATGTTGGGGAAATTCAATATGGTCGATTTCCTTATCTCTTATCCTCTCCGTGTAAGCTCCAAGCTCCAAGTTTCCAGCTTTATTCAATTTTAGTCTTTTTTCTTTGAGAATGTCCTCTTTGGCTGCAAAATAGAATTTATACATTATAAGTACCAAATATCTTTGCATTTTACCAAAATATAGCTCAAGTGTATTAAAGTAATGCATAAATATATGTATAAATATGACACTATCAATTGGTAATTTTTTGTTTTCGGTACGAGGGGGGGGATAGTTTCATCCGGAACACAAATCTGGTATGTGGAATGTTGCAACAGTTAGTCCGATAAGAAGTACCATATATAATTAAAAAAATGTACACTGTGATTTAGTAATCAACATAAAAGTAAAATCATATTAAGTAAAACATAATTATTTCAAATTTCATAAATCATAACTTCAACCCTTTTCCTTTTCGCGTTCCACCCACATTAGCTTCATCTTCGTCTAAATTTTCCCATTGCATGTACTCAAATCTTGTACTTGGCCCTTCTAAGTATGGATTTTCCGGATTCTTATCCCATTTTTGTGTGGTCCCTATTGGATACATTTTTATGCATCATTTTTGTTATATTTAATGTGATTCCGTGTCGTATTTTTGGCATTAGTAACCATGTTTTTTATTATAAATTGAACAATTCCTGTTTTCCATAAGAATGCCCGTACTGCTTATATTTTAATGTATTTTTTAGGGATTTTGATGTGGAATTGGACATTGGATGTAAGATTGGAGAATTGAAGCTTAACCGGAGCTAAATGTGTCTAAGGATGCTACAGAATTGAAGAAAGAAGCTTGGAATAAAGGTTTGGCCCTTAAAATGTGAAAAAATGTCTGGAACCGGCCGTGCTGCCAAGCACGGGCCGTGCTTCCTTGAGTTGGCAATTTTTGAGTGTTATATTCTGGTGTATGATTTGTGATGGCCAGAAACGGGCCGTGCTTACTCTCATATGACAAATTTCCTGATTTTTCAAGAATGTTACATTGCATCTAAAGGGGACAACCTGGTCACCCAAGAACGGGTCGTGCTTCATGCTCGTGCTCCGAGAAAAAAGTTTTGTTTTGGCAGTTTACTTCATTTAATTATTCATGGACTTGACCCGCCTCTAAACACGGGCCGCGCATCCCAAGCACGGGCCGTGCTTCTCGCCAGAGCCCTTATTCTCTATCAGGCCCGCTATATAAATGGGGGATGTCTTCTCAGTCGAGGAGGAGGCAACTACAGATGATTTTTCTGGGGATTTTCTGAAGTTTTCGGCTGATTTTCCAAATCTGAAGATTGCGTTTTGACTTGTTCATCTAGTTTAGTAAGAATTGTCGTTTAGACTTTATTTTTTATTGTTTGTAATTTGTTTTCAGCCATGTCAGGCTAAAAACCCTAGATTTCAGTTTCGCAAACGACTCGATTTTTCGTGCAAGTAATCATTAGGCATGATTTTTTATTGTTTTTACTGTTTAGTTTGATCAGTTTTATGCTTAATTGAAAGCTTGATTTTGATTCAGTTTCTGTTTGCCACTTTAATTGTTAATGAATCATTCCAGTTATCTGATTTGTTTAGATTCGTAATTGTCTTTATTAATCAGTAAAAGTAACGAATATCAAATTAATTTTGTGTTAGAGTTAACTCTAATTGCAAGACTTTACTGGGAATTTTACATTGTGCCTAATGTTACTTTTCTAAATTAATTTAAAGAGCTTGTTTTGTTTAAACATTTTAGTAAAGGAAAATTGTTAGAGCTTATTAATAATTTTCAGTACCAGTTTAAACAGTGCACAATTCAATAATCGTGTTGAAAGTTATTTGCATGATTAGGAGAGTCACTGCGAAACTGAAATTTCTTTTACTTTTTAAATGTTACTCTAGTATTTAAGTTGCACTTTTCTTTTATAAACTTCTGTCCAGTTAAATTTTAATAATCGACAAAATCCCCCCATTTTAATTTCTATTAAATTAGTGTGTTCCTTACGCAAGAGCGGCATAGACCTTAGGATGTGTCCCTGCGGATTCGACCTTGCTTTCCTGTAATACCCCCTAGTGCATTTGAGAAATATTTTTATTTATATTCTGTTGGGTATATTATATTGCGTCATTGGGCCTTATGTATAGTCTATTTTGTAAACGAGTTGGGCCTGTCCTCCCATATTTATTATCTAGGGTTAGATTATTTAAGATGCATGTATGCATCGTGTTTTTGGTAACTCTGATAATTATCTTGTAACCCTAATCACGCCTCTACATTAGCAATTCTTCATCGAGTTCTTCTGAGGCGTGATCTTTTAATCATTCAACATATTTTGAGCCATTGTCGTGTTCTTGCTTTAATCTGTTTGAGTCTAATCGATCATTAAAGGATATTTAATCCTACCAAATTAGTATAAGAGCAAGATACTATGTAATAAATACGCATCTCTTCTGTTTAAGAGCTTTTTAGGTTTCCGCTAATATTGGATCTAGCTTAACGATCATCACTGTGTTCTTGACGTTGTTTAGCAATCACAATATTACCCTAAAAACTGCTTTAGTTTTACATGTCTGATTGTTAACAGGTTTTAAATATCTAATCATCATGCAACACGACGATTCTCACATCAACTCTATCAATATTTCAAGCAGCATTAGATCGACCACTAGGATCCCAATTCTCTTTCCTAATGAATATGAAGTACGGGCGCTTCACTTCGAAGATTATGTTCTTGGCCTAGAAGATAATTGATATCTGATATGGGAGGCTATAACTCTTGGACCGTTTGTTCACACTAAAAGCAAAAGAGTCATCAAAACTCAAAACGACTATAACAAACTCCTTCTTGATATTAAGGACGTTCATCAAGATGAAAAGGAAAAACTGATCAGCAATGTTAAGGCATTGAGAATCATTCGATTTTCCTTGCAAGCTGATACTTTTCGTCTATTCAGTTCCTGTGACACTGCCAAAGCTATTTGGGATCGAATGAAGGAACTCTACTCAATAGATGCGGATCTTGAGCACTCAACACAAACACTCTTGCTTTCATAGTTTGGTGCTTTTTCACAGAAGGCTGAAGAGAGTTTAAGTCAAACCTTTAATAGATATAATAATCTTTTAAGCAGAATGACGAAACATGGGATTGGATGTGAGTTAATTGAACAAAAAGTCACGTTTATGAATGGACTTCGATCAGAGTGGAAGGCAGTGGTGTCTACAGTTAAGGCACATGAGCAGTTCAAGAACTATACACTTGCCAAGCTTGTTGGTATCCTAAGGTCACATGAAAATGAAGTGACTAAAGAAGCAAAAGTTGTCTCGGGAATGGGTTCATTGGCCCTTGTTGCGAAGGGTAAGAAGATGGCTGAAGAGGATGATTCAGATTTTGAGCTTTCTGAGTGCGAATTTTCTAAAGAAGAGTTTGAAATGATGGTGTCGCTGTTGAATTAGTGTCTAAGTCCATAACTATAGTTGGTATGTACTTGACCTGACTCGGCATGGTCCATTTGGGTTGCATGGCATCGGAACATTTGGATAGACCATTTATGAGGAAAAGACATTTTGTGACATATTAATATATTATAAGTTCTAATATATTAATATGAAATCATGTTATTTAATTAGTATTGATCAAGAATTAATTTGGACTTAATTTAGTGATCAAAAAGAGACTAATTAAATATATGGGGATTGATTGTGTAAATCATTCATTCTTATATATGTGGGCTTATGATCCAAGATTCCTTTATGTTGGGTTTAACCCATGTGGTGATCCATGGATACTCCATGGAGGTTAAAACCCATGGAACATAAGGAATGGGTAAAGTCATGAGTTACATGGTGTAACCGAAATAGCCACACTATATAAGAACCCCTTTAGTTCAAGAAATTGGCACTAGTGATAAATATTTTGAGGGCTAGCCGATTTGAACATGTATGTCTTCTTCTCATGGTTATTCCAAGAGTTCATGATGTTGTGTGAACCATTTGAGGCGTCACACTTGGGGCACTAGGCTCTCAAGCTTTATGGAGTCAAGCAACAACAACAAGGTATGTATTCTATCTATTTTATTATCCTAGTATCAATGTTTTGGTATGCTAGTTAGGATAATACCTTGGATAATCATATTTGCATGTATAATAGAGAAAACATAGATCCAAGGTATTTAGGGTTGCATGTACACTTAGGAGTGTTAGAATGCTCAAAACCCATCAGTGGTATCAGAGCCTAGGCTTGTTTTCAATTATACTTGATGCAATTTGCTGAAAAATGCTGAAAAAGTCGAATTTCGGGCATTCTGGGCACTGGACTCGCCGAGTCCATGAAGAAAATCATCCTACTCGACGAGTAGGTTGATACACTAGACGAGTAGGAGCCCCTGACAGCATATCTTCGAGTTTTTTGGCTAGAAATCGACTAGGAACATTACTATAAGCTGTTTTTGAACCTATAATCATGTTTTTGATGTGGTAATGTTCATACTAATCCAATTTCAAAGATAATTGTCAATAGATTCATGTTTTGTATTAGTTTAGTGATTAGGCTAATTACATGAAAAAGTTTGATTAAATTATCTTATTCTTATGAGTTGCTTAGATTAATAGAAAAGTTAATTGACTATGTGTTTTCAATCCATTTTAATCTAAGAGTTGATTCTAAAATGTGTTTTTGTAACTTGTCCTCAAGTTATATGAAAAGTCACATTTAAGTTTCATAAAACTCATAAAAGTTGGCAATGGTTACAAAAATGAAGAGTCTTGTCCTCAAGTTATGGAGGTTCAAGAGTCACTTCATTAAGTAATAAAATGTGTAACCTTAATTAATTCCATAAATTACAAAATAAAGAAAACTTACATTCTTTTATTAGTTTAAAGTCTTCCATAACTTGTCCTCAAGTTATGGAACTTGAAGAGTTTTTTTTTTAATTAAAACTACTTTAAACACATAAGTTATGGAATTAATTAGTTTTGAATAGTTTCAAAACTTTCCCTCAAGTTTTGGAATTTGAAAAGTTTTCTCTTATGAATACTTTAATTCCAAGTTAGCCCTTAGAATTTTAAAAGTTAAAATTCAAACTCTTATACTATTATTATAATTTTAATTATATAGATATGTATAAGATAAAGTCAATCTTACCGTTAGTAGGTCTCATTCACGAAGCCGGTCTATAAGGGGGGTATAAGGTTACTGCCTATAAAATGGCAGTTTAATGGGTGTCCACTCTCACCCACCGCTTCCTTGACTGGTGGAGGGTCGTTTGCCGAACGGGTAGGAAAGGACTATAATTCTCCCTTCATTAAAAGTATTAATGATAAATACTAAGTAACTAAACACTTATACATTCCCAATCTTAGTTACTTAGGAAAATGTGAAAAGGTGCTAACCCATAAAATTACACTTTGTACCTTACCAAGTCATTAGTGGAGCGTGTGTGGTTAACCGGCACACTAATAAGGACTAGTAAGAGTTGCAAAGGGTAACTTGACTCTATTATAGATCGGTGGAGCGTGTGTGGTTAACCGGCACATCGATTAGGTGATAAAGTTAAGGGTACCAAGTCAATTTGCATGGTTATTCACACCTTGTTTGTGATCCTCGGCATCCCAGTCACAAACTTGAGAGGGCACAATCGAGATTCAAACATGCCATTGAAAGTTCAATGTATCTCAAAAGATCTAGGAGTTTCAAATCCAATTAAAACTTAATTATATTTCGTTTTTCATGGTGGAAATTGGTAAATCGTCATTTACCTACCTTCAACTATTTTATAACTTGGATTACGGCATCCCTCTTCCAGTTATAAATAGGTTGTTGGGTCCTAGCCTTAATATTTCATATTGGGTGTGATATTAAGGACTTTAAATCAACTCTCTTGAATATCTCCCAAAAGATGATCTTCCCAAATCTCTTGAAACAAGCTTTCCTAAATGAAGATGATGTCCCATGGAAATCATACTTCTTTCACCTCCTCCAATTATTCTCCCTAACCCACAAGTTCCTGAAAAGTTTAAGGTCACTCAAGCAAAGGTCTATATGTGATCACATCTTGGAGATGTAGTCAGATATTGACAAGCCGGGAGAGTTGGGTGTCAAAGTCTTGAGAAAGTTGGTGACTCAACTATTTTCTAAGTCACATAGTGAGTTCCTTTGGGACTCCTATGAAACAGACTATGACAAGACCCTTAATGATCTTATCTATTTGCTAAGATCAACTTCCTAAAACTTTATGGACATTGACAATGATGACATTGGATATCCAGTAAAGCTCTCTCTTCCCAATGGAAAGGGATCAGCCATAGTCAACTCGGTTGACCAAATGGTAAAGAGAACGACTAAGTCTGAGATAGTCCCATTATCAAGGGTCTATTGCCAAAGAAAGGGGCATTGGTTGCGAAGCTGCCAAATTTACCTAAGGATATTAAAGTCAATAAGTTTGACTCTACTTCGGGTAAAGTCCACTATCTTACTCTGCTAAGTTTCTATTCTGAGATTCTTGATACATGATGTGACTGGGTCACATGTTGATGTTTTAAGAATCAAAGAAAAAGTGAAGAAACTTAAAGAAAGAATATGTTGAATCTGATGGCATAGATGGATTTCTATAGCATAGTTTGAAGATCGGATTCTTGAGCTACTTCTTAAGAGTTATGATATATTGCTTAGGAATAAATAACAACAAAGTTTTCATGTGCTTTTGCATTGTAAGGATAGTTTTTCCGCAAAGTTTTAAAATAAAAGAATTTTTTTTTTATTTTATTTATTTTAAAATATCCTTACAATGGCATTTGTGAAAACTTTTGTTGCTTATAAGATTCCATTAAGAGCAAGAGTGGAAATATGAATTTGATTCTTTCATTTGTGGTAGTGTCTAAATTTACCAAATAAGGAAAGATTATCATCACCTAAGTTTCAGTTGGATAGAAACTTGGAATCATGCAAGTTGTATAGCATGATGAATAAGAACTTTCAAGCATTGGAAAAATTAAGACTAACTACTTGTTCACATGGATGTGTGAGTCAAGTAAAGGATCGAGTACACATTCTTGTGCACTGATCAAGCCCACCACAAATAATCGTTAAGACTATTCGTCATTATTTACTAAAATTCAGTAAATATGGTTATACTTACAAGCTTAAGTGTAATTCTGAGACATTGGAAAAGGTTTCAATGTATGGCAGAGCGAATAAGAAGAATCAACTTAGGCAGAAAGATAAAAGTTTCTCAAATCTGAAAAGATGGGAGAGTACTTTAGTATCATGTTATGTAATCATCTTAATGATTAAGAGACCTTATCACAATTCATCCTCTAAGTGCATTCTGGTAGCTAAGAAGAGGAGCTATGAATTGTTGAAGTGGTTAAATCAAGAAGATGATTTATACTTCGTTCCAAAAACAATTCTTAGAGTTATACTCTAAGATTGTAACTTGAGTGACATGTCTTAAAGAAGGTTTAAAACACTTGTCAAATGTAAGAGTAAAAGTTTTCTACTCTTGTACATTTGAAATTGGTAAGTTGTGATGTTTTGGATAAAACAAAGACCAACTAAGGCCCATTGTGTGAAGTGTTTGTCTTGATTAGAATCCACACTATCTCTTGAATATCTGACAAGAAAGTCTTATATGTCAAGAGGACAGTGGGAGTCTTAAAGGTCTTGAAAGTCTCAAGAACTAATCAAGAATAAAACCTGAAGTTCTTCACTAGCACACGACTTGAGGTTTATAACCTATCGTGTCGACATGTCTGTGCCTATTCAAGTTGGCTTTGCATAGGAGTTCTGAGAGTTCTCAATTGGTTGCACAACTACTTGGAAGCAATGGCAGGCCCTTGAGCTGCCAAATGGCAAGAATTTAAGATTGCACAAGTTTAATCCATATAAGTGTGGATTTGTCAGTAACCTTGTCTTGTGATTATGGTTTTGACAAAATTCATATGGATAGGAACTCATACACCATAAAATCTAAGTGTCATAAGGTTTCTCTCCGATTCATGAAAATGATGGTGAGGAAACACTTTCACTAAGTTGATTTGAGCTAGATAGCAATTGTGATATTTGCATTCTCAAAGTCGTTAGTGGAGCGTGTGTGGTTAACCAGCACACTAACATGGACTTGTGAAAAGTGGTAAAGGTCTAAACAATCGAGACTATGATTACGGCATCCCTTTTCATAGTTCTTAAAATTGTTTAGACACACCTGTGAGCTATCTAAGATAAGGTGTATGATATTGATAAAGTTTTATCAAAGCAATCTAGTATCAGAAATCTGAACTTTGGTAAGAAAGTCAATAAAGTATTGATTTCTAGAAGTCCAGCTGATTTCTGATTACATGTCAAAGCTAGTGGGAGCATAAGTGTTATGCTAATAATCATCATGTTAGTGGGAGCATGATAATTATGATAAAGGTTGCAAGTTAGCAATGTTAATTATAGAAAACAAAAGTTTCAATTCGTGAGGCTGCAGGGGTTGAAAAAGTTGTTTTGCTATAATTAAGGGAGAGAAAATTATACTTCATTTCAATTCTAAAAGCTTAGATTGAGATTTTAGTCGTATTTAGTCAAGGATATATATATATGATTTTCATGTTGGAATGACTCAACATAAGGAAATTCTATATATGGGTCCATTATTTGCGTTCTAAAATTCGATTATGATTACGGCATCCCTTTTCATAATCTGAATTATGAGAACTTGGCAAATAGAAATGGAAATGTTATAGCAAAAGACTGGTTTAGTCTTTATGTGAGACATCATGACTCGTGTCCCATATGCTTCGGATATAGGATCGATTACATGTGCTATATTTATCCTTTCTAAAATTTTCCAAATGCCTGGGGCATTAAGAAGGGAAAAGGTGTAGAACTGGATATGACTAAAAGGATTAAGCAATTGTCGAGGACAATCTAAGGTTTACCAAAGATTGGTTGCTCAAGGACAGTTGGAAGTATAGTGTTAATTCTGGAAGGACCATATTGACATAATCTGTAAGGAGGCAACTCTTGTTCAGAAGTGATAGTCAAAATGGAATCTGGAAATGTTTTAAAGTTAGAAATTATTCAATCTGTGTAAGATTAGGAAACTTAATGCAAGAAGGATATTTCCAAGGAGCTGATCTCCTTTGGAATGCTCTGTAATGGTTGTTGTCAAGTCTTTCTGACTCTGTGCATAATCATTACAGGAGGATCAATGCATATAAGTTTAGAATCTAACAGATTTTAGTAAATGGCATGAATTTGGAATTCTTGCATTTGCAGTAAGGATTTGGGACTGTGAAAGAGGATCATTGGAGTTATGTTCAATTGATCTAATTCACAAAGTGAAGATCATAGACAAACATAGTATGCATACTTGGTGTATGGCATGACTAGTGTTTAGAAAACATAGTGTACATGCTTGGAGCATGGGACAACTATTGTTTTAAATTCAAGAATAAAGTTGATAGCTGAAACAGTATACAATGAATAATGTGTAATCATATGGTGATAAATAAAAGGTGTTTTATTTATGTTCATAGGTTTTGATACCATATTAGATTCTATTATTATTGTGTTTCATTTTGCATGTTTTGACTTCCAGAATAACTAGGTCGTTCTTCCTGATTGACTAAGTTATTCAAACTATCCACAGTCGGTCATATGTTGGAAGTAGATATGAATCAAGACTTTCATGGGTTGGCTTGTAGAGGTCTAAGATGTTGGACAAGGGGCTACAACACTCATGAGTGCTCATAAGTTCTGAGTATTGGATTCAACCCGCGCTCATTGGAATCACTTCATGGATTTTATCACGAGTGATCATGAGACGATAATATCTTATATTCTTCAAACCTAGAGATATGAGTTGTTACTATGAGTTGGTTGTACATTGATTGCACGAAATCGCATTCGGTAACTCGGTGTTATAAAACGTACCTTTGTGTATGATTCAACAAGTAGTAGAACAAGCCATATGAGTCGAAGTTTATCCATTCCTTTTACCTTCGGGATAAAAGCGATATCTGTGGGCCCCTCGATGATTTGATGATGACAAATGGAAGTGCTCGGCCGAGCCAGGACTGATTTGATTTGTTCAATTAGTCAGTCGTCATAAATCGGAAATCGGGAAACAACAAATGGACAGAGAGAATGATTATAATCCATGTCTCAGTCCATATGATATCTAGAATGGAGGAATATATGATCCCTTATCTAATGGACAAGTCATTGACAAAGGTCAGAGTTCATCTACAAGGTCAGAGTTCGACAGCGGCTTTTGAGAGCTACGATTGCCAGTTGGTTCCTGAAGTCATACGCAATAATAGTTTTAGACTTATCCAAGTGGGAGACTGTTGGATTAGTGTCTAAGTCCATAACTATAATTGGTATGTACTTGACCCGACTCGGCATGGTCCATTTGGGTTGCATGGCATCGGAACATTTGGATAGACCGTTTATGAGGAAAAGACATTTTGTGGCATATTAATATATTATAAGTTCTAATATATTAATATGAAATCATGTTATTTAATTAGTATTGATAAAGAATTAATTTGGACTTAATTTAGTGATCAAAAAGAGACTAATTAAATATATGGGGATTGTTTGTGTAAATCGTTCATTCTTATATATGTGGGCTTATGATCCAAGATTCATTTATGTTGGGTTTAACCCATGTGGTGATCCATGGATACTCCATGGAGGTTAAAACCCATGGAGCATAAGGAATGGGTAAAGTCATGAGTTACATGGTGTAACCCTAATAGCCACACTATATAAGAACCCCTTTAGTTCAAGAAATTGGCACTAGTGATACATATTTTGAGGGCTAGCCGATTTGAACATGTATGTCTTCTTCTCATGGTTATTCCAAGAGTTCATGATGTTGTGTGAACCATTTGAGGTGTCACACTTGGGGCACTAGGCTCTTAAGCTTTATGGAGTCAAGCAACAACAACAAGGTATGTATTCTATCTATTTTATTATCCTAGTATCAATGTTTTGGTATGCTAGTTAGGATAATACCTTGGATAATCATATTTGCATGTATAATAGAGAAAACATAGATCCAAGGTATTTAGTGTTGCATGTACACTTAGGAGTGTTAGAATGCTCAAAACCCATCAGTCGCAACCGAAGAGATTCGCAAAGAAGAACTTCAACCAGAACAAGAACCGTAATTGGCAGGGTAGTTATAGCTCTGAAAAGGTGAAAGAAGAAAATGTGAACGATTCGCAGAAGGATGAAAACAAGAAAGAGAAAGATTGAATGAAATCAAGAAGAAAAAGGAGTGTATGCTGTGAAGATTGAACGAAATCATGGGTGACTTCAGATATGATTGCAACTATTTCCATGGCAAAAACAACTTGACAAAGGAGTGTATGCTGTGAAGATTGAACGAAAAGAAAGAGGGAGAAGATGATGAAGCATACCATCTGCGAAAGCTTGAAGAAATCAAGAAGAAAAATAATGCAAATAACTCTATGCCTGCTTTGATTGTGCAGGAAAATGAAGTTGATGATGAATTTGGCAGGGTAGAAGTCTGGTCCACAGACTCTGAAGATGAGGATGTTCGCAGGCCTACTCACGGGAAAAGCTTTGCTGCAAAAGAAGAGGATTCGCACCATGAAGGAAGATGTTTTGTGGTGACAAACGATAAGGAATATGAGAGTAATAGATGCTTTACTGCGAAGCCGGTGTTTGAACAAATCAACGAGTGTGATCAAATGATCAATAAGGTACACTCTATTCTTGAATCACTCAATATTCCTGTGTCACAATACGAAACTGAACTAAAAGAATTGAAATTCACATTTTCAAGTATAAGTAACAGTTTGAAACAAACTCGATTGACAAATTCTAACCTAACCGATCAAATGAGCAGGGTTTTGTCAAAGAGTGAGGAACGACGCATATGGATTGAAAAGTTGGAGTCCGATATTTCTAAGTCTAGGGATGAACTTATTTATTTGCAAAGAGACAATTTAATGCTTTTGAAACAGCGCAACATTTTTTGTTTAATTGCAAAAAGGATTTATTTCAATATTACACAATTGCATCTTAATTGTGAGATTGGTAAGAAAATTCATAAAATGATCTTGCCTTTCCTTGAATCAAAGGAAGATGAAATCGATGTTGATTGCTATAAGTGTGAGTCGATTGTCTCTTCTGATGAAATTCCAGATGCTTATAGGGTGGGACTGGACAAAATTGAATCATACATTAAGTTCAAAGAACATAAGAACATGTTGAAGCAGCTTTTAGAGGAAAATGATAAACTGAAAATCAAAATCAAAACTGTACAAAAATTTGACTCAATGAGTTCAAAGTTGAGTTCAGATAATAAACTCAATGTTGGTAACACATCTGAATTCGACGATGACAGTGACATGAGTGAAATTTCGGTAGAAGATGAGGTTGATTGTTCAGCGTTTGTTAACAACGAATCAGAACCTGCGAAAGTACCAATTTCTGAAAATTCAGTAGAATTTGCACGTCTTTCACAAGATAAACCAAAGTCTTTAAAAGAAAAAGTTGTTGTTTATCAAAAGGTTCAAACCGTACCAAATCAAGTTTTTATAACCACAGGACTGGAGAAAAACCAAACTATCGAATTAACGTCCTTTGTAAATGAAGATAACAAAGGTGGATGTGACGAACATTTTTGGTCTGCACCGATCGATAACGCAGATGAAACAGTGGGTCTCTCAGAAAAGACTTCATGGAGAGTAAAAGGTAAGTTCAAGTGGGACAAAGGATGTTTCAAGTGGGAAACCTCATCAGGAAAAAGCGAACAACCTGTAAGAAAGGCGAAACCCAAGGACATATCCACAAGTCATCTGAGCAATTTGCGACTCGGAAACGCCAAAGAAATGCGAGATATAACAAAAATCTCAGGGAAAGAAAGCAATTCTGGCAATCTAGAAATCCCAATTACATGCATAAAGAAAAATCTCCTCGTTTCAATCCAAATGCGAAACTCTCTCAAACTGTGAAACCTCAAGGTTTTTCACAAAATCAATCTAAAACGCGACAGGGTTCAAAACCAAAGCTTCAAAATCCAGCTAAACCAGTGGTGAAAGCGAAAACCAAGGAGAATGGTTCAGACGTTGCTCATCTCAAGGAGTCTGAAACTAGGTCTAAGAGAGAAGAAAAGCAATTTGTTAAACAGAAAATTCAACAACAGAAAAAAGTCTTCTAAAGATGCGAATCTAAAAGACAAAAGAATAACTGTTTTTCAAATTACTAAGAAAGATAGCTCCACATTAATAAAACGAACGTACTTGCTTGATCCATCTATTGCTTTTCCCATTTCCATGAAAACCTCACAAGGGCCCAAACAACTTTGGGTTCCCAAATCTGCTTGAATTTTTTGCAGATAATTCGTGACGAGCAGTTTGACTCAGAATGGTATATCGACAGTGGCTACTCCCGTCACATGACAGGTAGGAAGGAGGAACTGCGAGAATATAGGGCACTAAAAGATGGAGGAAGAGTAAAGTTTGGAAACAATTCTCTTGGCACAATCGGAGGTTATGGAATGATCACAAATGGTGAATTCTCAATTCGCAAGGTGGCATATGTGGATGGACTTCAGCACAATTTAATCAGCGTTTCGCAGCTAGTGGTTGGAACTGGACTAAAAGTTTCGTTTAATGATGAAGGATCAGAAATTGTTGAGAAGAAAACAAAGAATGTTATTATAAGTTCAAAATGAAAAGGAGACATGTTCCCTCTTGATCTGAAACCCATTATAGGGAAGCTAACTATATGTATACTTGCAAAAGCTTCATCAGACGAAAGTTGGCCATGGCATCGTAGACTTTCGCACCTCAATTTCAAAGATATCAACAAGATCGTTCTTGGTGATCATGTAAGAGGACTACCACTCTTAAAGTATGACAAAGAACATCTCTGTGCAACTTGTGAAATGGGAAAACAGAGCAAAAAGAGTCATCCTACAATCATGAATACGAAAGTCATAAAACCACTTGAACTTCTGCATATAGATCTTTATGGTCCTTCTGCAATTGAAAGTGTTGGTGTTAATAAGTATATTCTTGTAATTGTAGACGATTTTTCTAGATTCACTTGGGTTTTCTTTTTTAAACAAAAGTCTGAAGCTACTTCCAAGCTCAATGATTTTATAAAGCAGATAGAGCTTCAACTGCGAAAGCTGGTTCGCAGCGTTCGCAACGATAATGGGTTGGAATTCAAGAACCAAACATTTGAAGAGTTTCTAACTACGAAAGGAGTCTCGCACAATTTCTCTGCTCCTTATACTCCACAACAGAACGGGGTTGTTGAAAGACGAAACCGGTCTTTATGTGAGGCTGCGAGAACCATGCTATCATTTGCGAATCTGTCGCTCTACTTCTGGGCTGATGCGATTAGAACAACGTGATTTACACAAAATCACTCAATTCTCAAGAAGCGATTCGCAGTTACTCCCTATGAAATCCTGAATCAACTTAAACCGAACGTTAGGTTTTTCCATGTTTTTTTTTCTCGTTGTTTTATTTTCAACTCCAAGGAGCAACGGAACATATTCGATGTAAAGGCTGACGAAGGTATTTTTTTGGGATATTCGCTGACCTCCAAGGCATATAGGATTCTTAATAAAAAGTCCAAGAAGATCGAAGAAACCTATTATGTCACGTTCGATGATAACTATTTAAAGAGACATCAGCAAACTGCGAATCAACCAAAGGAAATCTTTCCACAAGTGAATCCTGCAAACATACCATTGGCTAATCTCTACGAAGAATTCATGCTTTTATTTGATGAACCAACTAAAGCTATTTTTGTCAGAATCCAAAGCAGCGGACAAAAAAGAGGATGAATTGAAGAAAATAACCGATGATGTTGTGAAAGATCTAGAAAGCAATCCTCACAGTCCGAAAGAATCACAATCGGCTAGCACACCTCTCCAGGGGGAGAATCCTGAATCAACTTCCAGTGCAAGCTTTCAGGGGGAGCAACCCATCCCACAAGATATGAACACTCCATTGCAGGGGGAGGGTTTTACTTGATCTATTGACCCACGAACAGTGACCCACGAACATCCATTCGACAGTGACAATTCAATTCCTGTAGTAAAGGAGTTCTCATCATTCAAGGGGGAGAATAAAGATGCGAAAGATGATTCGGATGTACAATCAGAGTTTGAAGAGGTAAACGTAGAATTGGATCCTTCTTATGATCCGAATTACCCTCCTCTAACCAAATGGACCAGAGATCATCCGAAAGCCCAAGTCATTGGAGAATCTTCTGCAGGTGTGCTCACCAGATCCCAACAAAAAGCGAAACAAACTGCATTATTCTCTAAAGTGAAATCCTGTATGTTTAATTCATTCGTCTCCAAGGTTGAACCCAAAACCATCAACGTTGCTCTTGATCATTCTGATTGGGTGCAAGCGATGCAAGACGAACTCAACGAGTTCAAACAAAACAATATTTGGAGGTTAATTACCACTCCACCTGATGCATCAGTTGTTGGTTTGAAATGGGTATTTCGCAATAAGCTAGATAAAGAAGGAAATGTGATAAGAAACAAGGCGAGACTCGTTGTCAAAGGATATTGCCAAGAAGAAGTTATTGACTATGAAGAAACCTTCAAACCTGTTGCAAGGTTGGAATATATTCACATCTTCTTGGCATATGCAGCGCATAAGAACTTCGAAGTGTTTCAGATGGATGTCAAGTGTGAATTGTTGAATGGAGAACTTGAAGAGACAGTGTATGTGGAACAACCTCCAGGGTTTGTAAATGAGAAGTACCCCAATCACTGTTACATTCTAGACAAAGCTGTTTACGGTCTGAAGCAAGCTCCAAGAGCTTGGTACGAAGCTCTCACTCGCTTTCTAAAAATGTCTAAATTTAAACAAGGTTCAGTTGACCCAACCTTCTTTCGCAAGAAAGAGGGTGACCACTTGATGCTTGTCTAAATTTATGTTGATGACATCATCTTCGGATCTACTAATCCCAACCTAACAGCTGAGTTCCAAATGTTGATGGAAACTAAATTTGAGATGAGCTCCATGGGTCCTATTAACTTTTTCCTTGGACTGAACATTAGACAGAGTCAGGAAGGTATCTTTATTAACCAGGAAGACTACACGAAGAATCTACTTGCAAAGTTTGGAATGGTGGGAGACTCAAAAGTGAAGGTTCCAATGGCGTTCGGAACGAAGCTAACCCCTTCTTTTGATAAACCAGCTGCAGACATGACACTCTATCGCCAAATGATAGGTTCCTTAATGTATATGACTGCGAGTCGTCCATATATTATGTTTTATGTTTGCTATTGTGCTAGGTTCCAAGCTAATCCCCTAGAACCTCACATGACGGCAGTCAAGAACATTTTCAGGTATCTAAAGTGAACGTCCTCACTTGGAATCTGGTGCCCTTCGCATTCTGGGTTCTTTGTATAAGCCGTTTCGGATGCTGATCTTGGGCGATGTGGATTAGTTAGGAAAAGTAGAACTGGAGGATGCCAGTTTGTTGATGGAAAACTTGTCAGTTGGCAATCCAAAAAGGAAACTTGTGTGTCCCTATCAACATCTAAAGCTGAGTATATAGCTGCTGCCTCATGCACCTCCCAGGTTATTTGGATTCAAAGCTAGCTTCTTGATTATGGCTTAAGAATGAAGCAAATCCCATTACATTGTGACTCTGAAAGTGCTATTCGCATTTGTCACAACGCAGTGCAACACTCAAAGAAGAAACATATAGCACTGAGGTATCATTTCATTAAGGATCACGTAGAAGATGGCATTGTTGAAATTCACTTCGTAAGATCCGCTGATCAATTGGCTGACATATTCACAAAAGCCTTTCCTAAAAAAACCTTTAATAGAATTCTTCAAGGCCTAGGAATGATGGAAGCTGAATCTGTACCAAAACCACTTTCGCATCAATAAAGTTCACACTGCGAATCGGTGCGAACGCTCGTAGTAGTTCACAGTCTACTGTTCATTCGCAGTCTACTGTTCATTCGCAGTCTATTTTAACACTGCGAACCAGTGCGAACGCTTGCAGTAGTGCGCAGTGCACTGTTCATTTGTGGTTCAGATTTTCCAATATCCTTTTGTACTATATGTATAATGCTTCTTATCTTTGTTTTGTTTTTAAATCTTTTCTATTTTTAATTGTTTTTCAGAAAACTTCAAAAATTCAAAAATAATTTGTTTGTTTCTGTTTTTATATTTTTTAGAAAACTCTTAAAATACAAAAATATTTTTTTTGTTTCTCTTATTTTATTTTTTAATTCAAATATATTGCTCTTCTTTTTTTCATTAACCATTTGTGCAGGGTTCAAGGCTAAATTTTTAACACGAATGATGGGGCAGGTATAAATCTCTTTATTTATGAACTAGCTAAGTGTCCCTAGAAGCATGCTGCTGCATGTTGTCTAAAGCCTCGACGACTTTATGATGAAGCCTTAATGAATCGATAATACCAATTGTTTCTTCCCAATCAGGCTATTCTTTCACATAAGTCTTGAGCTAACTTACTCTTCTCATAATGAGTGTCTGCTTGGTAACTTTTGCAAAGCAGAGGTACTTTCGTTTCCATACACCACCTTACACTATTCTCCATCACATTCGCTTTCCTAAAGGTAACCCTTGAGACTCTCAGCAATTACCACTGAGGTTTATGGTTGCACAACATCTATGTTAATGATCTTAGTTTCGTTCCACCATGAACTGAGTGAAACCCGAAATTCAAGACACATAAATGAATTGACGGTGAACAATTAATTGTTCAATATTTTCACCAAGGAATTAACGAATGCCACATTTGTGGTCTGTACAAAGAAGTCTCTTTTTCTTTTGCGAGATCTTTATGAAGTTTTGAAGTTAGGTTGGGAAATAAAAAACTGGATTTTTTGAGATTTCTACAATTTTCCTTGCCACTCAAATATTTCCCAACCTACTCGTTCAACTGACTACATTGGTCACACGAGTGCTCCATCCGAACATTCGTTCTTATATCAAGTTTTGAAGTTTGGTTGAAGATGAAGCCACCCATTTAGTGTTGGATATAGTGTCTAAGTCCATAACTATATTTGGTATGTACTTGACCCGACCCGACATGGTCCATTTGGGTTGCATGGCATCATGCACTTGGATAGACTAAATGAGAGAAATAAGACACTTATGGTTTATTAATATATTATAAGTTCTAATATATTAATAATAAGAATAATAATATTTAGTTAGTATTGATCAATAATTAATTTAGAATTAATTATGTGATGAAAAGAAGACTAATTAAATATATGGGTTGATTGTGTCAATCATCCATAACTTATATAGTGGGCCAAGGCTCCATGGATTATCAAGTTGGGTTAAACCCATAAGATGCTCCATGGATGCTCCATGGGAGTTACATAACCCATGGGTCATGGAAATGAAAGGTCATGACAATTAGGGTTTACATGGTGTAACCCTAATTGTAACATACTATATAAAGGAGCTATTATTCACCATTTTTGGACACTAGAGTGAATCAAAGAGGGCTAGCCGAAAATACAAGTGTTCTTATTCTCTTAGAGTTTATTCCAAGTGTACTTGGTGTTGTGTGAAGCATTTGAGGCATCACACTTGAGGTGCTAGGCTCACAAGGTTTCAAAGGAATCCAAGCTACAAAGAGGTATGTAATTCTTACTAACTATTAGAATAAAAGATCCCTATGTATGCTAGATAGGATTATGAACCTTGGAAAATCATTTTGCATGTATCTTAGTCAAACATAGATCCAAGGTTTCTAGGGTTGCATGTACACCATAGGAGTGTTAGAATGCTCAAAACCCAACAGTGGTATCAGAGCCTAGGCTTGTTTGTTTAATACTTGATGCAAAATAGCTGAAAAATGAAATTTTTTGTTCACTGCACGTATGAACTCGCCGAGTCCATGGGGGGACTCGACGAGTCCATGAAGAAATGCATGCTACTCGTCGAGTCTGATCATGCACTCGACGAGTAGAGGCTGCAGTGTCCAGATTTTCGAGTTTTGCTGCTGGAAATGGACTAGAAACATTACCCTAAACTGTTTTGGTGTTGTAAAACTTGTTTTAGTTGGTGTAATGTTTATGCTAATCCATTTGCAATGGCTATTATAAAAAATTACAAGTTTTATATAAGTTTGTTATGATTCTTGAAATTCTTGATAATCATGTTCTTGAACTTATGAATTTAGATGATCATAGGAATTATTAGTAACCTCCATGTTAGTTAATTCTTGATCATTATGTGTTTTAATGGAGTCCATAACTTGTCCTCAAGTTATGGAAAACCAAGAGTCACACTTGAATTAAAACCATTAAAAGAACACAAGAGTTATGAAAATGAAGAGTCTTCATTTTAATACTCTAATAAAATCATAAGTTATGAAAAATGAAAAGGTTTGAAAGTTTACAAAACTTGCCCTCAACTTTTGGAACAAGTAAAGTCATAATTAAAACTTTAGTTCCAACCCTTAGAATTTTAAATATTAAAATTCAACCCTTATACTTTATAATATTATAAGTGAATAATAATTATATATGTATAAGATAAAAGTCGTTTTACCATTAGTAGGCCTCATTCACGAAGCCGGTCTATAAGGGGGGTATAAGGTTGTTGCCTATAAAATGGCAACTTAATGGGTGTCCATTCTCACCCACCGCTTCCTTGATCGGTGGAGGGTCGTTAGCCGAACGGGTAGCACAAGGACTTATAAATTCTCATAATAAGTATCATGAATATACTAAAGTAACTAAACATTTATTAATTCCCAATCTTAGTTACTTTAGGAAAATGTGAATAAGGTGCTAATCCATGAAATTACACTTTGCACTTTGATTAAGTCGTTAGTGGAGCATGTGTGGTTAACCGGCACACTAACTTGGACTTATCAAGGTAGGAAAAGGGTGACTTAATGTTTATCATAGTATCGTTGGAGCGTGTGTGGTTAACCGGCACTTCGATTGAGGGGTAATACATTAAGTGTACCAAGTAATTTGAATGGTTACTTCACACCTTGTTTTGTGATCCTCGACATCCCAGTCACAAAACTTGAAGGGCACACTCGAGATTGAAACATGCCATTGAAAAGTTCAATGAATCTCAAAGAACCTAGGAATTTCTAAACCAATCAAAACCTAATAAGATTTATTCCGTTTTATGGTGGAAATTGGTGAATCGTCATTCACATACCTTCAAATATTTTATAGCTTGGATTACGGCATCCCTCTTCTAAGTTATAAAATATTGTGTTGGGTCCTAGCCTTAATGTAGCATTTGGGTGCTTTATTAAGGACTATCCTGAAATCTAATCTAAACATATTCTTTCATTTCAGATGTCTTCCAAAAACAATGCTTCTGGCTCAAACCCTACTGGCTCCTTCTCTCTCATGAACCTTTGTGGGAGAGTCATCTTTGATGGATCCAATTTTATGGATTGGATCAGAAACATCAGGATGGTCACTCGCTATGAGGACAAAGAATATGTCCTTGATAGGGAGCTGAAGGAGATTGATGAGTCAACTGCTACCCAGAGGAGATTGCTGCATTTCAGGCACATGAAAGGGATGCTACCAAAGTAGCATGTATCATGACTGCCACAATGACAGCCGACCTCCAAAAGTCCTATGAGGACTATTACCCTTTTGAGATGCACATGGACTTGATGGAGCGATACCATCAAAGTGCTCGTCAAGAGAGGTATGAAATAATCTCCTCCATGATAACCACCCAAATGAAGGACAATGAGTCCCTCACGACCCACATGCAGAAAATGCAAAGATTTGTGGATCGCTTGAAGAAACTGAATGTTGACTTTCCTGAGGAGTTAACAATAGATATTATTTTGCACTCCTTACCTTCATGTTATGATCAATTTAGAATGACATACCACATGAATAAGGAAGAAGTTACACTTAGTAAACTTCAAGGATTCTTAAAGACTGCAGAAAGTAGTCTTAAGGGTAAGTCAGGTGTTATTACTCCTCCTACTCCTACTGCGGCTAATGTCTTGGCAATCGGGCATGGCAAAGGTAAGAAGAGAAAGAACCCTTCTAAGGGTACCAAGGGTAAGACCCTTAAAGGCTCCTCTTCAAGCAAAACCAAGAAAGGTTTTGTCACTCCTTCTGCTAACCCTAATGAGGCTGAATGCTTCTATTGCCATGAAAAGTCGCACTGGAAGCGAAACTGCCCTAAATACCAGCAAGATCTTAAGGATGGGAAAGTAAAACCCAACCATGCAGGTATATACACAATATTGTCTAATAACTCACCTCATTCTAAGTCTTGGGTCCTTGATACAGGTTGTGGAATTCACATATGTTCTGATCTGCAGGGACTAAGAAGAAGTGAGGATTTGGAGCATGGAAAGATAAACCTCATCATGGCGAATAGGAAAGTTTCACCTGTCACCAAGATTGGAGTTTATTCCTTGTTACTAGATAGTGGGTTTACATTAGACTTGAATAAATGTTGTTATTCGCCAGAAATGGCAAGAAATGTTATTTCCTTTCATGCTTTGTATAAACAAGGTTTCGCCTTTTATTTTGATAATAAAAATGGGGGTATTGATGCTTTCTATAATAGTGTTCTTTATTTTAAAGCATTACCTTGTGATGGTGTGTATGAAACTGTATCTATTGAAGATAACTTAGGAAATAATGTATTGTGTATTGATTCTTCCACTAGCTTAGATAAAGCATCTTTATGGCATTGTCGTCTTGGACATGTAAGCAAGAAACGCATAGGCCAACTCCAAAAGGATGGACTCTTGGAATCATTTGAACTAAAGTCGGATGATAGTTGTGAATCTTGTCTACTTGGAAAAATGACAAAGTCACCTTTTACTGGCACTTGTGCTAGGGGTGAAGGTTTGTTGGATCTCATACACACAGATGTGTGTGGACCCTTCAGAACCGCCACTAGAGATGCTAATCGCTTTTATGTGACTTTTATTGATGATTTTAGTAGATATGGATATGTCTACTTAATCAAACATAAGTCGGAAACCTTTGATAAATTCAAAGAGTTTAAGCAAGAAGTGGAAAATCAGTTGGGCAGGAACATTAAGATGCTTCGATCCGATCGAGGTGGTGAGTATCTTAGTACCGAGTTCCTTGACTATCTTAAGGAATGTGGGATAGTCTCACAATTGACACCTCCCAGAACACCACAGTTGAATGGTGTAGCTGAGAGGCGCAATCAAACCTTGTTGGACATGGTTCGTTCCATGATGAGTCGAGTTTCGCTACCAATCTCATTTTGGGGGTATGCCTTAGAAACTGCCACCCATATCCTTAATCTAATCCCTATAAAGAAGGTTGCCAAAACACCTCACGAGATGTGGACTGGAAAAGTTCCAAATCTAGACCACATCAAGGATTGGGGTTGTGAGGCTTTCGTGAGACGCGAGACTCATGACAAGATCGAACCTCGAAGTGAGAGGTGTATTTTCATCGGCTACCCACAAAAATCCTTTGGTTACATCTTCTACAGACCCAGTGATAATGTGGTCTTTGTAGCAAGAAGAGGAGTCTTTCGAGAGAGAGAGAACTCATAAGCCAAGGAGACAGTGGGAGGCAAGTTAACCGTGAAGAAATTCAAGAGTCAAGCGGTGAAGGAACCTCAAACCCTAGCCCTCAACCTGAGGAGGAAACTCCTGTTGAGCCGACTGAAGAGTCCATACCTCTGAGGCGTTCCACCAGAGTTAGGAGTGCACCTGAACATTATTATTGTTTCCATATTACTGCAGAAGGTGATACCCTTATCAGTGATAATACACTAATAAATCTGGAAGAGCCTAACAGCTATACGGAAGCCATGGCAGGCCCTGAGTCAGCTAAATGGAAAGAGGCTATGGATAGCGAGATACAATCCATGTATGACAATCAAGTTTGGAACTTGGTTGACAATGTACCAGGTCGTAAGACAGTTGGGTGCAAATGGATCTTCAAGAAGAAGACCGACATGGATGGTAATGTACACACTTATAAGGCACGACTGGTTGCAAAAGGTTATTCTCAAACTCCGGGAGTTGATTATGATGAGACCTTTGCACCAGTGGCCAAGATTAAGTCTATTAGGGTTCTGTTAGCCATTGCTGCATTTCATGATTATGAAATATGGCAAATGGATGTCAAAACCGCTTTCCTTAATGGAAAGTTGGCTGAGGATGTTTACATGGCTCAGCTAGAGGGTTTTGTAAGTACAGAATACCCTAATAGGGTGTGTAAGCTTGAAAAATCCATATATGGATTAAAACAAGCGCCTCGCAGATGGAATCTTTGCTTCGATGAGAAAGTCAAAGAGTTTGGCTTTTCGAGATGTGAAAATGAATCGTGTATATATGTCAAGGCTAGTGGGAGTATAGTTAGCTTTTTGGTACTGTATGTGGATGACATACTGCTCATAGGAAATGACATCCCAACCTTGCAGGAGGTGAAATCCTGGCTTGGGAAGTGTTTCGCTATGAAAGACCTAGGAGAAGCTGCCTATATCCTCGGGATAAAGATTTTGAGAAACAGGAGTAAAAGACTAATTGGACTTAGTCAGAGTACCTACTTGGACAAAGTGCTGAAGAGGTTTAGTATGGAAAATTCCAAGAAAGGAGATTTACCTATTCAGTGTAATGCCAGACTGAGTAAAACTCAGAGCCCGAGTACAGATGAAGAGATAGCTGAAATGAATCGAGTCCCATATGCTTCCGCTGTAGGCTCGATCATGTATGATATGACTTGTACTCGTCCTGATGTTGCTTTTGCTTTAAGCATGGTTAGCAGATATCAGAGTAATCCTGGCAAGGTTCACTGGACTGCAGTAAAGAATATTCTCAAGTACCTGCGAAGGACTAAGGACTGGGTCCTTACCCTTGGTTGGAGTGATGACTTGAAAGTAGCAGGGTATAGTGATGCTAGCTTTCAGACTGATAGGGATAATTTTCGCTCTCAGTCGGGCTAGGTCTTTACAAATGGAGGGGCAATTACTTGGAAAAGTTCCAAGCAAGATACAGTGGCTGATTCCACTTGTGAATCAGAGTATATAGCAGCAAGTGAAGCAGCAAAGGAGGCTATATGGCTAAGGAACTTCATCGGAGACCTTGGAGTTGTACCAGCTATTAAGGAGCCCATGGAAATTTTCTGTGATAGTGAAAGTGTAGTTGCCTTAGCAAAGGAACCAAGGGATCACGGGAGATCTAGGCACATTGACAGAAAATATCATTTCATCAGACATCGAATAGAAGAAGGAATCCTCGTGGCAAAGAGGGTATCATCCGATGAGAACCTGGCAGATCCCCTCACGAAGGGACTGAGTAGGGTTAAGCATCTTCAGCATGCTAGGTGCATAGGGCTAAGAGATGATATTAGTTTTTAGAAGTTAGATAATTTTGAAATATGTAAAATGTAATTGACATTTGATGATAAATAAAAGTTGTTATTTATGAGTAAAGTGTTGCTGTCTCTTGTCAATCATTTACTAGTATTTCTTTTTGCATGTTTTGACTTCCAGAATAATTATGTTATGGTATATATCATATTATTCAAATTCTCCACAGTCAATCATATGTTGGAAGTACATATGAATCAAGACTGTCATGGGTTGGTTTGTAGAGGTCCAAGATGTTGGATAAAGGGGGCTACAACACTCATGAGTGCTCATAAGTTCTGAGTATTGGATTCAACCCACGCTCACTGGTATCACTTCATGGAATTTATCTCGAGTGATCGTGAGACGGTAATATCATATAAGTCTTCAAACCTAGACATATGATTTGTTACCTATGAGTTGGTTATGCATTGATTGTACGAAAACGCATTGGTAACTCGATGTTATAAAACGTACCTTTGTGTGTAATTCAACAAGTAGTAGAGCAAACATATGAGTCGAAGTTTATATGTTCCTTCTTGGATTAGAAGCGATATCTGGGCCCCTCGATGATTTTGTTTTGACCCATGTACCGGGCCCGGTCAGAACTAAATTGATGTGTTCAATTAGGTTCTATGTCAAACAAATCGGAAATCGGGAAACAACTGCTAGACAATAGAAATACATTGTTCCATGTGTTTGTCCGGCTGATATCTAGAACAGAGGATTATATGATCACTTATCTAAAATGGCACACCATCATCTTCTCAGTTCCGAGAGACCTTGAAAGAGCTACGATTGTTGATCGGTTCCTGAAGTCATACTTGCAACTATAGTTATTAGACTTATCCAAGTGGGAGACTGTTGGATATAGTGTCTAAGTCCATAACTATATTTGGTATGTACTTGACCCGACCCGGCATGGTCCATTTGGGTTGCATGGCATCATGCACTTGGATAGACTAAATGAGAGAAATAAGACACTTATGGTTTATTAATATATTATAAGTTCTAATATATTAATAATAAGAATAATAATATTTAGTTAGTATTGATCAATAATTAATTTAGAATTAATTATGTGATCAAAAGAAGACTAATTAAATATATGGGTTGATTGTGTCAATCATCCATAACTTATATAGTGGGCCAAGGCTCCATGAATTATCAAGTTGGGTTAAACCCATAAGATGCTCCATGGATGCTCCATGGGAGTTACATAACCCATGGGTCATGGAAATGAAAGGTCATTAGGGTTTACATGGTGTAACCCTAATTGTAACATACTATATAAAGGAGCTATTATTCACCATTTTTGGACACTAGAGTGAATCAAAGAGGGCTAGCCAAAAATACAAGTGTTCTTATTCTCTTAGAGTTTATTCCAAGTGTACTTGGTGTTGTGTGAAGCATTTGAGGCATCACACTTGAGGTGCTAGGCTCACAAGGTTTCAAAGGAATCCAAGCTACAAAGAGGTATGTAATTCTTACTAACTATTAGAATAAAAGATCTCTATGTATGCTAGATAGGATTATGAACCTTGGAAAATCATTTTGCATGTATCTTAGTCAAACATAGATCCAAGGTTTCTAGGGTTGCATGCACACCATAGGAGTGTTAGAATGCTCAAAACCCAAAATTTAGCCTGATAAAAAGATGCATTTCAATGTTTATCAATAAAATATTGATCGTATTTCAACGGGAAGCCACACAGACACTTCTTTGTCTCTCTTGATTTTTGAAGGAAGAGATCTATGCCCGAGATCCACAGTTTCATGTCTAATTAGACATCACTAGAATCCTTTAGAACTTATTGTTTTATTTCTGTCTCTTTGACAATCTCTGGCTCGAAAATCCTAGTGATTTTCCAAAGTCAGGTTCGTGGTTCTTATGGTTGCTCTTAGTTTGGCAGGTCGATAATGTTTCAATACGAAAGCTCATGATTCGCTGTGAATGTCATAACTGCAAAAGAGGAGAATTTGAAACGGCTATCTTTGAAGAGATAAGATTTGCTTTGGGTGCGTGATAATTTAACGGTCGCCTTCCTTACCGCCGCCTGACACACGGTTCTGACGTCACAACTGTCAAATTGCGCTTTTTCAGGAGTCTTTTCAGTACCCATCACATTCTCTCTCCTGATTTCTCTCTCCAAAGAAATGGTATAAAAGGGTTTTGGCGCTTCATCTCACATTACCACTCACATAATTCTCTCAAAGATCTCCGGCGATTAAAAAGGCTCTCTACTGTTCATCATCTTCTTCCTCAAGAACTCATCCATGGCAGGCTCATCAGAAACTCCTTCAGTTCAAGAACAAACAGGGCAATCTCACCTTCTCACCATTAAACCACATCAAAACCTGATCATAAATCTTGATCCTTGCAAGTATGACAGCCACCTACTTATGATCATCGAGTGCTTGAAGTATTCTCCCCTGATCACAGCCCTAACCAAGACGGAGAGCGTTCCGATGTCAATGTTGTCGAAAGCCTACTCTTCTGCATGTTACATCAAAGAGGAACGGAGGATTACGTTCGAGATCCTCAATCACAAAACCTCCATCTCCAAATCACGGTTCTTCTCCATTCTAAGGCTTCCTCTATCAGAAGACATGATTAACCTAGAATCTGTGTCCAACGCGACCCTATTGGAGATGTTTTACCAAATGGGCTATAAGGAAACCCTAACTGCCATCTCTAAGTTCCGAAAACCAAATCTGCCACCACAGTGGAATGGCCTCTTCACTCTACTGTTCAAGGCATTCTCTGAAAGGCTTACTAGGTCTGATTGCGCCAGCAGGTTGTTCATGACAATCATCTATGGTGTTTACACTGGGTTGAATATTGAATTTGATGTTGTTCTCTGGGCCAAAGTGATTCAAAGCACACATTCAACAACTCGTCACAGGGAAATTTCTTGTGGACGATTTCGGTCCATCATTGTTCATAGGGCTATCACCAAGTTGAAGATTCCTGTTATGCAAGATGCCTTGATGTCCAACATCTCAACTCTTCATACCACTGGAATCATTGTTGCAGACACTTGCAAATTCGCTTTTTTTGGCTCCATCCCGGAAGCCTTCCTTCGTGATGTGCCTCCTGCCAGCAAAGTACTTGAAGGATACCGTATTATTCCTGCCTCGGGGTTTCGTCCCTTAACTCCTGAGATGCAGTCAATTATTTCTGAGGCGGATAAACCAAAAAGAGGGGGTAACAAAGGTCGCAAGAAGGGAGAAAAGAAAAAGGGTAATAACGAAGGTCCATCTGAGCCTGCGAACACTCCCAAAAAGCGAAAGGCGAAAGCTGCTCCATCTGTCGCTGCTCCTAAAAGGTGAAAGTTAAAACGAGTCGCTCGCAAAGCCAAGTCCCCTACTCCATCTGACAGTGAAGATTCGCACTCTGACACTCAGTGAGATGTTTGTATTGAGGATGATTCTCCGGTTCGTAATGAGGAGGAACCACCGGTTCGCAATGAGGAGGATCCACCAGTTCGCAACGAGAAAAAGCCACCCGTTCGCAGTGAGGAGGAAGAACATGTTCACAACGACTTCGTTCCATCTCCTCCTCCCTCTCCCAAAACTACAACCACTTCCATACCGGTAACTATTGCAGCATGTCCTCCTCCAGTTTCATATCAACCTCAAAGTACTATTTCTCTCTCTGCTCCTTTATTCACTGAATCAACCACGACACCCAAAACATCAATTGAACCTCCTTTTTTGGTTAACGCATCTGATGTGGGGGCTGAGTCATCAGGTTTCACAACTGGTCACAATACACCTCTTATTTCTCCCCTTTGCCAAGATGATTCGGACATGATTTATGGGTATGATGATGATGACTTAGCAGGCTTCACCTTTAGTCCATTCAACATCAGGACTGAAAGTGATGATGAAGCTCCTGTGACTCAACGCAAGTTAAAGATCATCACTGAGAAGCTTGATTCGTTGATCAATTCTTCTCGTGATTCTTCTTCTGATGCTTATTCAAAGGCTGTTGTTGAAGCCTTCTTTCAGTCGTTTACCAAAGAACATCAGGCCAATTTGGATAAGTGTAACATACACGTTCAGTTATCGTGTTATGTAATTTTAAAAGTGAATAATATAATTAAATATTATATGAATTTGAGCGTTGAGTTCTAACAATATAGTTTTATGAGACTGAAGTAAAAAACTATGTTTAGAATCATTCGGAAAGTATTGGAAGTCTTATGAGATTCCAATCAAAAGTCAATTACCGAAATTAACGAAAATATAAAGTTGAAAATAAGTAAAATTATATTATTGAAAGTTGTAAAGAATCTCGTTAGAAACATTTAGGCAAAAACCTCATCGAAATCTGAGTTATAACGAAGAAGTTATGACTTACTGAAATTTCGCGAAAGAACAGGCACGACGCCATATGACGTAAAAAGTGAGTTTTTGATAAACTAGTGATATAAATAAAAGTCAAAATATTCATTAAACCGAGAATTTTCATAAAAAGAACGTCCAAATCTGACTTCATATGACGAAGTTATAATTTTTCTAAAATTCGGTATAGTAGTAGACAGCTAAAAACTCCAAATAAAGATCGAGTGACTTTTAGCCGACACAACCTAAACGAGAATCGAAGGTCTCATCAATAGTAGTACAACGGTAAAAAGACAGACGAAAACAGACGTCAGATGAAGAAGTTATGAATTTTTAACGGATTTTCCAGTCCCGGCCTGTTAAAAATATAACTTTAAAAATGAAGTCAAAATTAGCCGACGGAGTCTAAATGAAAGTTGTAGAGTATCATCTCTCCTACGTATGCATATAAAGAACGTCAAAAACGGAGCTCGTATGCAAAAGATATGGATTTTAGAAGTTTAGAAAATCAGTGTACGCCCCGCGTACTCATGTTTGTGATCCGGAGCCGGCCACGTCAACACCTTCTTTGCATACGACACGTGTCACTCAGGTTCGACACGTCTGATGCCACGCATCACGCTATGCACAGCGTAGTCGGTGTACGCCCAGCGGACTGAGCCGCAATGCATTACGCCATGCGTAATGAAGTGTACGCCCAACGAAGAGATTATCAGGTCAGTAAGCCCCGCATACATAAGGATTTACGCCCAAAGTAAATCGTGATTCAGCACCCTATAAATAGAAAGAAAGACCTCCGGGTTTTTGTTTACAAAATCTATTCTCTCTCACTCTCTACTTCTTCTCTAGCTACTTTTAACCCCCCGAGGTCCCGATATCATCCCCGACACCCGAATCAAGTCCCGATGCTCCGAATTTCCAGAGAAAATCATATTTTCAAGTCGAGAATCTGCCCGCGTAAGGCCGGTTTTCAACTAAAATTCCCCGTTTTCATCAAATAAAGTCATTTTTAGACACGAAGTGCTGCCCAAATTACTATTTTAACCTCCAGTTATTTCACGGTGAGTTCAATATATAGGAACAATTGTATGTTATGTGTTATATATGCTATGTGCTTTTCCATGTTATTTCCCCGTGTTATTATTTCGTGCTATTTTGATAGCAAAGTTGTACCTTTGGCCATGTGATCACTGAAAGGACTTAGATTCACAGTGGTATTGGTATGTAGCCTCTGGCCGTGTAGAGCATGTCTCGCATGGCATTGGCAGAAGGGTAGATAGACCTGAAAGCATGAAATCTACCAAAATGTTTAATCAGAAATTGTATGTCTTCTGTGCCATTTGGGCCGAAGCGTTATTGATGTATATCAAGTATTGAAATTGTTATGTCTCATTGATTCTATATCTTTGAATCAAATCATTGATTGATATGGAAAGCTTGTCGCATGATTCATATATGCCTTTGTTGTTCCTTGTTCCCTTTGCTTCTGCCATATTGAAGTATATATATGGCATAACGTTATATTGTATCTATTATTGAACCCACTAAGCGCCACCGCTTACCCCTCACAGTGTTTAACAATTGCAGGTAATAAGCATCCAATATAGTCATATACTGATAGAAGATTTTGAATAGTTAAAACTATTACTTTTGTATTTAGTACTCATGTATGTATAAAACTATAATATCTTGGGTAGTTATGTAATATATAACACTTTGTAATAGTCTAAATAGTCGGTTTTTATCCAGTCTTTTGTAATCAAATTATCAATGTAAAATATTATTTATGAATATGCATGTAGAATGTTTTGATATAATTTGGAGTGATAATAATGTTATGTATGAAAGGGGTTCTTTCAATCATGGTATCAGAGCAATAGTTTAAGTGAACTAAATACCACGGATTGGTATTTAGACTTAAACTGGTGGAAGTTCAATATATGAACGAATTCATTGTAAGTATATGGATACAAACCATAGGAAAGATTTAAGTGGGGTATTGGGTAGTGATAAACCCTAGTATTCTAAAATATTAAGTTACTTTAAAATTTTCTGAGAATTAGATTAAGTGAACTAGGAATTTTGAGAATTTCTAGACTTAAACATGGATAGCTAAGGGATGATGATACGACGTGTATCTAGTATATTTTAGGTTGAATACCTAAATGGACACAAGCACTAGAATATTAGAGGAGATATGCCTTATATTCTAATATGTGCTAAATGATAAATGAATATAGCATGCCTTAGGTTGCTTACTTAAATAGCTATTACTTGAGAAAGTGTAAGGTCTGTTGCCGACCTTGGTTTGGAAGAGGAAATTTTATGTATTCCAGATTCTAAAATTGATGTATTAGAACTGATATGAAACCTTTCGAAGTGATAAAAGACTTATGATAGTCGACATCGATAATTTTGTAGATAAACGATCGAGGGATATCGTAAAATAACATTTATCAAGTGATATCGTAAATAGTGTATTAATACCTATAGAGTGGTGCTGTACATTCGAACTATGTTTAATGAAATAATAACACCGTTGGAAGAATCTTGTGTATTCGAAGTACATTCGGACGAGATGAATGTTACGGCATAATCGATGAAGTTGTTCCACCGCTGTCCAGATTGAAGCAATGATTGCTTATAAAGTAGGAAGAACCAAAGATGGTGATAAATACTTCTACAATATCGAAATTGATGTTGTGTAATATTTAGAAGAATTAAAAGAAGAAGATATACATCCATAGTATTGCATGAGAAGAGATGTTGTTGCTAGAAATGACAGAGAACCGAGTCGATGATAGTAGAACATGCTGAGATGCAGCTATAATGCGGACTTCTTAAGATAGACTCCTATGAAGTAGACTTAAAAGATACAACCATGAGAAGAAAAACTTACTCATATACATGAATGACGATGTCATGAAAGGATAATGAAACGAACAAATATGTATGATGGTTTGCATGAGTTAGAAGATGATGCAGGTAGTTGGAGACCCTTTGTCTCCATGCTGCTAGAGTAAATTCTAGTATAGTGTGTCTTGCAGAGTAGACACTACCCGAGAAAGAATTTATATGATTTGGAAGTAAAGTTTCTATCGACCTATGAAAAAGTATTAGAATATGCTAGATCGAGCGTATGCATGAGAAGAGTCCTAGAAGGCGAGTATAGGAAATCCGAGATATGTTTGATAGAAACGTGAAATCCTTAATTGAGTCTAGGAGAAATTGTCGTATGTACTTGTTTGAACACATTAATGTGTGATAAGTCGCTTTGTGAAAACTTTTGAATGGTGACTTGGAAAACTATGAGATAATACTTGGGACGAGTATGAGTAGATGTGAATAGTAGTAGAGGCCTATATTACTGGAAGCACATGACTCACACTTGGATCAGGGAAAGTCACAAGGTTACCAAGAAACTAGAACTTGATTCCGTTTTTGTTCGAGTATGTCATTACCTTCATTTCGGTGATGACTAAGAAGATGATTTTCGTTCAGTCCTTAGTGGTCGTAAAGAATCGAGTATGACTAATATAGATCTACGAAGTGAATTGATTGGTTCAGAGAACCATGTCTCGTGTAATGACAAAATTTCAGTCAGAGAATTGAAGAAGGAGATGGTCAAGGTAGTCGATAGAAATATAACGATCTTCATTAAAGGATTGAGAAACCATTAGCCAGAGATGCTACATGTTATGAAGACGATGAAAATTTAGTTATTCATGGAAGGATTAGGATATGAAATCTGTGAATTCATAATTAATCGAAATATTCTATCATTCGACAAAGTTGTTGAGTATGCACGAAAGCGTGATCATGACTTAGAAATACGTGGTGCTACTCTTTCTGTTCTGAAGCATCGACGTGTTGATCAAACTGTCTCTGTTTTCTCTATTCCATCAGCTCGATCTGTTCGATCTGATTCTAATACAAGAGTATGGTTCGTTATGTGTCTTTTGCATTATAAAATCAAAGGTCATTAGAATATGACCATTCGAGTTGTTGTTGTAGCAAAAGTTAAGACCTTATCTTGGGTTGAGTCTATAAACCAAGAAGGAGCAGGATTCTGCAATGAGAATTGAGTTTTTAACTCGGAGATTAGAACCGAAGTTCCAATAGAGAAATACAGAGCAAGTGTTGATTTGAGCACCATCAATTAAGAAGTTTGAAGAGTTTGACAATCGTTTAGTTAAAGATTGTACATTTCAGATTACTGTAGAGGAGGCACACGGGGACCCGAATGTTGTGAATGGTTCATTTCTCGTCAACTCTAGACTTGCTCATATATTATTTGATTCTGGTGCCTCAGATTCTTTTGTGTCTCATGAATTCACGTATTCCTTCCAAATAGCTTGTTATTCATTCGCCCAATCATTTCAGGTAGATACCGCAGGAAGTATATCATTACTTGCTAATAAAGTCTATAGAGATTGTATCATACAAATTGAAGGTTATAGTTTTCTTGCTAACCTGATTCCTATCTCTTTACCCAACTTTGAAATTATTCTCGGCATGAATTGGTTGTTAAAGAACCGCAAAGAACTCTTGTATTACGAAAAGATGGTTCACATCCCTATCGAAGAGAAGAATCCTATTTATATCTACGGTAAACAAAGACTTGAAAATTTTAAAAATAATCTCTTTCCTAGAAACCTTTAAACTTATATCGAACGGGTATTCTGCTTATCTAGCCTATACAATTGATATCTCAAAAGAGGGGAAGAAAACTGTAAATGATGTTTCAGTTATTAATGAATATCCTAATGTTTTCCCCGATGATTTGCCTGGTCTTCCCCCGATAGCCAAATAGAATTCTGAACTGGCTTTATGTCTAGTGCTGCTCCAATTGCCAAAGTCTGCTAGACAGAATGATAGAATTTGGGTAGTTATCAACCGACTAACTAAGAGTGCATATTTTCTTGCCATGCGTGAAACAACTCCAATGGAGAAGTACGCACAAGTATACTTGGATGAAACTGTTGCGAGACATGGTATGCCGCTAAAGATTATTTCCGATCATGATAGTAGCTACACTTCTTATTCTTGGACAAGTATGCAATATGAATAGAGATCTCGTGTCACTATCAGCACAACTTGTTATCCCCATACAAATTGTCAGAAGAAGAGAACAATCCAAACAGTAGAAAATATAATGAAGGTATATGAAGCACTATATGGGCGTAAATGTCATACTCCATTATGTTGGCGTGATGTAGGACAGAAAGTCCTTAGTGGCCCTGAAATGATTCAAGACACCACTAACAAGATTCAAATTGTACGAGAAAGAATGAAAGCGGCCCAGGATCGACAGAGGTCCTATGCAGAAAAGAGGAGACGACCCATAGAATTCCAGTTGGGAGATTTCATAATTGTGAAGGTATCCTCATGGAAAGGCATTATGCGATTTGGGAAGAAAGGAAAACTAAGTCCTAGATTTGTTGGTCCTTTCAAAATCATCCAGAGGATTGGTAAACAATCATACCGCTTAGAATTACCTGAATATTTGGCAGGTATACAAAATGTATTTCATGTGAGTTATGTGCGTAAATGTTTGAAGATATATGATGAAACGATTCTGTTATCCGAGGTGAAACTGGATAATAAGTTAAGATATGTAGAATAGCCTGAAGAGATCGTAAACGAAAGAACGACTGATCTACGTAATAAAGAAGTGGAATTGGTGCTTGTCAAGTGGAAACACCATCGACGCCGAAATTATACTTGGGAAAATAAGAATGAGATAAGAACGAAATATCCCCATTTGTTTAAATCGTTGTGATTTCGGGGACGAAATCCTCAAAAGGAGGAGGTATTTGTAACATACACGTTCAGTTATCGTGTTATGTAATTTTAAAGGTGAATAATATAATGAAATATTATATGAATTTGAGCGTTGAGTTCTAACAAGATAGTTTTATGAGATTGAAGTAAAACTATGTTTAGAATCATTTGGAAAGTATTGGAAGTCTTATGAGATTCCAATCAAAAGTCAATTATCGAAATTAATGAAAATATAAAGTTTAAAATATGTAAAATTATATTATTGAAAGTTGTAAAGAATCACGTTAGAAACATTTAGGCGAAAACCTCATCGAAATCTGAGTTATAACGAAGAAGTTATGACTTATTGAAATTTCGCGACAGAACCGGCACGACGCCATATGACGTAAAAAGTGAGTTTTTGATAAACTACTTTTTAGCTTTAGTGATCTAAATAAAAGTCGTAGTATTCATTAAACCGAGAATTTTCATAAAAAGAACGTCCACATCTGACTTCGTATGAGGAAGTTATGATTTTTCTAAGATTCGGTATAACAGTAGACAGCTAAAAACATGGAATAAAGATCGAGTGATTTTTAGCCGACACAACCTAAACAAGAATCGAAGGTCTCGTCAATACTAGTACAACGGTAACGGACGTTGGATGAAGAAGTTATGAATTTTTAACGGACTTTTCATGTCCCGGCCTGTTAAAAATATAACTTTAAAAATGAAGTCAAAATTAGCCGACGGAGTCTAAACGAAAGTTATAGAGTATCATCTCACCTACGCGTGGATATAAAGAATGTCAAAAACGGAGCTCGTATGCAAAAGATATGAATTTTAGAGTTTAGAAAATCAGTGTACGCCCGCGTACATAAGTACGCCCAGCGTACTCATGTTTATGAACCGGAGCCGGCTACGTCAACACCTTCTTCGCATACGACACGTGTCATGCAGGTTCGACATATCTGATGCCACGCATCACGCTACGTGCAACGTACTCGGTGTACGCCCAACGTACTGAGCCGCAATGCATTACGCCCCGCGTAATGGAGTGTACGCCCAACGAAGAGATTATCAGGGCAGTACGCCCCGCGTACATAAGGATTTACGCCTAGCGTAAATCGTGATTCAGCACCCTATAAATAGAAAGCAAGACCTCCGGGTTTTTGTTTACAAAATCTATTCGCTCTCACTCTCTACTTCTTCTTTAGCTACTTTTAACCACCCGAGGTCCCGGTATCATCCCCGACACCCGAAACAAGTCCTGACGCTCAGAAGTTCCCGAGAAAATCATATTTTCAAGTCGAAACTCTGCCCGCGTAAGGCTGGTTTTCAACTAAAATTCCCCGTTTTCATCAAAGAAAGTCATTTTTAGACACGAAGTGCTGCCCAAATTACTATTTTAACCTCCGGTTACTTCATGGTGAGTTCAATATATAGGAACAATTGTATGTTATGTGTTATATATGCTATGTGCTTTTCCATGTTATTTCCCCGTGTTATTATTTCGTGCTATTTTGATAGCAAAGTTGTACCTTTGGCCATGTGATTAGTGAAAGGACTTAGATTTACAGTGGTATTGGTATGTAGCCTCTGGCCGTGTAGAGCATGTCTCGCAAGAGAATGACTTCTACCCCTATGGCATTGGCAGAAGGTTAGATAGGGTTGAAAGCCTGAAATCTACCAAAATGTTTAATCAGAAATTGTATGTCTTCTGTGCGATTCGGGCCGAAGCGTTATTGATGTATATCAAGTATTGAAATTGTTATGTCTGATTGATTGTATATCTTTGAATCAAATCATTTATTGATATGGAAAGCTTGTCGCATGATTTACATATGCCTTTGTTGTTCCTTGTTCCTTTTGCTTCTGCCATAATTAAGTATATATATGGCATAACGTTATATTGTATCTATTATTGAACTCACTAAGCATCACCGTTTACCCCTGTCAGTGTTTAACAATTGCAGGTAATAAACATCCAGTATAGTCATATACTGATAGAAGATTTTGAATAGTTAAAACTATTACTTTTGTATTTAGTACTCATGTATGTATAAAACTATAATATCTTGGGTAGTTTTGTAATATATAACACTTTGTAATAGTCTAAATAGTCGGTTTGTATCTAGTCTTTTGTAATCAAATTATTAATGTAAAATATTATTTATGAATATGCATGTAGCATGTTTTGATATAATTTGGAGTGATAATAATGTTAAGTATGAAAGGGGTTCTTTCAATAAGGCCAATCAAGTTGTTTCAAATTCTGCAGCTTTATGTGGTGAAATGGCTACCAAAATGGATTCGCTCATTACTGATGCAAAGGATTTTATGGCTAATTTCCAATCATCTGCTGAGACTAACACGCGTTTGGCTAATGAGGATATAGTTGGTCTCAATTCCCCACTATGAAAGGAGAAGGAGGCTCTTGCGAAAGTTCGCTCTGAGGTTGGAAAAGGAGAATGTAACCTTCAAAGCTTCCATTTCTGCGAGGATGACACAACTTTCAGAATCTCTTGTAGTTGAAAATAATCTCATGGATCAACTTGCTGCTCACACCACAACTGTCAAGGTTCATTAAGCAAAACTTTCTCAAGCTGACAAAGAGATCAAAGATGTTCAATCTGAGCGAGCAGTGGTCAAAAGATGTGTTGGGGATGTCAATGCTCTCCTCTCCAATATCCTTGAATCTCATGATCCAATCCTCACTATTTTTATTCGAAGGCATCTCGATGACAAGTTTCGTCCTGCTTTAGCAATGCTAAGTAGGATTGAGGGTGTTTTGGAGACTCCCGTCATTCCAAAATAAGGGGGAGATCCACCAACGAAGTCTTCAGCTATGCCAACGACTTCAGTCATGCCAACTACATTAGTCAAGCCAATTGTTAAAAACGAATCTGAGCCTAAAGGAAAAGAAAAGCTTTTCTCTGATGATCCTATCATTGATAATAGTGAAGACAAGGAGATTTATGAAGAAGAACTTAAAATGCGAAAGGCTCGTGAAGTTGAGTAAGTTGAAAATCAGAGAATCATTCGAGAAGCTGAAGCCAAGGAGAGAGCTGAAAAAGAAGCTCAGGTCAAACTTGAAGGCAGGAAGCTCTTATTTCCAAAGTGGATGCTGAAACGAATTTAGAGTGAAGATGTAGATTTTCCAAGTCAATATTGCTTAGAACCAGTTGTGTCGTTCGAACTTCAGAACACACAAGATTCGCAACTGGATCTTCCAATTACTCCCAAGGCCTTCAAATTTCGCTCTTTTGTGAAAGTTGCGAATGTGCCAACTACTAACAGTGGGGCTGTCCATTTTCTTTTCTTATTCTATCTCAAGCACATGAAGCCACAATATGAAACGTGGAGTGCGAGCAAGATAACGGATGTGAAGGTCACTGGACCAATTGAGACTGACAGTTTTCCAAATACTAAATTCAAAGTTGTCAAAGGTTTTGTGAGTCAAGTTCATGAATTCACTCTCGCAGAACTGCCATGTCTCAACCCATATGACTGGATCATGCTCTACAACTTGTTGCTGAGAGATGAACAAAAGTACGAGCCTGTTATCCAACATCTCAAGCTGATGATAACTTCCTACATTCAATAGATTGGAAATATGGATGTGGAAGTAGCTTTTATACTGCAAAGGAAGCCCTCTGTTCTTCCTAAATAATCTCCTGAAGGATTTGAGAAGTGGAAGATTGGAAAGATTCACAAAGAGGGATGGTATGTGGTGTTTCAGGCCAGAGAACGAAGCAATGCTGACTTTCGCAAGACCTGCTTCTCCCTCCCAGACAAACATCTATACAGCACTTCCTTCCTTGAGTTCATTTTGGATCTGGTCACCAAATTCAAGGGCAACAACAAAGGAGATATCAAATGCTTCTCAGACATGATTCAATGGTACATTCAGGTTATCAAGACCTTGTTGAGTGTTATTCCTAAGGTCTACGAAGTGCAGAAGCGAACTTAACCTTGAAGGACTCTTGCTCAATTGACGCAAAGGGGGAGATTTTTGGGTATATTATATTGCGTCATTGGGCCTTGTGTATAGTCTATTTTGTAAACGCGTTGGGCCTGTCCTCACGTATTTATTATCTAGGGTTAGAGTATTTAAGATGCATGCATGCATCGTGTTGTTGGTAACTCTTATAATTATATTGTAACGCTAATCACGCCTCTACAATAGCAATTCTTCATCGAGTTCTTCTGAGGTGTGATCTTTTAATCATTCAGCATATTTTGAGCCATTGTCGTGTTCTTGCTTTAATCTGTTTGAGTCTAATCGATCATTAAAGGATATTTAATCCTAACATATTGTTTATTTGTTAGGCGTTGCGACACGCTGTTAACAATCCCATTTTGTAACTTTCAGAAAAATATGATTGTAGACGAATGTATGAATGGATAAACTAAAGTTTGTCAACTCTTTTACTATTTAAGCGGTTTCTCTTCACAATGTGTATGTAAGAGTAGGTGCTACAGTTTCTTTCGAATGACGAGCTACTAATCCGATGTGATAGAACTTTCTTTGCAACTTCAGCTAACTTTGAGTTTTTGAACCTTTACCACCAATCGATTGTGTCCATGGTTACTACATCCATTTTAGTTACCACTATTGAGTAGAGCCCTTTCTTCATGTGGAATGTTGTAAACTGCTCACGCTAAAGGATCTCTTCTTCTTGTATTTCAACTATTCTTTTAATAGCTTTGATACAACCGAGTACCACTTCTTTGTCCAGATTAGGAGCATTTCTGGGTATTCTATCTGGTGCTAACATGTTAAGATAATATGTATCGTAAAATCAAAGAGATAATGCAAATACCAAGCAGTGAACAAAATCATCATCTTCTCCCATCTAGATAACACTATTTTCTCCAGTTGCAAGTAATAAGAAGCATATTTATTATCTAACATAACATCCTTAATTTCACCCAACATATTATCCGTTTTTTCGTATATTTCTCCAATTTTTGATCCCTCATCGTCACAAAACTTTATCAAGAAGAAAAATGATTTTGTAATTGCTAAAATACTTTCAATATCTTCCCAGAACTCTTCATTTCGTATGGTATCAGCAACTGTGGCTCCGATAACTCTAGTGTTTTCATCTACATGTTTAATCTTATATCTCTAAGAATTTAAGGCAATAGTTGTAGTAAGAGCCTCTCTACAACCCATTAACCTTTCCAATAAAATGTAATGGGAGACAAATCTTGTCTTGGCCACGTTTAACAATTCTAACTGGAGGTTATCTCTAAAAATGGCCAAAGATTGGTTGTGATTAAGGAAATACTTAACAATTGCTTTCCCTCTCCTATATGTGTTGATTAACCAATAAAATTCATTGGAAAGGTATTTAAAAATCAAGTTCAACGTATGAACACAACAAAGAGACCAGAAGATGTGTTTGTGTACCTTTTCAAATTCCTTTTCAGTAGTTTTGCAATTCACTGCATTATCTGTAACAACTCGAAGGACATTGTTTGGTCGTACTTTTTCAATAGCTCCAAGAAAGTAGTTTTCTATAGCCATGTTTGTTTTTTTATAAACCAGAGAAGTCCTCTGCATAAATGAACATTGCCCACGACTATTCACCATAATAACATTAATAAGAGGTTTGTGTTTCATATTTTTCCTCCCATCAGATATAATGGAAACACCTTGAGAATACTATGTGTCTTTGATTGGTGTTAAATCTTTTTTGACATCTCTAAGGAATTCATCAAGAAAAATTGTCCTTGACTTTTCACTTGATGGTGGTTTATAACCGGCCGGTGCTTTCTTGATTGCTTTAACCATCTGGAGAAATTACGGATTCTGCAAAACATTGAAAGGAATGTATTTAGCATATAATCCTCTCATAATCTTCAAGTCCACCACGTTTCTTTCCATTGTGCCAAATTATTCTTTAATGGGTTTCTTAGACAAAGAAGAAGATGAAGTTGATGGGTTTTATACAAAAGAACATCCTATGTGCTCATGCAAACCCTAAAGCTTGGATCTAGATTTCTCTATTGTACATGCAATTCATCCAAGACTTATAAACCCTAGATCTAGCATACATATTTTGAAATTTTCATATAAAATCACACCATTCAACCACGGTGTCTTGGGAGGTGTCAATTGCGAAAAAATTTCGCATTCCTTGAGGTAGTCGTGGAATTCAAGACTTAGGTACTCTCCACCTCGATCGGATCGAAGCATCTTGATTTTCCTGCCCAATTGATTCTCCACTTCTTGTTTGAACTCTTTGAACTTTTCAAAGGTTTATGACTTATGCATGATTAAGTAGATATAACCATATCTGCTATAATCATCGGTAAAAGTCACGTAGAAGCGGCATGCATCCCTTGTGGTGGATCTAAAAGATCCACATACATCTGTATGTATGAGATCCAATAAACCCTCACCCCTTTCACAAGAACCAGTGAAGGGTGACTTGGTCATCTTTCCAAGCAAACAAGACTCACACACGTCATCGTCCCTAAGGTCGAATGACTCCAACACTCCATCCTTTTGGAGTTGGGCTATGCATTTCATGTTGACATGTCCAAGACGACAATGCCACAAGCATGCTTTATCCAAACTATTGGAAGAATCGATACACAACACATCATTTCCTAAGTTATCTACAACCATCACAGTTTCATATATTCCATTACAAGGCAATGCTTCAAAATAGAAAACACCATTAAGATAAGCATTAATAGAACCCTTTTCATTATCAAATGAATATCTAAACCATTTTCTATACAAACCATGAAAAGAAATGATGTTTCTTGCCATATCTGGCGAATAGCAACAATTATTTAAATGTAATCCTAATCCATTACTAAGAACTAAAGAGTAAACTCCAATCTTGGTGACAGGCGACGATCTTCTGTTCCCCATGATTAAGTTTATCTTCCCATGCTCCACATCCCTATTTATTCTTAGGCCCTGCAAGTTAGAAAAAATGTGAAAACCACATCCTGTATCAAGAACCCAAGAAATAGCATGTGATGAATCATTAGATTTAATAGTGTAAATACCTGCGTAGGATGGCTTGATCTTTCCATCCTTGATTTCTTGCAGATACTTCGGGAAGCTTGGTTTCCAATGCCCTATTTCGTGGCAGCGATGGCACTCTGCCTCCTTGGGGTTTGAGTTGGGTTTAGCAGAACCAGCTTTGGTTCCACTAGAAGAGGTGCCATCATGGGACTTTCCCTTATGGTTGATCTTTGAGGGAGCCTTCCTCTTCTTACCCTTTCCATGCCCAATTGCCAAGACTAGGGCAGCAGTAGGAGTAGGAGTTGATGCAACAGATATGTCTTTGAGGTTGCTCTCAGCAGTCCTCAGCAAGCCTTGAAGCATGCTCAAAGAGACCTCCTCCTTGTTCATATGGTAGGTCATGCGGAACTGGTTGTAGCAGGGAGGCAAGGAGTGAAGGATGATGTCAATTGCCAACTCTTCATCAAAGTTAACATTTAACTTTAGCAGGCGATCGACATATCTCTGGATCTTTTGCAGATGAGCAGTAAGGGACTCTCCATTACCCATTTTGGTAGTGATCATCGAAGTGATGATCTCGTACCTTTCTTGCCTAGCGCTTTGGTGGTACCGGTCCAGCAGATCTTGATGCATCTCATAGGGGTACACGTCCTCATAGGACTTCTAGAGTTCTGCAGTCATAGTCGCTCGCATGATGCAATGGACTTTCATAGCATCACGCTCATGGGTCTCAAAGGCTGCGATCTCTTCAGTAGAGGCAGTGTTGATGTTGATTTCCTTAAGCTTTTCATCGAGGACATACTCTTTGTCCTCGTAACGAGTGACCATTCGGATGTTGCGGATCCAATCATTGAAATTAGACCCGTCAAAGATCACTCTCCCACACAAGTTCATGAATGAGAACGAGCCAGAGGAATTTGAGCCGGAAGCGTTGTTGTTCACGTTAGACATCTGAAATAGAAATGAGACAAGTTTGATCAGAAATGAATCCCCAATTAAACACCCAAATGAGAAATTAGGGCTAGGATGCAACAACATTATTTACAAATTAAAAGAGGGATGTCGTAATCTAACAAGCAAATAATTTGAAGGCAATTGAACGACGATTCACTAATTTTCCACCATGAAAAACAAATTAAAGATATGTTTTAAATGTATTGAAAACTCCTAGATCTTTTGAGATTCGTTGAACTTTTCAATGGCATGTTTAAATCTCGATATGCCCCTCAAGTTTGTGACTGTGATGCCGAGGATCACAAAGCGGGTGTGAATAACCATGCAAATATACATGGTGCCCCTAATCTTACAGTCACCTATTCGACGTGCCGGTTAACCACACACGCTCCATCAAACTATGACAAACATCGAGTCACCCTTTACCACCTTTTCTTAGAGCCCAATTAGTGTGCCGGTTAACCACACACGCTCCACTAACGTCTTAGCAAGGGTACAAAGTGTAATTTCATGGAATTGCATCAATTCACTTTTGCCTAAAGTAACTAAGATTGGAAATTTTTTGACAAACATTTAGTTACTTTATAAATTCATTTTACTTCTAATGAGGAAAGGTTTACCCTATCCTACCCGTTCGGCTAACAACCCTCCACCAATCAAGGAAGCGGTGGGTGAGAGTGGACACCCATTAAACGACCATTTTATACGCCATAACCTTATACCCCCCTTATAGATCGGCTTCGTGAATGAGGCCTACTAACGGTAAGACTAGCATTTAAGTTATACATATATAATTATTATTCTTATAATATTATAATAGTATAGGGTGAATTTTAAACTTGTAAAATTCCAGGGTTTGAAATTTAAATGATTTAAATTACACTTTTTATTAAAAATTTAAATTCCAAAACTTGAGGGCAAGTTTTGAACTTTTCAAAACACATAGGATCAAATAGTAAATAATTTAAATCAAACATTTAATTTAATGATTATCTAAATTTGACCTATTCCATTTTATTCACAAGATAATTCATCAAATAATTTAAATAATCAATTATTATCATATAAGGAATTTATTATTCAAATAATTGGTAATTATATTTTGTTTTGGTAAGGATAATCACATATTAATAATAAAATTCAGATTTTATTAGTCAAAAACAGTTTTGGTAATTATCCTTCAACAAAACAACAATAAATCCCGAGTATCCCTCTGTCTGACTCCCCGACTCGCCGAGTCACTCACTGGACTCACCGAGTTGGGCCGACTCGTCGAGATCAGCAATTGACTCCCCGAGTCAGGTCGGGCAGAGGGCAGAAAAACAATTTTCAGCACGATGAACATACAAGGCATCAATACAATAGAAACCAATCAAGGATCTGATACCACTGATGGGTTTTATACAAAAGAACATCCTATATGCTCATGTAAACCCTAAAACTTGGATCTAGGTTTCTCTATTGTACATGCAATTCATCCAAGACTTATAAACCCTAGATCTAGCATACATATTTCGAAATTTTCATATAAAATCAGATCTAGATGATTACCTCTTCAAGACTAGCTTGAATCTTCTTCTCTTGGAGCTTAGAGTCACAAATATCACTCCTCTAATGGCTTACAAACACCACAAGCAAGAAGAATGATATTGGAGAGAGGAGTGGGAGGCACTAAATTTCAGCTATGGAACTCTCTAGGGTTTCTGGTAGCCGAATTCTGATGCCCTAGGGGTCTATTTATACTTATGCTGCTAGGGTTTCAGTCAAAACCCTAATTGGATTGCTTAGGCCTTAAGCAGTCCAAGGAACCTTATGGAATAAGGCCTTGGACGAAAATATGATGGGCTCCCATCCAATTTTCGTCCACACCTTTCTTCCTAGGGTTTCACAGCCTATTAATCAATTATCCAATAATTGCATTCCAGTCCCCTTTATTTAATTAATCTCTTTTAGCCACAGAATTAATTCTTAATTAATTCTTGTCTAATATTAATTAAACTATATGATTTTTCCTTTAATATATAATTCATATAATATATTAATAAACCATAATAACCTCTCTCTTCATAAATCATCCTATCTAGTTGCTTTGGTGAAGGCAACCCAAAAGGACCATGCATAACCGGGTCAAGTACTTACCAAATATAGTTATGGGCTTAGACACTAATCCAACAAAAGCCTTGTTACTGAATACAAAATTTTTCTACGGGCGAGAAACACCTACCTTTTCAACAACTTTAACTTTAGTCATCAACCTTTCATACTTCTCCTGGTCTTTTAATATTGAACTACTCCTTTTAATTTTTGCTTCCATCCATTCGTAGCATCAAAAAAGTAAACATGATGTCACACCCCAGCCCGCGACGGAAACACCGGGCTGTGCGACTTATTCATGGATCATAGTCATTTGCATACATAGAACAGTACAAAAATCATAACATAAAATACAAGCTTCTGTTAATACTGAAATGGAAATTACATTGTCCAACGTACACGATAATTCAAAATACGATGTGTGCCTTAACAGATAGGTATATGTACAAATACAACAATGAAAATAGATAAACATAACTCCATGAGTGTCCGAGTGTGTGCACTTCCACCTCTTAAGTTCCTGAGAATACACGTGGTTTGAAAATACGTCAACATAAAGTTGGTGAGTTCACAATTTTGACTCAAAGTAATTTTATACCAAAAGTGTGTTTATATTGTATATAGTTGCTTTTACAGCGTATATAAAATATGTACCTTTTATAACCAAAAAGTATGTGTTTACGGTGTATAAAGTGCTTGCGTGACTTATATATATATATATATATATATATATATATATATATATATATATATATATATATATATATATATATATATATATATATATATATATATATATACACACACACACTTGTAAACCCTACAAGTATGTGCTCTCTATGTATAAGTGCGTATGAGACTTACATGAATATGTACTTGTAAACCCTACAAGTACATGTGTATGCTACATATAAGTACTATTTCAACTTATATGAGTGCTTTTAGAGTGCACTCAGTATTATAATGAGTCCTTATAACCGATCTATATGACGTGTTCCCGCCTCTGCATGACGCCACGTTCTTGTACACAATAAAAAAGCTCATGGATGCTTCATCGACGTCTTAACTGTGTGGACAGTTTTCACCCTGTGTGGCTCTTTGATATGCATTACACTTAGGTGATGAATATGTCTCATGTAACCCATCGAGTGAACAGATATAAAAGTGTGTGTGTGTGCCTTAACTTTAAGTGTGAAAGTTACTAGGAAAACGTTTGACCGTGTGTAATTTCCGCAATAATTTTCTAACGAAATTTCGGCACCATAACAGTTGTAAAATGAGTAAAACCAGGTTTTAACCAGTGTAAACACCACATACCAGTTATGTTATAATGTCCTATTACATGTGCATATAAGTTTAAAGTAAACATTTTTTTATAAAAAATATAAATAACAATTTATAATTATGTAAACAATAAATAACAATTATTATGTAAGTATTATCTCCTTAAAACATTTAAAAAGTTTGAAAATAGGGGTCATGAAACTCATTTTTGAAGCGTGATTAACATTTTGTTTTGCGTTTAAATCTTTGAGTTTGTTGGGAAAGGAATCGGAAAATGTTTCGTAACAAATCTAGAAAAGATGGAATTTTTGTCACCGGAAAACTGTTTCCGGCGACGGTTTTGGAGGCGGCCGGAGCTGTTGGCGACAGATCTTAGGTGGTCGGAGGTCGGGCATCAATGAAGCTTCTGGGGGTGTTGGCGGAGGCTAAGGCGGTGGTTGGTGGGTCTTCGATGGCCGGAGATGACGTCGACACAGTGGCGTGTAGTGGCCGGAAACTATGTGTGTGTGTGTGTGTGTGAGAGAGAGAGAGAGAGAGAGTGAGAGAGAGATTTAGCTAGAGAGAGGGGGTGAAGAGAATGGTGGCTAGTCCCTTTCTTTTATAGGAAAATTAGGGTGATGTGGACCACCGTATTTTTGACAAGTGGCACTACCACAAGCACGATAAGTGTCGTTGTCTCGATTTACGTGCAACAGTACGAGGAAAACCAATATCTTGCATTTTTTTCGAAAACACTAGTTAGATGTCTACGAAATTACAGTTTGGAAAATTTAAAAATATTCACCCAACGAATAGCGTAACTATGTAAATAAGCGTTCAGAGTGTTTTGTCGGGGGATTTCCGATTCTAATGATTTGACTGTTTTTTTTCTCGAAAGTGTTAAAGCTTCATGAGTTTGAAATTACGAAAGTAGAATCAAATATTAGAGTATTGCCTGATTCATAAAATGTTATCGTTTTTACCGAACGAGATGTGTAGCTATGCGAACGAATCATTTGAATATTCATTAGCGGGAAAGCTTGCATTGTGCTGTTTCGTTCTTATCAACAACGGTGTCCGACTTTTTCGCCCAAAACAAGTTAGTTCCAAAATCAAATACTAGATTGATCGGTGTTCATAAGAAAATTGTTTGTGATTAAAAAATTCACATTTTAAAGTACCCTACGCAACGTTTGAAGTTTCGTTTTCAAGCTGGCCGCAGACTGTTATCTCACAGTCCGTTTTCTTTAAATGGTCGTAACGTTTACATACGAACTCCGTTTTTGATGTTATTTATATTTACGTAATCGTATTTTTATGTACTGTCTATTTAGTGTGTTATTTACACATAATAATACTTAATACATAAATCTTAATTTCAATGTATTAAATCATTACTTATGTATAATGAATAATGTTTGTTTGTTAATCTTGTACCTTCATAAAAGATGTGAGTGGTATTCCGCATGCATTTACAATTATAAAAACATCAATTACATTAAAATGAGTGGATATATTAAATTAGGTCTCTTACATTGAGTGTTTGTGACGGTTTGACCAACGAACGTTGACCTAAGTTTCCTGGTTGTCACATTCTCCCCTCGTTAAAGAAATTTCGTCCCGGAATTTACCTTGTAGTCGGGATATCACTGAATAGCTGGGGGTATTTATGTTTCATTTGATCCTCGCGCTCCCAAGTAAATTCTGGTCCCCGTAGAGAGTTCCATCGCACCTTCAACGAAATAGAGTTTGGTGTTGACTTGGATCTCATTGAGAGGAATGACTAGAGTGTCATCGGACAAACACTTATTGAGGTTGTATATATGGAAAACATCGTGTATATTGTTGAGCTCTTGACGTAATTTGAGTTAATATGCAACAAGACCAATTCTCGCAAGAATTTCAAAAGGTCCTATATATCGCGGGTTTAACTTGCCTCGTTTTCCGAACCATATCATTCCTTTCCAAGGGGAGAACTTTAACATAACTCTATCTCATACTTGGAATTCCATAGGCTTATGCCTCACGTCAACATAACTCTTATGACCGTCACGTACAACCTATCATCATATCGGAGAGCGATACTTGTTGGGACATGATTTGTGGTTTATACTTTACTTTACATAGCTTTTAGAGTTCTCGGTTTAGGACCGAAATGACTATGATCTCGATGGTACTTGGACCGAAATCACCATGTGATTTCGGTGGGCTTAATGATGTTTTCGGTTGGGTTTTGGGATGGGCCTTTGTAATTAGGTCTAGGTATATATACTGTATTGATTCAGCCGTGTTTAGAGTTGGTCATTCCAGTTATTGATTTCGAGAATTGAGAGAGACAGAGAGAGCCGAGAGACATAGAGAGTCTTATGTACTAGACTATTGATTAGTATAGTATGCATTGAAGATTCAATATTGTGTTCTTAATTCATATTTACGATTTGTGTCATTCACTTGATTGGGATTCTGTACCAATCTAGTGATTTGGATTGATACCTAGATTGGGGTTGTATAATTGGTGCTTTTTGGGTCTCCTTTGGCGAAAAATCACATTTGATGCTCATAAGTGTTCATCGTGTTCTTCGTTTATTTGGAAATTGAGATCAGACTCATCGATTTCCGTTTAGCCTGGGTGATTTCGGTGGCACACTTGAGTTATCGGCTAGGTCAAAGTGATTTTGGCGGCTACTAGAGTTCTCGGTCAGCAACTTGGTCAAACATCTACTCTTCGGTCGGACAGGGTTTTAGATCAGATTTTTCGGTCTGACATTGTGTTCGGTCAACGATCTCGGTCACACAGAGTTCTCGGTCAACGGGATTTCGGTCAACAATCTTTTTTTTTATTTTTCGGTCAAACCTAGTAGTTTTCGGTTAAATCATATACCTTTCGGATTACAATGGACTCATACAACACCTCTCTCACAACAATGCAAAGTGATCTTGATTCAGTTATGGGGACAACAACTCGAATTCCCCGGTTGCTAACTGCCGATGGATTTCCTGTGTGGAAATTAAGATTTGAGAAGTATGTTAAGATGAAGGATAGCAAAGTGTGGAGAAGCTTCCTGAGAGGTCCAGTCAAGATCACAATCACTCTGGAAGATGAAGCTAAAACCGTGGTTGATAAGCGAATCGAGGACTACACTAATGAGGATTTCGACAAGATTGAAGATGATGAGAAAGCATTGGCTATTCTTACCATGGCTTTGTCCCTTGACATTGCTCAAGGTTTCCGGGAGTATAAATCTGCTAAGGCTTTGTGGGAAGCCTTGATTGAAGTGTATGAAGGGAATGAGGATATGAGGCAAAGCAGACAGGATTTGCTTCGTCAAAGATTCAACATGTTTAATCATGTTCTTGGGGAGACTCTGGAAGTCCGGTTGCAGCGTTTTATTGCTCTCAACACGGAAATGAGCATTGTTGGAATTGTGTTGTCTCGCTCTGAGATAAATAAGAAGCTTCTCAATTCACTTCCCAGGAATTGGGATATGAATGTGTCTGTGATCAAGAAGACAAAGGACCTAAGCAAACTATATCTTGCTGAAGTGATGGCTATCATCAAGGCATGTGACATGGATGACAAGCAGGGAGTAATTAATCATGTCAAATCCTACTCAACTGCAAGCTTAGGAGCATCCACTAACAGTGTATTTTCAGCTATACCATCGCATCATGCTCCTCCATCTTTTGGTCTAGCGATGGCATCCCCCAACTCTTTTGCGTCCAGTTCCACCACCAAATCCACCTCGCAGACTCCAACCGCTGCCAAAGGAGCTGAAGAAAACATGGCTATGATGGCTGGATTCATGAACTGCTACAATGCCTTTGTTGCTGGTGAATTAGTTTCCCCAGTTATGATTGGAGAACTCGATCAAATTCACCCTGGGGATGTTGAAGAGATGGACATATCATGGAAAATTGTTATGGCAGTGTTCAGGGCGAAGAAGTTCACTCAACGAACTGGAAAGAATAATTAGGGAGTGAATGTGGATAAGAAAGTGGGCTTTAGGAAGAGTAAGCTGAGGTGTTACAACTGTCACGAGGCAGATCATTTTGCTCGTGAGTGCACCAAGCCAAGAGTGGAGAATAATGCTGAGAGGGCTTTGGTTCCAGCTGGAAACAATAGAGAAGCGCCTCTGAATAATAAGAATGCCATGGTGGCATAGCAGTTTTCATGGGAAGGTCAAATGCAGGCTCTCAATATTACTGAAGATGGAAGAGCTAATTTTGCCCAGATTGAAGATGGTGAGGATGCAGATTTGGCTGAGGAGAAGATGATGGACTTGCAGCTCGCTTTCATGGTCTCCACCACTCCTACCACCAAATAGGTTAGTGAAGTTTCATGCTCTAAATCTTGCGTAGATAAAGTTAATAAATATCGTGAGCAAAATGAGTTATTAGTTATAGAAGTTTTTGATCTTAAAAATGCAATCTATGAAAATAAGAAAGTAAACAAGCCTCTTAAAGAAAAACTAGATGCTCAAAATAAAGATCTAATTAGGATTAAGGAGGAATATAGCATTAAAAGTCTTCACCATCGTTATGCAAAAGAGGAAATTGCCAAATTAACTGCCAAACTTGATGCGTTAAAAGCTAAATTTAAAGATGTTGAATTTAACTTTAAGAAATTTGATGTGTCAAGTGAGATAGTTGAATCTATGATAGAAAACAATTGAAATGGAAAGATAACCAGAAAAATGGTTTAGGGTATCATAGTGTTCCACCTCCTTTTAATGATAATTATGTTTCTGCCTCTGAGACTATAGAAATAGACAAACCTGTCCAATATGGCCAGCCCGCTATATCAATTTCAGTTAAGACTGAACAATCTGGCCCCACCAAAAGTGTTGAGGTGAACGATACTGATGTCTCTACCTTATGTGCAGATCAAATATTAGTGGAAGATGAGGACAAGAAGGACATTAATAATGCTAGCTTTGTTGAAAACCTTTCAAAGACTAAATTTTCATTTTCTCCTGTTTTAAATAAATGTGTGAACAAAGACATTAAAAATGCTGCTTTAAATTCTTTTAAAAATTATGGTGATGTTGCTTTTAATTCAAATTCAAATAGTCATGTTTTTGAAAAATTTAAGCCACGTAAAGTTGTGAAAGAGTCTGAAAAATTTAAATGTACGTGTGGAAATTCTTTGAAACAGGACTCTTTTGGACCAGGACCAAGCTCCAATAACACTTTCTTGAAAAGGCAGACTTGTTTTAATTGTGGGAATCCAGGTCACATTGCTAGAAACTTTCCACATCATTCATATGCTCCCTTCTCTGAATTCGGATGGATGAACGTGCCAAGGGGGAGATCTTCCTAAAGAAATCCTTCGATTTCACGTCCCCGTAATAACAATTGGAATGATGACAAGGCCAAGAATTAGGCCTTCAAGGACAAAATGAAAACTGACTCGAGAGATGGCTCAACCAAACCAAATCAGGTGAGGTCAAAGTCATCTCAAGGGTCATCCTCTAGCTCACACTTTCAATAGAAGCCTAAATTGAAAGGTAGTCGCATCCCAAAGGCAAGTGAAAAAGGTCCCATTCGGTCCAACAAGAAAGTACACAAACCAAATTACCAGTGGGTACCCAAAGTCCTTTCTTCCAAATCATCAATTGGTCCAAAAATTTCTACAAATTCTTTGAAATCATTATTTAATAAACAAGATATGGTATTGGAAAGAGTATCCCGAGTTGACAGTAATGGTCAACCCAATTTCAAGATGGATTGGGTTCCCAAAACTAATCAATCCCGCAACTTGTGCAGGAACAGCTATGGAGGAATATCATCAGACCTTGGTATGTTGATAGTGGTTGTTCCAGGCACATGACATGAGACATATCTCAACTGCACGACATTCAAAATATTAAAGGTGGTTATGTGTTCTTTGCGGTAGGAGGAAAGGGAAAGATCACTCAAATGGGGACCGTTACAAATGGTGTGTTGAATTTTGAAAATGTCAACTTCGTTCCTGAATTGAAACATAGTTTGTTGAGTGTCTCTCAAATCTGCGATAGAGACTTCTCAACTCATTTCACCAAGAAGGAGTGCTTAATTCTAAAGCCTGGTATCGTCATACCAGAAGAATGGATCTTGGTGAGATCAGAACGTCAAAACAACACATATATCATCGACATGAATCACAACATCCCGGAGAATGTTACTTGCCTGTTCTCAAAGACTTCTGAACAGAATGCTATACTCTGGCATCGTTGCCTCGGTCACGCAAATGCAAAGAATCTAAATCGTCTTGCCAAAAATGATCTTGTTCGAGGGTTGCCTATCAAAGATTTTGTCACCTTCGGGAAGTGTGTGGCCTGTGCACAGGGAAAGCATCATCAAAAACCGTACAAGCCCAAACTGGTCAAATCAATCGACATACTTCTTTAATTGCTTCACATGGATCTCTTTGGACCAGTCAATGTTCTTGGCATCAACAAAAGCTCGTACTTTCTGGTTATAATAGATGATTACTCACGTTTTACCTGGTTATTCTTTCTGAAGAATAAGAGTGAGACTGCAGAGCTGATTAAGAGGTTCATCATCCTGATTGAGAATTAGACCAATGAGAAGGTTAAAGGCATCCGATGCAACAATGGGACATAATTCAAGAATGCTATTCTGGACCATTTATATGCTGAAAAGGGGGTGTAGCGTCAATACAGTGCTACTCGCACACCAAAACAAAATGGTGTTGCTGAGAGAAAGAATAGAACCCTAATCGACGCTACTAGAACAATGCTTTGTGACTCAAAATTACCGGTGTTCTTCTGGGCTGATGCTATCAATACGACATGTTATGTTGAGAACTGGATCCTAATCAACAAACATCACATGAAGACTCCGTATGAAATCCTCTACGGTCACAAACCAACTGTTGCTCATTTTTGCACTTTTGGATGCCCATGCACTCTTCTTCATCTCGAAGCCATTCCAGAGTTCAATTCAAAGGCTAACGACTGCTACTTCGTCGGGTATGCTAGACGCTCTGATTATCGGGTCTACAATAAAGCTATCAAGCAGATCGTGGAGTCCTTTGATGTCCGCTGGCTAGAAGAAAATGAAACAGATGCTCGAGTCAGACCTGATTGGTTATTTGATTATGTTGAATTATTTAAACCATTTTATGTGTTTTATGATCATGTTTCAGGTACCCATCCAAACTCGTGTGGATCAAGTAGGGACGATGAAGAAGAAGTGATCATTGTTGAATATATCAACTCATTGATACTGCAGGATAATACTACAAGATTGAATGATGGCACTCTGGATTCTCTACCAGTAGATGATGACACACCTGCTGAATCTCCGGAAAAGGCTGACGATTCAGTGGTTCTGGAAGAAAATGTCACCTCTACTGAAAATGTCATCTCTGACTCTGCAGAAGCTTTTGATTCTACTTTTATGGATTTTCTCTTTCCTGAGAGACTTCCTAATGAGTATGTGGCGAGTAATTCATACGACTTCCGATTGGATTCAGCCACAGGTAGGGTAGAGAACATCACGAATCTTCCAGTCTCTTCACAAGCGGTGGATCATGAGATTTCTTCAAGGGTTTAGCGCGACCATCCCATCGAAAATGTTATAGGTTCCCTGGCGGATGGAGTCAAAACTAGAAGCCAGAGCGGATATGTTAATGAATGTCTATATTTGTGCTTCATATCCCAAATCGAGCCAAAGAACGTTAAGATGGCTCTTAATGAACCAAGTTGGGTGGATGTCATGCATGAAGAGCTGAATCAATTTGAGAAGTTGAAGGTTTGGCAACTGGTAGAACGTCAAGAAGGAAAGAAGTCTATTGACACAAGATGGGTTTTTCGCAACAAGCAAGATGATAGCGGGGTGATTGTGCGAAACAAGGCACGTTTGGTTGTTTGTGGTTTCAAACAAATAGAAGGTATTGATTACACAGAGGTATATGCTCATGTGGCTCGACTGGAATCAATTCGTATCTTCTTAGCATACGCATCCTACATGGGTTTCACTATATATCAGATGGATGTCAAAATCGCCTTCTTGAACGGAGAAGTAAAAGAGGAGGTCTACATTGATAAACCACCAGGTTTTGTCAACTCAAAGTTTCCAAATCATGTGTACAAGCTGGACAAGGCACTTTACGGTCTTCATCAAGCCCCTCGAGCTTGGTACGCCACTTTGACCGAACATCTATTAACTCATGGGTACACAAGAGGCACGATTGAGCAGACGCTGTTCATCAAAAGAGTGAAGAAAGAACTCATTGTTGTTCAAATCTACGTGGATGATATCATTTTTGGGTCAACAAATGATGAACTATGCAAAGATTTTGAAAAAGTCATGAAGATGAGGTTTGAGATGAGTTCTCTAGGCGAAATGACGATGTTTCTAGGATTGCAAGTGCGTCAGGATTCTTCGAGCATTCTACTACATCAAGGCAAATATGTTGATGACATTTTGGAGAAATCTGGGTTCAAGGATGCTAAAATTGCTTCTACTCCCATGGCTGAACGACCTCTGTTGACATCAGATCCGGATGGAGAATCAGTTAATCAAACTCTATATCGATCCATGATTGGTTCTGTGATGTATCTAGCCGCTAGCAGAATAGATATACTCTTTGCAGTATGTCAATGTGCGCGCCATCAGGCTAATCCTAAATTTTCTCATTTAATTGTTGTCAAACGAAATTTTAGGTACCTTAAAGGGAGACCTAAATTGGGTCTCTGGTATCCTAAAAATCGTGAATTTGATCTTTATGCTTTAGCTGACAGCAACTATAGAGGTTGTGACATTACAAGAAATCTACAAGTGTTGGATGTCAATTCTTGGGAGACAGATTGATCTCGTGGCAGTGCAAGAAACAACGAACTATGTCCACTTCTAAAGCTGAGGCTGAATACATTGTTGAATCTGCTTGCTGCTCTCAGGTCATATGGATGTAATATCAACTGTTGGATTATGGTTTGAATTTTATTGACACTCGTACCTTCTGCTCTCAGGTCATCTGGATGCAATATCATCAGCTTGATGCTCTCAGTTCATTTTATACGAGATTGTTTTGAGCGTAAACTTGTTCATTTGGAACAAATCCACACTGATAATAATGTGGCCGATTGTTTTACAAAACCTTTTGGAAAAGCTCATTTTGATGTGCTTGTGAGTTTTCTTAAAATAATTCGTTTTGAAGACTGACATAATTTTTTTTTTGTACATTTTGTATTTTATTTTTGTTTTATTTAAATTTGTTCATATTTTTTCTCCTCTATGCACAAATTTAAGGGGAGAATTAAAACCAAACAAAAATCATAAAATTCAAAATTTCCAAAAATATGTTTATTTCTGTTTTTATTTCTTTTTTAGAAAAATCAAAAATCCAAAAATATTGTTTTGTGAGCGTATTTTAATTTTATTTTTATTCTTAGTTATTTTTATTATGTGCTAAGTCTATATTACTTTTATTCTTATCTCAAAATTTTCTTTTGTCTTAAAACGCGAATTTAAAAGAACAAGAGACCCAAGGAGATTGTGTCAGAATTTTCTGTGCAAAAAGAGATCTTGAAAGGAATTGACGGAATCACTCACACTATAATCACAAGGAATTGAAGGCATGAAACTGTACAAACTGTCAGTTAGGCAGTATCTCTCTAAGAACTATCGTATTCAACGAATTGAAGGCATGAAACCGTACAAACTGTCAGTTAGGCAGTATCTTTCTAAGAACTGTCATATTTAAGGAATTGAAAGTTTGAAACTGTATAGATTGTCAAAATTGGTCTTGTCAGTTATCTTTACCTAAAAACTATCGTGGCACCATGGCGATACACCCCACCAGGAAACAGACATTGCTGAACATCCCGCCCAGGGTCATGACATTCTCATTGTCATGCAAAACTGCGGAGACTCAAATGTATTCTCGGATACATTCTCTACAGGTAAGGAATTAACGGTTATTGGCACTAGGGCGATGCACCTCTCAATGCACGATTATCGTTGAATGTCCCGCCAGGGCCTTGACCTCGTGTCATGATAAACTGTGGAAATATGTCCTCGGATACTCTTGTCACATGATGGTTTTGTGAGTTATTCCTAATTAACTCTCACTGGCACTAGAATGGTACACTCAGCTGAGATTCAGAAACCATTGAACATCTCGCCAAGGACCAAGTTAACTTGTTAGCTTGAAAAACTGTATTGAGATATTTGATCGAGGATATGCAGGGGCTAACATCAAAAATAGCCACGAGTAGTTCTCCGATACTCAACAAATCGCAGTGCATTCCTCCGTGTTCACACAGATACTGCGAGTAGTCTCCATGTCCTTGAACAACTATGGTGAGAAGGGTCTTTATGACTCTGTGATCCACAACGACTTTTTAGTCATGGTTACTTTTCAAGACGCATTTGTGATCGATGAAGAATATTCATTCGAAGGAACAAGAAGTGAAGACTATTTTCAACACACAACCTTTCAACCCCAGAAGCAAGGTGAAGCTATATTTGAAGTTATGTGACGAATTGCATTGAAGCCTCCTCAATCAATTTGCTGCTATCTATGAACTTGCTGAAGTGATCCGGAAGAATCGATTTCTATACAAGAAGCCTCTATACCCAATGTGCGTTCAAAGTCAAATTTTAAAGGAAGTCCAACTATTCAAGATGAAGTCATTCATGTAGAAATTCATATGTTCATCTTGAAGTCGTGAAGAAACCGAAGATAAAAGCTGAAAGTCAAGAACAAAAAGAATATTGAAAAGAAAAGAAAGCTATAAACCAAAGGGGAGATTGTTGGGACATGATTTGTGGTTTATACTTTACTTTACATATCCTTTATAGTTCTCGGTTTAGGACCGAAATCACTATGATCTCGGTGGTACTTGGACCGAAATCACCATGTGATTTCGGTGGGCTTAATGATGTTTTTGGTTGGGTTTTGGGCTGGGCCTTTGTAATTAGGTATAGATATATATTGTATTGATTCAGCCGTGTTTAGAGTTGGACATTCTAGTTGTTGATTTCGAGAATTGAGAGAGACAGAGAGAACCGAGAGACATAGAGAGTCTTATGTACTAGACTATTGATTAATATGGTGTGCATTGAAGATTCAATATTGGGTTCTTAATTCATATTTATGATTTGTGTCATACACTTGATTGGGATTCCGCACCAATCTAGTGATTTGGATTGATACCTAGATCGGGGTTTTACAATACTTTCATCCGCTAAGGGCCTCGAAGGAACGGATTTAATGCTAGTGTGATAACTATTATTGTAGGAAAACTCAATCAACAGTAATGAGTATCCCATGTGTTTCCAAAATCTATCATACAAGTACGGAGCATGTCCTCGAGTGTCTGGCTCGTTCTTTCATTTTGGATGTCTGTTTATGGATGGTAAGCTGTGCTCATATCTAAGCATGCTCCCAAGTATTTCTGTAATTATTGCCAAAATCACGAGGTGAATCTACTATCTCTATCAGAGATGATAAAAATCGGCACCCTGTGTAATTTGACGATTTCCTTGAGATACATTATGGTTAGCTTTTCCATCTTATCGGTTTCTTTAATTGGAAGGAAGTGGGCGGAGTTATTCAATTGATCGATCACTACCCAAATAGTGTCGTAACCACTTCCTGTCTTGGGTAGTTTTGTGATGAAGTCCATTAAAATTTGTTCCCACTTCCACTCGGGTATTTTTGGTTGTTCTAGTAGACTCTAGGGCTTCTGATATTCTGCCTTAACATTAGAACTAGTTAGGCATTTTCCTACGTAAGTGGCAATCTAAGCTTTCATGTTTGGCCACCAATACAGTCTCTTCAAATCCATATATATTTTGTTAGAGCCTAGATGGACATAATACCTTGATCTGTGAGCTTCGTCCAAGACTAAGCTTCTGATGTCACCGAACTTTGGCATCCACATTCGGTTCATGAAGTATCGTGTTTCGTCATCCCTAAGCTTGAAATGCTTATCTAATCCTTGCAAGGCTTCACTTGTGACATTTTATTCTTTTAAAACCTCGAGTTGAGCTTATCGGATCTGAGAGGTAAGATTTGAATGGATAGTCATTGTTAATGCACATACTCGGTGGGGTTTTATGTGTTCTTTTTTGCTCAAGACATCGGCCACAAAATTTGTATTTCCAGGATGATAACGAATCTCACATTCGTAAATATTTAGCAACTCAAACCATCCTCGTTGTCTCATGTTAGGTCTATTTGATCGAAGATGTGATGGAGAATTTTGTGATCCGCAATATAGGTAGTGTCTCCAAATCTTTAATGAAAGGATTACAACTCCCATTTCAAGGTCGTGAGTAGTGTAGTTGTTCTCCTGCAGTTTGAGTTGGCAGGAAGCGTAAGCAATAACCTTGTCCCTTTGCATCAATACGTATCCTAACCCTTGAGTAGTGTAGTTGTTCTGTTCCTTCCGGAAGGGATAGGATTGGTGCACTAGATAACATTTTCTTCATTTTCTAGAAAGCAACCTCTTTCTTGTCTTCCTAGTCTAACTTTGTGTCTTTTTGTGTTAATGATGCAAGGGGTTTGGCTATCTTGGAGAAGCTTCCATACCATACCCTCGGAGCTTGTTTCAGACCATAAACAACTTTATCTAGAATGTAATAGTAATCTGGATATTTTTCATTTACGAAACATGGAGGTTGTTCAACGTAGAGTATTTCTTCAAGCTCACAATGCAAAAATGAACATTTGACGTCCATTTGAAAAACTTCAAAGTTTTTGTGTGCAACATGAGCTAAGAAAATGCGAACAACTTCTACTCTCGCAACTGGAGCAAACGTGTCTTCTTCCTGACAATATCCTTTCACAACGATTTTGGCCTTGTTTCGCACTACATTACCTTCTTTGTCTAGCTTGTTGCAAAATATCCACTTCAATGACGAAAGCTTCTGGAGGTGTTGGAATTAAATGCAATACTCTGTTTCTTTTAAACTCATTCGGCTCAACTTGCATTGCACCCACCCAATCAAAACGGTCAAGAGTCATTTTCACTATTGTGGGTTCTATTTTTGAAATGAAAGAATTAAACATAAAAAATTCTTGATTGATGTTTAACAAAGCTTTCTTCTCCTTTTGTTGTGCATGAGTTAAAACACTTGTTGATGGTTCACCAATACACTGATGACACACGCTGATAGTTATACTCTGCTGAAGTTGAAGTTTATCTAGCTGAAGCTGAAGCTGATCAGCGTGTGACTCCATGACGCTGACGTTGATGCCCCTGATCAGCATATGATGTGCTGGTGCTGATGTCCAAATATGGAGAATATTAGATTTAGGCTCCTTTTGATAAACATCTTTCCAGGTCCAAACAAATCTTTCCCAAACAGATCTTTCTAGTTGAATGGACCGGAAAGACTGTTTGATTTGCACAAAAAAATGGGTCTTTCCCGATAAGATATGTCTATCCCAGAAAGCCCCCAAATCATATCTTTCTGACTGAATGGGCCAGAAAGACAATTGTGTCTCAAACTTCGCCTATTTCTTTCATGAATTATTAATTTCTTTTAAATGTTTTTTAATTTCCATTTTATTGGATTATTACTTTTTTACTGGATTATTATATATTAATAATTATTATTTTCATGTATTAATTAATATTATTTTATTAGATTATTTATTTCTTTTAAATAATTCTTTTTTTATTTATTTTTTATGGATTAATTTCTTTTTATTTATTAATAAATATTATTTATAATATATAATATTTATATATTAATAAATATTACTTTATTGGATTATTAATTTCTTTAAGTTAAATTTTTTAAAACATTTTTGTTGGATTAATTCTTTTTTTTGGACAACACCATCATCATCCTAATTTATTTTAAAACATTTCATCCATCCCACCACTATCAGACATAAACCGGGTCAAGAATGATACGTCGAGTTATAAAAAAAATCTAAAATGGCTAAAGCAACAGGGTAATATGGTCATTTTTCATCATTCAACACAGTCAGTCAGATGTACAATCAAACAACATGGTTTCTTTCCCAATCAGAAAACTTTCACGTATAACACTTTCCCTGGACAACAACTATCAAACGAGACCATACTTGGTGAGGAAGTATTCTGAATATATGATCTAGTCTATTTCTTTATATATACTAGATCTGCATTTATCATTAAAGAATCAATCCCATTAAATTAGGGATTTGATATAACAGAAGATCTGGACAATCTGTAGAAATCTTATCTCCTATAGTAGTATATAATCTTGTAATATTGCTAAACCCTAATTATCGCTTTGTGTGGTCGTCTTTGTGACGGCTTTCTGCCAATTGCTTTGTGCACCTATTCTCTTGGTGAGAACTTTTCTTAGTGAAAACCATTTTTTTGATAATCTTCTTGTTTTTTGTTCTTCATTATATCTTGTTTGTATCCGATCAAATGAACCTACAATCTCTATTTGAGAACTCGTAAATAAAGCCAACAAAAATCACTTAACCCGAACCTAACCAAAATTAGCGGGTTGGGTTGAGATTTTCAACCCATGTAAGTTAAATGGGTCAACTCACTTAACCCATTTAAGTAAATAGGTTGGGTTGGGTAAAGACTATCAACACGTCAACCCATTTAACTTTAATATATATTTAATTTAATAATTAGTTGAATATTATCATGTATTAATTAAAGTATGAATTTATAAATTATAATGTTGTATTATTATTTATGTTTTAAAAAAATACAATCTTAATTCTCATCATTTTTCATAGCATTGACAATATTAGCCACTCTCCTACCTAAATCACATCGAAATTAAATATTTTTAATGTTATTTGAAAATTTTATATGTATTTATGAATTAGGATTATGCTTTTGTCACTTGGGAACTAATTTAAGTGGTATAATCTTTAGTTAATTTATTTATTATTTTTATTTTAAATGAGTTAATACAAGTTTAACCAATTTATGTAGTAGGTTGTGTCAGAAACTAAATAAACATCTCAACTAGTGACAACTCATTTATCTAAAGTGTTGGGTTGGGTTGAAAATATCAACACATTTAAATAAACAGGTTAGATTGAGTTGAAAACTTCAACCCAATTAATAAATAGGTTGAACTCGAACCCAAGTCATGTCGACCCATTGTCAGCTCTACTCGTAAATAAAGAATACTCCTTCCTACCAGTGGATGTAGATCGGATTCACCGAACCACGTAAATATTATGTCTGTGTGTGGTTTCGTGCATTATCCTCTTTACTTCCTAACATCGACAATATCCTATAAAATATGACCAAATTGACCATTTTAATAATAACATTCACCAAAGTAATTTTTTTTTGAACGACAGAAATTTATTACAAAGAAAAAACTAGCAAGAAGCTAGAAATAGATTACATCAAAGAAGTAGCTAAAGAGGGGTTATGAAGCCACTCAGTACAACGTAAATTTACCCTACTACATCTATTAGAAATCCAACAAAAGGATTTCTCAACAACTTCATCAAATATAACCAACTTCTTGGGTAAAACCGTTCCAAAAATAGAAGTATTACGAAAATTCCATAAACACCAGAAGGAAGTAATAATGACCGAATCAAACGCCTTTCTTTGACCTCTACACAAATTTACATCATCCGACCAGCTGATTAAAGACTGCACCGAGATCTAATTAAAGACTGCACCGAGATCTAATTAAAGACTGCACCGAGATCTGAGCTGGGAGAGATAAACCCCACCATATAGCTACCCTAACCCAAATATCTCTCAAGTCAGGGCAACCGATAAAAATATGATCAATAGTCTCCGCTACACCCATACAAATCGGGCACATGATAGAAGAAACCATAATACCCTTAATCGATAACCGCTCCCTTGTCGGAATACTAGAAAGCTGAATCCTCGAAATTAGAATATTGAGTTTAATAGAAACCATTCACCAAAGTAATTTGCTACATCGCACTAGCCATTTGTTGTAAAATGACCGTTGTTACCATTTTAAACCATTTGTGCTTTGAATAACACCTTTACAATTTCAGCAAATTTTCACTAGGTCCTTTTACCATTTTAGCACTTTTGAGTTTTGACCGTTCTACCATTTTGTCCGTTCACAAAAAATACATTGATATAAACCATTAAAAACATGCATGTAATTCTTCTTGACACCCAAATATATAACTATTTAGTATACACCGATCTAACCATATTAAAATAGCATTTATATTCAATTACATAAACCTAACTTGCCTTATTAATTACACCATTAAGAACCAAATGAAAATGAAAACTAGAAGAATGGAAAACAACATAACCTTGACCTTGAATAAATCAGTACGCTTCTTTTTTTCGAACAACTCAAGATTCATTAGTTTCTTCTGCATGTCCTTGTTCTCCATCTCCAGCTCCCTATTCTCCTTAGACAAAATCATATTATCCTTGTACAAATCAATATTTTCCTTGTGCAACTCAACAACTTTATTCTTATACCACTGAAAAGGTAAATCCTCATCCATCCATACAAAAAACTCACAGTCTTTTGAAGGATCCTACAAAAAAATTAACTATGTGACCAAACATTAGAGTAAGCACATGAATAAAAAAATAGAATTTCATATACCAGAGAATTAGGGCACCGGATGAAACGTCGACCTGGGTTCTTCTCGGTAGATGAACTCCACATCTTTTCTTGTTCACCACTTTTATAGAGTCTGTTTCTATAGCTTAAAACTGAAGAAGAAAAAGTACATGATGAACTACCCAGTTGAGAAGTAGCACAACGGAAAAAGAAGAGGAAGAAAAACTTGATTATTACAAGGATACTTTTAAACATTTACATGATTGGTTTTACTGTTTTTTTTTTAAACAATTACATCACCAAATCAAACAAATGGAAATTGATAAACTGATGGCATTATTTTATTATTTCATAGACTTTACTCCTGGTTATAGCTAGCCTACATACGAATAATACGTGCATGACAGCTTATTGTATAACCCAGTAATTTGACCAATCATTGATACAGAGCATGAGGAGTAGTCTGTTAGCTACAACCTGCTGATGTGAGTGCTTGTTTCATCATGTCGCACACCTCCTGCACCTCTGACTGGGCTAAGACCATCCATAGCAATGCTGCACCACATACTGCAATGTATGATGAACCACCCATGCTTGGATACAAACTAATTTTGGTTACTTTGGGAATGTGTTTAAAAGTGAGAAAATGAGTTGGGTTTTGTAGTACATTTTTTATAGGGCTCACTTGCTGATATTTATAAGTAAATAATAGAAAGGAACTTGAAAAGTGTACTAAAGAATAACCTGCGATTATTGGTAATATTTGGATAATATAAATCATTGAGAAACACACAAGTTTTTATAGAAAAAATTTATACTTTTTCATTAAAAACTATAATAAAATATATTTTACATGGCAAAAATGCTTCTAAATATTTAAACTGTATGTATACCACCTGATATTATCTTGGTGCCCAATGTATGAACTGATTAAAAAAAATAAAAGAACAAAAACGACGAATTATTTGGTGAACTTTATTGCTGGAAAAAGTTAACTTCAACTTCCTAAACATTAACCTTATTTATACTAATAAAACTAGAATCCTACCCTAATACCAAAACTAAGAAATTAAAACAATTATTTAATCAAAGTTATCCTAATATAATAATCTTTTCCTTATTAAATAACCGATTAATCCAACAATCATCTCCTTAATCGGTTTAGTCATACCATTAGTTCAAAACAATGTTGAATCACTGTCTTCCTGAACCATCCCGACTTTTCCCAGACACCCAACCTCCACCTCGGTCTCGTCCAAATTCCTCCATATCCTTTTGATTGTTCACAACACACGTAACATATAACATGGCATCCCGTTGGATACGTTCATTACCATCTAGACTTTTCCCGGATTCACGACCTCTCCTCGGCCAGATCCAACGCCATTCGATTTGAACTTCCACTACCATAATGTCCACACCGTGTTGTTTCTCCAATCTCTTCATTTGTTCTGATCACCTTTGCTCAAAGAGGCATCTCCACCGATCAAGAAAACAAAGCCACCCGTTTCACCGTTTTCTTTTAATCATGCCAAACGAACTGAATCCAAAGCTACCTGCTTTGACGGATCCTTCCCGCCCGCTTTTCACGCACCTACGTCGGTATCCCCTTATCACGAATAAACCGAACTTTCTTCCTCGCTAATCATTGTTGTCCGATTAATGTAGACACAACCCTTTGATTTTTCTGCCTTTTGATTACAACCGATCAACGTCTTATTCTTTTTTTTTTTACAACCCCGACCTAATCAAACTTGTTCCGAGAGCACTTTTCCACCGAACAAGAAGACAAGGTCACGACCACCTTTATCGTCTTCCGTCACCCGCAAAACGAACCAAATCAAAGTCACCCGTTTTGATGTCTTCCCGTCCGTTTATTTCGCGCCTCCGGTTAGTCTCTCTCTACCTTAGAAGAAGCTCGTTCAAGATAAATTGGGGCTGCTGTTGAGATGCTTCAACTCGCGCTCAAAAACAATCCACACCCCCTTAAACCGAACCTGATTCCCGCTGCGTCTGCCCCTCAGCGAAAGGCTACAGTTTTCTTGAAACCGACTCTCAAACCGGCATCTCTACGTCTTCACGAGCCCTAGGATCTGATACCACGTATATGTATACCATTACTGCCCAAGGTATGAACTGAACAAAGAAAAATAAAAGAACAAGAACGACAAATTACTTAGTGAACTTTATTGCTGGAAAAAGTTAACTTCAACATCCTAAACATTAACCTTATTTATACTAATAAAACTAGAATCCTACTCTAATACAAAAACTAGGAAAAACAATTATTTAATCAAATTTATCCTAATATAATAATATTTTCCTTATTAACTGACCGATTAATCCAACATAAACTACATAATTTTTTATGTTAGAAATTGTAGAAATAATATATATATATATATATATATATATATATATATATATATATATATATATATATATATATATATATATAAAGTTGATATCAAATAAGAACTTAAAGACCATTGTAACCAATTTAAAATAAAAACTTTTTTTCAATATAACATTTAAAAGAAACAATCCAAAATACTCGTAATGCAACGATTTAAAGATTGAAAATGACAAAAACACGTTTCATTTTATATACATATAATGTATGTGTATATGTGAATATGCAAATTTAAATATCTTTTTAGCATATGAAAAAAAACCGTTTTTTGTCAAAAAAAAATAAATAAAAAAAATGCAAATCTTAAATATCATATACAGGAGTATTTTGGTTTTGGTGTGTCTCAATTTAAAAAGTTCATTGTGTTTTTTTGGTTGTCCTTATATATATATATATATATATATATATATATATATATATATATATATATATATATATATATATATATATATATATATATATAGAGAGAGAGAGAGAGAGAGAGAGCTAGGTTCAAATGTTTTAACTAAGTATTGTGTTATTGTATGCATAAATATGGGTCAATCATTTCAAAATGGTAAATATGTAATCTTATATTTAATTAATTATGGTAAATATATAAATCAATTAATATTCCTTTAATTTAGGAATATCAGTTTTAAAACTTAATATATATCCTCACGTCCACCTCTTCTCTCTTCTCTTCTATTCATCGTCGCCCCCAACCTTTGCCCTCTCATCTCCCTCTCGTACACCATCAGTAACCATCGAGAAACCTTCATCGGATTTATCATCTTCTTCCTTTAAACACCACCGATTTCAGAATCGGGAAAAACTATTTACCCAATCGAGGTCTTTTAGATCCAGATTATTGCCCACCATAACTCTATGTTTTACCAAAAGAAACACCATTGCCATCTCCAAAACCAATTGCAGCTCTTCTTTCCCCAATTTTATGGCAGGTCTGTAATCATTAATTAAAAAAATTTATCTTTCTGAAACTTTTATGCAGGAAATTTAGGGTGGATTCATTCTGTTGCAGCTAAACAATCTGGATTACACAGGTGGATTGAAGAAGATGTTGACACAGTTGGGGCAGTCAACCACCGTGAACGACTGCACGGCATGGGCGGAGGCACATGAGGGCTAGGGTAAGAGAAGAAAAACAACAACGCCAAATCAGAAGGTAGATTCGGAAGTTTGATTTTTGCTTTTGTTTCTTCATCGATCGTTCCAGCGATGGAGTAATGATCGCCGGAATGATGAGATTTCTTCCTGTGGTGAATCGGAAACGAGCAATTCAGCACCAAATCAATGTTCCTGACTTGTAGAAGCATCTCCAGTCCCCTTCGTGTTAGGTTTGATTCTATATTATTTATCTCAACTTTTAAGAGGTTTTACTTTTTTGTGGTTGTTAGGTGTAGAGTATTGCTCTATATGGAACAAAACAGTTTTTCTACTTGCAAACTATATGACGATCAACTCTCCTACACTATTGCTCTCTTGTTCTTGTAAGGTTTGTTAATCAAGAATCACTACTCTAGATACAAACTAATTGTATAAATCAGTTGTTAATTGTATTTGTTTATCAACAGGTGACAGGTCACGCATGATGCTAATGGAACTACTTAAGGATCAGGCTTTATTGCATTTTCCACTTCTGAGAAAGCTTCTAGAACAGTAAGCAGATATTTGAATTTACTATTTTTATTATATTCGAATAGTATATGTAAAAAGTTAAAATTTTGTATCGAATTTTATAGTTGAATGAGATGAATGGAAAGATGGTTGCTAGCAAGCCTCTTTATGTTGCATTTTCTCAACACAAAGAAATCAGAAGGGCAAGATTGCAAGTTTGTTTACTTTTTTTTTGTAAACTGGATTTGTTGCATATATAGTATTCTATCAGAAAAAAATGTTTTATTATGATAATCATGAACATATTCTGTTAGAATGCCCCGAATTAATATAATTATTGGTAAATCAATTCCAATTCTATCAGAATGGAATCACGAATTCCAATTATGCTGGAATGGAATAAGGATATTTTCTCACTAATTTATTCATTGGATTTGTTTCCACAGAAGTTGATGCTTGAAGAACGGACCACGAAATTTGAACGACGCCTCTTACAAACATTATTCTTTTAGAATAAATTAGTGTATTTGTTAGATTTTGATGTTTTTTTTACCGATTTGAAAGTTTTTTAGTTTTATTCTTTAACAATAAATGTAATTCTTAGCAATTGTTACATGTATTCTATAAGAATTAATATAATTTTTGTTTTAATTCTTCAATTGCTGGTTCGAGAATTTGTTATTCTTCAAGAAAAATATGTTCACGAATATTTTTATTATTTTATGGTTCAAGAATTTTTTTATTTTTGAATATATTTAAACATATTCTGTCAGAATGTCCGAATTTTCGTAAAATCAGATTTTTAAAATTAATAGAATCTATGATCCCTTAAAATATGTAAACTTCCTTTATTAAATCTATGTTAATTGACTAAAATACCCTTCTAGTTAAATTAGATTGTATTTTTCGATTATTTTTAATTCAATAATATGTATTAATCACTTTCTTAAAATAAATAAAATGATTGGCCCATATTTATGCATACAATAACACAATAATTAGTTTGAATAGAATAACCTAGGCCTATATATATATATATATATATATATATATATATATATATATATATATATATATAACCTATTGCTATTGACAAAAGTCGGTAACATCCCGTTTACAGTTTAACTATTTAATAGTAGAAAATAAGTATAAATACAAATAAAGGAATAGGTATTTGAAGAATTATAATCATATTTCAAGAGGAGGGACTAAAAGGGTCATGTTAGAAAGCTTAGAATGTAAGACTTTTTGGTTATGCGAGCTATTTTGTCATTATGGGTATTCTAAGGGTTGATCTTGTAAAATTTGGAATTGTTCATGGCTGCATTTTTGTTGGAGGATTTAACAACCTGTATGCATGCTAATCGGACCTCTTTGGCATCTGAAACCCCAAACGCATAGCCTAGAAGCCCAAACTAAGTTGTGTGTGTGTGTGTGATGCGACCAATCTAGAAAGGAACACAGAGCAAGAAGAGAAAAGGAGGAAGAAGAGACAAAGTATTTGTGCCATTAGCACCTTCATGGTATGTAATCTTCCATCTAATGCCTTGCATGAGTATGAGTGAAAAGAGAGGAAAACAGGAGGAGTATGTTTGATTTTTCGAAGTCAAAATCTACAGGTCATAAAACGAGTGAAACGATGGATTTAGGGCTGCGATGTTCGAAATCTCCCTAGCATGTTTCGTACTTTGTAAGTAAAGCTACCTTTTTGGAGTTTTTGGAAGAAAAATGGTTGAGAAAATATACAAAGAGACAACGAGATAGACAACATATCCAGATAGATTTTAGGCAGCAAAAAGAAAATAAAAAGAAAAGAGGATTGTTTTGACGTAGAGTTTTCGCATGAAATCTTTAATCTTTCTCATTCTAGGTAATATTTTTTCCCATAATAGTTATCTCAAAATGTACTACAATATGTTGGCACTCTATGCCTTTATGGGTTAAGAGATTAACCCCAAAACCATGGTTGAGATTTCTCATTTTTGGGCAATGTACTTTGTGATTTGGTTTTGACCATCAAATGTCCATTATGTTATCATACCTCATAATGATTGTTAAAAACTTAATTTCCACCTTGGGATTCGTTTTTGTTATGGTGTAATGGGTTAAGAT